>NW_027464590.1:13894900-14568600 GCF_043290135.1 Rhipicephalus microplus
TAACCTTGGCACGTGTGTCGTGCAAGAACATGAAAACATACTACGCTAATAGCATGCTCACGACCATTACGCAAGCTCCACGTATAGTAATATTGGTATCACGTGACGAGAATAAATGACGAAGGTAAACGACACATTCAGACATGACAATCATGACACGGAGGTCATGTACGTAATCATTTACCTCTACGTCGTAGCGTTGTGCTGATAATAAAGTGACATATCAACCTTTCTTCTTCGTGCTTCGCCTATCATCGATTCCTACTGTAAGTGGGATCCGCCAGTTTTCTATCTATAATATCTATTTATCTATCTATCTATCTATATGTATTGTAAAGGGGGTTTATTGAAGGACTGAGCAAGCGGGTGGTAGCTCTAAAGGAACGCAGGCAGACCCAGATGACGGTGCTTGATCGCCGATCTCGTGCCTTTTTCTTGTGCTGATGATAGCTGACCTGATGGTATCAACGTCTTTCTTATTCACTACAATTACCCCCGGCGAAAAAGTTGAAGCCATCCTGGCGATCTAACACGTGGGGACAAGCGGGTAAAAGTACGGCATCAGGCGGTTTACGTGAACGATATCACGTCCACGCCGACGACGGTCGCTTGGTGGCGTGAGTGGTTCAATGGCGTAGTTCACGGGTGAAGTACGCTCGACCACGCGGTAGGGACCATGATAATTAGAGAGTAGCTTGGGGGATACACCAGGGGCGCAGGGCGGTACATAAAGCCATACAAGTGCTGCAGGAACAAACGTTGGTGCAGAACGATGGTCGTCGTCACGGATCTCCTTCTGGCGCTGTTGGTCGGATGTAGTAAGCCGCTTGGCTAGCTTGCGGCACTCTTCTGCGTGACGAGCGGCTTCCGAGACAGGCTTGTATTCGGAGGTATCTGGCGAGTATGGCAGTAAAGTGTCGATGGTGTGCGATGGTTCACGACCGTACAGGAGAAAAAATGGAGAAAACCCGGTAGTGACTTGCGTAGCGGTGTTATACGCGTATGTCACAAATGGGAGAACGAGGTCCCAGTTTGTTTGATCAGAAGCGACATGCATAGCGAGCATGTCCCCCAGAGTACGATTAAACCGCTCAGTCAAGCCGTTCGTCTGTGGGTGGTAGGCTGTACGCTTCCGGTGAACAATATGGCACTGTTGAAGAAGTGCTTGTATTACATCGGAGAGGAAAACACGCCCTCGGTCACTGAGGAGTTCTCGAGGAGGACCATGACGAAGCACAAAACGATTGAGTATGAAAGCTGCGACGTCTTGTGCTGCAGCTGTGGGGAGAGCAGCAGTTTCAGCGTACCGTGTTAGATGATCCACTGCCACGATAGCCCATCGGTTGCCTGCCGTTGTTAATGGTAGTGGTCCGTAGAGGTGAATTCCTACACGGTCGAACGGGTGGTCGGGGCATGGAAGTGGCTGCAATGAACCTGTTGCAGGATGTGGCAGGCTTTTCCGCCGCTGACATTCGTGGCAGCCGCGAATGAACTGGCGGACGAAGGTAAACATTCCGCGCCAGTAATACCTTTTTTGTAGGCGCTCGTAGGTCTTGAAAACACCGGGATGAGCGCATTGCGGGTCGGAATGAAACGACGCACAGATGGTAGAGCGCAGCGTTCGGGGAATGACTAGTAGCCATTTCCTACCATCTGCTGAATAGTTGTGCCGGTACAAAAGGCCATCCCGAATACTGAAGTGCGGAGCCTGGCGGCGCAGGGTTCGAGTGGTTGGAAGTGTCGGTGTCTCGGATAACGCGTCAAGAAGCGAAGCGATCCATGGGTCATTGCGTTGTGCAGAAGAGATGGTGTCCTCGTCCAGCACTGACAACGTGTTGTCCTAGGAAACAGATGCGATGTCCGGGGATAGGGGAGATCGTGACAGTGCATCAGCATCGGCATGCTTGTGGCCGGAACGATATATCACGCGAATGTCGTATTCTTGAAGCCGAAGAGCCTAACTGGCAAGACGACCCGATGGGTCCTTAAGCGAAGATAACCAGCATAATGCGTGGTGGTTCGTTACTACATCAAAAGCACGGCCATAAATGTAGGGGCGGAACTTGACAAGCGCCCAAACGATCGCCAAGCATTCCTTCTCGGTGACGCTGTAGTTTGACTCAGCCTTGGTAAGAGTTCTGCTGGCGTAGGCGACGACATACTCGGCGAATCCAGGCTTGCGTTGCGCGAGAACCGCACCGAGGCCGACACCAGTGGCGTCGGTGTGGACCTCAGTTGCTGCCGTAGGATCGTAGTGACGCAGTATTGGTGGCGAAGTGAGGAGACGACGAAGGGTACAGAAGGCTTGGTCACACTCAGAAGACCATGACGAAATATTAGTGGTGCTGCCTGTAAGTTTGGTCAAAGGCGCAATGATAGAGGCGAAGTTGCGCACGAACCCGCGAAAGTAGGAGCACAGCCCCACGAAGCTCCGTAACTGCTTCTTAGTCGTTGGTTTGGGGAAGTCGGTGACAGCACGTTACTTAGCCGAGTCTGGAAGTATACCGTCCTTTGATACGACGTGCCCGAGAATCGTAAGTTGCCGAGCAGCGAAGTGACACTTCTTGAGGTTGAGTTGGAGCTGAGCATTATTCAGGCACGTGAGGACGTGTTTGAGGCGCTCGAGATGTGTTCCAAAGTCTGGCGCAAAGACGACTATATCGTCGAGATAGCAGAGACAGATTTGCCATTTCAAAGCCCGAAGAACCGAGTCCATCATGCACTCGAAGGTGGCAGGCGCATTGCAGAGGCCGAAGGGCATGACAATAAACTCATACAGACCGTCCGTCCAGTGTCACGAAGGCTGTTTTTGGTCGATCGGCATCTGCAAGGGGGACCTGCCAGTACTCTGAGCGCAAATCTAATGATGAAAAAAACTCGGCACCTTGTAAAGTATCAAGGGCATCGTCAATCCTGGGTAAAGGATACACGTCTCTTCGAGTGATCTTATTTAGGCGCCGGTAATCTACGCAGAAGCGAACGGAACCATCCTTTTTTTTTAATGAGCACTACAGGTGAGGCCCATGGACTTTGTGAAGGTTGAATGACGCCACGTTGGAGCATATCGTTCACCTTTTCGGTAATAACTTGGCTATCCACCACAGAAACACGATATGGTTGCTGTCGTAGTGGCGCATGGGAGCCGGTATCGATGTAATGTAGAGTGGCAGAAGTGCGGCCAAGTGAGGGTTGAACAACATCGAAAGATTCGCGGTACTGGTACATCAGTTGGAGGAGTTCAGATCGTTCAGATGGTGACAGTCCGTCTGCGATCGCCGAATCGAACACTTTTGAAGCCTGTAGATGAGAGTGGTTAAGAGCACTGACGGCGGCGAGGTCACTTTGGGATGATTCTTGCGGCACGGTAAAAATTTGTCCGTTAAAAATTGGCTGTACGCATCCAAGAGACTCGCCTTTAAACAGTTTGATGGTATGCGGAGAGGGATTGGTAAGGCAGAGAGCACTGGCTCCATTAAAAATTGAGAGGGCTGAATAAGGGAGCAGAAGTGGTTTCCGACTTAGAAAGAGGCTTGATGGCTCGAAGAATGCTACTTCATCACGCATGCCGTCGGAGACCACAGGGAGCAAAACAGCTGTTGTCGGTGGGATGTCAGTGTCCTCTTTGACAACTAGCTTGTGCGCGGCTTCATTAGTGTGGTCGTAGGGCTGGTCGAAGAACGGAAGCAGTTGAAGTTCGAAACGGGCACAATCTATATTGGCACGATTACGGGATAGGAAATCCCAGCCAAGTATGATGTCATGAGAGCACGAGGAAAGGACGATAAACTCAACAATGTAGTGGTCCTCCGCAATTTTGAGTAGGGCAGTGCAGGCGGCTACAGGTCGAACAGGTTCTCCATTTGCTGCACGTAAGGACATATCAAGCGGCGTGGTCACCTTTCGGAGCTTGCGGCAAAGTTTGGCGTCTATAACAGACACAGCGGCACCGGTATCCACAAGAGCGTATGCATGGGCGCCGTCTACAAAAACTTCCACGATATTTGACGGCAAGGTGCGAGGACTTGAACATTTCGATAGCGCAGTTCTTGCCCCTTGAACTGCGACGGCTAGTTTCCCTCATTTTGAGGGGCTGGTCGTGGACGCATGGGTGACAAGGAGCGTCGGTTGGGTGAAGGTGAGCGACGAGACGAAGTTGCCGGATAGTCCCGGTAAGACGTGTTTGACTTACGATCCGAACTATCATAACCAAAAGGTGGTCGGTCCATGTAGTGGCTTCGTGGTCGGACGTCTGGGTAGGCGGGCACGCGACGACAGCAGTATCGGCAGATATGGCCAGGGCCGCCGTAAGCAAAACAGATCGGCCAGTCATCGCGCGTTCGCCAGGTATTTGCAGCAAGAGGTGCCGCCCACGCGGAATACGGCTGAGTCGAGGCTAGGGTAGCGAGGGGAGGAGCCCATGCGACGGAAGACTGAGTAGGAGCGGTGACATGCGGCAGTCCATTGAACGGCGAGGGCTGGTGTGGCTGCTGCCTCTTTACTGCGTCAGCATAAGTAAGAGGCGCGGCGACAACTTGCTGCTGAAAGGGCACTGGCATAGCCTCGGCAATCTGGTCCTGAAGTGCATGTCGGAGCATGGGAGCTAACGGTGTCGGTGGTTGCTCTTGCTGCTGCTGCGGGAGCTCTTGGCGCTGACAAAACGGCAGGAGGGAAAGCTGACGTGCGACCTCCTCACGCACAAAGTCTTTCATTTGTGCTAGAAGGCGGGAGTGGTCAGGTACGACGTCCAGTGCAGGGAGTGGTTGGTTAGGCTGAAATGGACGACGGGTGAGAGCTCGTTGCCGTCGCAATTCGTCGTAGTTCTCGCACAGAGTTACCCCTTCAGACACCGTGCCAGGAGACTTCGCCAGGAGCATTTGAAAGACGTCATCATCAACACCTTTCATAATGTGCTGGATCTTGGCACTTTCGCTCTTTGCGGCATCGACACGCTTGCAGAGATCGACTATATCTTCAATATAGGCGGTAAACGTTTCGCCAGGTTCTTGTGCCCGTGAGCGCAGGCGTTGTTCGGCGCACAACTTCCGCACGGCAGGGCGACCGGAAACCGAGGATATTGCCTGCTTGAAAGTGACCCAGTTCTCGAACTCAGATTTGTGGTTTGTGTACCACAATTTCGCCACATTAGCCAAGTAAAAGTTGACGGTGCTCAACTTAGCAGCGTCATCCCACCTGTTTGGTCCACTGAGTTTTTCGTAGGACGACAGCCAGTCCTCGACGTCCTGGTCTTCGGCGCCCGAAAAGATCGGGGGGTCTCGCTGGTGAACCGGGCCAGGGCAAGTAGCAGCCGCGAGAAGTGCTGTCTGTTGGGCAGCGTCAACTTGCATGGTCGACGGCAGGGTGCGGGATCGGACTTCCAGGGTGTAGGTGATGTAGTTACCCAGCACGATCCACCAAATGTAAAGGGGGTTTATTGAAGGACTGAGCAAGCGGGTGGTAGCTCTAAAGGAACGCAGGCGGACCCAGATGACGGGGCTTGATCGCCGATCTCGTGCCTTTTTCTTGTGCTGATGATAGCTGACCTGATGGTATCAACGTCTTTCTTATTCACTACAATATATCTATCTATCTATCTATCTATCTATCTACCTATCCATCAAACTACCTACCTACCTATCTATCTATCTATCTACCTATCTTTCTATCTATCTGTCTATCTATATATCTGTCTATCTGATATATCAGTGTTGGGGAGACGCCACAGGCGCCGAACAGTGAGGAAGGAAAATATCGGCTCCCGCACTCAACATCTGTTTCCGCCAGTTAATCAATGTGTGTCGTTGAATGGATTACATCGATCGACGCATAACATCGAGGAGAACAAGGCTACATCAATTTTTTGTATTGGGTAAACTTTTCGTCATTTCACGAGACCTTTTGTGCCGACGACGCCGTGATTGAGGTTGGCCTACGCTGATCCGGGTGAACGCCACACGAACGCGCGCCAAGTGGCGTTCGTCTTTCGTCTGGTCGAGTGGTCGCACGTTCGACATGCAAGTCATGATAGACTGAGACAGCATATCTCCCGATGAGTGTACCGTAAAGTACGGGTGGCTAGCAGCAGTTTTCAAGCGAATGACGACCAAATATGCTGCTAGCGGGGATTCAGCTGGAGCTAAGCCTAATATGTACGCGGATATAGAACATTTGAGAACGGCAATCAGATCAAGAACAGAGTTACCAGGTCGTCTCGCATGCCCTACATGCCCAAGGATCCATCAAGATTATCGTACAACCATGTGCGCGCATCAATAATAGCAAGATGTGTTTCACCAAGGTAGGCATAGCCATCATAGAAGCGGCAGGGTTGGGCTTGAATCAGATGGCGTCAGACATCATCTGCCCGAACGTCAGCCAGAACATAATGGTGGCGAATACACTAGAGCGGGAAAATGCCGAGAGGCACGTGAGAATAAGATCAATAGATCTGGGCGGTTGCAATGACGAGATCAACATCTATAAGGCTGCACCAGACAATATGTGCAAAGGAGTGATAAGAAACATCGATATCGCTGACGGCCCGGCAGAGCTTGAGAGAAATATTGTCAACCCAAGAAACCCCTTGGTGCTCGCGGCTAAAAGAATTAGAAATACCGGCCTGGGGATCATCGCCTTCGATGGTGACAAGGTTCCAAATTTCGTCAAGTATGGTCCGATCCTGGTGAAGTGTTCACTCTACAAGAAAACGATCGATATAAGTTATGCTTGTGGCTGGCTCGGTCACAGAGCTGACGTGTGCCCCACCCCAGAAGAAACCGTGTGTAGAGGATGTGGCGGAATGAACGTGTTGATTGACTGGCGCAGACATCACATCCCTACTGAAAAAATCCGTATGAAATCTTAAGTAAAACATACGAACTCCGTACGATTTCCTCATGAGCTATACGGAAAAGATACTGATTTGTATGGAAACATACGGAAGTTGTATGGCGTATGCGGAAAACTTTTTAAGGAAAATATGGAAGGATACGGAAATTATATGGAACATACAGAAAACTTTTTATGGACAATATGGAAAGATGCAGAAGTCAAGTAGTATATACGAAAAATTACTTACGGAAAGTATAAAAAGATGTGGAAATATGGAAAGCTTTATGGAGTATACGGAAACTTCCTTAAGGAAGTTCTACGTAGCATACGGAAATTTTCTTACGGAAATATGAAAAAATAAGGAGTGCGAGCAAACTAATAAGACCAGAGATGTTCATGTCACTAGATTCAAATGACACTCTGAGATACGAATACCATTCGATCCGTGGTGGTGCTACACCACGCCCAGAAAAAGTAATGTCATTGTGATTGTACGTGTTGTCAAGTCGTCAATTCAGAAATAAATGGCCGCCAAAGTTGAAGAAGGAAAATGTAGAGTGTTAAAAAAGTGAATATATACAAAAATAATTAGTCCCGTGCCAAAATGACGAGCACATAAACAAAAAAAACGTCTACAGGAAGAGCACTCACTTGCAAAGTTTATTCCTTGAGTTATTCCTCCTAAAAGCATGCTGATTCGCTAAATAAATACGCATAGAAATTTATTATCACCGAATAAATGGTGACCATGAGCCAAGATGACCCACTGAATCAGGATACACACAGCCGATAAAATAACCACAAGATACACGGCGTGCGCGGCGTGCCAAAAAAGAAACTAAGTGGCAAAATGGACGTCTCGGGTCTATTCGGGTTTTCTAGAACGCGAAGTAACAGATGAACACCTGGTATCTTGTGGTGCGACCGCACACATGTCGAGCTACTTGGTAATTAGCTTTCATGCAAGTTATCAAGAGAGCATATTTAAAATACAGATGCATGAAGCAAAATTGCCTCTTTGCTTTCTTTACGATAGGCAGTGAATCTTCATGGACATGAATAATGCCTCTGTGAAGTACACAGGAAAATGAAGTAGAACAGAGAAAAAAGAGAGGAAGAAGACAGAAGAAAGGCAGGTAGCTCAACCAGGTTGATGATTTGCTGCCCTACAGCGTAGGTAGGTGTGGAGAGAGTGGTCAGAAAAATAATTAAGTATGAGAGCACAACAGATATGTACGGACACACAATGGTGCTCATCATTGATACTCGGATGGTCGTGTATAGAGCTGGGTCGTTTTGAAATTTTCAAAAGCGTTGTTTCAGACCACCATGCAGATTACGCTTCAATTGTAGTGCTACATAAGACACAACTTATGGCCAGCTTTAATGAATAAGAAGATTATAGGTGAAACAAATGCTTTAAAATATATCATGGCCACATGGACGCATACAAGCAATGTAAAGCACAATAAAATGAGGACGCATGAGCTTCTCTTGACGCTTCAGTTCTACATGTATGCTTCAATTGTGCTGCAAAGAAATTTAACCATTATCTGTGTGTGCAACATTGTCCATTTTAAACTATCTATATGTATATCTAAAATTCCTACAGTGAGTTAAGCTATGTAGCACTCCATAACTCTTCCTTTTATCAAGGGCAAATTTTCAAACAATCAACATTATTCATTTTCTTTCTCATGACTTCGTGCCCGCAATTCTTGGTTTGGCTCGATCATAATTGTGCAGCCCTTATTTTAGAGGAATCAAAAAACATCAACCGAAATATATTTTGGAACTCCTTCTCGGTGATATTGCCTTCCCTCGACTGCCACAGCTTGAGATGAGTCATAGCAAGTCTCGCGCATACCTAGGGCCTACCCTTGAAAAAGCTGCTCCGGCTGTGAAATGCTCACTTTTTTCTCAAATAAATATTTTTGGTTGGAGGTTTCTTACTTCTCGAGCCCCTTAACAATCAAGCAGACCCAATGTTCCCCTAAGTCCTTAATTTTGTTATATTAAGAAATAAATAAAAAATGTAATAATGAAAATAAAGATACTAATAACTGTTGCACAAAAACACAGTCCGACATACGTACTTGAACGCAATATTGCTTTTATTTTGTTTTAGTACCTAACGCATTAAAAAGATAGCAAAACATAAAATCCTTGAAAAAAACTGAACAAAATTGGGACTTGGGGGGGATTTGAACCTGCGCCACTTAGTTGTGCTCGCGTACGAGAATTGAGTGGGTTAGGTTGCTAGGCTGTTCGTCTTTTTCCGGTAAACTTTACAAACGAGTTGCTAAGGTATAATACAATTCACTACGAACAATACAAAAAAAATTTAAAATAACTAAGCCCGTCAAGCATAACTTTAACACATCACGTCCTAGAATTCCTTCATGATGAGTAGGGCTTCTACCCTTTCTACCCATAAAGGTACACATTCGTCAATTCTTACTACCTCAAGTAATCTTGAGATGCTTTCTTTAAAATACTCTCTTGCTGGTCTTCTGTCTGGGCCACAATGAAATCCAGCCATTCTAGAGCGCCATATACTGTGCTAGGCAGTCGTCATGATAAAATCGAAAGGTAATCCATCCTCATTCTCTATTGCCAAATACCTGATCCCATGAGGGTCTAACGCAAACTCTTTTTTGATGGTCCATTGTAATACGTTCCAAAAATAAACTCCTTCCCAACAGTGCAGGAAAACATGGTCGATAGTTTCCGGTTTCTTACAGATTAGACAGTGAGATCCCCAAGGCATATCAAACCCACGCTCCTCTAGAAAGGTTCTCATGGGAAGTGTTCCAGTGTGTAATTTGAAAAAGAACGTTTTTGCACTTGGAGCTGCTGGCATTTTTTTAACTCGTTTAAGTACGTTCTGACCCTTGCGTGCTGTATATAGCGCTCTGTACAGTGGGACGGGGAGCATCGTGTCACATAAAAATTTGTACAGTTTTTTCTTCCAACAGACCACAGGTATTCACTTGAAAAACGAACACACAAAAACCGCACGCTGGCCACTACTTCTTTCATGTATCCTTGCACAGCCCCTGTGGTAACATGGGTGCTCACAACAAACTCGGGCAACAGTATACTTAATCTTGTTTGACACACTGTTAGTAGAAAAGGATCTCTTGTTTCACGAAAAAAGAAAAACCTATTTACTAACTGCTTGATAAATAGATGTCGTAGCCCAAGGCCTCCACACTTCACCCGTCTAAACAAATTCGTGCGACTGCACCTTTGCCAGTTAGACCCCCACACAAATATTGCAAACACCCGATGTAATTTTTGCACATTGACCCGGGAACAGTACAGCACTTGCATCACATACCACAGCTTAGACACAAAAAACCAGTTGCATGCAGTAGCCCTAGCAAACATGAACAGATAAGTTGCATTCCACCTATTCGCTTTTTCTTTAATTTCTTTCGTTTACTGTGTCCAATATTCGTCAGTACTTTTGTATGACTCGAGCAGTACTCCGAGATAATTAACTGACGTTCTTGTCCATTTAATGGCTGCAAAAAATTCTGATGTTGAAGGCCAATAGCCATGCCAGAAGCCGAGGCGTTTACCCCAGTTTATGTGACTTCCTGTACTTCGGCGAAAGATTTAGAAACTCTTATTTATTCTTCAATACCGACATAGTAAGTGCTACAAATCGCAACATCATCAGCGTATACGAGTAGTTTGACCTCTGAAGATTGTACTCTAAAATCATCAATGATGTCATTCTGCAATATCGACCGACATAAAGTTTCAATATAGATGCAAAACAACAGTGGGCTAACAGGGCAACCTTGACGCACTTAGCGCTCAATTCTAATTGGGGGGCCCAATGTCTTGTTGATAATTAGTCTCGTACTACCATTCCGATATGCCATGGCTACTCCGTCAATAATTATCTTACCAACATTAATTTGCTTCAATACTACAAACAAAAGAGCGTGGGCAACGCATTCAAACGCTTTCTCCAGATCCAGATGAAGTATGGCCACACGAGCTTGACTGGTGTCAACACATTCGAGCACGGATCGCATTTTATGAACGTCTGTAACCATGGATCGACCTCTGATTCCACACGTTTGGTGTGGACCGACGATATCTTTTATTACTGACTGAAGTCTAGCCGCAAAAAGTTTCATTAATAGTTTGTAGTCTACGTTTGTCAGTGCGATTGGCCTGTACGCTGTGACGTTCCTGAGCTTTTCAGCCTCGTCTGTTTTCGGAATGAGAACGGTACGCGATTCACCAAAGGATGGTTGTAATTTCTTTTCCTGATATGCCTCATTAAAAACGCCTGCAAGCATAGGAGACAGTTCACTTTTAAAACATTTGTACCACTTGGCACAAAGACCATCTGGTCCTGGAGATTTTCCAGGATTCAACTTATCAATCGCCCGTTCCACATCCGATGCAGATATAGATAATTCCTTAGCCTTTTCACTTCCTCACTCACTTTCGGCATGCGTCCTAAATATTCTTCTTTAAATTTTCTTGGTTTACCTGTCTACACGCAAAATGGTTTTCAAAATGACTTGAAAATACGGATAAAATGCTGTCTGTATCAGTTACTTCGTGACCATCCTTCTCTATTTTTTCGATATGATTCCGTCGAGCGTTCGTTTTCTCCGCCCCTAACGCTCTTTTGGTTGGCGTCTCTCCAATTGCTAATGCCTCAGCCCTAGCACGGACGAGTGCACAGCGGCAGCGTTCCTCGTCATGCAGTGCAAGTTTCTGCCTAATATTACGTATGTCAATTTTATACTCTGCCGGTTGTTTGCACTCCAAGTCTATTAGTCTTTCCAAAGTCTTTCGGAGTTCTTTTTCTGACTTTTACCGTTCGTAACTCAATGCGCAAGAACGATCATTAGCTTTTATTTTTATTCGCTACTTGAACTCTTCCCATTGTTCTGCAAGTTTAACTTCATCATCCATTTTTATTTTATTGATACAGTTCATTACCTGATCTAAGAAATATTCGTCAGTGATCAAAGTGGAATTCATCTTCCACAGCTCCCATGAGAAAGTTCCACCTTTTGTTTTCTCTCCCATATTGCATTTAACTAAACAATGATCACTGAAGTGTGTAGGGTAGACAGCATATGTCTTACAGTGGGCTATAATTCAAGCGACACGTAAATGCGATCGAGGCGCGCATGGCTATTGCCCTGAAAATGTGTGAAACGCACATCCCGCGTTCCCTCTATACAACTGCCCACGTCTTCTAACTCGAATTCAGTAATTACGTCTGCTAGCGTCCTACTACTATCATTGAAAAAGGCGCGTCCGTTTGCACGATCTCGCTCGTTGAGGACGCAGTTAAAATCACCAAGTAATACATATTTCCTTTCCAAAGTGAAGTGCTGCTTTAGGCTTGAAAAAAAAGTGATCGCTCATCGCAAATGGTTGGTGCATAAATACACACTATACGCCACTGACTTTCATTGAATACAAAATCACAGAAAACCAATCTACCGGACGGGCAAGAGAAGGTATCTTGCACTACCAGACCCGGTAACTTCTTAATGAACGAAACAGCCTGCAGACGTGCCTATTGCTTGACTTACAATTGCGTAGTAACGCGCCGTAAAACTCAGCACCATGCCCCGGGTCTCCTCCTCAGCGTCTACTTTTGTTTCTTGTACAGCTAGTATATCCAGATCACGATCCACGAGCAGCCTGTAGACTTGGCTCTGTTTCCGCTTCGCGGCAAGACCTCGAACATTTAACGTTGCCATTCTACGTTTCGGTGCAAAAGCCATGTCTACACCATGAAGAAGTTAGCCCGGGGCATGACGCTTACGTTCAGCGTCTAGCATAGAGCTAGACATCTTCGGAGCCTCCAGGTGAACCAGTGCCACTGGAGGGCAAAGGAGGCCAGTGTTTGTCCAATGTCGGGTTGGGACGCAGCCTTGTGCTGCTGCGTCTGAACGAAGTCGCCTTCGCAGGTGGCCCCTCTTCATGCTTTTCACTGGACGCCTCCAGCCGTCCTGCAGACTGCTCGCGGGGTCTTTTGCTTGACGCCCCACCACTGATACTCTCGCACGACACTGAAAGTTTGGTTAATTCCACCGGCTCCGGCTCCTTCGACGGGGTACTTGTGAAGCCTTGTTCGGTTTGGCCGGCTGGCTCTTGAGTAACCTCCCCAGATTCTATGTCTGCTTGCACTGTTGGTTCATCACCACCAGTCGGTGTGGCAGTACCTGTTGAAGCTTCTCGGTTCACCACGTCGCCTGCGTCTTTCGCCGCGCCTTCAGCCTCGGTCACGTCCATCACCAACTCTGCTGTGTCTTCACCTTCAGCTGATCCTGCAGCCGAAGCGTACGTGTGCATGCACGCGTCTTCGCTGTGGCCAAACAACCGACAACGCGACCATCAGGGTACCTTACACTCTCTTCTAACATGGCCGGTACCTTGGCAGCGCAGACACTGCATTGGCCGACCAAGTGCAACCACAAGTGTCAGTTGATCATCCACCCTGATTTGATGCGGGAGATCTTCAACCTTCACGCCACTCTTGAGCTTAAGTAGCACAGTCCGTGTAGTTGACCCCTTGTCGCTGACTCCTTGAACTCGCCAATTCTCCCTGGTGGCTTGTACGACCTTCACATAAGCCGCCAACGCCGTTCGCACGTCTTCGTCGTTGACGCCATACAGCAGCCAATGAAGACGCAGCTGCACCTGCTGATCCTGAGGTTCTACGATGATGCAGCGTCGACCCTTGACTTTCAGTTTCTTCACGTCCAGCAAGCGTCTCGTAGCGTCCGCGTTGTTCTTGGTGACTGCACAGACATGATTTATCTGGTAGGCCCCCAGTGCCAACGCCTCCGGCAGCAGTCCTATAGGTCCGAGCGCGTCTCGGAAATCTTGTACTCGATACAGTCTGCCACGCACATCACCGTGTAAAAACACTGTGTTGTACCGCGGCTAGTATGTGCCACGAACGCCGCTCCTACGGAGCACATGATTCTTGCGTCCGACGCGCGTGAGTGCCGAGGAAAGAATGAAGCTAAGCTATTCGCGCTGGACAGGGCGCGCGCGCGTTTAAGTTACATATATAAATTTGCTATTCACATGCTATGTGTTGGCATATTTGTGTACGATATGCGATTGTATCTATTGTTGTGTGCATATGTTTTGTGATTGTATATACGTCACATGCTTTTGGCATGTCTTTCAACTATAGATAGCCGCACCGCCGCGGAAGAAAACAAGTATTTTTACACCCACACACAAACTTGAGCAGTTGACGGTTGTTTCCCGGGGCTCTCTTGCAATTGAGTCGGCCACCACAGAAAATTAGAGTGATACGCTATTAATACCTGCATCTAGCTGTATTCCACTAGTAGCTCTCTTGCTTGATGACAAATCGAGGGCGAGGCGCGACGCTATTGCGCACGACCATGCCTCGCGTAGTGGCGACATCAGCTGATTGCGCCGGCCGGCTTGCTTCGATTTACTTCAGAGCAAAGAAATAACATGCCTTCAAAGATTGCGTACTGCACTATGTCAAAATGTAACTGCTTTGTAGTCATCCTATGATTCATTGAGAATTGATAACTCTGCTATGACTACTATAGAACTTTGCGTCGGCGGCACGCACCGAACGTAAAACCGCACCAAGTTTGTCGTAGAAGCAGTAGGAGGCTGTCGTCTGCTAGAACAAAAAATAAAACAAACGCCTGCGAAAATATTCATAATTTGTAACTGGTTTTTGAATAACCGTTTATCACTTTTGAAGTTATTTTGCCAGATAACATACATTTTTTTCAGTTTATAGCAGCGCCAGATGTTTTTTTTTATTTTCCTTACACAGATATCCAAGTCAAATCCACTTGCAGCTGAAGCCACATGTTTGTCTTCTTTGTTTCCGTGGGTATGCCGTTTCGGTTCATCTCTCATGTGTTCGCGCTGCTACTCACGAGAGCACTAAATGTTAAATTTACGCAAAGGGCGCCGTTCCTTCTTCGTGTGATGTGCAAAGATTGCGCCCTATTCCCGCAGTTGTTCGAGTGCGGATCAAGTGCGAGTTGTCTAAGGAATCGGCAGGTTGTGCGGGCGCTTGAAGGACTCCGAGGTGACAGCTGACGTCTGTGGTCGCTTCCCTCAGGACAGTGCGAAAGAAACTAAAAGTAAGGGGAACACTTTTTAATTTAGACTAAGTATGCCACTCAGCGCAAGTGTGTGTTGCCGCACTCGAACGAGGCGTCGCGAAACGGCAGCCTTACGCGCCTTTGCGAGTGCGGTTGCTGATTCGCTTTGACAACGCTAAGCGCATCGGCGCGGCTTTACTGGAGCTGATTCACGACATCTGCGGCAACATGCATCTGGAGGGTGATCGATTTTTTCATAAGTGCAATGTAGTGAGGAGGACGCACATGGCGCCTGCTACGTTGTTTATTAAACAAAGCCTGCGGTGCCATTTGATGCCAAGCAGCATTTTCTTCACGTTCGCGGGTGATACTATTTGTAACTTGGCTCAATTCACCTAGCCAACCACCTAAGTGGTTTGATAAGCATACGTTCACAGTAGAGCGTTATTATGCCCATAAACTGTGGCGTATGCTTGTTAAAAGATATATTGTGTGTGCCTAGTGTAGAGAGAGAGAGGTGTTCGTGCAATCTGTATGTGTACCTGCAAGACGCCTTTGCTTGTAACGAATAATGTACCGGCAAGCACCTGCATTGTACGCCTGACTTTGAAGAAAACTTGCATGCACAATGTGAGATTTTGTAATCTGCCAGAGTTGCGTTTTTTAAAATAATACATTGCCAGCATCTTCAAAATATGTTTCGCTGCTGTGTGGCAGGGGTGCGGTTATCACGCTGTTGTGTAGTTTTGATGGGTTAATATTTCTCATCTAACTCATCAGGTGTTTGGCTATTCAGCACAAACAAGGCAAAGAGAGAAGGAAGACGGGTAATGACAGAACCAGTGCCGAATTTGTTTGCAGGAGAATACCCATGTTGGTGTATTTATTGTGACAGCCTTTCTGTGTTGCTTTTTTGCCCAATTTATGCAACGACACAGTTTCAGCAATATGAGAGAGAACACTGAAATTAGCTTTTAAAGATCATGACGACTAAATGCCTAGTAATTAAAAGCACAAAGTAAGAACAAAAGACATCAGTATGATCAATGTGGGACGAGTACAGTCTGTCCTCTAAAAATGTTTTGGACAAAATGGAGCCTAAGAAAGAAACCTCTCTATGTTTGCAAACCGTGGGACGTCACTTCGAGCACTGTGCCAGCCATTCCCCTACTCGGTGCAAGGACTGGTTGGAAAGGAAGTTGTTGGTGACGTTCCTGATAGCCCACTGATATGTATGCGATGACAAACCTGTAGCCTAATATATACGTAATCTTTTGTGCAGTTACATCGCTGCATCTGACACCTACAACTTATTTGCATATTTACATTGCTCCCTTAGGACCTAACAAACAAACTTGTAGTGTGCATTGTCACTTCATGAATATCGAGCGGTAAAGGTACTGAGCATAGGTGAAACAAGAATCTTTGCTTATTACATGAAGACATATGAGGCCTTCGATAAAACGAGTTATACCTTGGTTGGGCTTGCGTACTCGTCGGGGCGACGCATACATGCAGCTTCAGCAAATAGTATCTTCAAGCCCGGTGTCAGCGATGTCCGAATGAATGTAGTCAAGGCAAGGTTCAAATTTTAGGAAAAACTGTATTGTGCTATGTTGCAGGTGAATCGGCAGTGGTTACTTGTATAAGGAAACTGGCCTCGGTGCAGGAGCTCGATCGGATACGTCCGACGCCACTCGCGTCTCGGCTCGCTCTGCGATGCGTTGCTCTGCGGTCCCCGGCTCAAATCTCGGCTCGTTCTCCTCTCTCTGGCGATGCGTCGCTATGCGGTCCCGGCTCGAAGGCTCACTTTTGTTTTTTGAATGTTCGTTGAACCAATGGGCAACCGCGTCGAGTGGACGCGCTCAGGGCTTGGAGTCCACGTTAACGCAGTGCAGCGTTTCCTGAGCAAGCACGGATACGCTACTGGAGAAGGAGGCGCTGCCGGAGAATGAGACGCTGCCGGAGAATTCAGCTGTGCGAACTCGAGTGCGGCTGACACGGCCCTCCCGAAAATTGCGCCTGTCCTCAGGCGTGCGTGTCGTTAGATGGTGATGGTTCCGTTACTTCTAGGAGCGGCTCCTTATATCTACGAAGCTGCTCCACGTTGACGATGTTTTGGTTGATCATGCCCGGTGTGTGGGGTACTCTTTGGATCTCGGCCCTGTTTCTTCCGACGAGGGCCGTTATCTCGAACGGACCTTCACAGCGAGGGTCTAGTGTGCCTCGAGCGCTCAACTCAAGCAGGACGAGGTCCCCCGTTATGAACCTCGGAATTCGCCGCTTCTTGTCGTATCGGACCGTTGTTTTGCGCTGACTCTGCAGTAGCCTCTCTCTTGTCTCCGCAGGTCCCCTGCCCAAGTCGTGAAGTCTATGAGACTCGTCGATGTGTCCCTCGACTGAGGCGAGGTTGAGCTCTCCTGGCAGTTTTGGGTCGTAGCCGTGTATGAGTCAAAATGGGCTGTGGCCACTGTGACGATGCTTCGTGGCGTTGATTGCTAGCGTTGCTCGGGGTAGTTCCTTCTGTCATTTGTCCTTGTTGTTTAGCATTTTGCGTAGCACCTGTTTCAACGTTCCTACCAATCGCTCAATCAGTCCGTTTGATTGTGGCCAGTACGGTGGGGAGTTCTGATGAGTAATTCTTAGTCTGTGATGAAATTGGTTGGTTTTCTTGTTCACGAATCCCTTGGCTTGGTCCGTAATAATGACGCTGGGAACTACAAGTCGCGGAATCCACCGCTTTGTCATGAAGTCAAGGTAGTGCGCCGACGAAGTGCTCGGTACGGTCACGGCGTCCATGTATCTCGTTGCGTGGTCGATACACACGAGGATGTGGTCTCCCTTCTCGTTTAGCGGACCCAAGTGATCCAGGGATATCACCGCGTTTGGCTCAGTAGAAATATAGCGTGGGATGAGGCAACCTTCATTCCGTGTCGTGCGGGCATTGATAGTCTGGCACGTGTGGCAGGAGTCAACATACTCGCGGATGTCTTTTCTCATCGATGGCCACCAGTACTTTCGCTGGATCAGGTCTCTTGTCTTCTCGACGCCTAGGTGGCCGTTGTTGTCGTAGAAAACGATCATCACACTGCTTCGGAGGGCAGCGGGAAAGATCGGCCTCCGACGGATCCGTCCTCCCTCGAGAGATTTCTTCACCAGTATGTCGTTTTCGATCTCGTAGTCTGAAGATTTGTGCTTGGCCTCCTCCCGAAATCTTTTGCAGTCAGTATCCCTCTCCTGAAACTCGCGTAGGCGACTGTGTTTGCCGATCACTACTGCGTAGCAGTGGAGGTCTCCGGTCGAAACGCCCTGGTCGAAAGCCTCTGCAGATTCCGACTGCCTCGAGAGTGCGTCAGCAGCGGAGTTCTGGCGTCCTGGCTTGTGCTTGACGTCGAAGGTGCACTGTGCTAAGTCGAGCGTCCACCTCGCAAATCTGCGGTTGCTGGCTCCCATCTCGACGAGGTATGACAACATGAAGTTGTCCGTGAACACTGTAAAACGAGGGCTTCCTTTCAGGTAGACCGAAAACTTCTCAGTGATCGCCCAGTGGAGCGCCATGCACTCAAGCATATTAGAGTGTAGACCACGATCGTGCTCGTTTAGTGATCTGCTTGTGTACTCTATGATTCGCTCCTTTCCGTCTTGATTTTGAGAAAGCACCGCACCCAGCCCGGTTTGCGAAGCGTCGACGTGAACGTTAGTTGGGCAGTCTGGGCGGAAGCTCGCCAAAATCGGCGGGTTCTTCAAGGCGTGTTTTATGGCGTTGACGGTTGCTTCATGAGCGTCAGTCCATACGAAAGGAACGTCCTTCGCCAGAAGGTGCCGTAGCTTGTGCGTGACCTTTACAAACTCCGGTATGAACTTTCGGTAGTGGTTAGCGAACTGCAGGAAGGAGTACAGCTTCTTTGCGTTGCGATGCGGCTCGAACTTCTCGACAGCGGCAACTCTGGATTCGTCCAGTGTTCGTCCTTCGGCGAAGATCATGTAACCCAGGAAAGATACTTTGTCTTGAATCAACTGGCATTTCCGGAGATCCATCTTCAAGCCGTTGATCACGACTCTCCTGAGTGCTTCGTTCAGCAAATCCAAAGCCTCTCTCACTGTTGTGGCTCCCTGCCCGACATCGTCCATGTACGTAGCTGTTCTAGGTAAGCCATCAAACGTGTGACGCATGACTCTTTGCATGGTCTCAGGGGCCTCGCAAAACCCAAAGGCCATTCGAAGGTATTCGTACTTTCCGTCTGGAGTGACGAATGCGGTCTTGTGTACGTCGTTCGGCTTCATTCGTATAGTCAGAAATGCCGTCTTCACGTGCAACACAGTGAAGTCAGCCGATTCGTCGCGCAGGACATCGTCAATAACGTCTTCCATGACGGGCATTGGATAAGAAGGGTTGATGGTTTTCTCGTTGAGCTTGCGATAGTCGTGTACCATTCTTCGTGGAGTCGTCGGGTGGTGCGGTTGGTCGACGACTATCGTTGGAGCACCGTACTCGCTTTCGCTCGGCCTTATGATGCCCTTGGAGAGGTAGTCATTCACCTGTTCTCGGATGAACTTGCGATCAGCCGGTGAGCAGCTGTACAGCCTCGATGACACTGGTATATTGTCTCTGAGTTCGATGCTGTGTTCGGTGTGAAGACACACGCCCAAGGTGTCGCCTTTGGAAGTGAACGCTTGGTGATGCCTTAACAGAATTGCGTGAAGTTGTTCTCTCTCTGCCTCGGTGGCATCCTTCGCTATCTTCCGTGTGGCGTCTTCGACTAGACTCGAGAAGTCTTCGTCGGGTGCGGGACAATTCGTGTTGAAGCGCACGTACCCTTCGTCTTTGGAAACATTCTCGTCCGATTGCCGGCAGAACGTCGCAATAAGCGTTTCCCCGGTGCAGTGTGGTGTGCCTTGTTTCGGGGGTGGCACTTCGGACGATGAAAATTTTCCAGAGGGCTCGACTGGAACAATAGTCACATCGTTTGACGTGTGAAACGTTACGTCGACGCTCGCGACTCGTCGCCAGTCTGATCCCAGAATCAGGTCGATGCCGCTGGGCAGTTCCGTTACCACGACGTCTTCGAGTCTCACATTCGTGGTGCCCAGTGTCACATCAAGCGTTGCAGCGAGAGTTGGGCATATGCTGCGGTTGAGAACTTCAACGTTCTCGCGCGATACCCATGCGTGCGTGGGAATGTCGTCCGTCAAGGCATTGGCACTCATGATGGATAAGTTGGCGCCACTGTCAATGCACACGCGGACGGGTCGGTTTTTAGCAGTACCGGACACTATTGGTAATGTGCCGCCCGTCGAATGCAAAAAACAGTTCGCTTGCCTAGGTGACGTAGTCCCTGTTTCGTGGCTGCTATTGTCCCTCTTCGCTCGTTTGTCATCCGCTCTGATCGTTGCTGGCGTTTTCGGCTTTCTACAATCACGGGACAGGTGACCGATGTCGCCGCAGTTGAAGCACGAACGAGCAGAGATGGGCCGCGGGTGTGGAGCTCCCGAGAAATCGCTGCGCGGGTTGGCCTTCAGCAAGTTGGCAGAGCTGCTGGCTGGCACCCGCTGGTTTGAACCCTGACCACGGCTCGCTGTAGACGATGACGGTTTCTTGTCGTTCTCGGCACACACGGTCGTGCGATGCCTCGCGTCGAGCAAAGCCGCTCTGTCAATGAGTTCGGTTACTGTGCCACACAGCTGCGCTGCGAGTGGGTTGGCCAATGTGTCGTCCTCGATGCCGCTGAGAATGAGGGAAATACGTTCTTCCTCTGCTAAACGGTACGGCGCCTTGTTCAGAATGGCGTTCTTCGAGTACATGTGCTCGACGATGGTCTCGTGGCTCTGAAGGCGTCGCTTCGTCTGCAGTTCGAGGAACACCTGCATTGTCAGCTTTCGTTTGAATCGGAGAATGAGCGCTTCCTTTAATTGCTCCCAAGTGTCATACTGTGAGCCGTAGGCGCTGTGCCAATCCTTGGCAGATCCCGTCAAGCGGCTTGCTGCTGTCACCAACGTCAGCGATGGCGTCCAGTGGGCGAGCGCTGCGATTCTCTCCACTTGCGTAATCCATTCGTGAGCACTTTGTTGCGGCGTCCCACCAAACAAGGGGATTGAGGATGACGTGTCGCTTGTGGAATGAATCTGGATCGGGCTCGTCGTCGGTGGACCTCTCGACAGCGTGTTGGCGAGCAGGGCTTGTGTGTTCACGAGCGCGGCGAGGATCTGGGCCATGGAAGGTTCTCCCTCGTGCGTTGAAACGGTCGGCGCGGCGGGGCGTGCCGCGTCTTGGTTGGTGCCGTCGTTCAGTGACGGTGGCCGCGTCGAACCCGAGGACATCATCATGTCAGCAGGGACGGAATGGTGAAGCCCGAGGGTTGGAGTCGTCACCCGTTCCGTTGGCAGTGAAGCGTTCTGATGGGCTTCGTGCAATGTCTCACGTTCACTCGTGGTCGCACGGTTAAGCTTGGCTCGCAGGCTGCTCAGTTCAGCGCAAAGCCTCGCGTTGTCGGCGGACAGTGTCTCCAGGTGCGCCTGCCTGTCGTCGTCGTAGGCAGCCTGGTCCTTCGTTGACGAGTCCGTCGGCTCTAGGGCTTGGCGAGTGATGTTGTCGCGGATGATTCTTGCGATGAGCTCGTCATTTCGTCCGGAGCACCGTAGACCTCGTGCTCTCAGCTCGTCGACGAGTTGCTTTTTCGTTGCAATGGCCATCGTACTGTGGTCGAGGGTCGTGAACACGCTTTCGACGATGGTCGTTTCAGAGTCCCGAGACGATGTACGGCGCGGTGTCTCTCCTTCTCGTGGCGTCGCTTCCTCCTCCGAATTCAGCTCGGTCGATTCACATCCTGTCGGCTCCGCCATGTCAGCGATGTCCGAATGAATGTAGTCAAGGCAAGGTTCAACTTTTAAGAAAAACTGTATTGTGCTAAGTTACAGGTGAATCGGCAGTGGTTACTTGTATAAAGAAACTGGCCTCGGTGCAGGAGCTCGATCGGATACGTCCGACGCCACTCGCGTCTCGGCTCGCTCTGCGATGCGTTGCTCTGCGGTCCCCGGCTCGAATCTCGGCTCGTTCTCCTCTCTCTGGCGATGCGTCGCTATGCGGTCCCGGCTCGAAGGCTCACTTTTGTTTTTTGAATGTTCGTTGAACCAATGGGCAACCGCGTCGAGTGGATGCGCTCAGGGCTCAGAGTCCACGTTAACGCAGTGCAGTGTTTCCCGAGCAAGCACGGAGACGCTACCGGAGAAGGAGGCGCTGCCGGAGAATGAGACGCTGCCGGAGAATTCAGCTGTGCGAACTCGAGTGCCGCTGACACCGGTGAACATGCAATTTATTTTTCTGCAAACAGCGCAAACACCGAGATGTACCCACTCACAGATAATCGCGTCAAGTGAATATTTACCTTGACTTAAATGTCGAATCAAGTTTTTTCAACAACCGGTCGCTACCACAAATGCTAACGTCTTCATAAACAAGACACATTGTTATTCACACTGCACACACCACACACAATATTCCCAGTTGAACCGATATTCTCAATACCTTTCAATGCACACTACATGCCGCATTTACAGTGCACATTTGTGAAGACTATGCCGCTGTTCCTCGCACAGGCGACCACGTGTGTTCACTTCTTCAAGGTAAATAGACAGCGTGGCAAATAGTTCACCACACAGTTTACGCACAGCTAGATGTTTGCTGACACATACCACAACTAATGTCGACATTGTAACGTGAATTGTAAGCTTTGAATAATAAAAACTTGCCCCAAACACCGCACGACTGTACCGGGCTGAGACACTAGTGGGAGTGTTTTTCCAGGCACACCTTTTGCTGTGACGTACCTCGGCAGGGGCCTATCGCTGCCTACTTTATGTGAATGAGGGTCTTGTTAGAGAAAGCAGACATTGTTGATTTCGTAACTTGTTCATTTCCAACTTGACCTTCACGAGTTTACAAGAGTTGTCTGACTGATATTCAGGCAAAATTTTGTGTAATAAATTATACAGTTGGCAGTCTGTGCTTGCCCCTTGCTGTTTTTACTGGCGTTTCTCGTTGTTACTTTGCACTGTTCATTACTGCTCACCTACAGAAGCTAGCCTAGGCTGCCGCTGTTTTGAACAAGATCCAGCTGGAGAGTGCGATAGTGTTCATAACTGTAAATGCTCAAGCAAAAATTATGATTTCGCAGCGCGCGGGTTCGTATCCCGGCTGCGGCGGCTGCATTTCCGATGGAGGCGGAAATGTTGTAGGCCCGTGTGCTCAGATTTGGGTGCACGTTAAAGAACCCCAGGTGGTCTAAATTTCCGGAGCCCCCCACTACGGCGTCTCTCATAATCATATAGTGGTTTTGGGACGTTAAACCCCACATATCAATCAATCAATCAAAATTATCATTTATTATTCAGTTAGTTGCATTCATATCAGTACATTATAAGTTATCATTGATTAAACATGAATCCGTGTTCTTTCACATAATGCTCACAAGTTTAAATATCAAATTGAATAGTGTTTATAAGAAACATGGGTTTTAGCTAAACTTCATGCTGTTTTCTTGAACAGCTGACAAAACGCTATTGCATGCTTCCTTGCCATGAATTGTATTGTGTTTGAAATACATTGCAATTCTTTACCGGACTACCTGTAACATTTCACATTGGGGGAACATTTATTAACCATGAATTGATTAATTTTTAAGAACGGAAAAAAAGAAGCGGCAGGCCGGGATAGTTACTTGATATTGGCATTCGTTTTGCTACCCAGCACATTATTATGCAAACTTCCTATATAACGGTTATGCGTCTTGCATGTGTGTCTGTAAACTAAGAACTTTGGGTAAACTATATTTGTCTTACTAATGGTTGCAGGACTGTGGAGGCTGTAGGGCTGCTTAGGCAATATGAATGGTGGAATGCCTGGACATGTGTTCAACCATGCTGCATCAGCTGCTTGGTGTTTCCTCGGCATCTTTACAGATGTGTTGGGTGAGCTGCTTGCTTTAAAGCAAGCAGGTTTCAACACAGGAAAAAATATAATATGGCAGCACCTCTTGTGCATGCCCACATTCCAAGTATATCAAGTATTTATGTTGTACCTTGTAGCCTGTACTTTTTAAAGAGACACTTCTTTTTTGCTTTATAGTTGAGTCTTAATGCTTCGACAGCAACGTATTTGTGTTTGAAAGCAAGTGTTCTTCAACAAATAACTGATCTCAATAATGACAAAACACCCTTCATACTTGGTCGTTAGCATAAGCTTGCACATATCTATAGCAGACTCAATTGTTCATTTTTTCGCTGTGAGGATAATGATAAAGTAGCAAAGGAAAGTTATGATTGGAGTGATCGGTGACGTCTGTTTAGGCTGTGCCATATTGTTTTGCAACCAGAGTTACTTGTGGCCACATATACAATGATGCCATATGGCGTGCATTCTAAAAGAGATTACCATATCACATTTTACTGCATCTTAATATGTGTCGAACAAATGCAGATATCTTTAGCTTGCCACTATATAGGGATCCTAAACCAACACATGGTTGAAATTTAGTCGTGGTGTTGCAGCTGTGTATGACTCTACAATGAATGCATAGTCGTGATAATTTTTCTATATGTTGTCGCAATAGTAATGTTACACACATTGGATGATACAAAAGGGGTTCTCGCTTATTTCGCTTTTTTTGCTATGCTTCTTCTTGTCTCTTCTTGCCATGTGTTCCTCCTCACTGTGCAAGGAGCAAGAGCAGTGGGCACACAATCACGTATTTAAAAAAATGTTGTAAGGTGAGCACTGGGAGGCTGAACACTTCCAAAAGGCTCAAAGAGGAAAAGGTATTCTTTCTAGCTACTTTTAAGGCACCCATAGCTAGTTGTGCTGCTGCAGTTATCATTGTTGATCAGGACACTATTCTGAAGTCGTTGTACACATTTGCTTTAAATGTTAAAAATAAGTGGAGGTGGTTTGGTACCTTTTATTACAATTACATACAGAACTAGGTTTTAGTGTGTAAGCAAAATCTGTTCACTATAATTCAATCCTAATGATATCTGAAATTCAAGAAATATTCACAGAAAAGCTCAGAAAAAGGCGAAGTGGTTGCCCCTTGAACGTGAAGAAGATATTCTTCTTCTAAAAGGTCAATAGACAGTCTAGAAGTCTCACTATTACATGCACTATAAGATATTCTGGTGTGGTGCTTTTCATGCATGTTATATTGAGAGGGCTTTTTAATAGAACTGTTGTCACTTGCCCTGTGCTGCTGAAATTGTTCACATAGTTATGATTCATGAATCACTTTATGCCTTTTCATTTTATGCAAATGGTTTGCTTACCCAGTCGGTATAACTTGATTTGGATAAAATCATAAATGCTCTCATTTTTTTTACTATACAGCAGTTTTATTTTTAAAATACGCGACCATAGATGTGAACGCACTTGGTGGCGTGCTTGATTAATGCTTCAATATCACCACTCTAACTTCACCGGCTACAGTGCATGCATGGTGTGACAAAAATAATGGTACTTAACGTTACTGGCACTATACACTTTTATGTCTCAAAATGTGTTAGAAGGCCTGGTAAAAATGTGTGTACTTTTTTTTGCTCCAACTAAATACTGTGGTCTACTCAAAGCAGCTTCCGCTCTTTTAAGGTCCTCAAACTATTTGGGGTTCAAAAAAAGTATCAATGCCCTATCCTTCATTTGTCGGCCTACTCACCACTCTAATAATGAGAATTACCCGACAATATTACCCAGGAATATATATGGGGATGTTATAAAAAGTAATGTCAATTAAACTGTCAAAAAATGAGAACCCATTAGTACCGTGTTGCCAAGTTACGTTTTCGTTCACTTTTGTTTTCACAATTTCGTTATTTTTGATAACATCCCCTACAGTTTGTTTGGCATCATTGTCTGTTAGTCCTCTTTAGAATATGTTGAGCAAAGACAACGAACCCTTAAATTTATAGTTCTTTTCTTTACTAATGAACCTGAAACAATAAATCTCAGTAATCTTAGCGGTGTGTGACTTGTTTTTTGATCAGTTAGTTGTGCGTTCATGTACGTGCGTTTAGGTGGGAGGGCCAACCATTGCCACCTCCTATGACTAGCAGATTTTCTGAGAACTAACAGATGCATAATTCTGCCAAAGAAGTATAGGGATATTGGAAGTAATCGTAGTGTAATTGTCAAGAAATAAAAGTGGAAGAAAAGATAACTTGCCATGGTGAGGGACAGAACCTGTAATCTACGAATAAAGCGTTCGGGGGTCTACCAACTGTGTTACGTACCACAGCAGCTATTGCCCCTTCCGCTTGGCAAGGTATATATGTGTACCTAACCGTCGGAGAGACAGTCAGCCCCGTTTGTTGCCATCATGGCTAGTTTGGGACACTTTTTTTCTTTTCTATTGGCATCACGTAGCATGTGATGTCATTACAAGCTGGCAGCCTGACTGACGCCTCTGCGCTTAATGCACATATACACCCCATAGGGGGACGGGTAGATAACTGTCATAGTTAGTAGTAGGGCATCAGATGCATTATTCAAAAGTTTCCAGATTCGGGTATTCCGCACGACTAGTTACCTTTTCTTCCACGTTACATTCTTGTCAAGTACATTAAAATACTTCCATTATATCCCTAGTACTTTTTCTGCTAGCATTGTTAGTTCTCAATAATATTGTTTCTAACAAAGAAAAACGAGCCCTTTTTCCTTCATTCGTAGTGAGGAACTTGTTATGGCAGGCTTGGTGCCATGAGCTTGTATATGAGGGATAATTGGTCTGCTGTTAGCTCATGTAAAAATAGCGCCTGCTGCGTGCCGCCAGTAGGCAAAAAAAGGTGTCCCACACTCGCCATTAGGTTAACAGGCAACGCTGACTGACTCTTCCATGATTAAATGCACATATATACTGTACAAAGTTGAATGGGGATAGCCGCCATGGTAGCTCAGTTGATAGAGCATCGGACACGTTATTCGAAGGTCGCAGGCTTTGTCCCTGTCCAGGGCAGGTTCTCTTTTTTCCTTCTGCTTTTCTTTCTTCACAATTACAACACTTTTATTCTTCTTGCAGATTATCTGGTGTTTTTTCTAAAAAAGTACCTTAAAATCTGAAGAGGCAAACAGAATGTGCTAGTGTACGAGTTAGCTCTTGTAGTGATTACAAGTAAGATATGTTTTGAAGAATAAATCATTCTGCCACTTGCCTAAAGAAGGCGTATATGACATGGTGCTGGATGCACTTTGTTAGTTTTGAATCGAGCTATCTTGAATGCTATTTTTATAAATTACATGGGCTACTCATAAAGGTATCACACACTTTAATGCCACAAAGAATATGCAGCAAGCAATGTTATAAATGCGAAATTGCATAAGAATAAGGTAAAAACTGCTCCCTCAACGAGAATGTACAGGGAGCACAGGGTGCAGGCGTCATTCCTCCTGCCCGTCCTTTTCAAGTGCGAGCTGTTTTCACCTCGTTCTGATCAACTAACTAGATTGAAATGTGCTGTTATAGTGCATAAGGATGCTCCACGGGAAACTAGGTTTGTCTCAAACTCTGTGTGTGTCTTTCAACCTATATGGTGCCCGGTTCAAGAGTTCATGCAGACCAGATCGTGTAAAACAGGACACTCGTTTAACATAATAACATGGCTTAAAGCATAAAGCATTTATAACACCGAATATCAATTTTTATAGTAGCTGTTTCTTGCTGCAATAGAAAGCTTACTGGTCTGAGCGTATAATCATGCAGTGAAAGAAGAGAATTTTTGGGGCTTGTTTCTTTTTGTTTGACACGGCTTTCATGAATACATTTAATGGTAACACAGAAAGTGCTGGAAACTTTTTAAGAATTTCCGGGTCTCTGACTGCTATGAAGTGTCACACAACACAGGCTGCAAACAGTGGGACGTCAGCATAACAGCTTTATATGTTTGTGCATTGCAGTTTGCAGCGAAAGCATGCATTCCACATGCGTGTGAAATGCACATATTTCTCACTGTTTGCCAGGATGGCAGTGCTGCTTTTTGAAGGTTGACTCCTCTGCGTAGGCAGCACAGAATAATGTTGGCACAGGTAATATAGATATATGCTGTAACTTTGATCACTAATTTTTTTGCATGTTAAAGCATCAACCTATTTGCAGTAAACATACAGGCTGCATGACATACTAATTTTTAGGCTTTTTAAGTGCAATTTTAAAAGGAAATGCCACTCAAGTTGCAAAAAGAATGCAGTTCATTCAATTCACGCATTTTGATTTCCACCTCCAATCACATATACTGGCGACTTGTCAGTCTCGTAATAAAGAAATCCTAATCAAAAATTTAGCTGAATGGGTTAGTACTGATGTTGAATTTTGTGCATTGCTCATGAGTACAACGACAGATTCGTGCGATACCCGTCAATACTGCCTGAAATCGATCACGCTATATTTGCATCGTTTTCTTATCGTTGCACGATCAGTGTCAGCTTAAGCTATGCCATTGAAGCGGCCCACAGCGTCCAGCTAATTTTGTTTCCGTGTGCAACTGTAGTTGTGGTAGTGCTGAATGACCTTTCTTTATATACACTACATAACAAACTTGCTCCTTTAGAGTCAACTGCATCTTCGGATCGATTGTAAATGTTTGCATATGCAAGGCCTTAAATTTTATAAGAAATTCCTCAGTATGCCACGAGGCAATGTGTGTTCTGCAAAAATTTGTATATCATTATATACAACTCTTAAAGCCTCGTCTACAACTTTGTGCAGGTTGACCTTGAGCAGAAAACTAGGAGCGGCAGCAGCCCCCAGAAAAGAGCTAGCACTCTCCAAGATCCCCAAGCTCTCTTCGACAGGAACAGCAAGGTCACTGTGTGGCATTGAAAACCATTGCAAGGAGTGCCTTATCAGTACACTGTGCTGCTCTTTCATCGCGGAATACGAAGTTGACCACTCCAGAGAAAGATCACGCTGTGTATTGTGAGTGCTTCAGTGGTTTTGGTTTTGTCCAGCGAGCAGTCAAGAAATCATGTCAGATTCAGTCAGAATGGCTAGAGGGAGTCGGGAAGGCATGTTTGGACATTTGTCTAGCCAAGTAGTGCCAATTTTCGCACTGGTCTTGTTGGAGTTGCTGCCACAAATGACAGAAGCTTCGTCACCTCTGTAAATGTACAGATGTGTCAGGGAAGATTAGCTGCATTAGTTTTTTCTATAACTTATAGCTGCCAACATTCTTCATTGTACGGGAGTTTTGTTTCTCACTTATGGATGTAAAGCCCTCCACAGAAAAAATGCTACACGTCTACTTACAGAAGGCCTCAAGGTCTTACTTGTAGGTTTTTTCGGCTTGTAATCATAAGCACCTCGTTTGGGTGAACACGAACAATTTAAACATGTACAGTGAAAAATTTTGGGTGGCTAGTCATTTTTTCGTTATCATGTTTCTCGCAATACTTTTAGGCATGTTGTGCATTACGTTGTCAATCTGATTCATGTGCATAGAAGATGTTACGCAGTTTCAGGCTACTTCAAGCACCGTATTGTAGTATAAAAAGCCTGGAGGCAACCTATAAATAATTTTTTAACACAGTTGCTTAATCTGACGCATGATACATCACTAAACTTTCGTGCGTATTCATCAATGTAAGCTCGTCTTAGTGTTATGCAAAATGAAAATGCGAGTCGACTGATGGAAGCATCTAGTGGGGTAATCTGGGTGAACAGTGAAAGTGCCTCAGAGAGGTTGGCCGATGTTGCGATAGGAGGACCTATTTTTTAGAAGTCACCTTGTCATACTTGACGTGTTAGTTTAAATGGGGTTAGTAATGACGTCGTCTTTTGGTGTAGGTGTGTGTGCCTGTTGGAAATTTTTGTCTGAAAAAAAACCTATAACGCAGAAGAGTGCAGCCCTCGCTTCCTTTCAAGTTATATTGCGATGATACAACGTGTTTCGCTGTCGGAAATTGCGAGTAAGGGAAGCAAAAAAAGGTAAAAAAAATAAAAGAGAAAAGAAGAAAGAAATGGAGGATGCAAAGTAAAAGTAGTGTGCTACACTGCTCCTACTTTGCATCCCCCTTTTCTTCTTTTTATTCCTCGTTTTCTTTTTTTTCACTTTTTTTACATTTGCATTGTCTCATCTAGTGCATGAATACATGACACATGGCTTTGCTACAGCAAACATGCCTATGTGGTGTTGGATTGAACAGTGCATTGTACTTAATTCAGTTCAATTACAGGCTGATCAGTCTTGTATTAAGTGCTTTCTCTCTATCACCACACATGATAAAATGAAAAGTTTGCACTTGGCTCTTAGTATACTGGAATATAGCTTGTGTCTTGGACTACTCAAAATCAATGTTATTTGCTGCTGTTTATGGTAATGAATTTATACAACATGAAAATATCTTGCCTTGCGAACTTTGTCAGACCTGCCTTTCTTTTTCTTTCCTATGCAGGCGTTGTATGTAAGGCAGTAACAGAGAGGTGATAGCTTGAGCTTTTGAAGAATAAATACTGGCAGTGAGGCGATTCCAAATCAAACGTCCCAGCTATTTTGCCAACCATCCTAAATGTGTTTTGAAAAAAAATAATATTGTGCTCGTTTACTGTATTGAAAACAGCAAAAGGCTAAAATATATCGCAGAGAACAAAATATTGAAAACAGCAAAAGGCTAAAATATATCGCAGAGAACAAAATATTAGGCCACCTTAGTGCCTTCTGGACTTCCCATGATGTTTTCCGGGTGTTGTTTGTAAAAAAAAGTATTTCAAAAACACTGCTTCTTCTTCACCAAATTTGGTCTAGGTATAAGTAAAGGTGATTGTGTGTAGTGCATAAAGCTCAGTAACATTAGTACAATTTTTTTGCCACATCAGAAGCAAGAAAGCAGTTCTCTATATATGGCAAGTTATGTGAATACACTTTTTGTTTTAAAGAAGAAAATCATTTTTGAAATTTTGTAATGACGGCTGTTTTCGCATTTGATATACGACAGCTGCCGTTCCGAAGTTCCCCATGGCCCTTATTAGGAGACTTGAAAAATGATTTTCTTCATTGAAACAAAAATTGTAATAATAACACTTGCCATATAACAAGAACTGTTTATTTGCTTTCAACTTACACATAAAAGTAGTTTCAATATAACACTTATTGCAAATTGCATCTCAATGTGGAAAAAACAATTATATAGTGATATTTGTAATCTGGACATAACATTCTTTTTTTTCGGGAAATATACCTTCTGTGGAGTGAGTATTTATGGCTCAAATTTTCATACAAAGTACAGTATTGCCATAGAAGAAATGCAAACGAATAACAGTTTGGCTGAGTTCTTCAAAGCCAATGTAGCGGAAAAATCTCACATTAGTTACTCGGCTTCAAATACTTTAAAGAAGCACCTTTACTTATTATGAGATCAAATTCGATATGGCAAGAAAAAGCGGTACTTTAAAAGTTTTCTCACAAACAATACCCCCATGACATTCTGCGAAATTCTGAAGGTACCCACGTGACCACTACTTTTTTCTCTTCAAAATATTTCAGCAAATAACTGTTTTCAAAAGAGTAACTTACCACCCTTTTAAAAACTATATATCTGTGATGGTCACCAGGCAGTATGGTATGGATGTTTAGTGTAGAATCGCCCAGTGGGAAAAACAACAAATGTCTGAGCATCCTTTGACGCTCGGGCAATTTCGAAAGCATTTTCGTTAGCAGCAATTCAATTAAGTCCTTGTCTTCATGCTTAGGCCCAGAAACAAAACACAAGTAACCAAAGCAGTCCTAAGAGTCATGCAGTCTCGCTGTTCCAAGGCTGGTGGAGCCTCATTTAGTGCAAGTTTCACCATGTTTAAATATTCAGATTCAGCCAGCAAGATTTTTAGGCACAGTGCATTTTCAGCTTAATTGTTTCACACCAGTTACTTAGATAAAAGCGGCAAGTAGGAATAAAAATACCAATTTAAAGGCACTGTAGGTAATAACAAAAAGGTCTGCTTTCTTTTTTGTGTGGTGCTTTACCTGAACGCTGTGCTTTTTGTGGTATAAGTCATTGTCTAGTGAACATAAGCCTTAAAAATTAACATTAGCTCGATTTTTTTGTTATAGTCATAGTAGCCATAATAAAAATTATGACTTCGAACTTGATTGTTCTTTTAAAGATGTTTTCTTGGATAATAATATTTCAGAGTCTTAGTCAACTTTGTTATAAGAAAACGTGATGCCATAATAGGGTCACTTTTTATAGAGTCGTTCAATTCTACCTCATCTTTTACATTCCTAATAGAGCAGTTATTTTCAATATTGGTATCTTAAATGGAATGAGCTTGCTCTATGTAGTAAGGTGTAAGCACTTACAGATAGCACATGCACCCAACTTTTCTGTTGGCAGTTTATTTCTGTTATTCTTGTTTGATATGTAGGGTTTCACGTCCCAAAACCACTATATGATTATGAGAGACACCGTAGTGGAGGACTCTGGAAATTTTGACCACTTGGGGTTCTTTAACGTGCACGCAAATCTGAGTACCCGTGCCTACAGCATTTCTGCCTCCTTCGGAAATGCAGCTGCTGCAGCCGGGATTTCATACTGTGACGTGCGGGTCAGCATCCGAATTTTTTTTACTCTTGCTCCCCTATCTCTGTGCAGTTTGGTTACAGTAGTCTGGCTTGCACAGATTTTTAACGGCACCTGCCTGATCCTGCTTGCTTTCATGGTGATTCTAACCTTCATATGTTGCATAGTTTTACGTCTCAAACCTGTTCAAGATGCCAATTTTGTGCACAACCTGTATAGTTTAAAGGCAGAAAATACACATGTACGCACTACTAAATGTACATTGAGAGCTTTCACTGGCAGTTCCTAATGTTTTAGTGTGCAGGAAGCATTTAAATCATAATTTTATAAGGACATATCAATAGATTATCTCTATCAATGAAAATTGTAGCAACAACCTAGTTATTTTCACTGTGATAAGCATGCTGTTTTCTTTCATGTGGCAGAACTAATTTACACATTTCTTTGTTCTAATATTCACATATGCATAACATGAAGGATTGTCTGCCTTACATTTTCAGTTTCAATCTGTGTGTTGTATTTCTTGTGCATGTGAACTAAGGTGCTAACTTGTGTGTCTGACAATATTTGTGCCAATTATTTACATTTTCAGGTGCCTATGAAGGACACATAAGTTCTATGGCAGTGACCTCCCAAATATACAGTGGTGCCAGAGCCTCCAGCAGTGTTTCGTCGATCTCCACAAGGCGTTCATAGGATAAACACAGCGCCACACTTTCACAGTGCTATGATTATTATTTTGTTTAAAATTTCGTTCCAAAATTGCTGTTACATTGTGTTTTGTGCCACCATCCTGTAGCTTCGGTGGAGCTCGTGAAATTACAATGCAGTCACCTCAATTGCGTATCATCAACACTGCAATAATGCTATTCACAACTGGAGCATACAGACAAAAAAATACATTGATTGAAGCAGAGCTGATGTGTATATTAATGCTTCTCCATTGCAAATAACAACTTTATAGGTTTTTTAAGGCTTGCATAAAACACTGCATAATATGTTGCAATGTAACCACCATTTATGATCACTAGCATGTTAATTTAGTAGCTTTGTAACGTACTTTATTTAAAAGTGAATTTTGCTTCCGCATCACGACAATGGGAAAAATGCCGATGATTCAATTCCTAATCATTTAGGAAATATTGTGATTTGTACACAGTATTGCATGTACTCAAGATGTGAACGTCTATTCAATTTACACATTATTTTGCTTTGCACTAGATTTCAACGGTAATTTCTTTTCTGCATAATTAATACAGCTTTCCTTATCTACGGAGCTTTCCGCATCATGCAGCTTTCCTTATCTGTGGACCTTTCCGCATCATGCGGCTTTCCTTATGTGTGGACCTTTCCGCATCCTGGGCTTTCCTTATCAGTGGAACTTTCCGCATCATACGGCTTTCCGTAGTTCAATAATGGCGTATGTGCGGATACGCACACACGGAAATTTTCAGTAGGGATATGACTGGTGCAAACATAAGACTGATGCAAACCTCATTTAATCATCATCATTCTCGCAGTGCAGGTTTTCCTGTTAGCGATTGCCGGCGTACCAACTTCGTGCAACGTGTGCCTTGGACCCAGTGCGACCAACGCAAGCTCAGACACACGGCAGCAATCAAGATCAACATTCACGCCAGGCATGTTGGACACCCCTCTTTAGGATCTGCGCATGTCAGTGACGTCATGCACCATGTACGGTATAAAAGCACTACCACAGAACTACTTCACCAGTGGGCACGGTGAAACGGCTGCGACCATGCCGCTAACCAAGAAGTTTGTTCTCGCTGTGCAGGTTAATTGTTCATTCTCTACAGTTAGGAGTGGAGATGAGTTGTTTTTATTGGTTTTGGCGTGCCCAGGCGCTTGTTTGAGTATTGCCTATGACTGTTACGTAGCTCTCGGAATTTTGATTTGTGGCGATGTTGAAAGCAACCCGGGTCCCTCCACAGCTGATATTTTACAGAATGTACTGAAGGGACAGGCCGATATTCACGCCGAGGTTACTGAAATGAAAAAAAGGTTTACAAAGTGTTCACAGCTCATTTGTGATTTTGACTCACGTTTAAAATCACTAGAGCAACTTATAAAAGAATCAAAGGAAAGCTTGCCGCTAATTACAGCGCTTCAATCATCGTCATTATCTCTTCGAAATTCAGTGGCCTTGCAAAGCAGAAAACTTGTTGACCTTGAAGATAGCAGTCGAAGATCAAACATAATCGTTTATGGCATTTTGGAAAATAGTGGAGAAAACGAGGCATCATTAAGAAAAAGGGTTGTTGGAGACATTTTTGAGAAAAAACTTGGAGTTAAATGCGAGTCTATAGCCCGTATTCACCGCCTTGGCCGCCGCACCGGCCGACGCCCAGTAATAGCCTATTTTCAAAATTTCAATAAAAAGCAGGCTGTCATTCAAAATACAAACAAGCTTAAAGGGACAAACATTTTCATTCAAAATGACTACAGTCATGAAGCACTGTGCGTGCGCAAGATTCTTTGGGATAGCACCGAAGTTGACCGAGTGAATAAGAAGCACGTATCTTTTGCATGATAAGTTGAAAACTGATGACACCATCTTTTTATGGGACGACACCGGAAATGAACTTGTAGCACTTCCAAAGCAGCGGGACGCCACTCGTTGACGTACAACGCGTGCAGAGGAAAAATATATAAGAATACTAAATTTTAATGCTCGGAGCCTTGTAAATAAAATTGGCGAACTTGAACTGTTGCTTCTTGAACATGATCCACACATAACAGTTATGATGGAAACCTGGTTATAAGACAACGTTTGTGATTCAGTTTTTATACAGTCGATCTATAGCATTTTTCGCTGTGATCGGCCAAGTAGGGGCGGCGGCGTAGCCATTGTTTTACGGCATCCGTTGACAGGTGTTGTTATAAACCAAATCGATGGTCATGAAAGTTTGTTCCTCAAAGTAAACTGCTGGGGCCATGTCTGTATCGTGTGTGCTGTGTATAGGCCTCCATCGGTTTCCCCTGAATACATTTACAAACTGTGCGATCATATGGCTCAGTTTTCGAACAACAGGGGGATACTCGACAGTGATTTTAATACTCCGTGCATTGATTGGCGTGACCCCGTTTCCTTTTTCGATGGGGACATAAACCCTCTTGTGGATATTATGATTATGTGTGATGTAAAACAAACTGTTACAGAGTCCACCAGAAAAGCTGGAAGTGCCCGTTCGGTAACAGATTGAATTTTTATTAGTAATGATATTTCTACATACTCTGTATATGTGGTTGATGGTGTGCCGGACCACAAGGTGGTGTACCTTTCTTTTCCGCTTGGTGATGCGAAGTTGCACAAAAAACAAGGAAAAAAGTTAATAAAAGATTTTGTTAAAGCCGATGACCATGCAATACTTGACTGTCTGTGGGAATTTTGTGATAACATGCCGGGCTGCGTCACAACTCTCCGGGATGCTCTGAAAGAAACTATTCAGTATTGCATTGAAAAATTTGTCCCCTCCAAATATGTTCGCACTAACAAAAATAACCCAAGGATGACAAGAGAAATCATTCATTTACACCGTAGGCTAAAAATAGTCAAAAAACATAAAAAACGAGTTAGTGAGATATCTAAATTAAAAGTCAGCCTTCCTTTCAAACTCTCCGGCGCGAAAATTAGGTATTTCACTCAATCATTACCTGAATTTTCGACAAAAAGTCCTGAAAAATTCTTGTGATATTTAGAACAAACGGATGCTATGCCCAGTCAAATAACGGTTGATTTTTCCATTGTAAATTATGCGTCGGTTGTCGCTGATCAATTTAACAGATACTTCTGCTTCGTATTTTCTGCTCCTCAACATGAATCACCTTCTTTCACCTTCTTCTGCTCCCCAACATGAACAACCTTCTTCCAGTAATGTCTTTCGAGTTCATAACTTATGAGGGCATATTTTCTTTGCTGCTTAACCTGAAAAGCAAATCTTCAGCTGGTCCAGATGATATCCCTAACACATTCTCGCGTAAGTATGCCGAATTTGTTGCGCACATTTTAACAAGCGTTTTTTGCCTCTCCTTCGAAAATTCCTTCATTCCTGATGGCTGGCGCATGGCACGCGTAGTACCGGTGTTTAAGAAAGAGGATTGTTTGAACATTGCAAACTACAGGCCTATTTTCTTAACGTGTACGTCATGTAAGCTATTATAACACATAGTCGTACATTACATCACAGCAGTTCTTGAAGAAAACCACCTGCAGTCGCCATTACAACACGAATTTAGGAAACCATTATCAACCACAATGCAGCTAGTCACAACAATTCATGAGTGTACGTCGTCGCTGGATACGAAGAATCAAATTGATGCTATATTTTAGATTTTAGTAAAGCTTTTGATCTTGTCACGCATAGCAAACTCACTTTTAACTTATATATCCTAGGTCTACCTGTTAAATTGACTGGATCCATTCTTACCTTGACAATCGCAAGCAGTAGGTTTAAGTAAATGACTGCATGTCTGGTATTCTACCAGTATCAGCAGGAGTTCCTCAAGGTAGTGTTTTGGGACCTATTCTCTTTCTAATGTATATAAATGACATTGTTAAATCAATAGACACATCACAAGTCTACATAAAGCTTTTTGCAGATGACTGCATACTTTACAAAACGATTACTGCTCTGAATGACCAGAAATGCCTGCAATCCAACCTTCGTGCCATTTATAAGTGGTGTGAAGATTGGTCAATGAAATTAAATAGCAATAATTCAGTTGTCATGCATATAACAAATAAAAAAACAACGTTTTAATTATACGTATTCTCTCAACAACTGTCCATTGACTGAGGTTAACGCATATCAATATTTGGGCATCCCAATTACAAGCCACCTGAAATGGTTAAGCCACATTATTACAACATGCTCATCTGCTTCTAGAAAGCTCAGTTTTCTGAGACACAAATAAAAAACAGCGCCCTCAGAAACCGAAATGTGGGACTACATTGCTTTTATAAGACCAAAGTTAGATTATGCTAATGTCGTTTGGGACCCACATATAAAAAAGATGTTAAGAAGCTTGAGATGGTGCAGCGAAAGGCGGTTCGCTTTATCTTTAATGCCTACCACAGAAATGACTCGCCAAAAACTAACATGGCCATTATGATATCCCTACTTTATAATACCGAAGAGGTGTTGCCCGGCTGAACTTTCTATACTCAGTTTATTTCCGTAAATTTAACGTTTGTCACGAAACTTGTATAAGAAATCGAATCTCAAGACAAACTCGACATACTCACAGCTACACTCTTGAACCTTACTTCGCACGTACTAATATTTTCATGAACTCGTTCTTTCCTCGGACGATCAATGATTGGAACACGTTACCTTTTGAAGCATTCTGTGATAATGAAAATCCTGACTTCGATAACTATGTATCTTTCCGTTTTTACCCGTACAACTCAAGATCTCGGACTGTCTCACGTTGTATTTGATTTGCACTCTCCGGTTGCAAGTTGCAATTTCTTGCTGCCATTTAACTTTGTTCAAATGTTATCCTGTGTTCTACTGCCTTAACATGTTTTTATTGCTTGAACTTTCTTTAGTTAAGTTACATTGTGAATCAATTTTGATTATGCCCCCCTGCTTGGTCTTTCGACCGCAGTATTCTGTAAATAAATAAAAAAAATCATAATCGTGACACGCTTGTCGAGTAAGAACATCACAACATACTACGCTAATAGCGTGGTCACGACCGTTACGCTAGCTTCACATATACTAAATTTGGTATCACGTGACGTGAATAGATGACGAAGGTAAACGACACATCCAGACAAGATAATCATGACACGGTAGTTATGTACGGCATTATTAACCTCTACATTGCAGCGTTGTGCTGATTTTAAAGTTGCATATGTCAGGTTAAGATACATCAAGCTTTCTTCTTCCTGCTTCGCATATCATCGAATCTTACTGCACGTTGGATCTGCCAATTTTCTATCAATCTATCTATCTATCTAGCCGCCTACGACTTTTAGCTCTCCTTGCCGTTTCAGTAATGCTATCGATGCTAAACTTGGTATGGCATAACTTGACTGTATAAAGAACACATTTGACAAGTCATAACATAAAAAGCCTGACAAGTATGTCATTATTGTCATGATTTACCTTTCATGATCCTACAGCACTTGCGGTGGTTTCGTTCCCATGGCATATTGCAAAGCTGGTACGGTACGACATGAGTGCATGGCGAACACAAGTGACAGACCCTAACGTGAAGTTCATGATGCGCGTATCATGTAACAACATGACTAGATTCCCTGCTCATGATGCACTGGCGGCCGTTTCGCTAGCGTCACATATACCAAATTTGTTATTACGTGACGTGAATAGATGACTAAGGTATGATACTGGTGCAAACATGATAAACATGAGATGCGTGTCATGTAACAACTTGACTATATGTTACGTTCACGATGCGCTCGCGCCAATTTTGCTAGCTTCACACGTGTCAAACTCAGTCTGACGCGACGCGAACGAACGACATAGGTAAATGACACATCCAAACATTATATTCACGACATGCGTGTCATGTAACAAAAGACTGCATGCCACAGTTATGATACGCTTGTGGCCGTTTCGCTAGCTTCACATATATCAAATTTCGTATTATGTGACGTCAATGGATGACGAAGGTATGTTACTGGTGAAAACATGATAATCATGAGATGTGTGTCATATCACTCTCAAGGTACCAATACACTTTGAAGTGACGCAGGGCGCGTGCTCGCCGACGTTCCTTTCGTCGCGTCACGACGACGTTGCCACGCCAGGCGCCGGTCTTCCCATATATATACTCGCTGGCACGCGCCGCGCGGCGTTGTTTTGACGCATGCGCGTTTTAGCGTCCGGCCAACCCCCCATCATGCAAAGAGGGAGTCGCAGTGCTGTCTGGGTAACGCATCGGCGCGAAATTCAGCATGTAGCATTTCGCGCCGATTGCCGTCGGGCCACGCCGACGGACGCTGTTCGTGTCGGTGGCGCCTGGCATCAGACTGTAAAGTGCTCGCGTTTTGCCAACGTAGCGTCACTGTGCCCAGCATGCGTCCGTGTCAACGCCACACATGCGTAGACTGGGCCCTTCATGATGCGCTCGTGGCCGTTTTGCTAGCTCCACATATACCAAATTTAGTGTTACGTGACGTCAATGAATGACGAAAGTATATGACTGGTGCAAGCACGATAATCCTGAAAACCGTGTCAGGCAAGAACATGACAACATACCACGCTTATAGCGTGCTCGCGGCTGTTTCGCTAGTTCCAGATATAACAATTTTATTACTACGCAACGTGAATAATTGACGAAGGTAAACGACACATCCAAACAAGATAATCATGACACGTAAGTCATGTACGGCATCATTTGCCTCAACTTTGTAACAATGTGGTGATTTTAAAGTGACATATCGGGCTTTTATATTTGTATTTCGCATATATTGTATTCCTACGTTACGTGGGATATGCCAATTTTTATCATTCTTATTCATTCAATGAAGGATAAGTGTTGCCTTCTAAGCCTAGCGAACGCCAAGTAAAGACGCCAGTGGCTGAATTCCAAATATTCGATCCAGTGCCTTCATATACGGGGCGGCTAGTGAATGATTGTGCGGCGTGAGCAGCCTTGTTTTCAATAGCAGACCCTGCTTTCGTTGTCGCGAGAGGAAATATGTTAGGAGAGTGGCAGCGTTGCGGGTGTCTTCCTTCAGCAGGCTAGTAATGCGACCATGCAGAACGAGATGCGAGATGCGAGCTTGCGCAGTGGGGTGGTGCACGGTGTCAACACCGAAGACGAAGCGTGACATCATGCAATCAAGAAGTGCTCTGAATTTAAAATAACACCACCTCCCACTAAAGGAAACCATGAGTAAGTTTCATACGAAGCAGCGCAAGTGTACTTTTCCGGCATCCGCTTCAAACCACGCGTGAAATTTCCGAAGCATATCACATTTCTAGAAAAAGGAATCATTGTATGATCTTTCCGTCATTATCACTACTTGACTGTGAGTCTAACTATATTGATGACTCGTAGACAAGTGCATCGAATGAACGCCACGCTTGCTGCTCACACTATCATCCTATTGTTGTTGACATGCGCACCCTTGTGTACTTATATGTCCTTCAAACGTAAGAATAAACCAGTTGTTAGTTGAGCGCTCGTGCTGTCTGCCTCTTCTTTGCTATGTGTCTGTGTTTGCCCCCGCGCTCCCAGTTCGCTGAACCATCATGAACTACCAACTAGCCCACCTTTCCATCCTATTGCAAACCATACTTGTTTACAAAGTGAGAGCGCACTTGTTAGCTTTTTTTTACATTTCAGTGGAACGAGCTCTGAGTGACATTTTTCTACCTCTTCCAAGCCAATCCGGTTCAGCACATACATCCGTTTTTTAACATTCCAGAAACGTCTACAAGAGCATAGAAATAAGTAGTTGTTGTTATATCTCTATTAAATTTACATGTTTAACGTTCCTTACATGACTATAAAATCCGTCAACCTGCCCCCAACTTAAATCTACAGTCTTTACGTGAAGCTTGTACAGTCGAGCGCACTTTGAATGATGCCCCGCCGCGGTTGTGTAGTGGCTAAGGTACTCGGCTGCTGACCCGCAGGTCGCCAGATCGAATACCGGCTGTGGCGGCTGTATTTCCGATGGAGGAGGAAATGTTCTAGGCCCGTGTGCTCAGATTTGGGTGCACGTTAAAGAACCACAGGTTGTCGAAATTTCCGAGCACTTCACTACGGCATCCCTCATAATCATATGGTGGTTTTGGGACGTTGAATCCCACACACCACCACTTTGAATGTTACTGTGGGAGCGTTAACGAGAACAACAACAGAGACACTCCGCAGAATACACTTTTTAACAGAGAGGTATCACGCAAGCTGCACTCAGTCTTTGTACTGTGAGACAAGCTACGATCACTCTTGTCTGATAATTGCGAACTGTCATTTATATTTTTATGGCAACGCAATACGTTTTGTTTAATGTTTAAGTGAGGCATTGGAAATCACCAGATTGTTCAGAGAAACTTTTTATCATCCGCTGAGGTAAGAGCCAACGAAGAGTGTGCTTAAGGACAACAAGTGAAAATCTTAAAGCAGTTAGAAGAAGTGCAGAGCTTGTTTTAAGGGTGCTAGTTGTAGCAAAAAAGAGCCAAAGAGCACGACAAGAATGGATTATATTCGTTTTGAATGTTTGAAACAAGTCACTAGGTGCTTGATAGCCAAGGCCGGTGGGCGTTTATGCCAGAACCTTAAAATCTTGCTCGACCGGGTAACTTTTTTCCGATGAAACTCGAAGCACTGACGTAGCTCGGTGAACTTAGGTGGGCTTCAATTATGTCAGCGTGGAAAGTTTTATTATTGTACAATAAGCATAGTTGAAAATAAACCGTTAAAGTTCCCACAAATTTCGAACTCGCCAACTATGCGTGCCTCTACCTGGTGGGGTGCCCGTTTTCCTGTATACTAACGTGAAACGTCCACTATCGTCAATAAGTTTGGCGTTAGTTTACAATACGCTACACTTCATTGGGTGCCTACTTGTGCCATGAAAGTTGTAACATTAGGTAACATTTATTTAGTGGAAAGAAAAAAAAGAAACTTGAAGGACTTGTTTGTCTTCGTTAGGCACAACGTTAGCTAGAACAGAGAAGAAAGTCAAATAAAGCACAATGAGTGTTATTTGTAGTGAAGCTATGATGTGAATGAGAGAAAGTAAAGCGAGCAAAAACATAGCTTGGTGCTGGCGAGGACTTAATCTGCGACCATCGCATAACTTGTCCGGTACTGTGTCATTTGTGTCCAATAGTAGCGGTCATCCCCCGCTCAACTTTACGGAGTAAATGTGCGCGTTTAAAGCTAAGACTGCTGGTGGCGCTAGTACGGTCTCTGCCAGTCGCAATCAAAGATTTTACGAAAAATTACTAAAGTGGCGATTATCACCCACAAGTGAAGCCATACGCACCGTGAGATGGGGGCTGCAGCAGCCTTCTAACTGGGGGCTAGATGAGCTGTAGTCGTTCAGCGATTTAGAAGGAGCATTTTCCTCGCACGCCAAGCGAGTTGAACGTGGCAACCGTACTCAAAGTGCGTCCTTGTCACACTAGTTTCTTTTTAGTAGGCATCAAATACAAGGCAAATTTTATCGGAGAATAAATCAGCAATAGTCGCCGCTATAAGTTATTTCAAAACAACTATCTTTTTATTTATTATAAAGTGCGCGGGTTTCCTCCTCAATCGAAAAGGCTGTGCGCATGCTGCTCCTTTAGTCCGGCCGTGCATGTGGGTACCTACTACTACTACGATGACCATGACAAACCGACGACGACTACGGCATAGGGAGCTCGGCCCCCAAAACGGTCGTCCACTGTCACCATCTAAGCTACTGGTGCCACTGATTAGCTCGTTTAAAAGTACCCATATAACCCATCCATTCGATGGTATGATGACTGCACATGTAGTTGAGTAGATAAAAGCTTTGGATGCGTTATTCGAAGGTCGCAAGTTCTGTCTGTGCCTCCGGCAAGTTATCTTTATTTATTTATGCGATAGCGTTAAGGAGCTCGTTTTGCAGGAATTCCAATCTCGCTATTGGCGTCGGTAGCATTGGTTGTGAGCGAAAAATCATCATCTTTTTGTGACCGAAATATCAAGCATTATAGCGTGACGGAAAAATCGAGACAGATGCAAATAAAATAATTAAAAATTGGCAGATACGTCGTACAGCGGGAATCGATGATATCCGAAGCACGAATGAGAAAGGTTGATATGTCAGTTTAAGATCAGCACAACTTCACGAGGTGAAGGTAAACGATATCGTACATGACTTCCGTGTCATGATTATCATGTTTGGATGTGTCGTTTACTTTCATCATCTATTCACGTCACGTGATACCAAATTTAGTACATGTGGAGCTAGCGAAATGGCCGCGACATGCTATGAGCGTGGTATGTTGTCATGTTCTTGCATGCGACGCGTGTCAGGATTACCATGTTTGCACTAATCATATATTTTATATTCCGTGACGTTGCGTGCAACAAAATTTGGTATGTATGAAGCTAGCGAAATTGCCGCGAGCGCATCATGATGGGCCCAATATAGTCCAATGTAGCATTGACGCGCGCGCTCGCTGGGCACAGCGACGCTACGTTAGCCAAACGTGACCGGCGCGACCAGCGTCCATCGGGGCGGCTCGACGGCAACCGACGCGAAATGCGACATGCTGAATTTCACGCCGATGCGTCACCCAGACAACACTGCGTCTCCCTCTTTTTGTGACGGAGAGACGCCGGACGAGCTGAAACGCACATGCGTCAAAGCAAGCAGCGCGGCGCGACTGCGAGTATATGGCAGGACTGGCGCCAAGCGTGGCAACGCCAGGGTGACGCGACTGATTTAACGCCGCTGAGCACGCGCACCACATCACGTCAAAATGTATTGGTGCCTTGACTGTGGCATGTAGTCATGTTTTCACATAGATGGATAGATAGATAGATAGATAGATAAGAAGTTTATTCAGACAGTCATGGTCTGGGATGAAGGGGCTAAAGGCAGATGCAACTGCCTGACAAAGGCCCCCCTACCCATACATTGCTCAGGGGTAGAAAGCCGTGGTACATGCGCAAATAGAGGTAACAATAATAGGCAAAAAAACAAAACAAAAAAGAACAGGCGCACAGGCGGTCAAAACACAATAAGTAGAATAGTTACCTTAGGTACACACTAACGATGCGTGACATGAAAATGTTTATACAAGCCTAGATGATGATCAATGTTACAAAACAGTATAGAACAAAATAGGAAAAAATCAAAAGACAGCAAATGCACAATATAAAGAGAAGATTAGGAGGTAAACAAGAGGTAATCTTTAAGTTTTTTCTGTAGGCTGTATGTCGAACAGTTGTCTTGGATCATATTGGCGATTTCTCGATTATTATTCAGAAAATGTGGCAATAAATAGGCTAGTGTCTGAGTACCATATTCAGTTCGGAACATAAGTGTTGATTGATATGTGGGGTTTAACGTCCTAAAACCACTATATGATTATGAGAGACGCCGTAGTGGAGGGCTCCGGAAATTTAGACCACCTGGGGTTCTTTAGGAACATGAGTGTTCTGAGTCTATTTTGCCTTAGGTGATATTGTGAATGTACAGATAACGATGATGAGGAATGTTGTCAAAATTTGGGGGTCATGCCAAATTTTCCTATGTGTATGCATTGCAAGTCTTAGTTGGAATAGCTGATCTATTCTGAGTATATTAAGCTTTGAAAAGGATGGCGCTGTGTGGTCATTTCGCTTAAGATTTTCAATGCAACGGACAGCTCTTTTTTGTAAAACTAATATTCCATCAAAATTTTTTTGAGTAGTGGTACCCCAAATTAGGAGACAGTATTGCAAATGAGAGTGAAGGAGGGCATAATAAAACTGCAGTTTCAACCATTTAGGCACCAAGGAGCTAACTTTATATAGTATTGAAATTGACCTGCACATATTTGCATGGATCTTATTTACGTGAGGTGTCCAGCTCATATTCTCTTTAAAAAAACAACACCTAGAAATTTGTAACTAGGAATCTGTTCGATAGCGCAGTTTTGAAATATTATATAGGCATTATGATCGTCAGGCTTATTACGGCTTTTAAAAATAATATATTTAGTTTTTTTACATTAAGTTGAAGTTGGTTTAGATGCAACAAGTGTGAAAGTTCAGTTAGCCATCTATTAGCTACATTTTGAAGTTCAAGTAGATGTTTACCTGAAAAAAAAAAGTACTCGTGTCGTCTGCATAGAGAATTATGTCAGGAGTTCGTGGTACGTTCACAATATAATTTATGTAAAGGAGAAAGAATAAAGGTCCCAGAATGGAACCTTGCGGAACGCCATATTTTATTGGCTGAGATTGAGGAGAGTAGCCATTTAGACTAGTGAATTGTACCCTGTCAGATAAGTAACTGCGGATCAAATTTAATACGATACCTCTAATGCCGTAGTAAGGGAGTTTGTGAAACAAAATGAAATGCTTTATGGAATCAAACGCCTCTTTGAAGTCTAAAAATATTGCAAGAGTATATCGCTTATGATTCATGTTAATAAGTATTTTTTCTTTAATATCCAAGAGTGCCATTTCAGTTGATTTCTTTTCACGGAACCCGAACTGTTGCCTTGCAAGCATTTGATGGTCACCAAGAAACTTCATTAGTCGTGATTTTAATGTATTTTTTAAAACTTTGGAAAATAAAGGTAGCACGGAAATAGGCCGGTAGTTATTCAAGTCGTCGTGAGAGCCACCTTTGTGGATGACTACCACCTTAGCTATATTCATGCCATCAGGAAAAATACCAGTGGCAAAAGCTTGATTGCAGATATGCTGCAGTGGGCCACACAGTAATTCGGCGACATGTCTTATTGGTTCTACCTTAATGTCGTCGTAACCAGCGGCAGTATTTTTATTTAAAGACTTCAGGTACGTAAGTATTTCTAATTGACTACAGGAAGTCAAGAAAATAGAGTTCGTAGAGAAAGAAGAAATGTATTTTTGGCAGTCGTTTGCTGCATCCCGTGTCTGAGCTGCTGCAGCTGAGGTTAAGAAATGGTTACTAAATTTATCCGCCAGACGAGCTTCTCTAAACTCAACACCGTCAATTGTTAATGCTGAAGGAAGAGAACCTTTTGTTGTTCCCATGAGTGTACGTACCGAGTTCCACGCTTTCTTTGGATTGAAAGAGACATCTGCGAATCGAGCCTGATAATACTGAATACGGGCTCTCTTCAAATCAGAGTTTAATTTGTTGCGAACTTTTTTATATTCATGAAATATAGATATGTCTCTTATCCTAATGAAGTTATGGTATAGTTTATCTCGTTCTCTGATTCTGTTGTAAAGACCTCTGTTAATCCATAGTTTCCTAGACTTTCCGTGCTTTTTATAGTATTGTAGTGGGAAGGCAGAATCATAACAGCGCTTTACATGTTGCAGGAACAGATCATACGATATATTAGGGCTTTGCTCACTGTAGACAATCTCCCAGTCGATACTCTCAATACTAGCATGAAATGCTGACAAGGCATTGGTATTGAAAGAGCGATATGGAACAGGAGCATCGTTAACACTATTTTTTTCTTTCTTATCTGCAGGAAAAAAAACTGAATATGGACAAGTGATCGCTCAGATCAGTTGTTAGCACACCAGCACTAACGTCGTTTCTATCATAATTAGTTATACATAGTTTTAGCATAGTTTCACTTTCTGCTGTTATTCTAGTAGGCAAACTCATAAAGTTCCTACACAAAAATGATTCGATTACATCTAAAAATTGTCTACTTTGTGGAGTAAGAAGTAACAAATCAATAATAATATCACCGACAAGCACAATATGCAAATTTCTCAGGGACGCATATTCAAGCATCAAAATTATAAAACACAGAAATTCTTGGATATCCCCTGGTGGGGGCCGATAAACTCTGACAATCAGGGACATTACACATTGAACAGCATTGGATTCATAATGTGCGCTGACACAACAAAATTTGGGAAGCACGATATATGAAACATCGTTTTGTATATATAGCGAGACACCACCACCCCTACGATTCGGTCTATGCACGCTTTCATGCTTGTATCCTTCGATGAACTCTACATCGGACGTGCAAGAGTACCAAGTCTCAGTGAAGGCCAAAAAATCGAACGTATGATCTAAAGAATCAAACAGCACATCAGTTTGCTTGTTTCTCATACTACGTATGTTTAAATGAAAGATCGACATTCTGTCCGGCTCCTTAAAGGAAGGGACCTGCACAATTGATTTAAAAGTTTGAGCGTCATAATATATGGCTACATGGAAGGTAGCCATTGAGGGGGATAACTGAAAATTGAAGTAACGTAAGGGATAGAAAACACGCTTCAACGAATCTTATCTAGGTCGCTTTCGCTGTCTATGCGCAATGCTCGATCACCGGGCACTTTGCGCACAAACAGTTTGCCGGATTTTTGCCACGCAAACTGATAATGGTATTCCTCTGCCTTCGCCTTCATTAGCCAGAGAAGTTTCTTGTTCTGTAGCGTCAGATTGTCAAGGAAATACACGTTAGAGCTAGCAGTTTTTAATTCGGCTTTCTTAGCCATCCACTGGTCACGTGTTGCTCGTGACACGAAACAAACAAGCACAACAGGAACTTTGCCGGTTTTTGGTGGAAGTCTGTGTATGCCTTCGACTTCAGAGCTCGTTAGTCAGGAAGGGTAAGCTTAACTGCCAAGCTTACCCTTCCTGACAGGCATCTCATGATTATCATGTTTTCACCAGTCAGTTACCTCCGTCATACATTAAGGTCACGTAATACAGAATTTGGCGAATGCGAAACTAGCGAAATGGCCACGATCACGTCATTAGTGTGGTATGTAGTCATGTTGTTACATGACACGCATGTCTTGATTGTCATGTTAAATGTGTCATTTAGCTATTTCGTCTTGTCGTATTTCGTAATACCAAGTTTAGTACACGTGAAGCTAGAGAAACGGCCGCGAGTGCATCATGAGCGTAGCATCTAGTCATGTTGTCACATGACACGCATATCATGTTTATCACGTTTGCGCCAGTCACATATTTTTATCATTCCTTCACCTACCGTAAGACCAAATTTGGTACATGTGTCGCTAGTGAAACGGCCGCGAGCGGATCATGAGCGCGGCTTGTAGTGATGTTGTTACAAGACACGCATATCATGATTATCGCGTTAGGTTCCCTCGCTTGTGTTCACCATGCAATCATGCCATATCATACCAGTTTTGCATCATGCCATGTGAACGAAACCATCGCAAGAGCATCAAGATCATGAAATGTAAATCATGGCATTCATAACATATTATCATGATATTCCTCTTATGACTATTCAGATATGTTCTTCATACAGTCATGTTATGCCTTACCAAGTTTGGTATTGATACCGTTATCGAAATGCCCAGGAGAGCTAAGTGTCTTTGGCAGCTAGATAGATGGATAGATAGATAGATGGATAGATAGATAGACAGATAGATAGATATATAGATAGATAGATAGATAGAAATATAGATAGATAGATAGATATATAGGTAGATAGATAGATAGATAGCTAGGTAGATATATAGATAGATAAATAGATAGATAGATAGATAGATAGATAGATAGATAGATAGATAGATAGATAGATAGATAGATAGATAGATAGATAGATAGATAGATAGATAGATAGATAGATAGATAGATACGCTCTAAGTCGCTGAAGTTCGCTAAGAAATACCTTGCATTCAAAATGCGGGTCTTAGTGGGATATGAGTCGTTTGCTTATACAGGTCGTTTGCTTGGCAAGCTACTGTTCTACCGCACAGCCACTGTTTTTCTTTTTTATTGGAATGCTTGAACAATTTTCTACAATGCAAGCTTCCTACAATTGTTTTATGTACAATAGTGATTCTAAGCACGGCACCCAATCGGGTATATCGTATTGTTTTTTAATTCAAGAAATGAAAATATGGATTCTAAAAAGTATTCAAGAGCTTGTAGATTATCGACATCAGCATGACATATAGCCATGCGCTGCCTCCAATTACTTTGCAGAGCACGTAGCATGACGATGTCGTACGAAAATCTATCCTCATTTTCATTGGCGAGATATTTTCTTTCCCGTGTGTCCTGCAGGAACTATTTCTTTAGCGTTGTTTTTAGGACATTCAAAAGATCACCACGTCAAATAGTCAAGAAAAACTTGCTCAATTGTTTCAGGTTTCTGCACAAAAAGCAGCGACCACTGCACGTAACGAATAAGTCGGTGCCAGGAACCGATGTCTTAGCTGGCAAGACACCAACATGAAGCTTCACGAAAAATGTTTTCCGCTTCTTCAATACCACAAACTGGAGCGATGGTGTACCCTCAACCCCATCAATAACTGACCAAAGAAGAAAAAATGATCTTCAGACGCCTGCAAAGCAACACGTACATACATAGAATATTATTGCACCGCCTCTGCCGAACGACACAATGCTACATGTGCCTGCTCTGCAGCGTACCGGGCACCCTGGCACACTTGCTCTTGGAATGCCAGTGCCATGAAACCCACGACATCCAACTAGAGTGGGACAAACACCAATATTGAACGACCAACACCTAATGGAAACTTGGGAGGCCAAACTCGTCCTCGAGTACCTGGAAGTCCAGTGACAGCTCGTCGCCACGGCTAAGAGGACAGTCGAAGTCAGAGAGTTCCCGAACTACGGAACCCTCCCACCTTAGGGTGCTACCGGGCCTCACTCAGAACACTGTTTCGAAATAAACATTTCTTTCTCTCTCACCCCCGAATGCACGGTTATGATTTTAACGAGCTTTAGCATTTTGCTATATACATATGGTGGTTTTAGGACGTTCAACCCCACACATCAATCAACACTTTGCTCCATTATCCAGCACAATACTGAGTGCAGTACAGTCGAACTAGAAAAAAACTACGTCACACAAATCTTCATACTATCTTTTACGAACAACTAAGCTTAAAAATTAAGAAAAAACAACGTGCCTTCAAGATGCGAAATAACTCTCTCCTTGCGAATGCAGTGAAAATAACTTAATCTGCTTGGAAATGCAGTGGAAGTAACTTTCACGCTTTGGAAACACACGCGACGTTTATACATTCTTCCCAATACAACATGAAATTTTGCCGTAGTAATGCGTGGTACAAGCATACATTGGCCTGAGGCGTCGAAATTTGGAATTATCACAAGGACTTTATAGTTTAAGGCCAGTCACCCACTGCTAAAGTCACGCACACTATTGCACCCTTAAAGCCTTGTAGTGGGTGCATAGCGAGTTCTAAACGATTTTATACGCCAAGGGTTTCAAGTACGTACTTGAAACATGTTATTGCTCTTGCATTCAACTCTTGAAGTAAAAAACTTCAGGGTCCCACAGTTTATTTATTCGGCTTACATCATATTAGCTAAACATAGCACCCCCCCCCTTCTTTCATCGGCTATCTTCTCAGTAAGACCTAATGTCGTTGTTACTACCCTGAGTCACTGAGCATACTCGCCTATGCCAAGCAGAGCATGGGAACTTCACAATCCCGAGTAAAACGACCACGTACAAGCAGCGTGAACTAACGTAATAAGTACGTGGGCCGAACCGTAGTAGTCATGAAAAATTTTTCGCTATGTTAATAATGCAATCAGCATCAGTTCTTTGGAATAAGAGCTCATCGAGATTTATTATTCATCTGGCGTGGAGAAGCAGACATCTGGCGAAACATTACCAATCGATAATTTACACTCCGTGTTTTCACGTTCTTTCTCATATAAACTGCAGAGTTCATTGCTTACCCGATCTCTATTTTCAGCTATAATCCACACCTCTCAGTGCCAAAGCGCTATGTACAGCAGCCTTTTTTGTTTGTTCCTCAAAGCACTCTCAACTTTTGTATGCTAATGTAGAGTTACTTTGCGATGCGGTTATATTTGTTTGCACTAGCCCTTAAATGGAGGTAAAAGTATATTTTTTGCATATCGAAAGAAATCCTCATTCACGTAGTCCTATAATAACACATAAACAAGGAGACACGATGGCGTTTCAAAAATAGTTCTTAAGGAAATGAGACTTCGGCATGGAGTCTGTTTAATGCAGTCGTTACTCTAGGATTGTAGTGTTTTCCGTGGCAATCTTCTCAAAATATTATTAAGGAGAACCTTTCGTGGGCTTCCTTTTATGTAATGTTCTTCCATGAAAGGAGAACGTTTCATGGGCATATACATAATAAAGTCAGCTACTTGATAATTGTCGGCTATATGATAACTTAGCCCATTTGAGTGTCCTTATTGACCGCTGCAGGTGTCATGTTTCAGGCCGCTTTGATAGAACTCTAAGAAATTTTCAAAGTAAAGACTATTGTTCTATCTTGCCACCAAACGTTTTGAAAAATCAGTCGACTTCTGAACCAGGGCATGGGTATATTTTGCTTTAAATGCGCAAAATGAAACCAAGAATGATATTTGAAATTTAAAATAATTGAAGTTCAAATACAAGTGACAAATTGCAAGTTTTGATTACAAATTAAGAAAGAAGCTTCAATGTCGCACGAGTGTGAGATAGACCTACTAAAAATTATTCTTCAGAGATGCGGTGCAATAGTAACCAGCGGTAAAGATACTTTATTAAGGATATATAAAATGTACAGATAAGTAAAAGATAGGGTATATTAGTTATACAAATTGTGTAGATAAGCACAAAAGAACTAGTACAAAAATGCAATAACATTCACTCAGTATAATATCAAGCATTAGGATGTTAAGAAACGAAAAATATAAATATTCATAATATTCATAAGCACGAGTTATACTAAATATGCAAATAAGCACAACATAACGAAAAATGCAATGGCATACTCTGTATATTATTAACAACTATGAACTTAGTAAGTGGGAACACAAGTCTTTTTTTATAATAAACGAGATCTTTTTTTTATCTCCGAAGGGAAAGATCTCTACAAGCTTACAGGCAAACTATTTATGGTAAATATGCCATAATTAGTTCGGGGATTGGCAAAAGAAACTTATTAGCCTTCGAAAGTTGAGTAGGTGACACCAGAGAAACTGACTTTAGGTTAGTAAAGGATTGGGAAGTTTTACATTCACATACTTGTAGATAAGACTGCCGATAAAACATCTGGCCAGCTTCTGAACTGATAAAATTCTATGTGAACCGAGTAAGAATGATGCATTGAGCATAAAGCTAGCTTTAGAAATATTGAAGATATATTGCAGAATAGATGGACCTTGAATACATTGAATCCAGTCGAACGGCCCGCTGCTACCAGAACTGAATTCACTAGCTTTCCGGCAAAGCTCAACGACTGCTGTAACCCATCGGCCATCGAGGTTGACACATGTCAAGGTTAGTAGCTGCTTCTGCTCAGTGACTTGATAATACAGGACTCTTGGCCATATAGATCGATATTGTGAAAGACCCAATACTATATATGAACTGAGCAGCAATGCAGGACATTGCGTTTTGTTGAAAGTTTAGCTGGCGGCTTCGGTACCGCTCTCCACAAAACGCCTGTTTTTCAAATTAACCTGTCTATGACAGAATGTAGCCAGCGTGAGTAATAAAGACATTGCACACGTTAAAAATGCTCTTTTATATTGCTTTGCGAATAATGACAGAAGTGCTGCAAAGATATATGCATGAAATCAATTCAAATGGCCTGTCTATTACAATAGGTCTCCCTCAAAGCTACTATAACGGTCTCTTTCCTGGAACTCTTTATATGAAGCAACTAGCTGGTGTCTCTGTAGCAGCCATGAGAATAAAGGCGTGGACTGTTGTTTTACTTGTACGCTAGCAGCTGCTAAAGCAATAAAAGTGGTTGACTGAATCATGTGAAACAGCTCGTGTTACGACCTCCATAAAAACTATCTTGGATCAGGGCGAGTCAAAGCAGCTTCACGCAAGATGATGGTTTTATCTGAGCATTTCATATTCAATCTTACCGGAAACGTAACCTCTCCTGCTCATGACATTCGCTTCCTTGAGTTTCTCTTTTACCAGTTTTCTGTATAACTCTACTTTATTAGCGCTATGTTGAAGTTGTAGATAGCTTCAGTTTCGTCTTCACTAATGTAATCTTCCCTGCAGCCATTAGAAAAATTGCACCAATTGTCTTCCTATAAGTATTGGTATTGTTCGTTATGAAAGTATATTTTCTTCCTCAAAACCTGCATGCATTCTTACTTTCTGTTTGATTCCAGCACAATTGTTCACTAATGTGCGTAGCGGAAGGTGATGCGTTGGTACGGGATATCCGGTGGCGTCTATTTATGCCTGCTTTGAAATTTCCTTTTTCATTGTTATGTCCGGTCACTCGAATCGTTCTCGTGTTTATGCGATCTTTTGTACTGGACCGCGAGGACCCCTAAATCTCCTGTTACACCTTTTTTACCTGTTCTTCTTGTAATCTAGCTTTGTTTCGTATCAAAATTTCAAGCTCTTTTGAAATTCGGATTTGTGGGATGCATACTTGCGCATAAAAGCGATCGAGTTGCAAAAATTAGTGCACACTTCGCGGAATTATTTTGAAAGAAAATGTCGCATTAATAATTGCAATGCTCACCAAATGAAAGTCTAAATGTGTGTCTCTGCTGACTTCGAAGCCTTGCCGTAGTGATTGTCGATACAGCTGCTAAGAATCTTAGTTTGTGACATGTTAGTGCCGCATAATTTAATATGTTTGGATGTGAAAAGGCAGGCTAGGCATTGAAGTCTTCTGATGTGCTACGTACGTTACAAGTAAAAAAAGAGACTTGAGAAGCAGTGTACCATACCTAGTCGGTAATTCTGTACTGCTTGGCAACGTCCAGCTCATCTTTAAAATAAAGAGCAAGCCCGGACAGTGCAGCCGTCACGCCGAAAACAAAAGCAGCCAAGGACCGACCCACGGGCACTAAGCCCCCGCAACTTAACCCCAAATCCTGCTGGTGTGCCGCCGCGCAGGTGAGAGCACCGGAAAGGCTGAGTTCTGGTTGTTCGCACAGCTTGTAGGCGAATGTGTCGATAGTTTCCAGAGCCCCGAGGCGCAACCTAGTGCCCGCCTCAGCAAACAAAAGCCACAACACTAGCAGTAGAAGGAGGTTTACCAGCGTCAAGCTCATGGGTACCAGTGGAGAAGAGCTTGCTTTGATGCAAAGATACACGACGTCCACGACAAAGCTAGCGTTCCACATAAAGACCACTGGCCCGAGAGCGTTGTCGATGACGCTGATCATGCTGCAAAGGAGGCCATACGCCTGGCGGGCGCCATCCACGGCTCTCATGCTGAGTGGTCCGTCGAGAAAGAGAGCGGAGTTAAGGTCCTTGATCTTTGATGCCACCACGAGGCAGAGACAAGAGGTCAGGACAGCACCTATCCAGATGTGGTTCCGTACCAGGAAGAACTGCAAGCATGTCACGGGTGTCACGAGGGTTGTGTTGGCCGGGTGTGAAAGGTGCGCAGCTGTCATAGAGGCTTGAGCGACCCACGGAACGAAGGCGAGCAGAAGAACTAGCGAACGCAGAGATGGCACCAGCTTCCGCGGACCCAGTGAGTGTACGATGGCCGCTAGGCCACGTGAATATTTCTGCATTTGAAACTGGACGGTGAGAGCGGACAAGATTCCAATACTGTCGTTGAGCAGACGGACGTCGACGAAAAAGGCGTTATGACGGAATGTTTGCAGGCACCACAGGGCAATGTACCCGACGAGTAGAGCCCAAATTACGACCTTCCAGAGAACGAGCCGCCTGCTGCCATTGCCGACCCAAAGACCGAGGGCAACCATGTCGGCGAAGATGGGCTGGAAATCACGAACCGTGGGGTTAATGTCGTCGAGGTGCTTACTGACAGTCATGCTGCGGGCCCCTCAGGAAGCTGTAGCAGTGGAAACTCCTGCGGGAGAACCTTCGAGAAATGTGTGGACTTCGCAAGCGGTTCACGCAAGAGCAAGCATAGCTCGCTAAACAAACTCTCACCTGCATACGCCTTTGTTTCGCAGATGGCGTGCACTCTATGCCCTGCGACTGGTAGTTGGCGTGAGGACGCGACGATGTTGCCCATTGGTTGGCGCCAGCCGCGGTCGATTACGCAAAGCGTAAGCGAGGAGAGGCATGCGATAGTCCATCAACGCTGATTGGTCGATATCCGCTGCACAACTTGCTGGTGTACGAGTTTCCCTTCAGATGAGTACCGCATTTTCTATGTCCACTTCTGCAAAAATTGCGAAATGTACTTTGGCCTGTTTTTGAGAGTTCAATTCTTGCACTTACCGAGCTATTTTTGAAACATACTTAGTGTTTCGTACATTTCAGTATACACCAGTTACAGTTGCAGTTTGTGCAATGGACGGTAGCACGCTCGTAAACGAACGCCGACGCACGAGGGGGAGACAGAAAGTTTCAAAGGTATAACGGGGCAGAAATAAACACAAGATCGGGTTGTTGGGCGGATTACGCGAAAAGCCTTTGTCATGCAGTGGGTGTAGTCAGACTGATAATAATGATGGTGACACAAAAATGTGGCATTGTTTCTTTTGTGGTGCTCAAGTTGGCTGGCTTGGGTCCACGCATCTCTAAACCAACCGGCGCAGGAAGAAAAATCTGTAAACAGGGGTCGTGTCGAGCCGACGTTTCGACAAGCGGACTTCTCTTCCTCAAGGCTACATAGTTGCGTTATAGCCTTGATGAAGGCGAATCCGCTTGTAGAAACGTAAGCTCGACACAACCTCTGTTTGTGTTTTGTTCATCGCAAGCTTCCATCTTTGCCTTCCTACCCATGCATGAAAAGACGCGCTTGAACATATCTTCGTCGGTATTGTGTATGGAATTGTAGTAAGTTGTGGTCGGGTTTCCAAAGATAGTTCCCATCGGTTGGAAAGCGACAAGTGGTCGAAAATCTATTGTCACATTCATCGGCGCCAGGCACACGTTTCAACTGAGATGGGACGCCATATAATTATTTTTTTCGAATGTTCTCAATTTTAGACGTGCAAAGCAAGCGAGCGATTTACTTTACAGCCTATCTGGAATTTAGAAATACCTGACAACTCATTTACATCTCTCGATCGCCAGATATATACGGCATAATTGATTGATGTGTGAGGTTTAACGTCCAAAAATCACCATATGATTATGAGAGACGTCGTAGTGGAGGGCTCTAGAAATTTTGACCATTGGGGGTTCTTTACCGTGTACCCAAATCTGAACACACAGGCCTACAACATGTCCGCCTCTATCGGAAGTGCAGCCGCCGCTGCCAGGATTTGATCCCTCGAACTGAGGGTCAGCAGCCGAGTACCTTAACCACTAGACCACCGTGGCTGAGCAATAGAGAGCATAAGTAGTTTTTAGTGTGGGCTTGTGTTAAATTAGGCTTGAGTCTTTTAATGCTTTTCTGGTCACGAAACTCCTTCGGAACGCTATTGGGAGAGCCACTGCCGGGGTAGAAGTAAGCTCGCTTCCTTCATTTGGGCCTCAGCAGGCACGAGGCTCCACGCGGGAATGTAGAGGACCAACTCTTCATAACTCTTCACTTTTCAAATGGCGTGTTTCTCCACATATGCTTCGTATCATAAAGCAGCTGCTCCCGGCCACATAAGAGCCAGCTCTCCTAGTGATCGCGGCCGTAGTAGTAGTAGGAGTAGTAGTAGTACAAAACTTTATTATATACTTAGTCCAGAGAGGCTTGAACTCCAGCGCCCCGAGGAATATACGGGGTGGAGAGCGAAGTCTGCCCGGCAGGGTGGTGCCCCTATTCCAGGGCCCCACTGGCACGAGCCATCTGTTTAGCTCTGTGGATCAGTCGCAGCTGACCCACTAGGGCTGGGCTAGATAGCAGCGCGTCCCATTCCTCCCACTTGTCAGTGGTGTCGTGTTCTTCGTCGTGCTCTGCACACTCCCTCATGATGTGAAATAATGTTGGGGTGGCTCCACACCACGGGCATATATCTCTGTATGCCGTGGGGTAGATCAGGTGAAGAGTGTGGAGGTTTATGTAATGTTAGTCTGTATTCTTTTTAGCGCTGTTTCCTCCGCAGCGCTAAGCTTGCTATGAGGGCGGGGATACAGCTGGCTATTTTCTCTGTAGTACTTCAAAATCGTTGTGAAACAAGGGTCCAGGGGTGTAGGGTCATCACTTGCATTGACTTGAGTGGCTCGGTGATTTGTGAAGCGTCGAGCCACCTCGTCCGCGCGCAGGTTCTCTATCACGCCCTCGTGCCGCGGTGCCCAAGTCACCGCCTGTACGTATTTCACTGTAGGGTGCCATTCTGTCCCAACCAATAAACGGAGCACCTGTGCTCCAATTTCGCCCTTTAAATAGTTTCTGCAAGCTTTTTGCGAATATTTAATGATTGTTAAAGGAGTATTTTGCGCCCATCCCTCTTTTATTGCGAGTGATAAGGCAACCTCTTCTGTTTGTGTTGTCGACGCCTGATCTATTGAAGCGCAGGCTGCAATTTTCCCTCTATGGTCGGTGGCTACACACACATATCTCTTTGCATTGGTCTGATAAGGCGCGGCGTCAGTGAATCTGGCCGTGTTAAAAAATCTTGCCTTTTGTACATGAAGTCGGGCCTTGCCTTTCTTCTTCGAGCATGCAGAGTAGGATCCATGTTGCTTGGTATTGGCAATACGGTGTACCATTCTCTAAGTTTGCTTGGTACTTCTTTAGTTTCTTGGTGTGTTTGTAATAAAGTATCAGGCCCTAGTTTCGTTAGGACTGCTCTGCCCGTTGGGGTCTGGAGGAGGCGACTTCCTTGCGCTAGTAACTGGGCCTCGGATAATTCTTCAATTGTGTTATGAAGACAAGCGCCAGTAGCTTGTCATTTGAAGTATTCCGCGGTCATCTAAGGGCTGTCTTGTAGGCCATTCTAATTATTTGGTTTGCTTTTTCCTTCTCTTCCTTGTTCATAATTTGATACGGAAGTGAGTATGTAATACGACTGATGACGAGGCTTTTGACCAACTGCAGGGTATCTTGTTCTCTCATGTCTTTATGCTTATTTGTTATTCGCAAGATCATGCGTGAGATCGGCTGTACTGATGTTTTGAGCTTATTTAGTGTGTCGAGACATCTCTGATTAGCTTGAAGCTACATTCCTAGTAGGCGTACAGTATCTTTCTCTGGAATGACATTTCCGTCGAGCTTGACTTCCAGCTTTAGATTCGGGTCGATCCTCCGTGCTTTTCTCTTCGTGAAGCGAATGAGCTCTGACTTTTCGGCTGAGCACTGAAGACCCCGTGTCCTTGCGTACTCTTCTACGGTGCTAGCTGCCTGTTGTAACCTATCTTCTTTCTCTGCTAGGCTGTCTGTGGTTTTCCATACCGTAATATCGTCTGCATATATCGCATGTTGTAGACCGACCATTTCTTTGAGTTTTCCTGCAAGGCCTTTCATGGCGACATTGAAAAGTGTCGGTGAAATGACCGCGCCTTGGGGTGTTCTTTTGTTTGGAGGTTTAATGATATCGGATATGTAATTTCCCAGATTGATTGTTGCAGTCCTGTGACTTAGAAAACTTTTGACGTAGTCGAACATTCGTTCTCCACAGTTAGCTTCCTCCAGACCTTCTAGAGCTGCTTTGTGATTGATGTTATCAAAGGCTCCCTTCATGTCGACTGCCATAACGAAGTTTTCCCCAACCTTAGAGATGTCCATTAATACTTGTTTTTTAAGTAGTAGAACATCCTGCGTAAAAAGGTGTTCCGTTAAATTCATATCCTGCCTTTCGGTGCTGAACCACCGACGCTTCAGTAATATTGGAGATCGTTGTTCATTTTCATGTCTATCTGCTGTACCTGTTCTTTTCCCCGTTGGAGGACTTTCTTAAGCCTTTTAGTGCATTCTTTTGCCGCCGTTGGATGATCATCTCCACATAGTACACACTCGGGAACGCACTCGTGGTCTTTTGGAGGGTCTTTAAGCCTGAACCCGCCACACACAATCACAGTGGGTGTTGGACAGACGTTCGTCCTGTGGCCTTGGCTTTTACACAGTTTACAGTATTGTCTTTTCGGTTGGTATGGTAGACACGGCATCTCACCACCACGGTAATACACAAAACGCGGCACAATGGGTCCATCAAAGGTTATTATTGCCGTCTGAGATTTCCCCAACATTGCTTGCACGATTGTGATGCTCTGTGTGCGTACTGTAAGGAGGTTGAGAAGTTCTTCTTCCGGTGTTTCACATTGCAGTCCGTGCACAACTCCCTTGAGAAACCCCTCGGGTGTAGAAATGTAGGTATTCACGAGATTTCTGGTGTCCTTGAGGTCGAGCGCCTTGATTTTCGAAATTTTCTTGGCGACGTGCTCGTGCGGAGTACTTGCAATGATAAAGTTGGATTCATTCCGGAGGCGCAGCAAGAATTCATCACCTCTCCATATTTCCGCGTCTCCACATGCACGTTCAATCGCTCGTGCCACTTCATATTGTCATGCACCAAGAGCCGTGAAGACAAGACAGGAACAGCGGGGCAGAAAGACACGAGCATGTATCTTTAAACGACGCGGTAACACACACTTCTTCTTTGTTCACTTTACCCTTTTCGTCTCGCTAGGGCTTGCTGGCTCACAACTATAGGTGGCATTATCCCCCCTCTTATTAGAGCATCAACTTGATGCTCATACACAAGGTGACAGCAGGGCCCATTAGGGAATAAAAAGGAAGGAAGAAACGATAGTTATAGTGCACAGGGCATATGCAGGTGCAAAAAAAAATATCTGTCGTTGCCAAGCCTTCGTCTGGAATGACTTCGTAGTTGACCTCGTTCAACAGCCGTAATACTTTGTAGGGTCCGAGATACTTGCACACACACTAACCTCCTGAAGTCACAGACTCCATCGTGCTAATCGCCCAGAAAGGTCTCGGAGGTTAGCCAAACAACATAAAGCGTGGTGATCAGTCAGAACTTTGAATGGGCGCCCACAGAGATAAGGCCTGAACTTAGTAATCGCCCTTATAACCGCGAGACATTCCTTCTCTGACGTTGAATAGTTGGTTTCGGTGTGAGATAGTGCGGCTCACGTAGGCAATTACACGTTCGGTCCCATCTTGTGTTTGCACCAAGATAGCTCTGAGACCAATGTTGCTTGCGTCAGTGCGCACCTCTGTGTCAGCGTCCTCATCGAAATGACCAAGCACAGGAGGGGAAGTCAATCGATGTTGCAGTTCCGCAAAGGCAGTCGCTTGTTCGTCAGTTAACAGAAATGGGGTGTCGTCACGCGTAAGTCTGGTGAGTGGCTCCGCAATCTTTTAGAAGTTTGCGATAAAGCGGTGATAGTACGCGCAGAGTCCCTAAATCGTCGAAGACTTTTCTTGTCTGTCGGAGCTGGGAAAGCGGCCATTGCGGCAGTCTTCTCGGGATCGGGCCGAACGCCTGCAGCGCTCACAACGTGACCAAGGAACTTCAGTTCTTTGTAGCCGAAATGGCACTCCTCAGGCTTGAGGGTAAGGCCAGCGGATCGTATAGCTTCAAGAACACTCCGAATGCAACTAAGGTGCTCGTAAAACGTTCTTGAAAAGACAACGACATCATCTAGATAGACGAGGCAACTTTTCCACTTGAACGGTATCGAACGGTCAGCGACTTGAACGGTCAGCGAGAACGGTATTCATCATTCGTTGGAATGAGGCCGGAGCGGAACAGAGACCGAATGGGAGCACTCGGAATTCATACAGACCGTCAGGAGTTACAAAAGCAGTTTTTTCGCAGTCACGTTCATCAACTTCAATTTGCAAGTAACCACTTTTGAGGTCAATTGAGGAAAAGTACTTTGCTCCCCTCAGCCTGTCAAGAGAATCATCCACTCGAGGCAGCGGTATACGTCTTTCTTTGTGACGTTATTCAGCTTCCTATAATCGACACAAAAGCGAAGTGTACCATCCTTCTTCCTTACAAGGACCACTGGCGATGAAGGGCTGCTTGATGGCTGTATTACACAATCTTGAGGTTTTTCCTTCACTTGCTTTTGAATCATGCGTCGTTCAGTTGGTGAAACTCGGTAAGGCTGTTGCCGTATAGGGTGCGCGTCGCCGTAGGTTATAATACGGTGTTTGATAATCGATGTCGGACCGATTTTAAATGAACGTGCAAAACAGGCGTGGAATTCTATCAACAGGTCGTTAAGCCTTCGTGTGTTTTTGTGAGAAAGCGTTGGATTTACGTCGACACACTGGAGAGGTGCTTCGGCATTATCGGTCGCCTCGAAAGCAAAGCACTCACTCACATTGGTTACTGGGTAGGCATAGGCGATGACAGTACCAGTGAAAAGGTGTCGGCGCTCGTAGCTGAAGTTTGTAATAAGAGCCTCGCTGTGGCCAGTCTGTAGGTTTACTAGTGTTCGTGCTACGCAGACACTTTGGGAAAAGAGTAGGGATCGATTGCTCTCCGCCACCATTTCACCGTGTGCTGATTCGTTACACGCCACTTGAACCATAACACTTGAGCGCGGTGGTATCATCACATGATCCTCAATTACACGCAGACATACTCGATCGTGGCTGGGATTATGCTCTTGTGTAGCGCTTTTTGTTGAAAACGTGAAGAGGCGTTGTCGAATGTCGATGATAGCAGCATGCTCCCTCAGGAAGTCCATGCCAATGATCAGGTCTCGAGAACACTGCCGGAGAACGCTCAAGCTGACAACAAAGGTAGAACCATGAATCTGCATTCGTGCTGTGCAAACACCGAGTGGCGGGACGATGTGCCCACCAGCAGTACGAATCGGACTGAGGTTTCAAGGCATCGTAACTTTCTTCAGGAGAGCAGCCTGTTTTTCACCTATTATAGAAAAATCCGCGCCCGTGTCAACTAAAGCACTGACTTTGCGACCGTCGAGCAGCACTGGAATGTCTAATGAACTCTTTGCCGAACCAGCTGGTGTCATCGTCGTTGGGGTGTCTTGAGTTTGCGAAAGCGTTGGTAGGAGGCCTTGAGATTGTCCAGTATGAGCGGCCTCGCCCCCGAATTTCGCTGTGGTTTGTTTTCCCGGTGTGGACTGGGTGATCGACCTTGCACCACGCTCGAATAGGTACGGCGATTAGCCAAAAATCGCTGCGGTGACGGGGAGCGTGACTGGTACAAGGACGACGAAGTTCCGCGCTGCTGAGCCACATACTCTTCAATTTCAGGGGGCCGCTGACAAAACCTTGGTGGTGGTGAGGTCGTCGGAAATGCACGTAGTCCGAGTTGTTGGTAGGAACAGTGTCTGTACAGATGCCCAGCATCGCCACGGTGGAAGCAGAGAGGACGTCTATCTGGCGCACGCCAGACGTCTGATTTCCGCGAAATCAGGCAAGGTGTGCTTTAATATGGCGCCGCTTGGGCCATCTGCAGCATGGCTGGGGCCGCGGTGGGATGCGGGATTGTGGGTGTAACAGGTTGCCGCAAAGCTTGAACATGCGGCATGCGGGGGAAGGCACTGGGTGGTTGATAATCCCGCGTGAAAGGAGGTTTTCTTAAGCCATGCTGGACTTCATCTCGGACTACGCTGGACAACGAGGAGATAGTGGGCTGCGAGGGCACTGAGAGCTTTCAGAGTTCTTCGCGGATCACTGAACGTATGAGCTCTCGGAAGAAATACAATTGGCCACCGGAAGCTCCCAAGCAGTGCGTAGTTGAAGCGTTGACGTGCCGTTCGTATGACGGGGCCCTGTGCCTAAGAGTGCTTTCGATGGTGACGGCTTCTCTGAGAAATTTGGACACAGTCTTGGGAGTACTGAGGTTCCAAGGCATCGTGACTTTCTTCAGGAGAGCAGCCTGATTTTCACGTATTATAGACAAATCCGCACCCGTGTCAACTAAGGCACTGACTTTGCGACCGTCGAGCAGCACTGGAATGTCTAATGAACTCTTTGCCGAACCAGCTGGTGTCGTCGTCGTCGGGGTGTCATGAGCTTGCGAAAGCGTCGGTAGGAGGCCTTGAGCTTGTCCAGTATGATGAACTCGCCCCCGAAGGTCGCTGTGGTTAGTTTTCCCGGTCTGGACTGGGTGATTGATCTTGCACCACGCTCGAATGGGTACGGCGATTAGCGAAAAATCGCTGCGGTGACGGGGAGCGTGACTGGTACAAGGACGACGAAGTTCCGCGCTGCTGAGCCACATACTCCTCAATTTCAGGGGGCCGCTGACCGAACCTGGGTGGTGGTGAGGTCGTCTAAAATCCACGTAGTCCGAGTTGTCGGTAAGAACAGTGTTGGTACAGATGCCCAGCTTCGCCACAGTGGAAGAAGAGAGGACGTCGATCTGGCGCACGCCATACGTCTGTTTTCCGCGAAATCAGGCGAGGTGCGCTGTGATATGGCGCCGCTTGGGCCATCTGCAGCATGGCTGGGGCCACGGTGGGATGCGGGATTATGGTTGTAACAGGTTGCCGCAAAGCTTTAACATGCAGCATGCGGGGGAAGGCACAGGGTGGTTGATAATCCAGCATGAAAGGAGGTTCTCTTAAGGCATGCTGGACTTCATCTCGAACTACGCTGGACAACGAGGAGATAGTGGGCTGCGAGGGCACTGGGAGCTTTCAGAGTTCTTCGCGGATCACTGAACGTATGAGCTCTCGGAAGAAATACAATTGGCCACCGGAAGCTCCCAAGCAGTGCTTAGTTGAAGCGTTGACGTGCCGTTCGTAAGACGGGGCCCTGTGCCTAAGAGTGCTTTCGATGGTGACGGCTTCTCTGAGAAATTCGGACACAGTCTTGGGAGGACTGCGCAAAGCCCACCGAAAAGCTGTTCTTTCACCCGCGCATGAGATGCCGTACCTTCTTTTCTTCTGGCATGCTGGGGTCAGCTCGGTGGAAAAGACTCGTCATTTCCTCGACATACATCGCAACCCCTTCATTTGGCAGTTGTGTGCGGGACTGCAGATCACGCTCAGCTCTCTCCCGTCGGTCAGGGCTGGCATATGTCCCAAGAAGTCGGCGTTTGAAGTCTTCCAACGATGAAGAATACCTACTCGGTTCTCATACCATACACGTGCGCCGTCCAAAAAACTGAAAAAGACGTGCCGCAGTTTGTCTGCGTCGTCCCACTGGTTGTGCACGGCAACGAACTAGTATTGAACGAGCCAATCTTCGACATCCTCAAGTGCAGTGCCTTGAAAGGGATTTAGCGTTCGCGTTGTGAGTAAGGTGCCATGAAGCGGCGTTGTGCCGTTCGTACCATTTGGGTTGGTGTCAGTAGGGCTGGTCGGAGCTGCCATGTTGTTTACGAGCAGGCCAAACTCAGGGGATTGCCCTCGGATTCTTCTGCTGGCGTGGTGCACAGGAGTGACCAGCGGTACGACGCTTGTGTTCCTGCAATGTGGAGGGGTACGGTGAATAGATCACCCAGAACGTCCACCAGTTTGTCACGCACCAAGATCCGTGAAGACAAGACAGGAACAGCGGGGCAGAAAGACATGAGCGTGTATCTTTAAACGAAGCGCTAACACACACTTCTTTTTTGTTCTCTTTTCCTTTTTCGGCTCGCTAGGGCTTGCTGGCTCACAACTCTAGATGGCAAAATGTTTTTAAGTCTCTCACCATGAGCCCTGGTTTGGGTCGTATAAATTTTTCATATCATTCTTGAATAGAGGTGTCGCACGTGAGCGTCGGCGGCCTCTCATGGCACCCGACGCGTCGCGTCTACCCCCGTGCGCCCGCTCAGACATTTCGTAACTGCCACCCGCGTTCCTTTCGCTGTCTCTGAACCTGCTGTCTGCCAGAGACGCTAAGTCATTATTTGTTCTTTTTGTAAGACTTAGTGATAAAGTTTGTTGAAAATCAACTTGCCTGGAAGCTTCCATGGCCTGTGCTTCATTCATTAGTCTTTTACGTTCGCGTAATGAATGAGCAAGCTGCCACTGAGCGTCTTTCGCCTCGTCGTCAGCTCTATTTGATGCTTCATGGTGTTCGCTCGCGTCGCCGCTGGCTGACTCCACTTGTATCACCTCGTCAGACGATGGAGAGTATTTGGCGAAATCTTCTGCAGAGCCCGGTTCTGTGCTCAAATCTTGATCGTTCGTGTCCATAGCTTCCTTTGCCGTTACCTGGTCGTCGTCCGTTGGATTATTGGCTGCTGCATTAGCACGCCCAGGAGAAATGCTGGTGTTCGATGCACTGCTCCCCGGTCCGCCACTAGTCCTAGCATGGCGGCCAGGCGTGCCAGGTCTTTGGTCACTTCAGAAGGGGAGAAATCGGTGTCGTTGTCCTGATAACTTAGTGTCAAATTGATCACGTCATACTTCCAGACACACTCTGCGTTTGCTTTGAATAAGCCACGAAGTTAACACAAGAACAGGCAAAATTTTGAGGAGCTGAGACTAACACGTCTGATCCACTTGACGCCACCTAGCGTCCGCCTGATCGCGGCGGGAAATCAGAGCGTTTTCAATGAAACAAGCAAGTTTTTCCCAAATAGTTAGGCGTAGAAGGTCAATTCTGAAAAATTCCAACCACGCAGCGCTTCGGCGAACCTAAACACACGAAAATAGTGCAACGATCACGTTGCGGTAAGCTTTATTACTGTTGTCATTGCCGTTAAAGGTCGTACAACGTGATTCTATGAAAACTATGAAGAAAATGGGCTGTTTTTCTAGTCAGAAATGCTCAAGGCGGTAAACTAAACAAGTTATAATAGTGGTGAGTACAACGAATGTAATCTGGACATTCAGCTTTCGATTGAAGTCATTCTCAACTTGCCGCAACCGGCATAACATTGTCCCCTAACCCGATTTAAATGCAAAACATTTCTTAGCGAACTTCGGTGGCTTTGAGCGTATCTATCTATCTATCTATCTATCTATCTATCTATCTATCTATCTATCTATCTATCTATCTATCTATCTATCTATCTGTCTGTCTGTCTGTCTGTCTGTCTGTCTGTCCACCTATGACTTTTAGCTCTCCTGGCCGTTTCAATAACGGTGTCTATTCTAAACTTGATATGGCTTAACATGACTGTGTGAATAATATATTTTACTAGTCATAACATAAAAATATAGATATTTATGTCATGAATGGTATTATTTACATTTCATGATCCTGCAGCTCTTGCGGTGGTTTCGTTCACATGGCATCGTGCAAAACTGGTATGATATGAAATAATTGCATGGCGAACAGAAGCAGCGGACTCTAACATGAAAATCATGACATGCGTGTCATGTAACAACATGACTACATGCCACTCTCATGATGCGATCGTGGCCGTTTTGCTAGTGTCCCATATAGCAAATTTTGTAGTACAGCATGAATGGATGATGAAGGCACTGTACTGGTTCAAACATGGTAAACATGAGGTGTGTGTGATGTAACAACATGACTACATGCTACGCTCAAGATGCGCGCGCGGCCTTTTCGCTAGCTTAACATGTACCAAACTCGGTATTAGGCAACGCGAACGGATGACATACGTAAATGACACGTCCAAACATGATAATCACGAGATGCGAATAATGTAACAACGTGACTTCATACCGCATTGTTGACGTGCTCGTGGTCGTTTCGATAGCTTCACGTATGCTAAGCTTGGTATTACCTGATGCCAATGAATGACGAAGGCATGTGGCTGGTTCAAACATGATAATCATAAGATGCACGTCATGTGAAAACATGACTACATGCCACAGTCAAGGCGCCAATACATTTCGCATGACGTGGTGCGCGGGCTCGCCGGCGTTCATTTAGTTGCGTCTCGCCAGCGTTGCCGCGGCAGGCGCCGGTCCTGCCATATATTCGCAGGCGCACGCCGTGCTGCGGTGCTTTGGCGCTTCTGCGTTTCAGTGCGTCCGGCGTCCCTCCATCACGAAAAGAGAGAGACGCAGTGTTGTCTGGGTTACGCATCGGCGCGAACTGCAGCATGTCGCATGTCATGCTTGTGGCCGTCGTGCCGCACCGACGGACGCTTGTCACGCCTGGCGTCAGACTATAGAGCACTCGCGTTTTGCTAACGTTTCGTCGCTGTGCCCAGCGTACGCACGCGTCAACGCTGCTTTGGAGTATATTGAGCCCTTCATGATGCGCTCGTGGCCGTTTTGCTTGCTCCACAAATACCAAATTTGGTGTTACGGGATGTCGTTGGATGACGAAATTTATGACTGGTGCAAACATCATAATCTTGACACGCGTGTTATGTAAGAACTTGACAACATACCACGCTCATAGCGTGCTCGCGGGCGTTTCGCTAGCTCCACATATACTAAATTTGGCATCACGGGACGTGAATAGATGACGAAGGTAAACGTCACATTTAAATATCATAATTATGACACGGAAGTTATGTACGGCATCATTTATTTCCACCTCGTAACGTAGTGCTGATTTTAAAGTGACATATCAACATTTCTCTCTCGTGCTTGGCATATCATCGATTCGCACTGTACGTGAGATCTGCCAATTCTTTTGAAACGAGTTCTATCAAATGCTTGTGATTTATTGATACACCCCTGCTTGTCATCGGCACCATGGTGTAGTTCGAGTTAGGTGATTGCACATGGAAGTGCGTGGCATTAACACACCGTCGTTGGTTCGATTCCATGCGTCAGAGCTCCTTTCTTTTTGATGCATAGCAGCTCTTTGACTAGTCTGTGTAACGCTGTCCCTCCATCACTCAACTCCTCCGTGATCGATTCAGAACTTGAACTGGAATCATCGCTCTCAGCAAGCAGTAAAACTGCTACCTGATGCTTCTACACACCACCCATTTTTCCTTTCAAGACGCCTTTAGCTTTCACGACGCGCACAGAGGAAACAGGCGTGGACGAAAATAGCGTTAGAACGCCACGTAATGCGAACGCGTGGGGTGCTTTTTACTTCCGCTCTAATCCGCCGATTTTTACAGAGTAGAAAAAAATGGCAGCATATCCACGGAGTGAATGATGGGGAGTGGGGCGAAGCATTCGTCCGTCCATTCGTTCTTGCTTCCGTCCGTTCCTGCTTACGTCTGTGTAACCGTTGATGCGTCCATCCACCCGTCCGTGCGTGCGTCTGTTTGTGCGCTCGTCCCTCCGTTCATCCATGCATCCGCGCCTCCGTCCGTTCATGCGTCCATCCATGCATCTGTCTTTGTGTCCATTCGTCCATCTATTCAGCACTCCAAGTACCACCACCTCGCATCTTTTCATCATATATTCTCCATATAGAAGCACCGCCATCCAGCGGACATTTCAAGGACTAAACGGGAGGTGGCACATGCACACTTTCTTACGGCTTGCGCTTCGGGTTTACTTCCCACCTTTAACCACCTCGAGTTCATGGTATATACTAGTTCGCTGTATTGATGGCTATGCGGCCCAACGCTCGCTAAACCTTTCTAAAACCAAGGAGGTTACACCCAGCGAGTATAACGTAGCAACCCTTTCTTGTTAAATTGTGCTCAATGTACATGCCAATAGCTCCTAATGGGGATCGCAGCGTGCGCGTTACCTAAAGGCCGAATGCTCCTGTCTCTCATGCCCCCTTAGCAGCCATTAACATGTGCATTGAGCACTATCTTTTATTGTTCTACAACGCACAGAAGAAATCTCTCACCGGAACCACCTTGGAGGTCAAAATCGTAAGGACTGCTATTTCGAGTATGTGCCACTGGTGGTTACGTACTACGAGCGACGCACAAGCCACGCCATAAGGAGCTTCGCTCCTAAAAGTTCCTCTGAGGAGTGAGTGAACTTCGCGATGGAGCAGCTCGAGATCTGCGGACGAAACATGTAGGCAGCACTCTCAATCTGCAAATAAAACAGACTTGCTCCTCGTGGAGCAGAAAATTTTATTACCGGAAGTTCTGCAAGTCTGCCGATGCATGACACCTTAACACACTTCACCACCACAGTTCTTTACTATGCATTTTTGGGAGGAAGCACGTGAGGACAAACCTTGTTCGTTCCCGTTGTCTGTCATTGGCAGATTTGTAGATGTGAGACATGCAAGAAAGTTTAATGGCCTAATATGAGACCCATTTCTGACTGAACAATATGACGCACCAGAAGCGCAAACGTTTTATACTAGTTGGTGATTTTACCGTACACATTACGAACCGCAGCACTTAGCTTTGCCGTCGACGTTCACTGTCCCTTGTTATGGTGGTCAAAAAACCGTGGCTATAGAAAACAGTCACACACATATGTGTGTACGTGAATAAAGAAATGTTTTCTATAGTTGTCCAACAATCGTACTTGTATGGAACAATCTTAAACACCTAGAAGCAAAAATTCTTTTACCAGTCGGCGACCTCAGCGTAGACACTATGGACTTGAGGACCTATCTTCGACGTTGAATTTATGTCACTTCATGTCACTTTTTTACAATAACTGGCCCAATGCTCGAGTACATTATGTGAGACACAAAACAGCTTTTAACGATACACTGACGTCAATCATAGTTTTTAGGGAACAATATATAACACAAATTCAGCAAATCACATGTACTTCGGGAATCGATGTTATGAGAAGCATCAGCATGTAAGGAGAGTTGAAACTTTTTCATCAAATGAAGCTTCACGAAGTGAAACTAAAATATGTACATATGCACGTACAGACATACCCTAAGTAGCCGTGTATCTTTCATGTCACCAGTTATTTACAGGTGCATAACTATGCCAGCAGCAAGATGTATACTAGCTCCATCAGAAGTGGTAAGCTTAAATTATGTGCTGGTGCTTGCGAGAATGGTAGGCCTGGACCACTGAGTAAAAATATGCTAGGTTATGAAACTGTGCCCGGTGGCACGTCTAGGTTCTGTTCGCCACTTGAGCTGTTTTTGTTTGAAGCAGCGTATGGCGCTCGTGGATGGTGGGCTAAGACGCTCACTGGAGAGCGACTCGATACGCCTGTAGAAGGTTATTACCACGGAGCATGGCTGGTTCATTACGACCGACATACACTTGTACGCGGATGTCAATAAAAATACAGTGTGACTCTGTTTTAACGGAAATTATTTCCTTATTATTCAAGCAGCTCATTTGCTAACAGTGTTTTTGTTATACAAATGCACCAACAGGAGCAAACATTGGAATACACAGAGTGGTTGTATTTGCACGCGACAGAACTAAAGGGATCGTTTTCATGATCTTCTGGTGTCGGAAGTGCCGGCCTCCTTGGTTCAAAACAAAAAAGTCACGACTTCGCTGCAAAGGCGAAACGATGAACGCGATAGCACCCAATTGGCAAATTGGAAGGTCACGCCCGGATTGGCAAGCAGACCAAAACGTGTTCCGCGTTTCTCACGCACAAATAACGCACGAAACGTACTCACAGGTACAGATGAACGCGAATAAGCATCTAAGTTGTTACTTGCCTGTGTCTGAAAAGCGCGCCTTTTCGGGAACGGAGACGGCATAACGATTGCAAGGCCTTGGTGCGCCCGGTAACTGCAACAAAATGTTTCCGGTGAAAGTCGAAAGTGAGCCAAGACGTGCGATCTTCCCCATCGAAAATTAAGAGCGCGCGATCGAGCGCCCACCCACTTCCTCTCTGCGGGACTAAGCACGCGCGGGAGACGAGAGCACACGCTGCCGTGACGTGACGATGTGGGATGGATGAATGGATTAATTAGGCAGTACCCTTTAGATTGTGCGGTGGCTAACGCCACCAAGCCGTAATACTTAGTGAACGAAAAACTAGATTTATTTTTCTTTTGCTTTAAATAGTGAGGTTGAGGACTCGTACTTTGCAATGAAGGTTTTATTTTCACTCGTGCCTTGACTTTAGCCACCGATCATATAACCTTATTCTAGTTATTTCTACCCGCTTAAAGTCTATTTTGCCCACCTTGTTCCTAAACCCAGTGCTTTGAAAAACACTGCGCCACCATCCTGAACGATAGGTTGAAGCCCGTTACAAAACATTATCAAGTCTTCGGCAGTTTATTCCTGCTCTCTACACGCACTGCATACCAAGTCTACCCCTTCGCATTTGGTCCGGTATGTCTTGGTTCGCAATACTCCTGTCCTGGCCTCAAACAGTAGAGAACTACCCCGAGTATTGTCATAGATATTTGCCTTGGCGATTCCCTGCTCAAAAAATCGACAGCTATCTAATGCCGTTTTCTTAATCCTGTTAATTCTCCACATATCTGCCTCAGCTTCTTGCACCTTCTTTTTAACGAATAATTCTTTTTGGTTTGGCCCTCTGCTGTTTTCTATGTATTTACCAATCAATTTTCTGGTGCGCTTCTTTCATTTTGTATCGACATTTTTTTACGTACAAGTAGCGGAATACCTTCCTAGCCCAACGCTCCTCTCCCATTTCTCTCAATCGCTTCTCAAATTTTATCTTGCTGCTAGCTTCCGGCCCTCAATTGATGTCCATCCCATATCACCTTGTACTCCCTCATTTGGTGTATTCCCGTGAGCTCCTAAGGCAAGCCTACCTATTCCACGTTGCTAAATTTCTACTCTTGCTTGAACCTCTGACCTCATGCACAAGACCGCATTGCTGAATGACAAACCAGGAACCATGACCCCTTTCCATATCCCCCTGAAAACATCATACCTATTGTAATTCAAGAGTGCCCTGTTTTTCATCACTGCTGCATTCCTGTTACCTTTAGTCGTCCCGTACATTTCATGTTCCATTTGGTACTCGGTCCCATTGCTTATCCATACGCCCACAAATTTGTATTTATATGTTATCTCTAGCGTGACTTTCTGTATTCTAAGCTCACTACTTTTATTGTCAAAAAAATCATGACTGCTGATTTTTCCTTACTGAATCTGAAATCTAACCTATCTTTATCATTACTGCAGATGTCCATCAATCTCTGCAAATCTTCCTTGTTGTCGGCCATTAGCACTATACCATCTGCGTACATCAATGCTGGTGGTGCCTGTTCAATGAGTTTTCCTAGTTTGACAAAAGAGAGGTTGAAGCCAAGTCCACTACACTCTAATTCGGCCTCTAATTCTAGTACGTACAACATGAATAACAAGGGTGACAAAGGACACCCTTGCCTAAGCTCTCATTTTACCTCTGCGGACTTGGATACCTGTTTTTCCCTCTTCATAACTACCTTGTTACCTTTAGAGACATCCTTTAAAAGATTAGTGACTCCATAATTCACATCTAATGTGTGCAGTATTCCTTACAAGTCCTCTTCAACCACGCTATCGTGTGCTCCCTTGATATCCAAAATTCCAGCAACAGGGGCTTGTGTTCCTTTTTTGCTATTTCGATGCACTGCGTCAGTGACAACAGATTGTCTTCCAACCGACCGTGTTTTCGAAACCCATTCTATTATTACCCCTAGCACCCCCTCATCCTCTATCCATGCCTGCAGTCTTTTCTTTATAACCTGCATCGCCAGCCTGTAGACCATTAATGCCACTGTTATAGCATAGTAGTTGTTTTTGTCAGCTTTGTCCCCCTTTCCTTGATAAATCATCCTCATCTTGCTAAGTTTCCATCCATCGGGGACTTCACCATCGATTATTATTTTCCTCACTGCCTCTCTCAAAGTCTGCTTAGACTTCGGACCCAATGTCTTTATCAGCATAACTGAAATGTCATGTGGGCCTGTTGATGTACTACGAGGAACCCTCTTCTCAGCCTATTTTCACTCTCGTTGATAAAATGGGGCCATTGCACCACTTGATTCATCCTTGGTGCATAAGGCACTTTGTTGAAATTTTTCTGTCGCCTTTTTTTTACCCATTCAATAGCTTTATGCCCTTCTAGCCTAGCACCTTGAGCTGTAGTTACAAAGTTCTGCTCTAGGCTCGTCTCATTTCATAGGGAGTTTAGATGGTTCCAAAATTTTGCAGCTGCGTGTCTATTGTTTTTATGTACTTCTGCCAGCCACTGAGCCCCCCTTTCTTCTAATCTTTTCATTAATCAGAAGGAATGCTTCCCTTTACAGCTTCGAAAGATTTCTTATCTTCTTCAAACATCATCTGTCGGTTCACCCCGCTGCTTAGCATGTCTCTGTTCCCTAGAGGCTTCCTGACGTTTTGCTATGGCTCTCTTAACTTCCTCATCCCACCAACTCTTGAGCTTGTGTCTTTTTTTTCGAGGCGACTTTTCAGGTGCCTTAGCAAGCTCCCGCTCAAACAGTCAAATTAGATTCGTGTATGCGCACTCTGCTCTATTATCCTCAGTTATTACTTTAACAATTTTTTAGTAGCTATTACTATTTGCCTTTCTGAATAAAATTTTTCCTGTTGGTGCTTATCTTGTTTCCTTCCCACTTTCACTGCTCTTTCAAATGTTAGCTTGATACGTTTGTGATCATTACCCAGACTTCTGGAACCACATTCATCTAAGTGCATTTCTCTGAGCCTGTCACACATGCTATGTGACATCTGTGCGCATTCTATCGTCGACTCCCGTTTTTACCTCCCATGTAGTTTGCCCTTCTCACTTTTCAGCACTGTTGAAAATGATCAAATCATACCTTTCACACATATCAATGATACTTTCGCCTGTTGGGTTGGTATAATCATCTCTCTCCTCCATGAGCGCTTTCATATCACCTAGTATAATCATCTCGCACTGTCCTCCTAATTTCTCAATGTCCTTTGATATAGACTCAACCTTTGCCTGGTTTTCCTCTCTGGCCTTTGCTCCCGCCCACAAGTACACCAAACCATAGAGTGTGATTCGCCCTGCCAATTTGCCTTTAGCCATAAAAGTTCCTTGCACTCCTGTCTGACTCTTTGCCAGCCTGTACTTCTATGAATAAATGTCCCAATACCACGCCCCTTCTGCGGCCTTCTATTCTATTACAATATTCCAATGCGTGGTCCGGATTGTTAGGTGGTCGTTCCTTGTCCCAAAGATGTGTTTCTACAAAACCGCCTAACTTCGGTCTCGCCTCCCATAGCTGTTTTTCAGTCTCTTCCTATTTCAACTTGTTCCTGCCACCCTGCATGTAATATACCCTATGTCCTGTCCTGTAATATATGTCATGTCCTGTAATATACCCTATGGCTCGACGCTCGTGGCTACGTCTATTTATGCCCCGGACTCTACCTATCTTAGATACTGGTGCCACTTTGTAATCCTATCTGTACATACCCCCTATCAAAGAGTCTCCCTGGTTGTTTTCTCGTTACTAGCTATCCTGCACCACGGAGGGCCTGTGTGTCCGTAAATAACGCTGCTGCGCGTCTCACAAGTCACCGACCAACCTCATAACCTCACCGCCCATAGAAGTGAATTGTGTGTCAATAAAAACCACCCCATCTATGCACCTCTCGGTTTACTTCCACCACCTCAAAGCATTTTTTCGACTCATCCGCCATATTTGTTTGCGTTGACAACCGCTCTTTGCATGTTGCCGTCACGCACCGGTACCTCCGGTATCACGCATTTCACTAACTGTAACCGAGGACAATTGGCGCGCATGTCATCGACCCCTTTCGCCAGTGTGGTCGCTAGTTCTGCCGTTTCTTCATTTAAAAAATCGTTTAAACCACCTCAAATTGTCAGGAGGTTTCGTATATCAGCTGTAGTTTTGAGTTTGCACTCGCTTGCCTCATGACTGCTGCCAGTTTGCGTCCTGGGAACGTCCCTGCTGCAATCCACTTGTCGCCTCTTACCCTCTGTTTGATTTCTTCTGCGCATCGATTTATATTTGAGTAACCAGTGATTATCACATGCTGTGACTTTTCAGCTGGCACGTCCCGCGCTTGGGGGTTACTTACACTTGAGACGCCAGCTGCTTTGTCCCTCCAAAACCAACCACTACTTCGCTGAAGCTGGGTCTTGCGACATTGAACCCGCTGAACTTGTTTTTTCGAAACTTGCTTGTTCTTTCTTCGCGCACCCTTTTGGCTGCCGTTGCCCTACTGTTTTCTCCGTTGACCGCTTCTTTGTTCACCTTCGCTAGTGCTTCGTCGGCGGACTTCAGCCTTTCTCCTATAGGCCTTGTTTTCTCTTGCTCGGTCGCCAACGCAGTCTCCAGCTCGGTGATTTTCTTGAGCAGTTCACTTTAGGCAACCCTAGTATTCTCCAATTTTCCTCGACCTCGCATTGCGTGCACTTGGGTCCACTTTCAAACCCACCCCACATCCTCAACACTTTCATCATTATCATCAGCCTGACTACGTCCACTGCAGGACAAAGGCCTCTCCCAAGTTCCGCCAGTTAAACCGGTCCTGTGCTTGCTGCTGCCAATTTATACCCACAAACTTTTTAATCTCATCTGCCCACCTAAACTCCCCCTAACCCGCTTGCCTTCTCTGGGAATCCAGTTAGTTACGCTTAACGACTAGCGGTTATCCTGTCTACGCACTACATGCCCGGCCCTTGGCCATTTCTTCTTCTTGATTTCAGCTATGATATCCTTAAACCCCGTTTGTTCCCTAATCTACTCTGCTCTCTTCTTGTCTCTTGAGGTTACACCTACCATTTTTCTTTCCACTGCTCACTGCGTCATCCTCAATTTAGGCTGTACCCTCTTTGTAAGTCTCCGGGTTTCTGCTCCGTAGCTAAGTACCGGCAAGATACAGCTGATACCTTTCTCTTGAGGGATAGTGGCAATCTACCTGTCATATTTTGAGAGTGCTTGCCAAACGTGCTCTTCCCCATTTTTATTCTTCTAGTTTCTTCAATCTCGTGGTTCGGCTCCGCGGTTATTACCTCCCCTAAGTAGACATCGTCTTCTGTAACATGAAGTGCACTATTACCTATCTCGAAGCGCTGCTCTTTTCCGAGGTTGTTGTACATTACTTTCATTTTCTGCACATTATTTTAATACCCACAATTCTGCTCTCCTTGTATAACTCCGTAATCGTGAGTTGCAATTCGTCCCCTGAGTTACTCATCAATGCAATGTCATCGGCGAAGCGCAGGTTAATGAAGTTCGCTCCATTGACTCTTATCCCTAATTGTTCCCATTCTAGGCTTCTGAAAACTTCTTGTAGAACGCGGTAAATAGCATTGGGGAGATTGTGTCCTCCTGCCTTACATCCTTCTTGATTGGTATTCTGTTGCTTTCTTTATGAAGCACTATGGTAGCAGTTGATCCCGTGTAGATTTCTTCCAGGATGTTTATATACACTTCATCGATGCCCTGATTCCGCAGTGTCTGCATGACGGCTGATATTCCTACTGAATCAAACGCCTTCTCGTAATCTATGAAGTCTACCTATAGTGGTTGGTTATATTCTGAGCATTTCTCTCTTACCTGATTGATAGTATGAATGTGGTCAGTTGTTGAGTAGCCTGTTCGAAATTTTGCTCGTTCCTTTGGTTGATTGAATTCTAATGTTTTCTTTACTCTGTTCGCAATTATCTTTGTAAATAGCTTGTATACTACAGAGAGCAAGCTAATCGGCCTGTAATTCTTCAAGTCCTTGTCATCTTTTTTCTGATGTATTAAGTTGATGTTGGCGTTCTTCCAAGACTCTGGTATTCTTCCCGTCAGGAGACATCTCGTAAACAGGGCGGCTAGTTTTTCTCACACAATCTGTCCTCCATCTTTCAGCAGATCTGGTGTTTCCAGATCCTCACCAGCAGCTTTGCCTCTTTGCATGCTCTCCTAAGCTTTTCTGACTTCTTCTACCATTACTGGTTGGGGGTCATCTGGGTCACTGCTAGTTCTTATAGTATTAAGGTCGTCTACTGTACAGATCTCTGAAAACCACCTCTGCTATTTTAACTATCCTATTCATATTGGTAGTTATTTTGCCTTCTTTGTTCCTTAGTGCATACATCTGATTTTGCCTATCCCAAGTTTCCTTTTCACTGCTTTGACGCTTCCTCCATTTTTCAGAGCGTGTTCAGTTCTCTCCATATTATACCTTTTTACGTCGGATACCTTACGCCTCTTAATTAACTTTGAAAGCTCTGCCAGTTCTATTTTGTCTGTTCTACTTGAGACTTTCATTATTTGAAGCTTCTTAATGAGATTCTTCGTTTCCTGGGAAAGCTTGCCAGTGTCCTGTCTAGCAATCCTGCCTCCAACTTCCACTGCACACTCCGTAACGATACTCGTCAGAGTATCATTCATTGTATCTATGCTACGGTTGGTTTCCTCACTAAGAGCGGAGTACCTGTTCTGAAGCAAGTCTCTGAATTACTCTTCTTTCGCTCTCAGTGCTAGCTCATTGATTGGATTCTTGCGTATCAGTTTCTGTCGTTCCTTTCTCAAGTCTAGGCGAATTCGAGGCCGTACCATTCTATGGTCACTGCATCGTACCTTGCCAACCACTTCCACATCCTGCACGATGCTTGGGTGTGCACTCATTATAAAGTCTATTTCGTTGTTAGTTTTGCCACTAGAGCTCGTCCATGTCCACTTCAGGATTCCTCATTTTCGGTAGAAGGTTTTCAAAATCCGTAAATTATTGCGCTTTGCGAATTCTACTAGTAGCTCTCCTCTGGCGTTTCTAGTACCGATGCCGTAATCTGCTACTGCCTGGTCTCCAGCCTGCTTTTTCCTTACCTTTGCGTTAAAGTCTCCCATCAGTATTGTATACTGTGTTGTTACCTTCCTCATTGCCGATTCCACGTCTTCATAGAAGCTTTCAACTAAAGCGTCATCATAGCTGGATTTATGCACGTAAGCCTGTTCCACCTTCATCTTCACCTCAACACTTTACAGCTTTTTTAATCACGTCTTTCTGACACCACTCGTCCTTATGAATTTTCTCACTCGATAAATACAAAACGCGATCCCTGCCCTACAAAAAAGAGAATTTCTAAGTTCTACTTTTTCGTGTTCAATGTACGTGCACCTCCTCAGAGGTCCCGCGTTCAATTCCGCGAGGCAGATTCTTTTTCTGGAATACATTTATTTCTTGCGTTTTCATATACCTATATACGTAAATATATACGGTGAGTGCTGGTGACGCGCGCGCTGGTATTGACGACGACGCCGATGCCGGCGGCATAGTTCAGGCTAGAGTGTCCATATTGGTATCGTATCAAAATACGTTGAGGTAAACTCGGAGTGAGACGAGCTCGAGAATAAGTGTGAACCTGAAGATAAGCCGCGAGATTAATTAAGAGTTCGGCAGGTCCCACGTACCTAGGAATCGATGTTATGTGAAGCAGGCTGAGGAAGGGTGACCTTGTTGCAATTTTTTATTGAGTGACACGTAATGAAATGACGCTAATAATTTGTACAAATGTTGTACGCACAGACATATATCAAGAGTACTAGGTGTTTTTACAGACAGTTGTTTGCCCTTGCGCAACGATGCCAACTGGAAAACGTGTCTAAGACACACCAGAAGCTGATATGAAGCGCTGATGCTGGCGAGGTTGCTGGCCCTGCACGCTGCCGTATAAATCAACTTCAGCAGACGGCAACTGGCCACAATTGGCGTTAACCCAACATGATGGCTGTAATAATGGATTACATATGTAATGCTTATGAAATTGGGTAAGCAGTGCTGCAACCACTGTTGACGTTTGAAGAAGATTAGCGTGTATTTGAAACGTAATTCAGAGACATGGCGTAGCTCTGTGGTAAAATGCTTCATTGCCACGCGGATTGCTTGGGCTCAATTACAGCTGGGACCATGACATTTATTTTTTGCAACCGTCAAGTCGACGCTACCGATGTCAGGTATTTCTTAGTGTTCACGTATTAAAATTGCCTATGAGTGTTCTCGTCGTTCCTGGGCAGATACCAAGTGACGATCACCTGTGGAACATAGGCGCATAGCAGTGGTACATACTCGCCCATGTGTACGTGCAATGTGCGGTGGGAAGTGTTTGACAACGTACGCGACTGCAATGTCACGTTATTCATGCCTGACCAGCGCGTAATATTCGTCAAGCCCTCTTATCCTCCCATGCTAATTTTTTGTTCACGCCAATTTAAAGGCGTTACCATGAGAGTACCCGAACCTAAGCCGCTATATAGATAGATAGATAGATAGATAGATAGATACGCTTAAAGTCACCGAAGTTCGCTAAGAAATGCTTCGCATTTAATAACGCTTGGTAACTTGTTCATTCAAACATGAGGAGGGTCATTGAAATAGCACTGATAGCTAACGCAAGTCGAAATAATGGCATGTGTCGTCCCACACCGTACGAATATTTCTAGCTTCAGCGCACTGTCCCGACTTTCACTGGACGGCTGTCGTAAGTAACGCCTCTTTCTCTCTTAACCATTGTGCCCTCTTTGGGAACTGTGCAGTGCCAACCGGTTTTTTTGCCTCGTAAACCTTTCCCTGCAACTACTTTCGGACTGTGCTCTCTGTTGCGTATCTTGAAGTTGCCCCAAGGTGTAAAAGCTCACAGCCAGGAGAGCTGTCGTTTGGCGCCACGCGTCGTATGCTTCAGCCTGATCGATACGTCCTCATGAACTTTACAGGTCGATTGTTGCTTTCCTCGAGCACACTTTACCTCTTTGCGTCTTATGGATGTGTTTTTTTCCTTTTTTTGTTGCGCAAAGAAGATATAACCTTATCTAGGTTGGCACTTCCATGAAATGGGATACCGAAGCGAATGACACAGACGTACAAAGGAAGAAAAGGGTAAATGCAAAGAATATATAAAGGAGGTAACAGAGACGGTTCCTCCGGTTGGCTAACTTGTGTTTAGCCAGAAGAAAGAAGTTTTCTCACCTTATTCCCTCTTGCTAACCAAAAGTGACAGTGAAGCACAACAGAGGCGCCAGATTTTCCTCACAGAGTCATAAAGCTTCATCGACTAATTTCCATAGTGAAAAATTACTGCAATTCATCGTGTAACCGAGAAAAATTTCAAGCTGTTTGCAGTTTTCGTTTTCTTTTCAGGCGGCGACTGCCAACCGGAACACGTGCCACCACTAGGAGACGACATCACTTCTAACACCCTTAAAACTAACACCCGAAGGATGACAAGGTGCCTTTGACAAAGTTATATTCTCCTTTTGAAACGTCAGCCAGCCTATCAGAGGCCCTTCCACTGATCACCATGATTATCCCACCAAGTGTTTCCATCCGTCGGCTTCCATCTAGATTTTGGATCTTTATAGGCTGCTACTCATAGACATATATTCATCGCAAAGCACCCTTAAGGATGCAAACTGGTTCACAGTGTATTCAGTGACGGATCCAGAGAGAGGGGGACGATTGCGTCGATGGCCCCTTTCCCAAGTTTGTGTAAGTACTCCCCGCCTTCTTTCAGTGCTCGTAGCCCAACTCCTATCACCAATTATAACCCATTAGTGGAACCGCTGTGGGCTCATTTTAATTGTATGTACGCTTTGAAGGGGTTCGTCTGCTAGAAAAAAAACAAAAAAGTCATGACCAACGCCTGCTTCACCAGTGTTACCGTAGGGACCGCCCACTCCCCCCCTCCTAAAATGAGTGGTTGAATTTGTGCCTCATGTAATTGGTATGAGTGGAACGAATGCTTCAACTCAGCGATGTTGATGAAAAAGCTCCTTGTCCTTGCCAATAATGCCATGAAACAAATATTCTGTTTGGCAAGTGACTAAAAAGTTATAAAATATGCAAGCGGTTTTCAGCCCTATAGTTTGGCGAGCGTGTAAGAGTGATGAGAAGGAAAATTTCCGGGTGTTCTGCAAGTGATTGTGTGGTTAGGAGTTAATAAAACTAGCAGACAAGCTTATTCTTTAAGGACAGTACCAGCTCAGGAACATATTAGGTGGCGTTACCTGCATCCGCATCGTGTGTGTAATTAGCATTCAGAAGATACCAAAAGTTTGGAGACGGCACCATATGAGAAAACACTGAACTACCTTGTAAATCTTCTTCTGTTCAGTAGACCTACATGTATGTGTCAGCGCACTTCAGAACAGAACGAAACTCGAAATTCAAGATCACCCCTCGTAGCAGCAGAAATGTTTTGATTGCTTTTTGTAAACCACATGGTCCTCAACCACTGACGCTGACTATCTTTTCAAAAAGGATAATATTTGGCCCAGGTGTGTGAATCTCCCGTTAACGATCCAGTGAGATTTGTGCAGTCCACTACCAACTGCTCAAAAGAGGCCTGCCAACAATAAAAATATGGTTGTTCAGAATTTTTTCTTTATGACCTCGTGATTCTATCACTTTCGTATAGGTTTGAAAATTTACAGACAACCCAAACAGGAATCCAAACATGCCAGCGTGACCTTTCCACAGCTATTCCAGTAGAAACGTTGCAACGTAAGTAACTGTAACGGAACTGTTGATGCTATTAAAAACGCACTTGTTTGATTACTAAGTATCGCACTTGTTTGATTACCAAGCGCTTGCGGCCCGCATGTAGCCCGCAAGCGCTGGTTTCGAGGCTATGGTGTTGCTGCGATCTTGCGTTGCAAATCGCAGTAGGGCAAACGCTATTCTAAAACTTATATGGCGTCCGCTACGCCCGCAACGCCCGTAGCGCTTGCAAACGGTATTCTAAAGCTCCCTATTGACGCCGCAACGCAACGCTGCTTCAAGCGTTTCACATAGAGAGCTACCCTGGCGGCGTGGTTTGCCGGATCCGCCCGCCACCGGCATTTGCAACCTCGTTCGCGATTTACCGCGGCTTGGAAAGCTCCTGCATTGATGGTACGTAGTTACTGCCGGCCCTTCTTCAGTTATGAAGAATTTCTTGCTTTGGTGGCTGTCTCCCACGGCACCGGCGTACGCACTCGCACTACGCATGCGCAGCTCTCCTCTTTACCTCTCTCGAACAGCTGGGCGTTACTCTCTGCACTTTCCTCCTACTACACGCAAGCGCTTCACCTACGGAGGAACAATAGACAGAAGGGAAAATTGGCTCCTTTTCGCGCCACGATTGTCTCACCCTCCGGAGCGGTGAATGGATGCATGAATGTATCCGGCCATGCCCTTTAGATCGGGTGGTGGCTCACGCCACTTAGCCATAAAGCTAAGTACTGTCACTATGTGTTTAAAGATTTAATTTCACTCGCGCCTTGATTGTAGCCACCTATCAGTTAGCCTCCTCTTGGCTATTTATACCGCTTTAAAGTCTATTTTGCCTTCAGTGCCACTAATCCCCGATGCTTTGAAACTCCGGCGCCATTATCTTGGATTAGGGGGTGGAGGCCTTTAGAGAACATTATCAAATGTTCAGCCATTTCCTCCTCCTCTCCACAGGCCCTACACACTATATCTGTGCCTTCGTTTTTGGCTTGGTATTTCTTTGTCCGCAATACTTCTAATGTGGCCTCGAACGGCAGAAAACTACCCCGAGCATCATCGTATTTTTTTGCAATTTCCTTCTTGAAATTTCAGTAGGTTTCCAGTGCTTATTTCATAAGCATTACTATCTTCAACGTGTTTCTTTCACTTTTTTTTCACCTTTTTGTAACCAATGTTTCTTTTTGGCTTGGTATTTTGCTGTTGATTAAATACTTGCTTGACAATTCGCCAATTCGCTTCCTCCATTTAGTATCAATATTCTTCATTTACAAGCAGCTGAAACTTTACTAGCACAAAGTTTACTCTCCCAATTTTCTTATTCGCTCCTCCAATTCTATCTTTCTGCTAGCTTTCCAGCACTCAAACGATGCCCATTCTGTGTCACCCTGAACGCCTTTATTTGGAGTATTCCCGTGTGCTTCCAAAGCAACTCCACCTATGCCAAGTTGTTTATATTCATCACAAACAACTATCTTTTTATAGTGATTAAGGTATGCGGGTTTCCTGCTCAATTCGAATGAGTGCATGCGTGCCACTTCTCAAGTCCGGCCATGGAGGTGGCTATACTACTACTGCTACATAATGTCACGGGGTCGTGACGTGGCCAAAGACAGGAGACTTCGTGTTGGGATTTAACTGTTTATTTGGTCGAACCTGTGCCCGGTAAACGGAAAGTCCAATTACAGCAGTAGTCTTGCACAGATAGCAGTCTCGGACTGATAGCGGCGAACGGAGCGTCGGCCTTCGATCAACAACTGACAAGCGGCGAAGCGCGTTGGCATTTATACTCTTGCTGTCGAATGTTCTAGCGTTATCGCTGGCGGTGGCGTAGGTTCCAAAACAATCTGTACCGTTCGCACAGTGGGCGTGATTTTATCGAAATGATCTACTACAGTCCGGAACCTTCTCGAAAACTGCAGGCGCGGTTTGCGCTGAGAATCGTGTGGGGTATTGAGACGATAACAAAAACTTGGGAAATGGAAGTGGCATTGCCCCCCTCTGAAAAAAGGCATCGTCCCGATGCTTTAACTAAAGTTGAAGGTACAATAATAATGCAAGAAAGTACAATGAATAAATTACAATACAACAATAATACAAAAAACACCGTTTCAGTTTGTTAACGCGCATGAAACGGCTTGAGGCGCACGACATGTACGACTTCAGGTCGCGATCGGCGTCGTTGAGAGTTCGTGATGCCATCGGGGACAACCTCGTCGTCACGTGGGCCGAGGTGTCGAACCCCCCGGTACGGTCCGAAGTACCGTCGCAGAAGCTTTTCACTTAGTCCACGTCGGCATATCGGCGTCCACACCCAAACACGTTCACCGGGCTGGTATTCCACGAAGCGTCGTCGAAGGTTGTAACGGTGGCTGTCGGTCGTCTGTTTATTCTTGATACGGAGACGCGCAAGTTGTCGGGCTTCTTCGGCGCGTTGAAGGTACTCGCTCACATCAAGGTTTTCTTCGTCGGTGACTTTGGGTAACATGGCATAGAGCGTCGTTGCCGGGCTCCTTCCGTAAACTAATTTGTATGGAGATATCTGCGTCGTCTCCTGCACCGCCGTGTTGTATGCGAAGGTCACATACGGAAGAATGGCGTCCCGAGTCTTGTGTTCGACATCGACGTACATTGACAGCATGTCGGCGATCGTCTTGTTAAGCCGCTCGGTGAGGCCATTGGTCTGTGGGTGGTACGCTGTCGTCCGGCGGTGGTTTGTATGGCTGTATGCCAAGATCGCTTGAGTTAAGTCGGCAGTGAATGCCGTTCCTCTGTCGGTGATAAAGACCTCCGGGGCGCCGTGACGTAGGACGATATTTTCGACGAAGAACTTAGCTACCTCGGATGCACTGCCTCTTGGCAGGGCTTTTGTCTCGGCGTAGCGGGTGAGGTAGTCGGTAGCTACCACGATCCACTTGTTTCCGAAAGCCGACGTCGGGAACGGACCCAGTAAGTCCATACCAATCTGCTGGAATGGTCGGCAAGGTGGATCAATTGGCTGCAGAAGTCCCGCTGGCCTTGGCGATGTCTTGCGTCGCTGACAGTCCCGGCATGTCCTCACATAACGAGTGATGTCGGTGGTAAGACGTGGCCAGTAGTACCTTTCTTGTATCCTCGCGAGCGTGCGAGAAACACTGAGGTGCCCTGCCGTCGGATCGTCGTGCAGGGCCTGAGGAGGTCTGGTCGCAGAGCTGAAGGCACCACAAGGAGGTACTTAGCTCGAAGCGGTGAAAAGTTTTTCTTTTGTAGAAGACCATTTCGTAGAAAGAACGACGCAAGTGCGCACTTGAATACCTTCGGGACTTCGGCGGCCCTGCCTTCGAGGTATTCGATTAGGGCCTTAAGTTCCGGGTCGGCCCGCTGTCGTTCAGCGAAGTCGTCGGTAGTTATCGTTCCCAAGAAGTACTCGTCATCCGGGTCGTCAGGTAGCGGTTGGTCGACAGGTGCACGAGAGAGACAGTCGGCGTCGGAGTGTTTTTTGCCGGACTTGTAAATGACAGTAATGTCATACTCTTGAAGGCTCAGGCTCCATCGTGCGAGGCGACCCGAAGGGTCCTTCAAAGTGGCTAGCCAACACAAGGCGTGGTGGTCGCTCACAACTTTGAAGGGCCTGCCGTAGAGGTAGGGGCGAAATTTCGACGTAGCCCAGATGATGGCGAGGCACTCCTTTTCTGTTGTGGAATATTGTGGAATAATTTGCTTCTTTTTTGGATAGGGATCGGCTGGCGTAACTAATAACCCTTTCCAGTCCGTCAGCCCTCTGCACAAGAACGGCGCCAGGAACTACGCTGCTTGCGTCAGTATGTATTTCTGTCTCGGCGAATTCGTCGAAATGGGCAAGTAACGGAGGCGTCTGGAGGCGATGTTTAAGCTCCTGGAAAGTGTGTTCCTGTGGCGTTTCCCACTTGAACTTCACGTCGGCCTTGGTAAGGTTGGTGAGAGGACCGGCGATGCGGGCGAAGTTTTTCACAAACCGCCTATAATAGGCGCACAAGCCCAGAAATCGGCGCAAGGCCTTCTTGTCAGTGGGCGGCAGGAAGTCGGTGATGGCGGCTGTTTTCCGGGTATCGGGACGATCTCCAGACTTTCTGATAACGTGTCCCAGAAACAAGAGCTCCTCATACGCAAATCTGCACTTTTCTGGTTTCAGTGTCAGTCCGGACGTCTTGATGGCTTGAAGTACAGCTTCGAGGCGCCGAAGATGCTCGTCGAAACTCGAGGAAAACATGACGACGTCGTCCAAGTACACAAGGCAAGTCTGCCACTTCAATCCTGTCAGCACTGTATCCATAACGCGTTGAAAAGTTGCGGGCGCTGAGCAAAGGCCGAAGGCCATCACCTTAAACTCGAAGAGGCCGTCCGGTGTTATAAACGCCGTCTTCTCTCGGTGTCTTTCGTCGACTTCGATTTGCCAATAGCCAGTCTTGAGGTCCATTGACGAAAAGTACTTGGCGTTATGGAGCCGATCAAGTGCGTCGTCTATTCGTGGGAGAGGATACACGTCCTTTCTTGTGATTTTGTTTAGGCGGCGATAATTGACGCAGAAACGTAGGGCCCCATCCTTTTTCTTCACTAACACCACGGGGGATGCCCGTGGACTCTTGGACGGCTGGATAATGTCATCCCGCAGCATTTCATGAACTTGTCTCTTCATGGCCTCACGTTCTCGCGTCGGAACCCTGTACGGACTCTGACGGAGTGGTCTGGTATTTTCTTTGGTTATGATGCGATGTTTCGTGATTGGGGTCTGCCGAATTTTCGATGACAACGAAAAGCAATTTTCGTATTGCAGGAGCAGGGCCTTGAGCTGTTCTTGCTTATCGTTCGGAAGTCTGAGATTGACGTCGAAAGCTATGGGAGGGGCTTGGTTCCTCTGAGCAGGTTCCGCAGAATCAGCGAGGGCGAAAGCACTGGTGGCTTCGACATTTTCTTCGATGTATGCGACCGTTGGTTCTTTGTTCACATGTTTGTACTCATTGCTGAAATTCGTGAGCATAACCGTTGCTTTTCCTCCCCGCAGCTCTGCAATTCCTCTTGCGACGCAAATATTTCGGGTGACCAACAGATGCTGACTGCCTTCAACGACGCCTTCCAAGTCAGGTGATTTAGGAGCGCCGACTGAAATAATGACGCTTGAGCGAGGCGGAATGGTGACTTGTTCTTCGAGCACATTCAAGGCATGGTGTCCTGACGGCGTGCGAGGTGCTAGTGCTTCTTCTGTGGATAACGTTCTCGACTTTGTTTTTAGGTTGATGACAGCACCATGGAGGCATAAGAAGTGCATGCCAAGGATGACATCTCTCGAGCAACGCTGTAGGACTGCGAAGTCTGTAGGATAAATACGGCCGTTAATGGTGACTCTCGCTGTGCAGATTCCTGCAGGCGTTACGAGATGACCTCCGGCTATGCGGATTTCAGGGCCTTTTCAAGCTGTCCTAACTTTCTTTAACTTCGCGGCGAACGACCCACTGATGACAGAATAGTCGGCTCCAGTATCGACGAGAGCGGTCACACTGTGGCCGTCGATAAGGACGTCAATGTCCCTAGTTCGCCGTCTCACCTTAGTTAGGGCGTGGCGTCGGGTCATGGCTGCGTCGGCTTGTTCCGCTGCTTCCATCTTGCGTCGTCAGGCCACCTCCGGTAAGTGAGCTATCGCCGTCAGGGCTTTGCCTGGTTGGCATTGTGTTCGGAAAGCTCCGTCGCGGCGTCGTCGTCGTCGGAGGATCTTCGGTAGTTCGTCGCACAGCAACCGCACCTCCACCGGTTGCTGCCCTTAGTTTCCCAGATACGGGCTAGGAGACCGGCCCCGCGTTGGGCCGGAGTACTGCCGGGGTTGCGGTGACATGCGGCGGCTGGGCGACGGCGAACGGGAAGGACTTCGGGGTGTCCATTGAGTTCCTGTCAGGTTGTCGGTGATGTCACGTGGCCGTTCCCCTGGCTTCGGACGTGGTGCATCAACGGAGAAGCCACGCAGTCCCATCTGTCGATACTGGCAACGGCGGTAAGTGTGCCCGGCCTCGCCGCAGTGGTAGCACAGTGGGCGGTGGTCAGGGGTGCGCCAAACGTCGATTTTCCTCGGCGCACCGCGCTGGCTTGCTGGTGAACGGTAGGTCGTCAGTGGGGGTGGTGGCGGCGGTGGTGTCTGGCGACGGAAGTGCGACGGGGTGACGGAAGTGCAGCGGCGTAGCTCATAGTTTCTGGCTCGGGCAGTGGTGTTTGGGGAATTCGAAGTGATTGCCGAACTTCTTCTCTAACAATGTCGGCGATCGAATCCACTTGAGGGTGCGCCGAAGGCAACAGTTTGCGAAGCTCTTCCCGCACGATCGCTCGGATCGTTTCACGCAGGTTTTCGGAGTCACTGGCTTGAGCAGCAGCGCATTCTGGAGTGAGGCGACGATTATACTGTCTGGTGCGCATGTCAAGGGTTTTTTCGATGGTGGTCGCCTCGGATACAAATTCTTGGACGGTGTTCGGTGGATTCCTCATTAGTTCCGCGAAGAGCTCCTGTTTGACCCCTCGCATGAGGAAACGAACTTTCTTCTCCTCAGGCATGTCTGGGTCAGCGTGACGAAATAGGCGTGTCATCTCCTCTGGGAAAATTCCAACCTTTTCATTTGGTAGCTGAACCCGGGTCTCTAGTAGAGCAGCGGCCCTCCCTTTTCGAGCGACGCTCGCGAACGTTTGCAGGAATGCGCCTCAGAAGACATCCCACGTTCGGAGCGTGGTCTCCCGATTCTCTAGCCAGGTCCTTGCGGTGTCTTCCAGGTAAAAGTACACACGATGGACATTTTCTACGTTGTCCCAGTGGTTGAGGGCGGCCACACGGTCGTATGTTTCTAGCCAGGTTTCCGGGTCTTCAAACGATGACCCATGAAACGTTGGTGGTTTCCTGGGTTGATGAATGACGATCGCGGGCTGGGACGGTACGGTTGTCATTGTTGCTGCAGTATAGGTCATGGCCTTGGCCTTCCGCGCCTTGTCCCTTAGAAGCCCGTACTCCGGTGGGTGACCTTGCTGTCGGCGGCTTGTTCGCTGCTCTTGGTTGGCGTTGGTGTCTTCTCCGCGACGTGGGCTGGGTTCACGGCTTGACGTGGGCGTCCGGTACATGAACGAAGCAGCACCTCCACCAGATGTCACGGGGTCGTGACGTGGCCGAAGACAGGAGACTTCGTGTTGGGAATTAACTGTTTATTAGGGCGAACCTGTGCCCGGTAAACGGAAAGTCCAATTACAGCAGTAGTCTCGCACAGATAACAGTCTCGGACTGATAGCGGCGAACGGAGCGTCGGCTTTCGATCAACAACTGACAAGCGGCGAAGCGCGTCGACATTTATACTCTTGCTGTGGAATGTTCTAGCGTTATGGCTGGCGGTGGCGGAGGTTCCAGAACAATCTGTACCGTTCGCACAGTGGGCGTGATCTTATCGAAATGATCTACTACAGTCCGGAACCTCCTCGAAAACTGCAGGCGTGGTTTGCGCCGAGAATCGTGTGGTGTTTTGGGACGATAACGAAAACTTGGGAAATGAAACGTGGCATTATATCACACACGCACAACCCACAGCTTGAGGAGCTTCACCCCTTAGCGTTTTGTGAAGTGCGCCAACAGTGCCGTGTGCGGGATTCCTCTTTTCTGCGGCAAAGTCTACATCGACCAGAAAGGGCTCTGCCTCAATGATCGACTTAGGAAACACAAAAGAATTTTTAATAATGACGATAGGGGTTACCACTGCTTTGCTTGCCCGCATTGTGGACCGCGATTTCACTGTGTGAAAATTGCAGGCAGAAGCAGAAATAAAACGGCTCACGAAACACTGCAAGCTTTTTCATTGAAAAAGCAGCAGACGAGTGCGTAAATGAAGCCTCTATTGCACTGTACGACGCAGAATTCATTTTTCTCTTGCCTGGTTTTACTTTTTCTGGTTTTTGTGGCGGGGCCTCTGTGCAAGGTGTTGATATATAGAGGTGTGGGTCCTCCATGAATAAAGACAGTTGGTAGTTCGCGCCTGTACTCGTCTGTCTCTCCCTGCGTGTCGTGTTTTGTGGCGCTCTCACGATGGTTTATATGTGAAAACTGTACTAGTTGCTTCCTAGCGAGTCGATGTTATTGCAACGTAAGATTATTCGATGTTTTTCACGTGGCGGGGTTCTAGCACCGCCAACTATGAGGAAATATTTAGGGGCAAAGCTTCTTAACCCTTGGGTTGTGCGTCCCTATTGTATGAAGTAGTAGTAGTAGCAGTAGTAGTATTGGAAAAAGTACGTAGCGATCTCTCGTTTATACCTTGAAATATTCGCTGGATGGTGGTAGTTGTATATATTAAGTATATGGTGAAAAGATACGATATGGCGTAATTTGGAGTGTTCCCTAAAATGACGGACGAATGGTCAGACAGTCAAGCAGGCGGATGCACAAATTGATGAACGGACGAATGGACCCACGGACGGATGGACGGATGCTTGAATGGACACACAGACGAACGCATGTACGAACGAATGGGCGCACGGACGTTCACACGGATGAACGGACGGAAGCAAGAGCGAGCGAATAGACGCAAGCATGGACGGACTGGCAGATGCTTCGCTAAACTCATTATCATTCACTCTATAGACTTGCTCTGATTCGTTCTCCTTGTAGATTCGTGTACTACGCTTAGTTCCTGACAATTGTAGTAGATGTCGGCAGCACATGCGCCATTCTTTTCCCACTACCGCTGATTAAGGAACTCATAGAGCACAAGGAATCCATCTGCTACGCTATTGAATTGACCTATACCCTTGAGGGAAAATAGACCCTCTGCTAACAAGACATGTTGGGACACTCATCGATTGTCTAAGACTCGGAACTCGTTGCACAAAACGTCTCTTGTTTCGGAATCAGAGTCCATTATCGCCAGCATGTTCGTGCAGTCACGATCACGACAATGGCACCACCGCGGCTAAGGCACTCGGCTGCTGCCCCACAGCTCACGAGATCGAATCGCGGCTGCGGTGGCTGCCTTTTTGATGGAGGCGAAAATTCTGTAGGCCCATGTACTCAGGTTTGAGCGCACGTCCAAGAGCCCCAGGTGGTTTAAATTCGCGGAGCCATCCACTGCAGCATCATTCATTATCATATGGTAGCTTTGGAACGTTAAACCTGAAATATTAATAAGTCAATCAGCGTGTTGCTCTGCTCTCCGAAAAACGACACACATACACAGTGACTGGAGCAGGGAGTCTACACGCTGTACTAGAATCGGAGTGTTTTCACATGACAAATATACAGTGAAATTAACAAGAAATTCACATGCTAGACTGAGACCGAACATTTTCTTTAGCCAAAATACAAGGTCCACGGCCTTCTAGCTAAAACTGCAAAGAACTGAAATTGCTCCAACGCTAATTGCTTGAAATGCACTAATGTTTCTGATTACCTGACTTCAGGTAATTTTGCTGATGCTGCTCCTCAGTCTCTGCATGGCAGGGGAAGTGTCTTTGCATCCTGTGACTTTGCCGCTGCTGCACCACGTAGAGGTCGATGGAAATGCCTAAGATATTTACCATTAACAGTACAATTCAAAATTTCAACCTTAAAATACAGGAGTTTATGTGTTGCTTTTCTGACCTTCAAAAAGAGATAGAGCATCAATTCAGGTACTCAATAACAATTTGCTTGGCAAGTTGCGTATTTTTTCAACAATATATAGTTTTTTTGTCTTTTTTCGTTACATTTAAAAAAACGCTGAATTGTCTAGTGCACTTGATAGAGACTCATTTCCTTTACACACCTTTCATTGAAAGTGTTGAATACGGTATTGTGTAAACGTGTCACTACTTCTTTTTGATATACAGGACGATTCCTTATATTTGTATGTATACAGTGCCGTACTTGTCTCATCTGTTGACTTTTTTTCTGACATTTCGCAAATCAGCTCCTTCATTCTTTCAAGTGCATTTGTAATTATAGTGGTACCCATCCACTTCTGCTAAGGGCCTGAAAATTCTTGACAACAGTATTGAATAAATAAATAAACAAACAAATAAATATACAAATATTATTGTTTTACATATTCGTACATCCAAAAACAAGTAATGTATGTGTGCTGATCAGAACGATAATTTTTATTTTCAATTCTATCATACAGACCCTTCATATGGATTGTATGATACAGATATGGAGGCGTTACAGAAACCAACTGTTAATAACTTTCACACTGGCTGAGTTCAGAAAGGAGTCGCCATATAGAGCTTCACTGTCTTCTGGTTGGCTTATAGAAGGTTCCTGCGAGGTGCACCATTAAACTCGCTTTGATTGTGCCCCTCATACCGCTTGTATAAACCGACAACTCCTAAGGGAAACGCATGTGATTCGGGTCTTTCCATCGACCACCTATGGCTGCGCATGAGCGGGGCCTGCAGTAGCAATTCATAGTAGGTGAGGCTTTACACCCACTCGACTAAGCTGCTAATTTATTATTCTCAGAAAGTGCCATGAATGTAGGAAAGCGTCATTGAAGACATAACCAACCCGCGAGAAAAATCACCGGATTTTCCGCTAGAAGCCCTATCATCCTCTGTTCTACCGTCACTTACTTTCTTCGATGTCCTTGTATTGCACGTCATGATTAATAAGGGTCATATGATAAAACACACAGAAGGGTTATTTAGCAGCCTCTAATTGATCAAGCAGACACAATTTGACTTTAGACTGCCTTTGCCATATTTATGTCTTCAAAAAGGTGCAGTTCTGTTTATTTCGCTTTAAGCCGTCATACACTACACAAATAGTTGACTCTCCAGTAATACGTGATGGCTTATTGGTGATGTGTTTCAAGCCGCTGTTACGCTGCTGGTGTGCAAAATTTAGCCACTGACATCACAACTTCGATGTTTAGGTGGAGCTGAACACGTATTAAAGATTTACGTAATGAACAATATTATTTCTTCTAATGACCTATTTAAAAAGACAGAGATTGAATCCAACTTCGTCATCTGAAAATGCATAATCGAAGAGCTGCTTTAGTACATATATCCGCTCTTCATCAAAAACCACTTCTCACGGAGCTTTAAGATATTCTTGAAAAGAAACAAAAATGAAGTTTTGAATGAATAAACGAAATTTCACTTCTGCCGCAAGTAAAGAAAATGAATGCAATAGCAAAGAATTAAAATGACACACGATGACCGGATAGCAGCTCGAAACTTTCTGGCACATATTTGAACAAATTTCTATAGTTGCATGTCCCTTCTTCCCTGTCTTCTCTTTTTTCTTTGATCAAAACGTTCACTGGTATTTCTCTCCTTTAACCAAAGATTGCCTCATGATGATATGCAAATATCTGTGTATCGAAACGCAAGGGCCACAGAAGTTCAGGTACTCGAGAGCAATCGAAGCACTTGCTAAAATGAAAATTAAAGTGACGCTCACTCTTTGGGACGAGCACAGTGGAGCTGCGTTGCTAAATCAACACGGAGAGCAGTAAAGCGAGAAATCCAGTAATTGGGAAAAGAGACATGGGAGCAATTTGTGCCAGAAGCCACGCATCCTTCCCCGTAAGAACTGCGTACAGCTCGATATTCAGGTGCTCTTTTCAGTTCAAGAAATTGTTGGTGCGTTTGAATATTATAACTTTCTTTTTCACGTTTTTCATGCTTTTGCAGGATTTCTTAAGACACCGCTTCTCACTAAGACTTCCGCAGGACTAATTATGTAAATATACAAGGCGAATGATCGAGGCAGCAGCCATGGTGACGAAATGTTTGTGAAACGTTCCTTTAATTTGTAGCTCTTTGCGAAGCTAGCGAATTCTTCGGCACTCCGCTTGGTCAGCGTGGGGACCCTTTATACAGCAAGAGGTACAAACGCGTTTTTCGCTCACCATAACGGCACCCAGTCACCTTGCCTGTCTTTACATCGAGAAACGGTCTTGGCTGGCCACTCGATGCGCCTTCGCTGTTTCCAAGCACATATGAGGCTGTTTTCCGCCGTTCTGAGTCGGCCGTAAAGCAGTTTCAGAACATGCCGCAGCAGCAGCGGTGACACACTGTTCATTATATGTCTCTTTAGTATTCATGTATCTTACTTTTACAACACATATTGTACCCACTTAGGTTACTCCTTATTTGCTAACGCACCACCGTTTCTTCATATGTATCATTTATGCTCATATTGCGTATTGTGGCAGTCGCTTGTCCTTGAGCGGTGATGCCGAGCGGAACTCCGGCCCCAGGGGTGCAAGGGTAATATAGATAGAAACTTGAGTCTACTGCAAGTTTACCAGCGTCATTATCAGACGGCGGAGGGCATTGAAGACAATGACGGCGAGCCTTCACTTTTGCTCATATTTTCTACACTACTTCCTGGCCAAAACAAGATAACCCATGAGATTTGTGAACTTTTCCTTTTTGTAAGTCTCCGTTTGGAGGCTGCTGAGTCATGTCAAATTTCTGCTTCTGAGTCATGAAAATCTGTGTCTCGTCTATCTAAAAGAATACTAGGTGGATTGCAGAGCACCATTGAGTTTCTTAGTGATGAGGTCATCCAGATCACTGCTGAAAATTATGGTTTAAAAAGCAGACGGCCCCGCGTTATTTCGATCCTGCATGTAATTGCCAAAACTCTATTATCAGACACCTGTCAACACCATTTCAAAACTGTGCACTAAAATACTTCAAACGGATGGCCCACAATTGCAAAGATGCCAAAAAATTGGCAGCCGCTTTGCGTATTGTACCCTGCCTCTAATATTGAAACATACTGATTTATTCAAGATATTTTACCTACTCAACATGGTGGGGCATAAGTGGAGTATAGAGACACCATTCACGTGTTTATACACTATTTAATTAGCGAGGAAGCTCATATTCTCAAATGTGCAGTTAAAAGGAACGGTTCTGCTCAACAGGTATGAAAGGACTTCTCAGACGATGTGCGAACTCTCAAAAGAAAGCTATGGGCGGCAACCAAGTTCTCCCGTAGCAGTAGCTGCTCTGTGTGCATGGTATGCATGGCACTGTTAATTGATTACGCGTGCTATAACTGCAATCCGCACATTAACACAACTGTGAAGCCTCATAAGTAACGCACTAAGGAGTCTCTGAGGGCTAAAGCTTATACTATTTTATGATATTCCCTTTGATTTTCAGAAATCCGTGGCATTTTAAACAACATTGCTATAAGTTTTGCTGTTAAATTTTTGAACTTGTTGCCATTCAGCTTGTCTTCCTCATCCCTAACAATTGTAGTCATTGATACAGGGCATATATATGATGGTTAAGTGCCGGTGCCACGTTTTAGTGCTATAAGATGCGATACTGCTAAAGGTATAGAGAAAGGAGCTGCTTTGTATTTGCCTGCTAATGTGAAGTCTGTATCGTGTATGTTCGTGCCGCACAGTGTAATCGTGTTTACATGCAACTGTGATAAAACACAACCTTTGAGCGTACAAGTGCCGTGCTCTGACGTCACTTCGCATCTACTGTGGCACAGTGTTATCGCCGGACCTTCTCTCCTGTTTGGAATACATAAAAGGAAGCGTTGAATAAACTTCAGGGTTCCTTGTAGCATTGAACTTGGCTTATATGTGTCACCTACTGCACATACACGAAACAATGTCTTCTTCTCCTGACGTTCCATTCGAAAGTGAATCAGTTTGGTGTAGAGTTTATTATGAGGGATAAAATTTTGTTACTGGTGCTTCTACAACCCACATAACGATATCGTAGACCCTTTGGTTACCATGAAAAGTTCATTTAAGAAATTGCGTCTCGTGTGCCGAATGTAATATGCATAGGTGATTTCAACACTCGGGCATACACTGGCCTTGGTTATTGTTGGACAGTCATAATTCTCGAGTGAAGAAAGAAGCATTCACTTTGTCATTGAATTGCAGTTTAAAGAAAACAGTCAGTCATGCACAATAAGTTGGCAGCTTGAGATATGTTTCTTTAGCACCTATATGGCAGGACAGGCTCCTGGTGTCGCAACGCCGGCGTGACGCGTCGTATTGAACGCCGGCGAGCACGCGCACCATGTCATGTCGAAATGTCTTGGCACCTTCACTGTGGCATTTAGTCACGTTCTCACATGACATATATCTCATGATTATCATGTTTGCGCCAGTCACCTTCGTCATCCATTGACATCAAGTAATACTGAATTTGGCATGTGTGACGCTAGCGAAACGGCACCAAACTCATCATAAGTGTGGTATGTAGTCATGTTGTTTCATGACACGCATGTCGTGAATATCATGTTTGGATGTCATTTACCTATGTCCTCCATTCGCATCGCGTAATATTGAGTTTGATACATGTGAAGCTAGCGAAACGGCCGCGAGCACATCATGAGCGTAGCTTGTAGTGATGTTGTTACATGACACGCATCGCATGTTTATCATGTTTGAACCAGTATCATACTTTCGTCATTCATTCGCGTCCCGTAATACCTAACTTGGTATAAGTGACGCTAGCAAAACCGCCACCACCGCATCATGAGCGTGGCGAGTAGTCATGTTGTTTCATGACAGGAATCCCATGATTATCATTTCTGCACCAGTCACATACCTTCGTCATCATTCACGTACTGTGATACCAAATTTGGTATATATGACGCTAGCGAAACTGTGGTGAGCGCATCATGAGCGTGTCATGTAGTCATGTTGTTACATGACACGCATGTCATAATTTTTGCGCTGGGTCTATCGATTGTGTACGCCATGCAATGATGCCGTACCATACCAGCTTTGCCGCATGCCATGCGAACGAAACCACCGGAAGAGCTGCAGAATATTGAAATGTAAATTATGACATTCATAACATATAGGTCAGAATTTTCATGTTATCAGTAGTCAAATATGTTCTTCATACAGTCATGTTATGCCATGCCAAGTTTGGTATCGATACGATTATCGAAACGGCCAGGAGAGCTTGAAGTCCTGGGCTGCTAGATAGATTGATAGATAGATAGTTAGATAGATAGATGGATAGATAGATAGATAGATAGATAGATAGATAGATAGATAGATAGATAGATAGATAGATAGATAGATAGATAGATAGATAGATAGATATGCTGAAAGTTACCAAAGTTCTTTAAGAAATGCTTCGCATTTAATAACTTCCTCGCGATGGATGCCGTTCGAAGTTTGCCAAAAATACCTATGCATACCAAACGACCGAATAGTGGGCACATCTAGGTCTTGAAATTTAATGTCAGTGCTCCTTTATATGCGAAAAATTTCTTAGCGAATTTCGGGCACTTTGAGCGTATCTATCTATCTATCTATCTATCTATCTATCTATCTATCTATCTATCTATCTATCTATCCATCTATCTATCTATCTATCTATCTATCTATCTATCTATCTATTCATGACATTTAGCTCTCATGGCCATTTAAATAATGGTATCAATACCAAAAGTAAAAGTCAGGCGCACACATGATAATCTAGATATGCGTGTCATGTGAAACATGATTACATGCTACGCTCATAGCATGCTCGATGCTGTTTCGCTAGCTCAACTTATACTAAATTTAGTATTACGTGACGAAAACAGACTACAAAGGTAAATGACACATCTCAACATGATAGTCATGGCACGGAAGTCATGTACAACATGGTTTACGTCCACCCCGTAACGTTGTGTTCATTGTGACATATCTTCCGCACTCGTGCTTCGCATATCATTGGTTTCCATAGTACGTGGGATCTGTTATTTTTTTCTCTTCTAACACAGGCCATACTTTGATATTTTCTGAGCGTTTCACAAGGTTTAGTACAAAAACTGATAATGTTGTAGTTTGCACGAGTGGTGTAGACGGAGAAATGTTAAATGGCATTGACACATGGATGCATTATGCAAGTCGCTACTACTACGCATGTTCTTACCTAGGTAATGTGATATTAGGGTAAAATATTTCACGTGTAGACTGACATACCTCTTTCATTTTACTTTCTCGTAACCTTCGACGTAAAGTACCACGTCACACAAGCATACCATGCATTCGTATCCCACCCGTGGCAGTGGTGATTATTTTTTACTTGAATTCTTCTCTATTTAGCTTAGGATCATTGAGCCATAATTTAAAAAACCTGCAAATAATATCCTGCATTCTATTCTTGGTCTAATTGTCTATCGGTGTGTGCGATACAAGAAACAAGGACTTCATGAATTTCCGCTTCTTTCGCATTTCACACATAGCTGTTGAACTTGATAAACGAGACATTACACGAAGCTTTCTCGTGAATGCCGGAACATAGCGGACATGTAAGAACATAGTCACCTTCTTGCGCACTGCTTAAAACACGAGCACTTAGAATGAAGGAATAGACGGACACAAGCACGAACTTTAAACTGAGTTTATAAAATAGATGCATGATGCTTTTATGCAATCGCATTTTATAGTTGCAAAAAAGGTTTACAAAAATGAACCACAAAACATTTCTACAGTACAATTGAAACAACCAGTCATGCCGAAATAACGTGCACCTATCACAGATCTTGCATCATGGGTTAATATATATCAATTCTTTCTGCGTCAGTGCCAAAAAAGCTATACTGATGCATTCATCTTCCATGCGGATAATCTCGGATGCCTCAATTATTTCAATGTCATCTGATTATTGTGCCTATCTATCACCTTAGTTGTTTTACGGAAATCTGACTGGCATCCGCAATCTCTCCAATGCAAGCTTAGGTGGCCTTTCACCGACTTGTAAACATTGTTGTAGGGCTCCCGCAATCTTTCAATTAGGAACCTGCCCACCTTGCCCACGTATTTCTTTTCCACGTGTAAGTAGACTCATGTACGCAACTTTTAAAATGCAATAAAAAATTTTGCTTCTGTAGCTAGTTGTACACGTACTTGTTTCATTCACAAAATTTTTTCCTATTTTGCAAAGCGACAACTTTCGGGGTGCTTTAAAAACCACTTTCACTCCGAGATGGCCTCCAATATTTTTAGACGATGGGAGACGTCGTGAAAATACGGTATCAGCGCAGTCCTGCCAATCCTCTCATTTTCATTCTAGAATTTGCGCTGCTCTTGATCCTTCGATGACTTGTTTACTGATTTCAATAGGGAGTTAGCCACTGACTTGGTGATGCAATCTGGATACCCAGCCTGCTACAGACGACCAAGTTGGGCTTGGAAGCTTTTTTGTACCAAATAATGGCAGCACTTTTGTAAAGCAATTTTTAAGCACGTGCTTGCTACTCCTTTTCTCACAAGTTTCGAGTGACTGGAAGAGAAGGAGAGCAGAGGTTTACTGGCTCGTGGCTCGTATTTCCAGCACAAACGAGAACCCTGAAAGCTTAGCATCAAGTCCAGAAACCTCATGGTTCTTTCTGGCGCCAACTCATGTGTCGGCGCCGAGGGACCGGATATGACACGGGTTAAAAAAGTGTTCCGCTGTGTCGATTATTTCCAGGTGGTGACGTCGGGGAGTAGTCTGAACAAAGCGGCTTATATATTGGAATCCTTTACGGCAGGACTGAGTCCCCTGACACTGACAAATGAGTTGGCGCAAAAAGTAACCTTCACGTTTCTGGACTTGCGGCTAAGCTTTCAGGGTTCTCATGTGTGATGGAAATACGAGCCACCTGCCGGTAAACCTTTGCTCCCCTTCTATTTCAGCCAGTCAAAACTCGTGAAACGAAGAGTAGCAAGCACGTGCTTAAAGAATGCTTTGCAGAAGTGTTGCCATCATTTGGTACAAGAAAGCTTCCAAGCCCAACTTGGTCGTTTGTAGCAGGCAGGATATTCAGATTGCATCACTAAATCAGTGACTAACTTTCTATTAAAATTAGTAAAGAAGTCGCAGAAGGATCAGAAGGAGCAGCGAAAATTCCAGAATGAAATTGGGAGCTGTTACTGGACCACTGTGATACAATAAGTTCACGACGGCTCCCGTTGTCTAAAAAATTGGGGGTCATCTTGGAGTGAAAGTGGCTTTTACAGCACCCCAAAAGTTGTCGTCGCTTTCCAATTAGGAACGAAAATTGTGAATGATACAACTGCGTGCACAACTAACCACCTAAACAAGTTTGTCTATTGCATTTTAAAAGTTGTGTGCATGATCCCACTTACATGTGGAAAGAAATACGTAGGCCAGATGGGCAGGCGCCTAAATGTAAGACCACGGGAGCACTACAACAATGTGTCAAAATCGGTGCGACGCCACCTAGGCTTACATTGTAGAGATTGCGGATGCCAGTCATATTTCCGTAAAACAATTAAGGTGATAGCTAGGTACAATATTCAGATGAGATGCGAAATAATTGAGGGATCCATGAATATCCGCTTGGAAGATGAATGCGTCAGTATGGCTTCCTTGGCACTGACACAGAAAGAAATGATATATATTAACCCGTAATGCAAGATGTATGACAGGTGCGTTTTATCTCGGCATGACTGGTCATTTCAATTGTGGTGTAGAAGTGTTTTGTGGTTCATTTTTGTCAACCTTTCTTGCAACCACGAAACACAATTGCATAAAAGCATCACGTGTCTGTTTCATAAACTCAGTTTAAAGTTTGCGCTTGTGTTCATCTAATCCTTCATTCGAAGTGCTCGTCTTTTAAGCAGTGCGCAATGGGTGACAACGAATAGCTACCAACATGCCCAAGCAAAGAACCTCTATTACATAAGGACCCCAATTTGTTTTAAAGATCGCCTTACTAACAGTTCATCCAGTGAACCGGCCTTCATATCATTCAATTCAAATTCAGGGCCATTCTCTTTGGAAGGCACAGAACAGGGAATGTTGTATTCCTAGTTAACCATTTAAAATAGCATATGGTGCACGCAAAAAGAACATGTGACAAAATGTAATAAGCATTCGATTCTGTGGAGTTTCGTGGTAGTACAAATGCATGTTGCCTCCAAACTTTGAGAGTGATTATGTTTGTAGGAAACACAACTGCAAATCAAATCTTCTTTGCTTTTTCAAAAAATTGGTAACCAGTGGTTGTAACGTACAGGGGAAATCATTAAAGAATATTGTGTGACCGTCTTCAACTTATTCATTGGTATCTACAGTAAAGTGCAAGGTTTTTGTATGACAGATAAATTAGGTAATAAAGCCATTTTCTTCACGCCGTTATTCTTTTACGGAGATAAGCACATGGCTCGCCGGTGGTTGTGTTAGGAGAAAAATGGTGGCCTTGAACTCACTGACGAAAGCTCTGAAGAGCTTACGTACTTTAGTTAACCTGCGTGGGCACTAACTGGCGCCTTCATCTGGTGCTGTGCCCGCTGTTTATTAAAAGCAAAACTTCATCCCTGGATATTGATGTTTTCTGTAAGTGTTCAAGCTAGACTTATTGAATTGTATGGTTCCTTAGTTAAGGCAAGCCCACAATAGTCCCCACATTAGTACTAGGTGCAACCTAGTACTAATGTACTCTATTCATGTGTACTATGCTCAGTGAGCTGTTCATTTCTGGTAATGTGTTACTGACTTTTGCATCATACGTGTTTGTTATGCGAAGGCAAGAGTGGGTAAGTACGACAATGTAATCGACAATAAAAAAACAACGGCAGGAAGTGTAGCACCGTGTGTGGGAGGAGGGGGGTGCAAAGTACCTATGGCTGTGTTTTTAATAGATTAAATCTCGAAATTATACCATAACTGATTTTGTTAAGATAGTATTTATAATTGTGCCACAACAACGATATGATTTTAGATTATACCGTTAGGCACCCCTTATCTCACCTGCCACCCACCTTTCCTCAGAAAGAACTTTAGCAAACTTATTGTGTCGCTAACACCGATTACAACTTCGTCATTCAAAAAGGGTAATAAAACTTGGAACTGTTCGCTCTGATGACCTGCCTGTTTAAAAGGATGCAATATTGCAAGGGCTAGCAGTGGCGCCTTTTTGTCAAGAGCAGGAACTACTGGAACATTTTGCCAGGAAGAACGACTCGCAGCGGCATTATGAAGCCTGGCGAAGAGTTTTCCGACTGCAAGAAGCTTCAACAGATAGGAAGGCTCAGCCAAGTGGGCCGACATTACACACGTTGCTTAAACTAGCCAATCCAGCCTATGATAAGGTAGGAGAAACGCGGGGTCTGCGCAAGACTGCACTCATATTGTTATTAGACTAGTCAATTGCACCCGACTCGCTATAAAACTCGGTATAGCAAGCTATGAGTCACGTTTCACGGGATTACGTACCGTTACGCACTCCTGACCACCCCGCCCGCTGAAGCAGAAGTGACACAGCTTCTAACGATCATTTGTTGCTGCGTGCGCAATCAGTTGCTACCCACAGCATGATAAAGTGGACCACACTAGATGGCCCTTTCATTCTAAACTGCCGCTTGTCGGAATAAAACACAGCAGCGCTGCACGAGGCGTCAGAATTAATGAAGCTACTTGAGCGCAGCTATTCAGGAGTATATATATATATTGGTGATAAGAGCAATTTCTATAGGCGATGTTCTACCATCATAAGTTGAATAAGGATGTAGTCTCTTTCCAGTTATCTTCTATTTGCGAATATATGTACCTTACTCAACGGTTACAGGAAATGTGAAATATAAAATAAGTTGATGAGTTAGGGACATCTCATACCATTTTTCATTTGTATGTGAAGAACACAGAAAGGCAGGATATCTTATAGCCTGGTGTCCCATCGTCAAAGTGTGATACTAAACAGACAAAAATGAAAAAAAAGAATGTCAAAATATGAAAGAACACTTAGAAGTAACCGTAAGAGTGATGTGCGTGAACAATTTAGGATGCGCTTAGTATTCTAATAGAGAAGTCCAAAACATACAGGGTGGTCCCACGGATTACCATTGCAAATAATACAGATCGGTAGTCCTCAGGGATGGCAGAGAAAGCTTGTAGAGTTTTTTTTTATACGCTCTCCAAGGAACCTATACAAAAGGTGCTCGCTGTAACACTGTAAAACGTTTCCCCGTATGTAGCAATAACATCATCACAATGTGACACTGACGGACTTGTCAAGAAATAATATAGATGTCTAAGCAACCACAACGTCAAGCATTCGCACACGGGAAGACTGTACCTGTACACGATTACTCCCAGATAACAACAGGTCAGGAAACAAAAACCATGAGCTCCCTCGATTTCATGTGGCACGTGAACGGATCAGCTAGGTAAAGTATCTAGCTCGTTTATTCTCCACCACAGAGACTTTGCAGAGAAACAGCCAGTCAATCAGGTTAACTAGCTAATGAAATTTCCGATATTCTCTCTGTGAATATTGTATCTTAGATATTTTAATATTAGACTATAGATTGGTATTATATTGACTCAGCCCTTAGTAATGCTTTAAAACCAGCGCAACTTTTATTGTTAACTATTGTCTCATTTATTCGCGGTACGAGAAACTCACACGAGCGATTGCGATATAATCGCGTGTAGTTACTCAGTTAACCGCAAAAAAGCTGAAACAAACATATTTCGCTAAACACATCGAAAACTCGTACGTAACAGGAAGGACAATAACCTGGCATGCTCATTACCAGTCTTTCTGAGTATAGTATTTTAAATGCAAAGAAGTTCTTCAAAATACGAACACAGGACTGAAGGCGAACAGTTGCCGTTAGAACGCGTAGTAGCTTGCGAATGTGCCCGCCACCCCTCCCCCTTTCATTCACTTTCGACAGAAGATTGCCGCGATTGCTGCTGTTGTTCTCGAACATAATGCTGAAAAGCACGCAAGGGTGATGGTACGTCGTTGCGGGCGGGGAAATAAGCACTTAAAAACTCTGCATTGCATTTATAAGCGCATCGAGTACCCAAGAGGGTCATCAGCTGATGCAGTGTGCTCAGGTGAGGGGAGAATGGCAAGAAGAGGAAACCTCAGCGGCTCAATAAAACAGTGCGAAAAAGAAGAAGTTGTACAAAAATAATTTGGTCAGCACACTCGCCACTCATTTTGTGAAGGGAACTCCATTACAGCTGAGTCGGCATTCTGCCATCAACGAGTAATCGATTCAAATAAGGAAGAAATATATGCACGCTATATAACCCCTTCAGGCGCAGCGTCCACATTTGTGGACGCCAACTTCACAGCTCAATATCTCGAAATTTACTTTGAATCTCGCGCGCAACCAGTGCTCTCTCTATCACTACATGTTGCTGCAGCGACCCGTGGCGCCATCTGCCGCAGCTGACACAAAATAACTACAAAAACAACTCTCAAAGATGGACGCCTCCACGTTTTACGGCGGCGCACGTAAGTGGCTCTCACTTTTCAAGCCCTTGCTATGTTTCATTCGAGGTGGCATGAAATTATGCACTTGTCAGTAAGAGCTAAGAGATACCTCATGCCAATAAACAAGACTTTTGCAACTAGAAACTATTTATAACGTCAAAAAGGGTGCGTAAAATACCGCGTCCACGATCGTGGACATTGCGCCTTAGTGCTGCCTTTGTTGCAGGGCAGCCATTTCGCACCGTGTGCGCAGATATGATGGTTATGTGTGATTTTTTGTCTCCAGGACTTGAAGATCATGCTTCAAAACGTCAGAAAGTTGATGATGCGACAGCAGAAGAAATCCTCATGAGAATATCAAATGGAGATATCTCAGATGGCGACTTTTCAGATGACGAATTGGAAGCAGAAAATGAAGAAAACATAGTAAGTTTGCTCGAGATTGTGAGACATTATTTTGTGTTCTCGGGAAACATATGGCACCAAACTGTCTAAAGGTACTTTGACCCTAATTTACGCTGTTTGTTTCAGCCTGCCAATGGTCAGGTGACCGCATCCACGACCACAGCTGCACTGCCTGCACGACCAGACGCCACGGTCAGCTCGAACGCACCTGCGGCATCTACGAAGGCTGAGTTCAAATGGGTGAAGAAAGATTTTGCTCCAAGTGATGTTGACTGCCACTACAATCCTGAAGTAGCCTCGACATGCCAGCAGCCACTTGTGTATTTTAGCAAGTATTTCACCGAACAGATATTTGAAGACCTTGCTGAATTCACAAACAGGTATGTCCTGCAAAGAGACGGTGCCGTATTAGCCACTACAAAAGAAGAGATCAAAATATTTTTTGGAATGCTCATGCTGATGGGTGTTCTGAAATACCCACGCGTCAGAATGTATTGGCAAACTGCAACGAGGATTCCCGCAATAGCCGATTCGATGGGCGTGAAGCGATTCTTCAAAATCAGAGGCGCTCTCCACATAAGCGACGCTAATGAAGAACGGGACCCGAACAGCCAAGACAAATTTTGGAAAGTTAGGCCGTTGCTAGAAGCTGTCAGAAGCCGCTGCTTACAGCTTGTTCCCTTGGAACAGAATAGCATCGATGAACAGATGGTGCCGTTCACAGGACGCATTGCTGCAAAGCAATTTGTGAAAGGAAAACCGAACCCAGAAGGCGTGAAGGTTTTTGTACGCTGCAGTTTTGACGGTCTTGCACATGACTTTGAGTTTTACCAAGGGAAGGGAACGGGAGTGAGCAAAGAACATGCACATCTTGGCCTTGGTGGCTCCGTCGTAATGCGCCTTGTTGAAAGCCTCCCGAAGGCACAGAACATCAAGTGCTACATGGACAATTATTTTACGTCCGTGAAGCTCTTTCTTGAGTTAAAAAAGATCGGCATTTTGGCTAGTGGCACAATTAGGGGAAACCGCTTGGCAGGATGCGTCATGAAAACAGACAAGGAAATGAAGAAAGAAGGACGGGGAAGCTATGATGAGCGGGTTTCCCAGAACGACGAAGTTGTCCTTGTTCGTTGGCAAGACAACGGGACCGTCAACATGGCTTCTACCCACCTTGGAGTTGGAAATATTGGCACCGTGAGAAGATGGAGCGAATCCCAAAAGGTCCACGTTGACATTGACTGTCCAGAGGTAGTCCTGGACTACAACAAATACATGGGTGGAGTAGACAAACTAGACTTCATCATGTCCCTCTACCCAATGCGGACGCGAACGAAAAAGTGGCCTGTGAGAGTGATTTCCCATTTTGCATCTTTTGCGCTCTCCAACAGTTGGCTTGAATACTTAAGGGATGCCAATAAAGCAGGGCTACTAAGAAAAGAGACACTGGACATGATGGCGTTCCAAACAGACGTCGCGAATTGCCTGCTGAACAGCAATAAGCCACAAAAGAAGCGTGGACGTCCGAGCAATGACAACTCCCGAACAGTGAAAAAGAAGGTACCCAATGCTTCACCACTACCAGTCAGCACTGTTCGCTATGATGGGATTAATCATTGGCCGCAGCAAGTAAACATGGCTAACGCACAACGCTGCCGGAGAGAGGAATGCACATCCAAAAGCCGTGTCCGCTGCAGGAAATGCAACATTTTCCTTTGTCTGACATCTCAGAACGACTGTTTTTATTTGTTTCATACCAAATAGACTCTTTCTGATTATTTTTGCGGAAAAGACTTCCTAAGCAGTGTTCCTGCAATGATTATTTGCGAGCCTCCGAAATAAAAGCGTTTGTTTTCTTCTTCTCCACCGTTCATGGGTATTGCAACAAGGAAAGCGAGATGTAAAATATGTATTTACTAGAGCCTATACAACAGGCAGTATGGCGAAAAACCCACGCACAAGCCATGGCGCACCTTCGTCGTCTTCCTTTCCCTGCGTCTTCGTGCGCGCGCTTGGGTAACGGTCACGTGACAATATGACTGCTTTGAGGCGCAATGTCCACATATGTGGACGCCATTGAAAAATTGAACCAATGAATTTTTTTCTGAATTTCTTGTGGATTCCTTCTTTAATAGCGTTATGTATTCATAATCTGAACAAAATTTTTTTTTCGCTACGTCAGATTTAATTCGCGCCTGAAGGGGATATATGACCCTCATTCGAGAAGTGAGGATTCTGGAAAGGTAAAGGTGGTATTGTTGAGCGCGGCTAAGTTAGGGCTCTACGCGCATGCGTGTCTTTTTTAGCGCGCTAATATATATATATATATATATATATATCATTGTTCCTTCATTAGCATCAGAAATGCACATTGTGAGTAAGTATGCAGGAGGAGGTCCCAAGGTAGTAAACCGCAAGCGGGACCTCCTATGTTAATACAATGAAAAAGCTAAAATATTAATAAGGAAAGAGAAAGTCACGGAACATTTCGAACTTTCTTTCTACAAACAAAGCAAGATATCGAAAATTAACAAAATCTAGCAGTTATACGTTTAATAGAGACTTTTTCAATTTTCTCTTAAAAACATGAATGCGCCTGAGGTCTTTCACATCATGTGATGAAGAATTCCATAAAGAAATTGATGAAAAATCGATGCTCATTTTTTCATAAGTGCGACCTTTGGGTAATACCAGGTCATGGGCGACCGCGAATCTAGTATTATTGGAACTATCCAAGAAGGTAATAGGAAATATGTCGATAGTGAGGGTGCGGGGGCAAATTTTGAAAAACAAAACACACACATTATAAACGTACATTTGGGAGATGGGTAATACGTCAAGCTGGCGAAAAATCGCATGTGATGGCGCTTGACGTGAAGCGAAAGTTATGAGTCGAATTGCTTGTTTTTGCAATACCTTTAACAGCCAAATATGCACCGAATATGAATTACCTCATGATGTAATGCAATAACTGAGATGACTGTGTATGAATGCATAATACAATGCCTTCAAAGTTTCGATTCTAGAACACATTCGTGACTTGACCAATGCCCTGATACCGTACGAAATCTTTTCACAAACATAACTGATATGTTGCTGAAGTTTCAGATGTGTGTCCATATTTCTCCTAAATATGGCGTATGATCACTTAAATAACTACTGAGTTCACATAAAGGTAAAGAATGAATGTTAGTTTTTTGTTTGGTGAATAAAAAAAGCGTAAAACAGGTTTTGGAAGGATTATTCTGCATTCTACTATAAATGCACCAGTCAACAAGACAATTAAGGTCAGCTTGAAGTCTTGACACGAGAGTCACTAAATCCAAGTGATGAGAAAAGAGAGTCGTGTCATCAGCGTAAAATAAACAAGAAGAATAATTAAGGCCACGTGGTAAATCATTTATGAGTAATAAAAATATTAACGGACCCACAATTTAACCTTGCGGAACACCTCTTGTATGGGGTTGGGACTCGATGTAAAATTTTCGACCGACACCACCTAAAATTATTAAGAAGAAAGCTGTGTAATAGCGTTAATGCGGGACCACTTATGCCATAGTACTGCAGTTTGCGAAATAGGATGAAATGATCAATACTGTCAAATGCTTTAGTAAAGTCGACGAAGACAAATCCTGTGATGTTACTATTATCAATGAATGATGTGATTTGGTCAGTGAAACAAGCAATTGCAGTATCATTGGAAAGACCAGCCCTAAAAGCAAATTGACAAGGAGAAAGTATGTTAAATGTGCTTAAATATTTAGATATTCTTATTTTAATTAGTTTTTCTAAAATTTTATGCAGGAAGAGAAGGACAGATATGGGCCTGTAATTGCATATGCTGAGGGGATCACCTTTTTTAAATACTAGCACTTCCTTCGCAACTTTTTATTTATCCGGGAAAACACCAATCTTCAAACAGCGGTTAAAAACGTGGCTTAATGTAGGCGCTACAAGAGATCGAACAAAAGTAATGTGTTTTGAATGGATGTTGGCTAACCCAGCTCCGATGGCTTTTAATCCATAAATAATTGAGGAAATTTTAGAAGCACATGTAGGAAAAAGAAACATCGACTTAGGACTGTGAGCAAATGAAGGTACATATTCTGAGAAGAAGGAGACTGCATGATATATATATATATATATATATCTATATATATATACATATATATATTGATATATATATATATATATATATATATATATATATATATATATATATATGGGGAACTATAGGAAGATAGATATATGTTATCATCAGCCTGACTACGTCTACTGCCGGACAAAGGCCTCTCCCATGTTCCACCAGTCAGTTAACTCGCTCCTGTGCTTGCTTCTGCCAATTTATACGCGCAAACTTGTTAATCTCATCTGCTCACCTAACATTCTGTCTCCCCCTAACCCGCTTGCCTTCTCTGAGAATCCAGTTAGTTACCCTTAACAACCAGCGGTTATCCTGTCTACGCGCTACATGCCCGGCCGATGTCAATTTCTTCTTGATTTCAGCTATGATATCCTTAACCCCCGTTTGTTCCCTGATCCACTCTGCTCTCTTCTTGTCTCTTAAGGTTACACCTACCATTTTTCTTTCCATTGCCCGCTGCGTCGTCCTCAATTTAAGCTGAACCCTCTTTGTAAGTCTCCAGGTTTCTGCTCCGTAGCTAAGTACCGGCAAGATACAGCGGTTATATACTTTCCTCTTGAGGGATAGTGGCAATCTACCTGTCATAATTTGAGAATGCTTGCCAAATGTGCTCCACCCCATTCTTATTCTTCTAGTTACTTCAATCTCGTGGTTCGGCTCCGCGGTTATTACCTGCCCTAAGTAGACATAGTCTTTTACAAATTGAATTGCACTATTACCTATCTCGAAGCGCTGCTCTTTTTCGTGGTTGTTGTACATTACTTTCGTTTTCTGCAGATTCATTTTAAGACCCACCTTTCTGCTCTCTATGTCTAACTCCGTAAACATGAGTTGCCATTCGTCCCCTGAGTTACTCAGAAATGCAATGTCATCGGCGAAGCGCAGGTTACTTAGGTACTCTCCATTAACTTTTATCCCTAACTGTTCCCATTAGGCTTCTGAAAACCTCCTGTATGCACGCGGTAAATAGCATTGGGGAGATTGTGTCCCCCTGCCTTACACCCTTCTTGATTGGCATTCTGTTGCTTTCTTTATAAAGCACTACGGTAGCAGTTGATCCCTGTATATTTCTTCCAGAATGTTTATAGATATTTCATCGACGCCCTGATTCCGCAGTGTCTGCATGACGGCTGATATTTCTACTGAATCAAACGCCTTCTCGTCATCTATGAAGGCTATGTATAGTGGTTGGTTATATTCTGAGCATTTCTCTATTACCTTATTGATAGTATGAATGTGGTCGAATGTTGAGTAGCCTGTTCGAAATCCTGCTTGTTTTTTGGTTGATAGAATTGTAATGTTTTCTTTACTCTGTTAGCATGTACCTTCGTAAATAGCTTGTATACTACAGAGAGCAAGCTAATCGGCCTGTAATTCTTCAAGTCCTTGCCTTATCATCTCCTTTCTTATATATTAAGATGATGCTAGCGTTCCTCGAAAACTCTGTACTTTTCCCGTCAGGAGACACCTCGTAAACAGGGTGGCTAGTTTTTCTAACAGAAACTGTCCTCCATCTTCCAGCAGGTCTGATGTTACCTGATCCTCACCAGCAGCTTTGCCTCTTTGCATGTTCTCCAAAGCTTTTTTTACTTCTTCTATCATTACTGGTGGGGGTCATCTGGGTTACTGCTAGTCCTTATAGTATTAAAATCGTGGTTGTCCCGGCTACTGAACAGATCTCTGTAAAACTCCTCCGCTATTTTAACTATCCTATCCATATTAGCAGTTATTTTGCCTTCTTTGTCCCTTAGTGCATACATCCGATTTTCGCCTATCCCAAGTTTCTTCTTCACTGCTTTGACGCTTCCTCCGTTTTTCAGAACGTGTTCAATTCTCTCCATGGTATACCTTCTTGCAACGGATACCTTATGCCTAATAATCGACTTCGAAAGCTCTGCCAGTTTATTTTGACTGTTGTACTTGAGACTTTCATGAAACTTCTATATATATATATATATATATATATATATATATATATATATATATATATATATATATATATATATATATATAATGCTGTTTTTTTCTTTGATCTCCAGAGGCTAAATCAGGTCGCCGAAGCGAATGCAGATCGCCTCATGAACACCATTACTGTGGTCGCATGTGGAATAAATGATTGACTTCCATACATTAGAGCCAAGTCATCTGTTTGATCTCTGAAGGAATATATAGAATCCAAGAAACAAATATTGTTCTTTCTTTACTTTGCCTTATGCTTTACAAACTTAACCATTACTTCTTGTACAGAAATCGAGCTTTTTTTATATTTGCATATTCTTTATATCTTCCCGGTTTGTTTTCTGAATACCTTCGTTACTTTTGATACCTTTCAGTGTTGTGCAGTGACCCGAAAATTACCTTGGGCCAGTTCGCCATTTCGACTGCGGTTCAATAATCACCGGCACCACGCCACTTCCCTACTAACGCTTCCTTTGTCTAGACATCTGCGCCTGCCAAACCACAGTTTTCAAAATATCAGCGTAACTCTTTTACAGTCCGGTTTCTCAAACAGGCGCGAGCGTGAACAGCGTGAGGCATATATTTTATTTTCGAAGTCAGACCATTAGTAGCCGGCATCAACAAGAACCCGGGAAGACTCTCCTGCCTCCAGAGCCAGGAGAAAGTAGGCAACAAAGATTCATAACTGAAGACCACGCTTGTTTTCTGACTGACTCGTACGTGTACTGTGTCCTCCTTTCTTTTTTTCTTTTTTTATCTCTTCACGTGCGCGTACAATGTGAAGGGTTTACGCTCGCCTATAACTTGAACGCCAACGAAGCGAAACGAGCGAAGATGAAAGGTAAAGAGCCGACCGACTCATTAAAAAGACACTTTTCTCTTAGGGCCGTTCTATGCGCTGCTCGCACAGCCGCAACGTACGTGCCGGCAAACCTGCCGCACCTAAGCAGACGGTGAAACAGCGTCGCCAATTGGCTTATTTGTCCCCATCTTGCGTGCGGCAGGGATCCCGGCACGTGTTGCGACTGTGCGGGCAGCGCGTGTAAAGGCCATTACACTCGGTGGCGCGAACCCCTTCCGCCACTGTGGCGGCAATCCCTAGTGGCCCCACACACGTTGAGAGCTGGCCAACACAAGATGAGAACCAGATGTGAGCTTATACCAATGTCAAACTGGCACATTCAATCACGATCAGGGTGATCCGGATGAATTCTTTTGATCGCGATCAACTTTATGACCGCTGCTACACGGCCCAAGCTGATCCGGTTCGAGCTTGGGTCAGATGAAATGCCCCAGGTGGCATTTGCGTGCCGTAAAACATGCCACTGATAAAACTTGACGTACGCTATATATATATACATCTCTTTTTCAGCTATGATATTCGTGATAGAACTGCTCGAACGTCAAAAACTTTGCAGGCCACTGCGATGGCAATTTCAGAAAGTCATCACTACATAAAATGTGCCTAGCACTTACCTGTATTGATGTGTGAGATTCTTAACTTTCGCTTCTTTTTTCTGATGGCCCTCGCTCGTAGCCGTGTAGTCGCAGCAAAGCGCTAATCTCATTGTACGCGCCAGTGTTTCAATTCTGGCGCATCAAGTCTGTTCCAGTTACTCCTGCTTGCAGTCAATTACTGTCAAAATCTCTTCATTTGACCACGAAGTGCGCGTACGTTGTGGCATAGTCAAAAAGCTTGCGACAATCATAAACACTTTGCTTCTAGGTGCTCCAACAGCTCCGACGGAGCGAGAGTTGAACTAAGCGCTGAAAGCAATGGTCCACTGCTTGTCGTCTGTTTCTCTCGTAACTACATGCGGTCTATGCGAATCCTAAAGTATGCAATACTTTAAAGATGGTTTCAATTTAAACAGTTTAGAATTTGCTTTTTATAAACAACTAGCTCATTTAGAGCGTTTTTATTGAACTATGGTCGATTTTCTTGTTTATTGTGCTTTCAACAAGCTCAGCTAGGGGGTGTTAATGGCAGCAAAATCAGCAAATATCGCGATCTGTCAGGCAGATCACGATGCTCGGATTGTGATAGTCTTGACCCTGATCACGCCTGATCGTTATTAAAAGTGGCCATGTAGGAGCACCTAATCTGAATCTTGGTTAATCCAGATCGACACTGATCGCAATAAGAAGTGCTCGTGTGAGAGTGGTATTACACCAACTTTTGGGTGTGCACAGTCTGGTTTTCTGCTCAGCGTTCACGTTTTTTTGGTTTTTTTTTTTCACTCTCGGAAACCTCTTTCAAGGCGAGAGGGATGCGGCAGCAACCGAGTTTGAACGTTTACGTTACTCTCATTCTCTGACGAAGGGAACCCCTCCCGAAACTGTTAGTAAATAAATATATTTATACTTGTTGTCAAGGTTCCTGTTGTGTTATATCCCATATCTTCACCAAGACGAATTGGCCCATTGATAATTGTCTCGATAACTGCTTGGTGTCCAATCATTTGTTTTACGACGGTGAATCATTTCGTGGTTAGAAGGTCTGTTCAATAAATATTTGCGCTACCTCTAGCTTCTCGAGAAGTTGTCGAGGTCTGGGAGCAAGTGGTATTCGTCCAAAACAATTTTGTAATTGGGCAGAAGCTTAGTCCTTTGGATAGCAGTTTTTCTTCGTCAGGTGAAAAACTCGTGTCTGATAGGTTTACAATTACAGTGTCACAGTATGTGTTCATAGAACAGTGTTCGTTTGTACTATTTGTGGTTTCCTGGTGGGGGTGTTGTAGTGGTATAGAATTATCTCGAGAAATGCGGGGTCGAGGACATGGTCTGAGAAGACCTTGATTTTTTTATGTGACCATAATGATAGAAGAGGGCAAGCTTTCTACAACCCTATATCGCAAACCAACGGATTGACAAGAATACCTTCATTACCAAAGCGATCACCCGCGCCATTGTAAAAACACTATTCTATACAGCCAGGGTCACTCGTTTAAGCAAACCTGCTCAAGAGACGCTGATTTCGACACGAGCTCACACAGACTAAAACTTATGCTCGATAAACAGAAATACCCTCCGCGTGTAATTGCTGACGCCATTCAGAAAGGGAGAAAACTGAAGCATGATGACTTACTTATCAAGCGACCACCGAAAGAAGACCCGCAATGAACAAACCTCTGCTTAACATACAGAAAAAACTTCCCCAATGTAAACAAAATCCTTAAACGGCATTACAACATTCTGGAACAAAGTGAACGTCTGAAACGCGCATTCCCATCCGCTCCTGGCGTCGTATACCGACGACCACGAAACCTCAAAGACACACTTTTTTACTTTCATACCAATACTTCACCCCCTATTTTTTCATGCAAACCTTGTTTAATTTCACGGTGTCTTGTACGCAAAGCGATGTGAGAAACAGACGAAGCAACCAGCACACAATCCAAATTTTCAATTAACATACGAGGAAATGTAACATGTCAATCCTCTAATATGGTATACCTACTCGAATGCAACGTGTGCAGTATGCGGTACATCAGACAAACAGAAACATCATTTAGGATTCGTTTCAATGATCACAGAGCCCATGCGAAATCAGCCCCAAGCCTACCTCTATCAAAAATCTCAACCTTCCCGACCATGCATTCGACAAACTATGAGTAACACTCTTAGAAACTGGATTTGAATCAAACCAAGAACGTTAACAACGAGAGTCATATGCACCGAGAGGAATAAATGAGAATCCGGGTAGGCTTGCAGCAATTGAAGCATTATTAAGCAATCATGGCAATAATGACAGTAATAACCGAGTTCATTGCACTGCAGCTGCGACGGGCACTGGACGACTGAAAATACTTCTACGTGTAACTACTCTTTATAAGTAGAGCTGTCGTCCGTTTCTTTTTTTACCTTTCTATCCAATCAATTGTGCCTAGCATGAAATGTCCAACAGCAACCCTGTGTACGATCGGGAGGCCCCTGCTGCATGCGTAATCCACAAGCAAGCCAGAATTGACATTGCACCGGCTTGCCAGCCTCTGCGGCAATACGCGGCATCCCTCTTTTAACGACAAGGTGTCCACGAGGCGCTGAGTAGTTAAAGGCCTAAACTTCTTAGAAAAAAACTCTTTTCCCCAACACCGAACAGCCAGAGCCATGCGGTGCCGTTTGGTTGGGAACAATACGTTAGTGGAAGGATGGATACGCAGACTGTGGACATCCTAAAGGTGAACTTCAGAAAAAGAAGAAAATAGAGGGGAAAGAGAAAAGTGTAGAAAAGAGAAGGAGGAGAGGGTAAAAGAGAAAAAAGGTGGAAGAAGGTGGCTGGGGGAGGTCCACCTCATGTTCTCATTGGTTTTATAAACGATAGACTTCCTTGGGGACCTTCAACGGAAAAACTTTTTGTCTCTCTGTCTGTCTGTACTGTTGTGTGTTTCTCCGCTCTTAACCATACCTTAAACGACATTAAACAGCCAAGCCCATCCGCAGTGCCCACCAATATTGCTCAAGGTTTAGCGTTCATAGTTGTGCGATTCTCAATTAAAAAGAAAATATTGCGCATACCAGATGCGCCATACCAACACGGCTACGTTTTGTACTTCTGCCCTTATACTAGAACAGGCACACACAAGTAACTTTAAGGACCGTAGCGTTTATCGCGCTGCACTGACAGTGCAACGCGATGCTCAGGAAGGTAAGTGTTTCCAACGCTTTGCTACGATGAAACGGTGGTGGCACCTGCACCCTAAGGCAAAATTACCCGAAAAGGGAAAAACGGAGCCCAATAGGCGCGCAAGATGAACGGATAGACCGTCGAGGAGCAACCACAGAGGGAAGCGTGCGGCACGAAACCCCTTACTCTCCTCTAGAGATGAACCGCTCGGGCATTGCAAGCAGTGCGAAAAGCGTTGCCAAGGTGACCGCCCTCCTTCTGCACAGAACACATATCCTTATTCTCCTCTGCTGGCTCAGTCTTTCCCCGCATTTTACTTGCGGTGGTTGCGCAGCGTCGTGCTCGGGGTGCTCCACCACAGCCGCCTAGATTCGACGATCTAAGAATGACGACGTGGTGCTTGTATGTACGCCTGGATGAGCGTGGGCTACTGCTTTAGCGTTTCACTGCACCCATGAAGTCTGGAGCAAGCCTCGACAGGTCGCCACACCGCGCTGTATATCTCTGGCTTCCAGATAGTCACGACCAACGCACGACAGCAACAGTCGGGAAGGCCAATATGGCCGCCAAGAACAGGCCTATCGGATATATACTTCAGTTCGACTCAGGGCAGAAAATAGCGCTGGATTCTAAGGCAAGTAGGTTATCATTCTTCACACTACTCTACTTGTCGCGTGTGCGATGCGGATTGCGCTTGCAGTCAACGGGCTCAGTCGTGTTGTATATCACACGCACGAAATTCATCGCGGAGGTCAGCTTCGGCGTCTACAGTTCGTCTGTGCTTTGCGACCATCTGGCAATCGGCCGCCATTGCAGTCGGCCTCCCGTACGCTCGCTCATCGAGTGCTTGCCTGTCTTTGCCGCCGCGATGAGCTCCGTGCTGACGATTTTGGGCTGAGAACTCGTCACTGTGTTGGGAGTCGTCGAAAACACGTTGCGAATTCTCGTGAAGAGCTTGATTGTAGTATGTCGCGCGCTGTAAGTGCACCAGCACGGGCTAGTGAGGCTTTCGCTAGCGTCAGAACTCACTGAAAATTCGTCGCCATTACAATTATATTCCCTGTCAGTCGGTCGCAAGCAGCTCGGCGCAGTCCGTTGACCGTGGCGGCGGACTCGCGTTTGTGTGCGCGCTGCGTTCGTTCGAGTTTCTGAAAAAGGGCCCCATTACCATCGATTTCTTCGGTGCTAGCACTAAACCAGCACGGCGCTGTTCGTGGCGGCGGCCAAGCGTACGCTAGCCCTCCTGTTCGAAGTTCGCTGGCGGCAGACACTCCGCGTGCAGTGCCGTGTTTGGTCTCGCGTTCGCTTGCTCGAGCTGAACGACGTCGCTCGCTTAGGACTCACCGACTTGTTAGCGGCACGGTGGTTCGCGGGGGTGTGACTGCGGCCGCCGCTCAAACTGTTGCGCTACGGGGATCGAAATGAGTCTCTGACGATTTGTGACATCACGGTGAAGTGATAGCATGTTATGTCTTACATATGTTTTCTTTCTACCTAGCACGCATTTCTCATATGCATTTGTATTCATCCTCTGTCACGTGTGACTCGCTGTTTTACATACTTATTGTGCAGCCGTGGGCACACACTGAGCTGAAGACTGTGTGCATTTTCGTCTGCGATGCCTGTCATCCATCTCTTGCGTCAGAGCTGCTTCAGAAGGACTGTGCGAGATGCGAAGAAGAAGTTATTTGTGTCATAATTTAACGCTTGTTTTTATATTAACGTGCACGTACTTGTAATGTGCGTGCATCTTCATCTACTGTGACGTGTGCCTATTTTTACTATATTATTGTACGTGCAGCCGCGGAAACACAACAGGCAGAAGGCTGCGTGCGCTGGCGTCTGCAATGCCTGTCATATATCGCTTCCATCGAAGGAGCTCCCCAAGGAGTGAACAAATTCTGGCAACAAGACTGCACTTGTACACTTCACCATGGATTCACCCAAAAGAACGGGGAAACTTCATGTGTATGTTGAAAAATCAAAGATTTCGATGTCTCACTATTGTCTGTCGTTGTTGCCGTGACTGTGAACGCAGTTACACATAGGTGGCTAAATACTTTTTCGCGTGTTCTTTTCTGCGGTATTTGTTGCCCACTGCGCAGAACAGGCGAAAAAAAGTATTAGGCCTGGCGGAAAATGAACAAAAAAGCAATGTTTCAACTGGGGACAAAAAGTTCATCCGATTGCAGTATTTCAGTTGGATCAACCGTTCGTCCGGCAAGGTGCAACTGTGAGGATTAACGTTTACCCGGTAAGGTGTAAATGTGGGAACTAACAGTTGCTCTATAAGGTGCAAATGTTAGGACTAAATGTTAGTCCTTTCGGGTGAACTGTGGGACTAACAGTTTTCTCCCCAAGGTGTAAATGTGAGGACTAATTGTTAGTCCCTTGAAGGAACAAACTGTTAGACCCGGTGCCATTAGTCCTTAAAGGGAATAATGGTTGTGGCAGCCCCATTAGTCCCCAAAAGGACAAACCACACACCCTTTTACCTTAGAGTGTGCCCGTCGCTTTGCGCTCTACACCTTATCACCTCCGAGACTGGCGCGCATCTTTTTCCGTGGGTGCGCATGCCTTCGTTTTTGAAGATAACTGCCAGATGGTACTCGTGTCTAATGTGCCTCGATGCTCTCGTTCGCCTCCACTACACGCTCGAAGCACTCTAACGCAGCGCCTCCAGAATACTATTCACCGATTTTCTTCCACAGAACATCAAATAAACGTTTTGTTCACTCTCTCCAGACGCCAAACTATCGTTTTTCGACGACATTTGCAGTGTAATATGCAGATTTGGGTGGAGTTTTTTTTCTTTGTTTTCTTTCTTTTGTTTCCTTCTTCTGCTTCTCTCTCTCTCATTTAGGATTGTACAAAGCTGAGCAAAGGCCAGACTCTGACTGACACGTCGAAAGAAAGCACGTTAAGACTGCTCAGAGAGGATATACTTGACTATATATATATATATATATATATATATATATATATATATATATATTTAGGTTCGGAACCTGCCCACGGCAAAGTTACCTTTTCACCCACTTTTCTTCATATTTTCATTACACTTTGCTCTAAAATCTTCCTCTATACTTTTTCGGCATTATTGTCTGTTAGATCTCATTATTATTGTGTAAAAACGTGGAAAAACAAGCCCTTAGGTATACACTTCTTTCCTTAATTCATTAACGAGGGTCTCGTACTGGCAGACTTAGTGCTTTTAGGTTGTATACGAGAGACTATTAGTCAGCTGCCACCTCATGAAAAGTTCACGTGATACGTGACACCAAACAGGCTCAATAGAGTGTGCCACGCTCGCCGCCATGGCTACTGGTGGCGCTGACTGACACTCCCACGTTTAATTCACATATATACCCTATAAATTAGCTGGGGGGTTAGCTGTCGTGGTAGCTCAGTGGTAGTGCATTGAACGCGCCATTTGAAAGTCGCAGGTTTGGATCCTGTCCACGGCAAAGTTATCTTTTCACCCACTTTTTTTCATATACACATCACAATTTGGTTAAATATCTTCCCCTATACTTTCTTTGGCATTATAGTCTGTTAGATCTCATTATTATTGTGCAAAGCACGGCAGAAGAGCCCTTAAATATACACGTCTTTCCTTATACATATATATATATATATATATATATATAGTCTAGTAGATCCTCCGTGAGCGGTCACAACGTGGTTTATTTCGACGTTTCGGCCTAGAGTCTGGCCTTCATCAGGAATAGATACAGTTTGTCGGTGCTCAGCTTTATACAATCTCAAATCAGAGGGCAAGGTAAGAGGGGAAAAAAAAGAAAAGAAAAGGAAAGAAAAAAAGAAAAAAGATAAAAATAATATACGGTGAACGCCCCTTCTACGACGAATTGTTTACGGGACCCCGAGCAGTTAAAGGCTTAGGACTTCCTGAAAAGCTCTTTTTTGCCCCACACCGAACCGCCAGTGCCAGGAGGGACCGTCTGATCGGGAGTAATGCGCTAGTGAACGGAAACATACACAGACCGCTGACATCAGAAAGGTGAAGGGGAGAGGGGGGAGAGAGATGAGGGGGAGTGGAGGGAAAAGTGGAAGGGGGGCACCCGAGGGGCGTTCACCGTATATTATTTTTATCTTTTTTCTTTTTTCTTTCCTTTTCTTTTCTTTTTTTTCCCCTCTTACCTTGCCCTCTGATTTGAGATTGTATAAAGCTGAGCACCGACAAACTGTATCTATTCCTGATGAAGGCCAGACTCTAGGCCGAAACATCGAAATAAACCACGTTGTGACCGCTCACGGAGGATCTACTAGACTATATGCAACGCTACGGCCACTCAACCACCATGCCTGCCTATATATATATATATATATATATATATATATATATATTGTCATGGGTCCCGTTAATTAGGGAGGCGATCGCCGGGCTAATTCTAAGGGCCGAAGTATCGGCCCCCCAAAGCGCACCACAAAAGCGTGGACAATTTAGAAGTGGTCCTTTTTAGCGCGCCAGCGGACACCGGCTGTGGCCCAAAGAACAAACAAGTAAGAGCCGAGAGTTGATAAACAAAACAGAATTATAATCTCAATAATGGCAGATCAAAAACAATACACAAGTATGCACACTCCACAATAGTTGAATACAATATGTCACCCACCAAACAACGTACTACACAGTACAATCAGCCACACTCGAAACAACGGACACAGACAACAATACGCACTACAATGCAGTCGCATGCATTGAACAACCAAGACACTTAAAGACTAAAGAGATAGAAAACTTATTCAGTCCAAAGTTTTTGGAACAAAAGTCTAGATGATACTCTTCCGAGAATGACTCACTCAAAATCCAGCGTTGATGTCGTTCCGCTGCCCCCGAAGTTTCTCTTCCAGGAAACCTCACGTCTTCAATAGGCCACTCTTCAAGCTTCAAACTTCTTCGCCCGAAACACGTCGGCTTCACACACGCAGCTGTTGCCACGCGTCTTCGCTCGATAGCGGTAAACACACACCCTTGCCTGTAGCTCGAGTCGTCACCCCTCAGGTGGAAATCATCTTCTTCTCCTGCTCTGTCTCCACGGACAAAACCTTCGCAGACTACACGTCGGAATCCCTACGCGCTCTGGCGCTAACTTCCGTCTTCTCATGACCTCTCGTCTTGGCTGCTCGATTAAATACCTTCCGCGCGAGATTCCAGAAAGTTCTCATCATTTTGTCGGCGCGACGCGTAGCAAAGGCTGGGGGTAAGGTCGAGACGCTACGAGGGCCGTCCTCGACGGATGACTCAACCCGGCATCACCACGCCCCTTCCCATCTAGAAAGTTGCAGTGCTTGCTCGGGCGCCGATGAGAGGAGGTTCGTCGGTGGACCCACGCTTCCGAGGGAGAGAGTCGCGCGCCCGGGGAGTCTTTGAATGTTTGTTTTCTTTTTTTATCGTTGACCTCGCGCGTCACTGCGGCGTCTCGTCGCGAGAAATTGGCGGCGCGCCCTTTTTGAATGCTCGTTCTGTGACATATATACAGAAGAAAGAAGAATAACCTTGGTTGCCGCAAGGTAATAAATATGAAAGTACATGCACTTTCACATAACAACTGTTTATTCTGCGGACGTTTCGACGGGAGCCCCGTCTTTTTCAAGGCATAATAATATTTACACATGTTAGGTTTCTTCTTATCGCCTGTTGAGACAAGAGGGAAGGCGTTAAAAGAAAAGTAAAAAGAAAAAGAAACAGCGAAACGGGATGAGAAACGTTAAATATGTATAGAAAATATTGGAGAAGAAGCAAGACCAACACGGCGTAATTAGAAACGGGCAGTATCTTAACAGAGTAGGGCAGAGGTAGATGAGCAATCCCATCATTGTCAACAGCACCTCCCCCGCACCCACTCTTCCCCAAGTGAACAGTGTGCCGCCGTATATTTGAACTCATTAAACCTATATTTGAACTCATTAAAGGATCCTTAATATTTTTCGGCCGTCTGTATAGCACACGAGGAGGAGAAGTGAAAATTTTGGATAGTCGCACGCTTTGTTCCACTATGGTAAAGTGTTTTCTTAGGACTTTTTTTATGTTTGGCGGGTTGCTCGTGAAATTTAATAGCAAGTTTTTGTTGCGGTATTGATCGGAGTTTTTCTGGTGGTTGAGAATAATCTGGCGGTACAGATTTTCAGTTTTTTTGATGGCATCATCGATGATAGCTGGCGGATATTTTTGATTAAGGTGTACTTCGCGCATATGGGTGCTGTTTTGTGGAAGTTCTCGCCGCGGGAGCAGATTCGTCGGAATCTGTGTGCTTGGGACTAGGGAATGCTGGTCTTGCAATGTCGCGGGTGGCAGCTTTTGAAGTGCAGGTATTGTTGCCTGTCCGTAGGTTTTCTGTACACGCTAGCTACCAACGCACCATCGTCAACTCGAATGAGTACATCAAGAAAGTTTATTTCAGTGTTAGAATGGGAGTGTTTAAAAAAAATGCTGGGGTGTACATGGTTGCATGTCTGTATGAATTTGAGGAGCTTGTTTTCCGAATGTGTCCAAATTATGAATATACCATCCAGGTACCATTTATAGAATATTGGTTTATTTCACAAGATGAAAGAAAATTGGACTCTATGTTGGGCATGAATATGTTAGCGTAGTTCGGGGCCAATCTTGTACCCATTGCCGTGCCACTGATTTGAAAGTAGTATTGGTTGTTAAATTCAAAGCTGTTCAATTCGAGTACAAGTCTTGTGAAGATTGATTTCAATTACTTTTTTGCTTGGATATGCGACAGGGTTGTGGGTGCCATACGATTCAACAAGCGCCCTTACACCATCGTCATGTGGGATATTTGTGTAGAGTGAGCTAATATCCAATGATACGAGAAATGCACCATCTGGAATTTTACGTTTGCTATTTCCCTAAGGAAATGGTTTGTGTCACGCAAGAAAGACTCATGTGTGGGTTGTATGTCCTTGATTAAAAATCAATATAATGGGAAATAGGTCCCGTTAACGTTCGCGTGCCTGATGTAATGGGTCTGCCAGGGTTTCTCTCTTTAGGAATATTCGGCAGCGTGTAAAAGCGACCAGGTGCCAAATGTACCATAATAAGGGCCATTTTAAGCTTTGAATCAATGGCGCCTTCACGGGTGAGATCCTAAAGGGTCGTTACACTGATCTTTTTGTGCTCGGTGGTGGGCTCAAAGTCGAGGTGTTTGTAGAATTGTTTGTTATTTAGTTGTCGCTTGCTTTCCTCAATGTAGTCCGATCTATTTAGAACAACAATCGCGCCTCGTTTGTCTGGTGGTTTAATGACGAGATCTTCGCAGTTGCTCAACGTGAGTAGTGCCTCTCTTTCTCTTTCTGATATGTTATTCATGCTTTGTTTGTGCACCTTGTACGCATGTATAACATCTTTCTGAACCACGTCTATATAGAGATCCAGATGTCGATCTCTGTTGGCGTCTGTGGTCCATTGCCGCCCGATCACCCCACGAAAAACTGCGTCATCTTTTTGGGGTTTATCAAAGAAATATTACTCCAATCGCAAATTTCGTGCGAAGTCGTCTAGGTCTTTTAGGAGCGTGAATTCATCGTATCTTCCGTTGCCAGGGCAGAATGTAAGTCCGCGTAATAGTACACTAAATTCTTCTTTGCCCAGTTCTTTACCGGAAAGGTTAATAACGTTTGGCTCTTTGGGGTGTGATGGCAATTTTTTTTTTGAACGTGTGGTGGTTTGGTATTTTTTCTATAAGCAGCAGTGGGTATAGCTTGTGACACATTGTCCCGCCCGAATTTCTTCCTCTTAAAGTTTTCTATTTCCTCCGTCTTTTTGTGCTCAAATACGTCAAGTTCTTTAGCTTCCAACTCCAAAAGAGGAAAGTTATTACTTAAATACCGCTCCTCGTCTGTCAGTGCGTTTCGAGTCTTTCTACAGAGTTCGATGGTGACCTTAGTTAGCTCCTGTGTGGTGCGACCAAGAATTTTGTTCCACCGCTTCTTTTGCCCTTTGGCAAAGTAATGCATCGATGGTTTTAGCGACAAGCGCAGCCCCTTTGGAGTCGTACCCGCCAGTACATATTGTTCGAGGCTTTGCACGTGAAGTTCGTGCCGTATTCATTTGTCAATAACTTTTCTAAGTTTCAGAACATTTGGACCCGTCCTATGGCCTAGTTCATCTGAAATGGATGGTGTTTTCCCAATCGCACGAATCTCCTCCCACACCGAGGACTTTCACAAAAACAGCACACTTATGTGCGAAGTACTCCTTAATCAAGAATATCCGCCAGCTATCACTGATGACGCTATCAAAAAAGCTGAAAATCTGGATCGCCATATTCTTCTCAACCACCAGAAAAACTCCGACCAACACCGCAACAAAAACTTGCTATTAACTTTCACGAGCAACCCACCAAACATAAACAAGGTCCTAAGAAACCACTTTAACATATTAGAACAGAGCGTGCGACTACCCAAAATTTTCACTTCTTCTCCTTGTGTGGTATACAGACGGCCGAAAAATATAAAAGATCATTTAATGAATTCAAAGAAAGGCGTAAAATTTCGAAAGGGGTGTCACCCTTGCGGAAAAAGCAGATGCAAGGTATGCAAACACATGCAGATACCAACAGTGGCGAAAAGCACCCACTCGGATTTTAAGCACAGGATAAGAGGTGCACTAGACTGTGACTCAGACAACGTCATATTCCACCTGGAATGTGGGGTATGTAATAAGCAATACGTGGGCCAGACAGACACTTGTTTAGAATTTGATTCAACAACCATCGGGCACATGTACAATCCCTGCCAGGCCTTCCACTTTAAAAACACAGCACATTAAAAGACCACAGCTTTGATGTCATCAGGGTTGCACTATTAAAAAACAACTTTCGAACAATCAGAGAACGGGAACAACGGGAATCTTATTTTATCTACAAATTTAACATGATAAAATACGGGACAAATGAACACCAAGGAACTCTGTCAGCGTTACGACTGCTAAAAGACGCAAACGCTTTTCTCTAATCAGTCTGTGCTCAATATGACAATACTATTGCCCGCTAACAAAGCTTTTGGCTTATGCATCTAACAACATAGAAATGGTTTGCCTCATCAAGCACAGCTGGAACGCACAGACAAGTGGTCACGGATGTCGTATAGTGCCCCCCTTTTCTTTTTTTTTCTTCTCTAATTTTTAACGCACATTTTCTGTTCCCTCACTGACAAGGAGCAATTGCATATATTGAATATCGATAGCGGCGCCTCAATTACCGGCTTTTTCATTCCTCCCGACGCCGCCTGCACGCACTCGATGCGCTTAAGCTATCCCCTATAACTTGTCTTAAACTTCAAAGAGGAACTAGCCGCCAGTGGACTACACGAGAACGTGAAATACAAGAACAGCGGCACACTGCCCACTTGGGGAAGAGTGGGTGTGGGGGAGATATTGTTGACAATAATTGCATTGCTCATCTACCTCTGCCCTACTCTGTTGAGATGCTGCCCCTTTCTAATTACGCCGTATCGGTCTTGCTTCTTCTCCTATATTTTCTATATCTATTTAATGTTTCTCCTCCTGTTTCGTTGTTTCTTTTCTTCTTTTTTTCTTTTTTTACCCCTTCCCTCCTGTGTCGACAGGCTATAAGAAGACATTGAATATGTGTAAATAATATTATGCCTTGAAAAAGACGGGGCTCCCGTCGAAACGTGGGCAGAAAAAACAGTTGTTATGCCAAAGCGCATCTCTTTTCATATATATATATATATATTTATATATATATATACATATATAAATAAATATATATATATATATATATATATATATATATATATATATATATTTATATATATATAATAAGAAGTAGAAGACGGGGGCAAAACGATTTTTTTTATTTTTCTGACGTTTCAACCGGGGAACGGCCTTCATCAGAAAAACGTGATACGAAAATGCGCTTTCTTTAAGTAGGCGTGGTAAATAAGGGGCCGTTGACACTTGAACCATCACTATCATACACTATCTACTGCGATGTGGCGAGTAATGAACGGTGGGCAGAGAATGTCCAAGCAATGTCAAAATAAAATATGAGAATGCATGAATGGTGTTTACATCAAGTAGATCACATGAATAGCAGTTTGAAACTACTGTAATATCTACAAACAAGAGGTATAGGTATCACACCCATAGAGCAAATCACACGCACAAAACACAAAAAAGTATAGCAGAAAACGTTCGAATGCAACAAGATGCGTTACTAAGAATTTCGTGGGACACAAACAGAATCGATAACACAAAGTCAAGAAATTCACTGTACCAAAAACGTGTAGCTAAAATCTGCTTGAACAGTGATTATGAACAGACTGTGATGAAACAAGAACTTATTTCTGCGCCGAAAGCGATGTCAGGTTGCCGGCATTTTTATTTATACTGGATAAGATCGCGTTGAACTTTTGTATCAGAAATGACTCGCGCAGTTCCCTTTGATTGTGTGAAGGGAAACCTTATTCCAGTATAGTAGCTGTTAGTTTATCCAATGACTTACTAGGAATGTTAACATGCTTAGACAAAAGTAGATTAGGAAGCCTTGTGGCATTTGACCTGTGGTTAATAAATCGCAGTCTAAAAGGCGTTTCGGTATGTCCGATGTATTGGAGTTTGCATACAGAGCATTCAGGTATGTACACATTGTTATTGTGATGCAGTCAAAACACCCTTTATTTTTATATGAAAGTTTGATGCTGTACTTTTAACCAAAGTTGTCTTCGTCATATGGTTGCAAACTTTGCAACGGCGTTTGTTGGGTGGATGACAACCAGAAAAATTGGTTGGGGTAATCCTTGATGATGTTTGTATGTCGCGCAAGTTCTTCGATCTGCGATATACAACACGTGGGGGATCAGGAAAGATGTTTTTAGGTGATCACTCTGTGTAGTATGTTGCGATGCTTCAGAAAAATGCTGTTGATGTTTGGTGCTGATCCGGAGTGTGTTATAACCAAGCTCGTGCTTGAGGGGGCGGCGTTCTTCTTCCGAATAAAACGTTCCTTACGCTCAATGTCCTTAGCCCGTTTAATAGCATCCTTAAGGATTTGTGGGGGATAAATTTGTTTTGTAGAGCCTTCCGAAGTTTGAGTTTGGTGCAGTTGTCCGTAATATCTGAAATACCATTATCGCCATCATCAGCCTGACTACAGCCACTGGAGGACAAAGGCCTCTCCCTTGTTCTGCCAGTTAACTTGGTTCTGTGCTTGCTGCTGCCAATTTACACCCACAAACTTCTTAATCTCATCTGCCCACCTAACCTTCTGTTTCCCCCTAACCGGCTTGCCTTCTCTGGGAATCCAGTCAGTTGCCCTTAATAACAGCGATTATCCTTACTACGCACTACATGCCTAGCCTATGTCCATTTCCTCTTCTTGATTTCATTTATGATATCCTTAACCCCTGGTTGTTCCCTGATCCACTCTGCTCTCTTCTTGTCTCTTAAGGTTACACCTACCATTTTTCTTTCCATTGCTCGCTGCGTCGTCCTCAATTGAGGCTGAACCCTCTTTGTAAGTCTGCATGCTTCTGCTCCGTAGCTAAGTACTGGCAAGATATAGCTGTTATATAGCTTTCTCTTGAGGGATAGTGGCAATCTACGTGTCATAATTTGAGAGTGCTTGCCAAGTGTGCTCTACCCCATTCTTATTCTTCTAGTAACTTTAATATCGTGGTTCGGCTCCGCGGTTATTACCTGCCCTAAGTAGATATAGTCTTTTACAACTTGAAGTGCACTATTACCTATCTCAAAGCGCTGCTCTTTTTCGAGGTTGTTGTACAATACTTTCGTTTTCTGCAGATTCAATTTAAGACCTACCTTTCCGCTCTCCTTGTCTAACCCTGTAATCATGAGTTGCAGTTTGTCCCCTGAGTTACTCAGCAAAGCAATGTCATCGGTGAAGCACAGGTTACTGAGGTACTCTCCATTACCTTTTATCCCTAACTGTTCCCATTCCAGGCTTCTGAAAACCTCCTGTAAGCACACGGTAAATCGCAGTGGAGAGATTGTGTCCCCCTGCCTTACGCCCTTCTTGATTGGTATTCTGTTGCTTTCTTTATGAAGCACTATGGCAGATGTTGATCCCCTGTAAATTTCTTCCAGGATGTTTATATATGCTTCATCGACGCCCTGATTCCGCAGTGTCTGCATGACTGCTGACATTTTTGCTCAATCGAAAGCCTTTTCGTAATCAATGAAGGCTATGTATAGTGGTTGGCTATATTCTGAGCATTTCTCTATTGCCTGATTGATAGTGTGAATGTGGTCAATTGTTGAGTAGCCTGTTCTAAATCCTGCTTGTTTCTTTGGTTGATTTAATTCTAATGTTTTTTTTTACTCTGTCAGCAATTACCTTTGTAAATAGCTTGTATACTACAGAGAGCAAGCTGATTGGCCTGTATTTCTTCAAGCCCTTGTCATCTTATTTCTTATTATTTGGATGATGTTATCATTCTTCAAGACTCTGGTATTCTTCCCGTCAGAAGAGACCTTGTAAACAGGGTGGCTAGTTTTTCTAGCACAATCTGTCCTCCATAATTCAGCAGATCTGTGGTACCTGACCCTCACCAGCAGCTTTGCCTCTTTGCATGCTCTCTAAAGCTTTTCTAACTTCTTTCATTATTAATGGTGGGTGTCATCAGGGTAGCTGCTAGTTCTTATAGTAGTAGGTGGTGGTTGTCCCAGCTACTGTACAGATAGATCTCTGTAAAACTTCTCCACTATTTGAACTATCCTATCCATAGTGGTAGTTATTGTGCCTTTTTCGTCGCTTAGTGCATACATCTGATTTTTGCCTATCCCAAGTTTTCTCTTCACTGCTTTGACGCTTCCTCCGTTTTTCAGATCGCGTTCAATTTTCTCCATGTTATACCTTCTTACACCGGATACCTTATGCTTAATAATCAATTTCGAAAGCTCTTCCAGCTCTATTTTGTCTGTTTTACTTGAGACTTTCATGATTTGACGCTTCTTAATTAGATTATTCGTTTGCTCGGAAAGCTTGCCAGTGTCCTAACTACCCTGCCTCGAACTTACGCTGCACACTCCGTAATGATACTCGTCAGATTATCACTCATTCACGCTAAGGCTGGCATCCTCACTAAGAGCCGAGTGCCTGTTCTGAAGCGAGACTGAATTCCTGTCCTTTCCCTCTCAGTGCTAGCTCATTGATTGGCTTCTTGCGTATCAGTTTCTGTCATTCCTTCTTAGAGTCTAGGCGAATTCAAAACCGTACCATTCTATGGTCGCTGCATCGTACCTTGCCAACCGCTTCCACATCCTGCAAGAAGCCTGGGTTTGCACTCATTAAAAATCTATTTCGTTCCTATTTTCGCCATTAGGGCTCCTTCATGTCCACTTGCGCTTTCCTCGTTTATGGTAGAAGGCATTCAATATCCGTGAAATATTGCGATCTGCGAATTCTACTAGTAGCTCTCCTCTGGCGTTTCTAGTACCGATGCCATAATCTCCTACAGCCTGGTCTTCAGCCTGCTTCTTCCCCACTTTTGCATTGAAGTCTCCCATCAGTATAGTATACTGTGTTTTTACCTTACTCATTGCCGATTTCATGTCTTCATAGAAGCTTTCAACTGAAGCCTCATCATGGCTGGATGTAGGCGCGCAAGCCTGCACCACATTCATCTTGAAACTCTTATTGAGTTTATTTACGATACCCACCACCATTTCAACAATGCTATAGCTTTCTATGTTGCCAGCTATGTTTCTATCAAATTAGGAATCCCGATCCCTGTACTCTTCTGTCAGCCAAACCTCGATAGCAAAGGACGTGCCCATTCAGTAGCACCGTATAGGCCTCATCTCTCCTCCTAACCTCACTGAGCCCTATTATATCTCTTTTAACACCCGCTAGCTCCTCGAATAGTACAGCTAGACTTCCCTCACCAGATGAGGTTATAGCGTTAAACGTTGCCAAGTTCAGGTTTGAATGGCTGCCTGTCTGAATCCAGATATTCCTAGCACCCTCTGCTGCGTTTAAGATCTGACCACCGCCGTGGTCAGTTGCTTCGCAGCTGCTGGGTACTGAGGGCCGAGAGTTAATTGACAAATGCATGTGGTCGGTAGTGGCCAGATACTGCACCAGGGTGGGCAATCATTTTCTGGTGAGGGAGTGCGCTATCGGCAGTGGTTACCAGTGAGGCCGCACCCCAGGCCTCTTAACGCAGTTCCATCACCACGCGGATTCTTTTTTTATCCAGTTGGAAACTGTTTGGCACCGGGAATCATACCACGGACCTTTTGCATGCGAGGCGGATGCTCTGTTCATTACGCCATCGCTGCTTCCTGAAATATATATATATATATATATATATAGATAGATATAGATATATGAGATTTAACAGACAGTAATGCCAAGGAATGTACAGGGGAAGTTATTAGAGCCAATGTAATGCAAATAAGAAGAAAGGAGAAAGAAAGGTGGATGAAAAAATAACCAGCCGTGAGCAGGAATCGAACCTACGACCTTCGAATAACGCGTTCGAACCTACGATGAATAACGCACTTTGTTCTTTCTTCTTATTTGCATTTCGTTGGTTCTAATACCTTCCCCTGTACATTCTTTGGCATTACTGTCTGTTAGATCTCATTAATATTGTGTTAAAACACGGAAAAACGAGCCCTTAGGTATACACTTCTTTCCCATATATATATATATATATATATATATATATATATATATATATATATATATATATATATATATATATATATATATATAATTATATATATATATATCTATATATATATATATATATATATGTTTATATATATATATATATATATATATATATATATATATATATATATATTGCTACGACGGGCATGGAACGAGATTGAGCTACGCCAATGCGAGTATGGGCCATTTGGTGACAAAGATGAAGACTGCTTTTTGTGCTCGTGACCTAACGTTCGTTCTGGCTTGACGTCCAGTGCTGCTGCTCCTGTAAACTGACGTTGTGGCCTATCCGCAATCACGTGACAATTTCTGGTGCGGGGTAGTGTTGTATGCACTGCAATCAGCAGCAAGATCCTGACAGTAGTCGCGGCTTGGAAAAACCAGCTGACCTATGGCGTAGCCGGCGACAACTAGGCCTACCACCTGAATTTGGACCGCTTCTACGACTCGACAGAACTATGGCTAGTGCGAGAACGCAAACCCAAAAGACATCGATGCTGCCTTCTCTGTGGTTTTTTAACGCCCCGCGAACCCCGAAGCCGTTCCACCGTGACCCTCACGAGGACGTTGATGACTGGCTGGACGACTACAACCGTTGCGCCTGTCATGACTGTAAGAGACCTGACGGTGCTCTTGAGCAGTATTGTGCGCGTGGAGCTACGAAACGTGCACGTGGTGTCTTCTCAGCCCCATGTTGCTGCTCTAACGAATATCGTCCGCGAAGAGGTCGGGCAGCTTGGGCAGCCCATGTTGACTCCACGCGTCCAGCCGAGGTTCAACCAATTATGGCCCCGCGTCCAGCCGAAGCTAAGCTATTAACGTACATGGAAGCATTACGTACGTTAGGGGAAAATAGCGTTCATAACTTCCGATGGCCTTTACGAATTCAAAGTGCTACCATTCAGATTGTGCTCTGCACCGGCAACATTAAAAAAATGGCGGACACCGTCCTGTCCGGCCTAAAGTAAAAATCTTGCCTCGTCTATTTAGGCGACGTCGTTGTTTTTTCCGAAACAACTGGGCGACATTTACAACGACTTCAGTCCATTTTCATCACTATTCGATCCACAGGCTTATCACTAAAACAGGTGAAGTGTCACTTTGGCTACGACGAGGAACTTGAGTTGCTCGGTCACCTTGTCAGTCACCATGGCTTTCTACCATACCCAGAAAAGACCATGGCCGTTGCTACATTTCCTCTACCTTCGAATAAACAGAATTTGTGCCGATTTTTGGGTCTTTGTGCATACTACAGGTGCTTTCTGCAGAGGTTTGCTAACATCGCTGAGCCCCTTACCGGCTTAACGAAGGAGGATACTCCTTTTGTATGGGGTCCAGAACAAAGAGCCACCTTTTTCAAGTTTCAACAGCGCCTTCAGAGTAAATCCTCACTAGGGCACTTTGATGAAGATGCTCCCACCGAACTGCTTACTGACGCAAGACATTGGTCTTGGTGCAGTGCTCGTCTAGTGGCAAGACGGTACTAATTGATTGACTGATATGTGGGGTTTAACGTCCCAAAACCACCATATGATTAAAGAGGGTACTAAGCGTCCCATTGCTTATGCTAGTCGCATTCTGTCATCTGTGGAAACTAACTACTTGTCCACGAAAAAGCAATAGCTTGTTTTTATTTGGGCGATATCAAAGTTCCGACCTTATCTGTATGACCGACCATTCAGAAAAGTTACGGACATCCATGCCCTCTGTTGGCTGGCCAATCTCAAGGACACTACAGGGTGCCTCGCTAGGTGGAGCTTGCGTCTTTAAGAACTTGAGGTTACAGTCGTCTACAAGTCTGGCCGCAGGCACACTGATGCCGATTGCCTTTCACGCATTCCCCTCGCGATGACATCGAGTGATGATGATACGAATGACTTTTTTTGCGCTGTCAGTGAATCTATCTTGGCCCAACAACAGTGGAATGATTCAGAGCTCCGACAACTAATCAAGTACCTTCAAGGTCACAGCTCGAGTCCACCATCGGCAATCGCACGTTCAGGGTCATTTTGTTTCCGCAACGACATCCTCTGTAAAAAACTTTGAACTTTATGCGACTGAATACCTCTTCGTAATTCCACCAGGGCTACGTGCTGACATTTTATCTGCCTGCCACGACGAGCCTTCCTCCAGACACCTAGGATTCGCACGTACCCTTGTCCGAATTCCGACTCACTACTTCTGGCCAAAGCTCACCCAGGATGTGAAACACAATGTTAAAACCTATAATCATTGGCAGCGCCGTAAAACCCCACCTGTGCGCCCTACTGGTTTTTTGAAGCCTGTGGCACTACTGTCAAAACCATTTGAACGAATCGACATGGACTTGCTTGGGCCCTTCCCGAAGTCACATAAAGACATTCGCTGGACCGTAGTCACTACTTACTATTTAACAAGGTACTGCGAAACGAAAGCCCTTCAACGAGTCACCGCCAATGAGATTGCGTGTTTTTTTTTTATGAACACTATCATCCTCCGCCATGGAGCGCCAAAAGGTTTTATCCCGGACCGTAGAACAACCTTTACAGCCCGATTGATTCAAGACGTCATGAGAATCAATAGAACAGCTCCTTGCAAAACGACCGCATACCATCAACAAACGAATAGTCTGACGGAGAGATTAAACAAGACGCTCACTGACATGCTATCCTAGTACGTCGACCGCGATCACAAAAACTGCGATGAAATTTTGCCGTACGTAACGTTCGCTTACAACACTGCGGTTCAAGAGATCACAGGTTTCAGTACTTTCCGATTGCTTCACGGCTGACAAGCAACTACGATGCTGGATACTATGCTCTTGCCTGACATGACCGACATTCCTACCGATGCGAGCGACTTTATCCGGCTCGTCGACGCAGCCCGCCAGCTTGCACTCGAGCGGATCCGAAAACAACAACGCATCGACTCGCAGAAGTACAACTCCCGTGTTCGCCATGTTATTTAGCCCCGCCGCGGTGGTCTAGTGGCTAAGGTACTCGGCTGCTGACCCGCAGGGCGCGGGCTCGAATTCCGGCTGCCTGCATTTCGGATGGAGGCGGAAATGTTGTAGGCCCGTGTACTCAGATTCGGGTGCACGTTAAAGAACCCCCGCTGGTCGAAATCTCCGGACCCTCTACCACGGCATCTCTCATAATCATATGGTGGTTTTCGTGCGTTACACCCCACATATCGATCAATCAATCATGGTATTTACCAACCCGGTGACCTGGTGAGGCTGTGGATCCCCGTTCGCCGAAGGGGCCTCTCGGCAAGTTACTTGACCGCTACTTCGGTCCTTATAAAGTCCCATGGCGCCTCACAGATGTCAACTACGAAGCCCGGCTTGAAGACGCAGCTCGTCAATCTCGATGTTCCCAGCAGGTGGACATTGTTCTTGTGTCACGGATGAAGCCTCACTACCCCCGAGCCACCTGACTCTGTTTCATCATGCGTCATTGTGCGTGTACGCGATTACATTACCTTGTAATCAGCATTGAACATCAGGGCGGTACTCTTTTTCGTTGAAAGGGGGGTAATTCTTGGGGCATGGAACAAGATTGAGCTATGCCAATGCGAGTATGTGCATTTTGTGACAAAGAAGAAAACTGGTTTGTGCTCGCGGTCTAACATTCGCTTCGGCTCGACGTTCAGTGCGGCTGCTCCTGTGAACAGACACGCTGTGGTCTATCTGTAATCACGCGAATATATATATATATATATATATATATATATATATATATATATATATTGAGTGTGTTTGTGTGTGTGTGTGTGACGTAAGAAGGTAGCGATAGTTGGTAGAAGCCGATAAAGAAGTAGTCCTTAGGAATGAACATGGCGTATGAGCCAGGCCACGTCGCCCATTCATTATAGCGTCACATGAGTCGACTGAATGAAGACATAGCAGCCAGCTCATCAGCCGGCCATCACCATCGAACACCTCAGCAAGACGCAGTGACCGAACATGGACCACACAAGTGCATCCTAACTCTACACCATGAACAGCATCATGACAGCGCCATCAGCTGACTTTGACATCTCCGAGTACACCGCATCGGCGTACGACGGGCCCGTGCATAACTAGTTCAACCTTTTCGAGCTCCACGCTACCGCTGCATGCCGTTCGGAACGGGAGATAGTCACCAACTTCGCTGACCACATCTCCGGTGAGGCATTTAAGTTTTATCTCACCCACAACTTTGAAAACGACGAGTAATGGAAAAAAGATCAAAGAAGTGATGATCACTCGTTTTAACAACTATGACCAAAACTTACTTATTGCCAACCAGCTGTAGAAAACAGCACTCTATCGGTTATTTCCAAAGCAGTTTTAAGCAATCTAAAGCTCAGCGCGAATCGACAACTGCCACAAGACGAAGTGCAACATGAGTTCACTGACAGGCGACCATGTGTATTTCGGGAAAAACCCGACTATCGAGTGCGCCTCCCTTGTGCATGAAAGTCGGCATTTCCAAAGTCGTCGCACCAACTCACGACATGAGACGTCGCTCCCCCTAATAATGCCTTTCATGCTTCGCCTCGCATACGTAGTCCACCACCTGGTTTTTTACCACGCAGCTCCCCAAAGGCTCGTAACGGTATCTATTCTTGTCATAAGGACGTCTTGTTCATGGTAGACCAGCTGACGCATGGGGAAAATACAAAACAACGCCAAGATGACTCGAAGAGTGAAAATCAGTTTTCACGCATTGGAGCAGCTTACTCCCCATCTCGCACACTTGGCCCACCTCCTGGTTTTCCATCGCTTGTCTCTTTCGTGACTCACAGCGCCCATCTCACATCTAGCACGCTCACAACGTTCGGGATAGAGCTGCGGAGCTCAGCTGATGCTATGCCAAGTCCTGGACTTACCGCCCAGACTCATGCGACAGAACAGGTCACATCGTTAGTTGAAGAGAAAGAGGGCCATTCACAACTCAAATCTGACCGAACCACGCCTGTTGCAGTGTTACCGTCCAGTGCGCAGCCACCTGAAACTCCGCACTCAGAAGGCTCGGACGCGTCGAATGTCGCACGCTACCAGGCGCAAGAACCACTCATTGTGAACAGCAAAGAAGAAGTCTCTGATGAACTACCTGTACTCTCTGAATGTTTTTCGTCGCAAGACTTAATTTTTATGGCACCGCAGACTTGTCAATATCTGAAGTTCGAACCTGGTGATGCCACGTCACCTGTGCTACTCTCATGCAGTGCTCACCAATTCAAGAATCGAAATAATTCTGAAGTACATCATGTTTCAAACCTCGTGCGCAGTTGCCTTCAGAAGCATCCGTAATGAACCACGTCACCGAAGCCTCTAAAAAGCATGCTAGCAATTATGGCACACCAACAACCATGCCCGATAAGCAAGTCACCAGTTCACAATGCACCAGCTGTCCACAGTACACGTCAACTTGCGAAAGAAATTAATGTCCAATTCTGCAAGAGGTCCACCACAGTCATTTTCTGAACAATATCAACTAAGCAAACAAAGCCAAGCCCACAAACTTAAGTGACCACGAGATAGACTGTAACGAAAGTATCGGCGAACGCAAAATTCAACTGAAGCACACTCACCAAATGAAGAACAGCGGGAAATAAGATTTCTAACTCAAAGACTATTCCAAAACGACAAATTTTCTCGCACAAAGGAAAGTCGCCAGAGATGGTCCCTGCGCCTGCAGTTAGACAGACCGCAACATTACGGAAAACGTTCAGAATATGGGGAAGCACTTCTCGCATACCTCCAGCACTCGGGCAATACGCCGTCACAATCCGTCAAGAAGCACGCAATCTAGAAGCAAAGTGCCTGTCGCAGCCAAGACTCAGAATCCAATGCATGAGACATCCGACCTTCTAACGCTGCAAGGACTCCCAGCCTTCTTCGTTCCTCACTACTAACCAAGCAGTGTCATCATTATTTTCCACGCTGAATGCATGGTTATGCTCTCTAGAACGCAACAGCCAACATCTTCTACCTGATGTCTCTTAGATATCACTGAACTGCCTTCCCTGTGAAAGTTTTTGTGCAAGTGCAAGGAACCACCATGTGATATGGAACTACTGCATTTTCTGGCAATATTTTTTATTATGACACTCAACTTGTTCATGCTTCATAGATTCTATCTCGCGCATTTTTTCGGAAAGAGGGGGAATCATGCGACGCAAGAAGGTAGCGATGGTTGGTAGAAGCCTAAAAAGAAGTAGTCCTTAGGAATAAACATGGCGTATTAGCCAGGCCACGTCGCCCATTCGTCATAGCGGCATATATATACAACTTAGTGGTTGTCTTAATTTTATAACTAACGGTTTTGATCGGCGGACCGGTCTTCGTAAGGCTTTGCGATAATTATTTGGCAAAAAATTAATTTTTTTTGAAATTTAGAAGTTATCAAAACATTAAAAAATTTTAGAAATTAAGAAATGAAATCTACGCCGGACTCGATTCCTGTCCCATCTCACCGCTGAACGACCTAAGAAGCAATGGGCTACCGATGCTTTCATTGATACCGTGTGCTAGTGTTTGGAATTTGTGGATGAAGTATGACGCCCTTTGTTCCCGTTCGCGAGTCCCGCGGAAGCCTGACTGGTGGAGGGTGAATCGAATTTTCTCGAATGAGATGGGACAGGAATCGAGTCTGGCGTAGATTTCATTTTTTAATTTCTAAATCTTTAAAGGTTTTAATAACTTCTAAATTTTAGAAGATTTTCATTTTTTTTTGCCTAATAGTTATCGCAAACCCTGACGAAGAGCGGTCCACCGGTCGAAACTGTTGGTAATGAAATTAAGGCACTGTTAAGTGGTGTTTCCTTTCTTCTCATATATATATATATATATAATATATATATATATATGTATATATATATATATAAATATATATATATATATATATATATATATATATATATATATATATATATATATATATATATATATATATATATATATATATATATATATATATATATATATATATATATATATATATAAGGGAAAGAAGTCTATACCAAAGGGCTCCTTTTTCCGTGTTTTGATGCAATTTAATGAGATCTAACAGACAGTAATGCCAAGGAATGTATAGGAAAAGTTATTAGAACAAAATAGAATGTAAATAAGAAGACAGAAAAGTGGGTGAAAAAATAACCAGCTGTGAGCAGGAATCAAACCTACGACCTTCGAATAACGCGTTCGATGCTCTAATTAGTGAGCTATCGCAGCGGTTTTCCCTCCATCCACTTTTTTGGGTTTATATGTTTATTTAGAAGTAGGAGTGTCAGTCAGCGCCATCTATGAGCCAAGCGACGAGTGTGAAACACACTTTTATGCGCATGTCTGGCGTCACGTAGCACGTGAACTTATTACGAGCGGGCAGCTGATCAATAGTAGTCCCTCGTATACAACCTAATTACACCAAGCCTGCCAGTACGAGACCCTCGTTAATGAATAAGAGAGCGAAGTGTGTACCAAAGGTGAGCTCAGTGGTTAGAGCATCGAACGCATTATTCGAAGGTCGTAGGTTCGATTTCTGCTCACAGCTGGTTATTTTTGCACCCCCTTTTCTTTTTTCTTATTTACAGTCTATTTGTTCTAATAACTTCCCCTATACATTCCTTGCAATTACTTTCTGTTAGATCTTGTGTCAGAATATTGTGTCAAAACACGGAAAAATGAGCCCTTTGGAGAGAAGCAACACGCAAATACGCGGCTTATTTTTCTTCTAAAGACTTGTTAATATTGCGATAGCTAGAAGCAAGTCGCCGACCCGAAGGTCGCGGGATTGAATCCCGGCTGCGGCGGCTGCGTTTCTGATGGAGGTGGAAATGTTGTAGGCCCGTGTACTCAGATTTGGGTGCACGCTAAAGAACCCCAGGTGGTCTAAATTTTCGGAGCCCTCCACTACGGCGTCTCTCATAATCATATGGTGGTTTTGGGACGTTAAACCACACATATCAATCATCAATCAAAAGCAAGTGCTCGACTATAAGTGCCTGAAAAAAAAAAACAAGAGTGTAACTCGTTGCTTGGGTCACTAGCAACTGGCAGTTTAGGATTAGCACATAGCGACTTAAACCTAAACGTCGAATCAAACTGGTTAACGACACGGAAAGAGCTTTGAAAAGAGCGAGGACCCACGTTAAAGGAAACGGGGTGATTGTAGCGTGCGCGCCAACGATCAGGTGCGTCATAATGTTCGACGATGATAGAAGGAGACGCTGAGGCACGTGCGGAAGAAGCTGAAACACGATGACTGGCGGGCAAGGGGAAAACAAATGGCAGCATATTCACAGAGTGAATAGGCTGCGTGGGGCGAAGCATCCGTCCGTTAATTCGTTCTTGCTTTCGTCTGTCCATGCGTGCGTCTGTGTGGCCGCCTGTGCGTCCATCTGGCCATCCGTGCGTGCGTCTTTTCGCGCGGCCGCACGTCCATCTGTGCGTCCGTTCATGCATCCGCTGCTGCGTCCGTTCATGCGTCCCTCCGTCCATGCAGCCATCCGTGCGTCCGTCCATGCATCTGTCTGTGTGTCAGTTCGTGCACCTATTCAACACTCCAATTACCACCATCTCGCACCTTTTCATCGTATATTCCTCATGTAAAAGCACCGCCATGAAGCGCACATTCTAAGGACAGAACGAGAGGAGGCACACGCACACTCTTACGGGTCGCGCTTCGTGTATACTTCCCACCTTTAACCACCACGAGTTCATGGTATATACTAGTTCACTGTATTCATGGCACTGTGGCCCAACGTTTGCTAAACCTTTCTAAAACCAAGGAGGTTACGCCCAGCGAGTATATTGTAGCCACCCTTTCTTGTCATATAGTGCTCAATGTACATGCCAATGGCTGCTAAGGGGGATTGAGAGGCAAGAAAATTCGGCTTTTAGTTAACGCGCACGCTGCGAATTTTTCATTGTTCAACTACGCACAGAAGATATCTCCCACCGGCACTACCTTGGAAGTCAAAATGTAGGACTGGTTACACACTACTACAATGACTACGAGGGACGAACGGGTCCCGCTATAAGGAGCTCCGCCCCTGAAAACTGGTGAACGATTTAGAGTACTCAGTACTCCACTATGGGCGAGCACTAAGCCGTTCTTGTTTAAGAGAATTTTTTTTCTGAAAAAATCATGCGTACATACAAAGAAGACATTTATGTGTTGCCGGTTTAGAAAAAAATTATTTACAGCATGTACAATACACAAAGGCTTCATACCATACCAGTAACAGGGCACATACACTTTGGCACATCTATATGTGTTGTCAATAGCAAGAGCACATCCAGAGTTTTAACGGATCGGGAGTGTTTCTCCTACTCTCTTTCATGTCAATCTGAGTGGCCTCTGTAAATTAGAAAGCCAGGCTGCTAGCTTTTGATCATATTGTTAGCTTAATTAGAGTTCAATGCAGTTCTGAACAAAATGCTTCCAAGTATTTTAATCTGTTGCGTATGGCTTTTTACTTCAAGTTCTGTAATGTCCCAAATGAAAAGCATGTAGCGACCCATCATTGCCTTCCAAGTTTCGGTGATCTCAACTCGGTGCTTCGGAACATATAAGGCACCCCCTAATATGCATTGTATGGGCGTTAGCCGCAGACAACACGACAGCTTTAGATGACTAAAAAATGGCAGCTTACCCACGGGGTGAATGATGGATAGTGGGGCGAAGCATCCGTCCGTCTATTCGTTCTTGTTTCCGTCCATCCATGCGTGCGTCTGTGTGGCCACCCGTGCGTCCATCCGCCCATCCGTCCTCCGTCACGTGCGTCCGCACGTTCATCCGTGCGTCTGTCCCTGCTTTCGTCCATGCATCTGCTCCTGCGTCCGTCCATGCGTCCATCCGTGCGTCCGTTCATGCATATGTCTGTGTCTCCGTTCGTCCACCTATTCAACACTCCAATACCACCATCTCGCATCTTTTCATCGTATATCCCTCATATAGAAGCACCGCCATTCAGCGGAAATTCGAAGGACCGAACGAGAGGAGGCACACGCACACTTTCTAAGGTGGCTGGAATGGAGAGGTGTGATGTCTGGCCTCGTAAGGTTTGCCCAAAAGCTCGTTCCTGCCGCGCGATGGCGATGTCAGCGGGGGCGCCTTGCTTTTCTCACGTCGTCTGCTTGCCTCTGGGCCGGCAAGTGATTTGATTGCGCTCAGTTTTAACGCCAGAGCGTTTTCGATGCTGATAGAATTATTTATTTAGTGTTGTATACGTCGAGAAACTATGAAAAGCCTGCAATGTGAAAAGCAGTTTAGAGGAATCACTCCCGCAGACTGGCTGGTTGGAATAATCCTTCATGTATCACTCGCAGATTAGTTATAGTGTTTGGATTGCTATAGTAATTCAGCGTGGAAGTCAATACAGATTTTTTTGAAATGCAGTATGAAAATGTATGAAAATAGAAGACCTCTGGCTTGTTATATGTTTATTGGAAACAGTACATGAAAACTTTACATAACATAGGACTTCACCTTCTTGGCTTTATTCTGCGTATCATGCTGGTTAAGCCCTCCAAGCAGAAAATTGACCCGCGTAATGCTTTAGTCTGGCTCTTTCTATTACAGCGCAGATGCTCACGAAGCGTGTGTCCCACCGGGCCGTCAAACACGCCAATGTGTTAAGTTGAAGAAGCCTCCACTTTTCTATCGGCTTAAACATGTACGAATACGTATACCTTGAGTCAAAATACCTTTCACAAACTGCAGAATTACTCTGCAGTGGCTAGTCGGCCCTTGATATGACACGTGCCCACTTTACTTAATCCTCTTTGCGGGCAGGTGCGCGAAACAGGGAGAGTATAGGTCACTTCGATTTGTCTTGCACTGCCTGCACTAGTTCTGAAAAGTGTCACAGCGGTGCCAGTGACGCTGTGAGTGCGCAGCACTGGTTCATCAAGTGCAGGTGCAGCCGCGACACTACAGCGTGGTGGCTACGGCCAAAACGCAAATGCAACTGCAGGAAGAGTTCGGGGTGTGTGGCCTGTATTCACAAACGCTCCTTCACTCAAGGGCTCCCCTCGACTTGACGAAGTCAAGGCGCAGCGTGCTCCTCTACTCAAGGAGCCGCTGCATTTCATGAACGCTCCTCCACACTTTCTTCGCCAATGAAGGCCTCGGAAATGCTTCCTCCACTTGAGTGAACCGCATTGGCCGAGAAAAGCTCCTGATAACGAGAGTAATCGCAATTAGGGTTAAGAAATGCCTATCTTTGTATAATAAATGAACGCTTTTCCTACTCATTCCTTTTTTATAAATTGACATTACGGCAAAATACATGCATTCAGAGTGGTAGCATGCTTTTCCTAAGCCTTGAGCCGGTAGAGTTAGCGAAACCCCCGCTTCAAGTCTGGCAACAGTTGCGCCCAGGCAGCAGCTGTTGGCGTTTTGTCTACTGCTGAATGTTTCTACGTGCTTAGTTTATTTCGTCTCGTGTGCGTCTAATAATTGCAGTTTATGTTTACAGCAGTGTCTGAGTGGGTGTTTGAGACCCTGCTTTCGCCTGGGTGACTAACGAACTACGTGAGCGATGGCAGGAAGCAGAACATATGGTTTGTTGCTTTGTTTACTTTCACTTTGCTGAGAGCCTTCTGCTCACTAGTGTAGCCACCGAACGTGTAACGCGGTAGAGTGAGTAATTTCTACTTTATACCACATTATATTGGTGTGCTTTTAGAATTCACCTCCGACAAAGATTACTTGAACGTGAATTCGTTTTCGTTAGGGGAGTACGAGAACAGTTCCTGATTTCAGGGGACTGTGGTATGTTCATATTTCTGATTTACTGCGCATTTCAACGTGGCACATTTGTAGTTGTTCCTCTGCATGTAATAGAAATTTTGGAAGACAATGCTCGCAACTTCTTTTCAAGGTTACACCAGAGTAGCGTTGAATCGATTGATATGTGGGATTTAACGTCCCATAACCACCAATTAATTATGAGAGACGCAGGGTAGCGTTAAAAAGTAGGCATGGTATACTCGTGGCTGGGCGTTCGAATTAGACTGCTATGCAAATTAGGAAAAGTGATCATGTGCCTTTCTTCATCTAGTGGCGAAAACATCATTTTAATGTTGTTGTTTTCTTCAATTAGCAGCATATATAGTCGGTTAACAGTGCGTGTTTGTGTTTTTGTGTTTCAATTTTAACATTTCAATCTTCCAAGGATGCCGAAGTAAGCAGTTAATATTTTCTTCTTCTTTTCGTCCTGCATAAAAGGATGCTCTAATATGACATATTCGAAGAGACGTAACCTCTAAATCTCTGTAGCTGCTTGTCTCGAAGTTCACACAGTGGCCCCGTCTTAAAATTTTTGTCCCGTCTCCTTTATCTGCAAGCTCAGAAGCACATTCGTTAATGAACGAATGACCTTCGCACTAATGTTTTGGCTTTTATTTGTAGAATATGATTTCCGGGAATACCTCTTGAAAATAATCGCGGGTTCTGTGCTTCATTCTAAAGCCTCGGCAGTACATAATTAATACGAGATGTTTTATTCTCTTGGAAATGATAAAATTGAAGGCGCTTTTGACTTTTGGCACTGTCCTGTCTTAAAAACGACCGTGTGCGTTCTCTGAACCTTGGAGAAAGTGTCGTCAAGAAGCAGAACATTTCACGCTGCTGATTTAACAAAGACCAGTGCAAAAAAGTGCTTAAAAATGCTCAAGAGTATTGGAGACATTGCGGATATATCTGGTCAAACCCCTGTAATTAAAATATCCACTATTGTTGCAACATTAGCATGTCTACACGCTGGACCCACGTCATCTCAGTTTCATGGAATGGGAGTGGTGGTGGTTTATATAAATCAAGCTTGATTTTTGTAGAACTTCTCTCCTTTATAATAGGAGAAGAGGTTTTTGTGACTTTCTCATCCCAAAAAGACGAACATGGCGATAATTGTGTATTCAATAATAAACAAAGTAGAAATTACGAATAGCAAAATAAACCTTCATTACATTTGGCTGATGAAGAGCCATGTGGCAAACACAAGCGTGCAACAAAAAAGCGTGCATTAATCAAGCAAATGCAGCTGACACAGAGTCGAAATAAATTTCGTGATTGTAAGACATCATAGATAAGATCGAGGTAGTAGACACCATAGCGTGTCTTATGCAGTGTAGCTGCACGCATTCACTGCAGATTTTGTCCTTTTGTATACAGTCGTGCAAACTCTGCAATGCATTGCGAATACGGCACGTTTTAGGAAACCTTTTCTCTGTGTTCTTCCGTTGGCAGCCTGGCCCCTGCACTAAAGAAGCAAGACATAGTATTAGAAAAAACGTAATAGCTAGAACACTAAAGCCACGTTTTTTTTATTTCTCGGGATGCACTCATTCATTATATTTCTTGCGTTAATGAACCGACATGGTTGAGTTATTGAGCTTTGCCTATTTTGACACTTGTTAGCTCAGGCTCTTGGGCAGCTCACCAGTCATATGGTTATGTAATTCGATAACGTAATTGCACGAATCATTGACGTAGCCAGCAATATCTCTTGGGGGGATTCAACCTTAAAACAATGTTATAATGTATCTGCTATATTTCCATTTCGTACGTTTCCATTTTTATACGACACTCCATGCATTCTTGTGTGCGTGCACGTTTCAGAAAGCACGAGCCTCTGCTTGATTCCCTAAAGCTGGGTGTGGTTGTTCATTGGTATTGTGAGCTGCATAGACAATGTATATCGAAGCTATTTTCACGAGTAGTAGCAACAACAGCACACTGATTGGGCCCAATTGCATTGTGTTTTGTGCTTCCAAAACTGTCTCTAATAGTGATCTGACCTGAGCAATGGGAGAATGAACAAAAAACAAGAAAAAGGAGAACTCGCCTGCTCGTAGATACAGACGATCATCTAACGAAAGTGTGCTTCACCGTATATTTCGGCTAAGGTAGCAAAGATTCACTGGCGAGGAAGCCGCTCAGGAGTATGGTGAATGCAGCGCGTCGAAAGTTTGCTAATACGTTTCCTCTCAGCTTGTTTGTCAAGCTTTCGCGCCACGCTTGAAACAGTATGGTGTGCTAGCTTCATCGAAACACTTGAAAGCATTGGCATCCGCAGTAAGTCTTGGAGCACTCACACGACGAGTATACGCACGCCCGAAGGCAGGTTCCACTGGCTCATGCACGAAACACAACCCATCACGGCAGTGCTGAGCGCTCCGCTTGACACTACGCTTGCCTGTCCCGGCGCCACAGTAGCCGTTGTCGAACCGTTGCAAGACAGCTCCGTAGAGAACGTGCATCGCCACTGTTGAAAGAACGCGATGGTGGCAGCCAAGGTTGGAAGAAAAATAGAGGGAAAAGAAAGGCAAGGAGGTTAACCAGCCTAAAGGCAGCCGGTTTGCTACCCTGTGCATGGGAGAAGGATGAGGGAGATGAAAGAGAGCAGAGAGGGAAGAGAGAAACAGCACATTCGGCAGCACACGCGCGCACACTCAGTCATAGTCCAGTCTTGGATTTCGCGGTGTGTGACATTGCTTTTACAGTCGCTTGTTCAAGTCGGTGTTGCGTAGGAATTTCAACAGAGCTTTCGTCGCCTTCTGTTGCAATGTCTTCTCTCGGGCACTTGACAGAATAGTGTCCACAGACATTTGGCTGTTGTCAATGCGTGCAAAAGCGGACGCCAGTGACTGTCTCTGGATTTCATACAATGGACAGTCACACAGGATGTGGTGTAACGTCTCTTCGCAATGACAGGCATCGCAGAGAGCGTTGTCGGCCATTCCTATGACAAAGGAATAAGATTTTGTAAATGCCACTCCTAGCCATAAGCGATGAAAAAGGAATTCTCTTCGGTCGAGTCCAGTGGGCATGCGGAGAGCCATCAATGAGGACAGGTGGTGTTGACGATTTGTATCGATGCTTGGTGGGCACCATAGTGAAAACGTGATTTCACGCGCAAGTCGCCGAAGATTGCTGGCAGCATCGGTCCGCGAAAGTGGTATGGCTTCTTCTCGTGTTCCTTCAAGGGCTGCCCGTGCGGCAGTATCGGCAAGTTCGTTCCCTATGATTCCGCAGTGACTTGGCAGCCATTGAAGCGTCACATGATGCCCTTTCCCGAGTAAAGTGTGGAGAAGGCATCGAATTTCGAAAACAAGCCGGCCGCGACGCAGTGCTGAGAGCACACATTGTAGGGCAGCCCTTGAGTCGCTGAAGATCGACCATTGTTGCGGTGGTTCCCGACCATTGTTGCGGTGGTTCCCAAAGCAGCTAGTTCTGCTGCTGCAGACGCCGTGGAGTGGTCAGTCCTAAGGCTGATGGTAACACCTGTTGCTGGGATAACTATTGCCTCTGACGAACACTGCTGGTTCGTGGAAGCATCGGTGTATACATGTATGCTGCCTGAATATTTCTCGTGCAAAAAAAAAAGAAGGGACAGTTGTTTCAGCAAGGGCGACGAAAGCTCAGATTTCCTCCGGATCCCTGGTACACTAAGATGCACTGTGGGTCTAATAAGACACCAAGGTGCTATGGACGGTTTAGATGCATGAGTGAAGCCCGAGGGAAGTTTATCGTTGTATTTCACAATCATTTTGGCGAACGATGCTTGGCGCCTCTCTGAAGGCAACAGTGCAAGGTGATGGCAGGGAGCACGTGCGAAGTGTCTGATGTGCGTTCTCAGGACTTGTACAACAATGTGAGTTTGTGTCGGATAGTTACCAGCAATCGCAATAGTTGCTTCTGTTGACGTACATCTGGGCAGAGCGAGGCGCACTCTCAGCGCTTGGGCTTGTACTGCCTGTAAAACGCGAACATTGGTCTTGAAGATATTGCTAAGCACGGGCAAGCTATATCCGAGGAAACCGAAAAACAGGGCCCTGTAGAGCTTCATCATTGCGTCTACTGGCATCCCCCGCGTCTTTCCTGCCAGGAACTTAAACTGTTTGGAAATAGCGGTCAGGCACTTCTTCATATAGGTCACATGCGGACTCCAACAGAGGTACCTATCAATAATGATGCCCAGAAACCGGTGGGTTTTGGCGTATGACATCGGTCGCCCGCAGATTGAGATGACATAAAGGGTCATTGATTTGTGAGTGAAGGTCACCAGGGCGCCTTTTTCTGGTGATAAGCGGAGAAGTTGTTTTAACAAGTAGTTGGTAATCAGAGTTGCTGCTCTTTGAAGCCGGGAACGAATTTGAGAACGTGTGACTGCCGAAGCCCAGACACAGATGCCGTCTGCGTATATTGAGATTCTAAAGGTACTTGGCAACTATTCAGCAAGGCCAATTAGTGCAAGATTGAATAGCGTTGGCCGAAAAACTGCACCTTGAGAAACACCCTTGAAAGTATTGCGTGGTGTAGTTGGGCCATCTTCTGTTAACACAAAGAATGATTTAGCTGCTAGGTAACTCGAAATCCACCGAAAGACTCGACTACCAGGGCCAACCATCGCAAGAGAACCCAAAATGGCTTACTGTAGTAAATTATCATACGTGCCTTTCATATCTAGAAACAAAGCTGTAGATAGTCGCTTACGGAATCTTTCGTGCTGAACGTACGAAACAAGATCAATGACATTGTCAATGGAAGAGTGGTCAGGTTGGAAACCAGCCATGGACATACGGGTAAATCTTGTAGTATTCAAGATTCCACTCCAGGTGGCCCAGTATCAACCTTTCAGTTATCTTTCCTACGCAGCTGGCCAGTGCTATTGGGCGGTATGGGGTGAGATGAAGTGGGGATTGGCCCTGCTTCAAGTTGGGTACCAGGCGGCTTATTTTCCAGTAGTCAGGAACATTTAAATCCTGCCAAGATAGGTGGTAAGGGCTCAGCAGTTCTCTCCTTGCACGTTCACCAAGGTTGCACAAGGCTCGGTACGAAATACGACCTGGACCCGGAGAAGTTGAACGCCTGCAGAGAGCTAGTGCCACCTTGATCTCCTCCATTGTAAAAGGGAGATCCATGTGGTAGTCACGCGAACGGCGGATATCACCTCTCACTGGTGAAATTGTACGAGTGGCTTGGTTGGCGATCTGCGCACAGAAATTTTCTGCGACACTGATGTCTTGCCGGCCTTAAAAAAGCGCGAGCACTTTGAATGAAAAACGCTGTTCCGTAGGGTGAGGCAGACCATTCACTGTTTTCCAAATGTGCGGGAGTAACTTTTGAGGGTCTAGTGACTGGCAAAACGTGGTCTATCGTTCCGACGCTCTTCTATATATATGACGCTGAATTTTTTTTTGCATCTTCCTGGCTGCCCTAAGATGGTGACTGATTTTGTATGCCGATACCGACGCTCCGCCCTGCGTCGAGGTGCTCGGAGTCACTCCAACTCTATGTCAAAGTCATTTCGTGCGGAAGATATCTTCACCGTGCAAGGCGCGTATTGCATTGTGCTCTGATTGTTTGCTCTAACCCAGATTGTATGCCATTGCTGCCAGCATCTTTCATGTCAAATTTGAAGTTGGTCCATTGGACTGTTCGAATGGTCATCCATGGACCACAACCAGACAAGCCTTTGATGTTAAGTTAGATTGCAATGTGATTACTTCCTTGTGTCTCAACATCTGGAAACCACTTGACGTATCTCGCGAGGGAGTTGGGGAAAAAAGCAAGGTCGAGACAGCTGCCGCAAGTCAACCCTCGATGAAAAGTGGGGCTACCGTCGTTCAGGAGAACAAGGCCATAGATTTCGGCGATGTAACCTGCATCCCCTTGCATTTGTCCGCGTACTTCCTCATGCGTGAAGGTGTGCATTGAAATCACCTATGATGGCCCATGGTGCAGGACACATTCTCAAAATATCCACTAACCTCCTGGAATCGAGATTATTAGAAGGCGATATATAAACCCCTATAAGAGTAAACATGAGTTTGTTCTTTTTCACAGTGATGCAGAAATACTGATTGTCATCGTGAGGTACAATGGGTTGCATAACAAACGTCAGTTCACGGGAAACGAAGACGATGATTTTGCTGCACGCACCATTTGTTCAAAGCATGACAGCTTTGTACCCCGAAAGTCTTATTGGTTTCGAGTACCTGGGTTCATAATTGTTGATGAGTAGAAACACTTTGGTATGCACAAAGTGACGAAAATATGAGAGGCTTGATTTCAGTCCTGTGGCGTTCTATTGGATGACAAATGCATCCTTGACATTTTTACAAAACGATGATGTGTGATTAGCCATCTTCCTAGTTGAGAAACTCAAGCACTGGGCTTATGGCGTCCGATACTCCAAGTGCACTTCGAGCCAATGCTCTCTTCATATCGACTAATATCGCTCGAATGGCTTCTATGAGAGAACAATGCACTGACATCTCTTGATGATCTGTTTTAGGCAAATCTTCCATGGCTGCAGGTGGCTCTCGTGTGGCCGCAACCTGCTGAAATTCCTTGGTAGAAGAGCAGGTCGGGAGCATTGGCTATTCCTCCAGAGAAGGAGGCTTCTCTGCTTCTTTCGTCGAAGTTGTGGGCCCTTTCGCGGCGCTACTGAGTGGAACCGCTAAAGAGTGGGAACTAGAAATTCGGGAATTTGCCTTCTTTGAAGACTTTCGATGATGCCGACATCAACGCCGACGCCGGACTACTTAGGCTGCCTCCCTGTGTGTTGTTACGAACGCCAACATGGTCGCGAAGGCGCCACTGCTCCGAACTCCTCCGCCAAGGTCACCAGCCGTTTGGTAGCGTGATTTGCTCAGCTCGTGACTGCTTCTGCGCAGAGCCTATAGACGAGCGGACGAGACAACGGTGAGGTAAAGCAAAGTTTATGTACAGCATAAAAATAGAGGCGTTAAAAATTCGGCACTGTGGCCGGCAGCTTAGGGACTCAAATAGGCGAGATGTCTTCTCTCTCGCACGCATTCGTCGGCTTCTCTCAGCCGCATAGGTCAACTGCTGGTTACGCGCCGCAGGGATTTTTTTTATTCACCGCATGAATCTTCTGAGTCACAAACGTCCAACCAGAAGCGCCGCTGGCCGCGATGTCAGAATCCTCAAATAAGGCCCGACGCTGGGCAACGTCATGCGCATCAAATCTAGAGTTGCTGCGCGTGGTTGCACCCAAGGACGAGTGAAGTTGCCACGCATTGCGCAAGACTCGCCAGACTGGAAGGCGCCGATTGCTTCAACGCGCTCGTGGGCTGAGGAAGCTCGCTGTGCGTTGCGTGACAGACCGGCGTCGCTGCTTGATAACGTCGTTGAGTTGATCGCGTCAGGTGAGTTCAATCGCTGGCCTTGACACAGATTGCCTTTGCAGAGGCATTGACGTTCGGTGTGGACTCTCAGGCGTCACAGCACTTCCGCCGGCAAAGCTTGCACCGAAAACACGAGCTGCTTCCGCGTGGCTCGGATGTTGGACGCGCTCGTTCACCAGGTTCCACAAGGTTTGCCTCCAGGGCCATGGTGAGAATGTAGCCCTAGGCTTAGTTCTGTGAACACATCCATTCCTTGAGGACGGATGCCAGCTCTACTGGCTTGTCGTCACAACTTGTCGGCCAGCTTCACTCGTCTCTTCTGACGATTTTTGGTTTCAGCACTTGTAAGATGGTTCTGCAACTTGTCAAGAACGGTTCGACAACAGACAACACACGACAAAAGCAAGTGCCCTTGGTCACTCGACAGAACACCTGCAAAGTATAGTACAAAATATACCTAGATACGTGTCTATCAGAATTTCATTCCCTCTACATCAAGAGGCACATGTGAGACACAAGGCTCTTAAAATGAGAACTTAAATTTACTCGTACGACAACGTAATGAAACAAAATACAACATAAAGTTGGCCCCATTGACATCACTCTGGACGAGAGCGCTCAGCTAAGGCCGCGATGAGGGCAAAATTTTGCCCTGAATCACCAGCGAGAAACAGAAAGGCGGAGGAGGTACTAACTAAAACGCGTGGCTCAATGTGTCTGTATTATCGTTCAGCTTTCCTTTTTTGTAGCAAACGTCAAAGTTGTGCTGTTAGAGTTTCATGCACTACCTCAGTAACCGGCTACTCTTAGGCGACTTGTTATTTAACCAGAAAACGTCAAAGTTCTGCTGTTGGAGTGTCATGCTACACCTCAGTAACCGGCGACTCTTAGGCGACATGTTATTTAAATGCACCACTGTCCTCTAAGGACCGTGGTCCTTTTCGACAACAAACCTCGAACCGGAGACGTAGCAGGCCTGCTTTTGAACGGCCCACACGAGGCAAGCACGTTTCTTTTCAGAGAAAGTGTATGCGTTTTCGCTGCAGCTAAGTTTTCGACTTAAATACAAAACTGGCATTTCGTTACCAGCACTGTCTTCCTGGCACATATAGCTCATATGCCGCGATCAGTCGTGCTGCATTGAATCACAAATCTTTTAGAGAATACAGGTGCCATGAGAACGGGCTTTTTGCTTAGGGCCTGTTTAAGCTGGCAAAACACATTCTCCTTTTTTGGGTCCCATACCACTTTAACCGGCTCGGACTTTCGAAGTGCGTAAGCTAGAGGAATGGCTATTCTAGAGTAGTTTTGCACGTAATGCTGATAGTATCCAGCTGGGCCAATGAATGCCCTTATCTAAGATTTTGTGGTTGGTCGTGAATATTTTACGACGGCGGCTACCTTAATTTTTGAAAGTCTACGCTGGCCACGCCCCAAAACGTATACCAGGTAAGACACCTCGCCACACCCTAAGTGACGTTTAGTAAGTTTCACGGTAAGACCAGCTTCTTTCAACCTGTTCAGCATGACTCGTAAATGATCGACATGTTCTTCCCAGCTGTCTGAGAAGATGGGGACATCATCAAGATACGGCAAAGCGAACTCAGAGAGGCCATTTGGAACACGGTGCATTAAGCCAGAAAAACAAAAGGGCGCATTTTTCAATCCTAAGCTCAACTTAGGTGGGCGATATGTTCTAAATGAAAAAAAACGAATGTGGCATAGCGGCTAGCACGCTCCGTAAGAGGGACTTGCCAATACTCTCGCACGAGGTCTAACATGTAAATATAGCTAGAAGTGACAAAGTTTCTACCCTCTCCTCTAGGTTTTGTATCGGGCAAGTTCGGTCTCGAGTTATGGGGTTAAGACGCCGCTAATCGATGCATGGCCTCCGATCTTTTCCCGGCACTCGAACCAATATTAGAGATGTATAGTCACTCTCACCCGGTAATATCACTCCCAACGTCAGCATTTTACCGATCACCTCTTTTATGATCTGCTTTGCACAGGGGAACATCGATAAGGCTTGCTACGAATTGGCTCCTCCCAAGTTAGCTCGATATCACGTTCAATCACCGTCGAGCTGTCGGGACGGTCCTGACAAACGACTTCAAACTCAGAAACAATCCTTCTCATGTCCTCCTTCTAAAATTTACTTATACTAGGCAATATGTTCAACTGCTCCAAGATTATCTATGATCCCCTTTCGATTACATTACTTGAGGTCAAGCTTTCTGCTTCCTCTCCCTCTGAATCATTGAAAAGAAGATTTACGACCGCTTGACGTGGAACATATGAATTCAAAAAGTTACTGCGGTAAACTTTGTGTGGCCGCCTTCCTAATTTCACTTTATAATCAGCATCAGAACGCTTCGATATTCCTTTGGCGGGCTCTTCCCAATGAACCTCAAGCTTGTTCTTTTTGAATGGCCGCAGCAGCATTACCTGACTACCTACTTCAGAGGTGCGCTTCTTTGCCGATTTTTCGTAGTACTCCCTGGACAACAGCTGTGCATTCTTCATGTGGCTTTCCACAAGATCTTTTGTGTTTCAAGCTTCTGAAGGAGGTCTAGAACTTATGCAACTACATTATAGGTCCTCATCGAATTCCTCTCAGGACTCACGTAGAGTTTGCAATGGTGTTCTCAAACTCCTGCCATACACAAGCTCTGCAAGTCTAAAACCAGTGCTCTTATGAGGAGCTGATGTCAAAGCGAACATAGCGGGAGAAATACATGCTTTCCGGTCGCATTTGTGGTCGTAGCAAAGAGCTCTCAGTGTCCGTTGCAGAACGGAACGCATACACTCTACCGGATTAGATTGCGGGTGATGGGTCGAGCTGTGCACTACTTTTATTCCACAATTATCGAAAAAAGCTGAGGTAAGGCAGCTCGTGAAGACACTATTGTTGCGTTGGATTTCAGAAGGAAATCGGACGTGTGCATATATAGATAGCAGTGCATCAACGACATGAGGGGAATTGAGCTCCTTAAGTGGTATCACTTCCGGAAATTTTGTTGCTGCACAGAGGGCCATCAGGATGTACCGACAACCTTGCCTTGAATCTGGCAATGGCCCGACAATATCAATTACAAGGTACCGAAAAGGTACTGTGATAATTGGCACAAGCTTCATGGGCACCTTCCACTTGTCCGTGGATTTCTTCGCTCTCTGACAAGTGTCGCATGAGCATACAAAGTCTTCTAAATCCGTTTAGCATTTCGGCCAATGAAATTCAAGAAAAACTCTAGCCTTGGTCTTTTTTATGCCGAGATGCCCTTCCCACGCGTTATCCTGCACCAGTTCTAATAGTTGGCGATGATACTTTTGTGGCACCAAGAGCTGCTCATATTTGCGACATTGCGCATTTGTGTAGCTCCGATACAGAAGCCCTGATTTCTCAAAAAAGAAAGCATTCTTTTTTTTTCAAGTTTACGCTTTCTATCGGCCCTTTATTTGAGAGATCCTCACGCTGCTCTCGAATGAGCGTTTCTCCATCAACCCTCGACAGCTCACTCCGGCTTTCCGCTATAGGCGAGACCGTTGCACACCTCTAGCTCTGACTCAATGGCGCCATGCCGTCTCCTGCGCAGGCAGAAACCCGGCCAGTCGCTTCGGCGACGGGCCACTCGTGTAACTGCTCAAATGACTCAAACGGAGAATTTCCTGTCTGAGGTTCTGTCGACTCACCGCCAAGGTCACACAGATCAGCGGCATTTGCAGGTGCTGTTTCACCACATTGAACAAAATCAAGTTCCTGCAAAAGCTTCCGCGCCTGCGATTGCGTGAAGGCCATGTTCGCTAAGTTGGAGAAGAACAATTTACCCTGCTTTTTGAGAAGCTGCTCCGAGTTATTAAAAATATATAAGAAAAACGATCGGGAAGCGCGGCAGACACAGCAGCTTCGATGCGAAGCTTGCCGAACGGGCGTTCAATGACAAAAGTAGCGATTGGTAAGCAATCACTCTGCTCCACGGCGACTTGTCTGATCCACGCGAATTCTCCTGTAAAGCCATACGTAGACACTAACGAAGGATGAAGAACGTCCGTGGTTGCCACTGAGTATCGAAGTGCTCGACACGTTTTCCAATTCACACTAATTTCTTGGAGATACTGCTCTAACAACCGCATGTTCTTTTTCGATTCTCGGATTGTTGCGAAAGCAAACTTTTGCTTACAGTTTATTGCGATGTGCCCCTCCTTTTTGCAGTTGTAGCAAGTTAGTGGCTTCCGTGAAGCAAACGCCCGTGTGGTATCAGCGCGTTATTTAGGAACTTCACTCGATTTCTCCGCTTTCGTTTGCCCTTCCTCTACAATGTCCTTCGTAAGAGACGGGAACTTCCCGAAGTTACGATGCGGAGCGGGTTTCCGTTGATCAGGTTTCTTTGAAAAGCCCTCTTTCCTTTAAATCTTTCAACGCGCACTGCCCCGCTATGCAACTTTCGGCGAGTATAATACTCCTCAGCTAACTCTGCCACCTTCTTTAGCTGTACTTCACCAAGTTTGTCCTGCAGACAAAGCTTGACATCCTCCTCGATGCAGTGGTAGAATTGCTCCAATGCATTCTACCACTTTATCGCAATCGTCTTAAACACCTTGACTCTTGAGCCATTCAATTAAATTGGCTTTGAGACAAAACGCGAAGTCAACGTGTGACTCATACTCCTTTTTAGCATATCGGAACCTTTGCCTGAAAGCCTCGGGTGACAACTTATAACTTCTTAAGAGCACTCCCTTAACAACGTCAATGCTCTCAAACACTTTTCTTGACAAGCATGTTTCACGTCGGACACTTTGCCAGGATGAAGAGATAACAGGTTCTGCACGCAAAGAAACCACTCCAAAGCATTTAGCTCGCAGACATGTTCAAACTTGACGAGATACTTCGCCATGTCCTTGCCTACTACGAACGGTGGCAGTTGCTTCCGAATTCTATAACCGCTGACTTAAGCTGTCACAGAAGCTACGCTAGGCACCTGAAAACACTCTATAATTGCCAATTCTATTAGTTTCAGCTCGAGGTGCTCATTTCTCTCGGCTTCCTCACACTAGCGACGTTTTCGCCCTTCAGTCTCCTCGCGGCGTGCTTTGACATCCGCCCAGGCCTCATCGACTTCTTCAGCCGACACTCCTTCATCCTTCATGATCTCAAGCATCGCTTGCTTTCGTTTCGCACGGCCCAAAGTAATGCCAAGTTCCTCACAAATTTCGATGAGTTACTTCATTTCAAGGTTCTCCATCGTTCACACTAGCCTCTTGCTGTTTGCCCCGGTTACGTATCTACTTCTCGTAACCTCTACAAGTCTACTAGCAAGACGCGCAAGCAATTTTTAACACCGCCGTGTTTACACCCTCCGTATTAACTTTGATTTCAAAGCGCTTCGAATCGGCATGAAACGATCAAAGCTCACTCTAATGCTTCACACAGCCCTTCTCTAAACTACTATAACCTGTGCTAGAGTAGTTTGGTGAACTGAGGGGAAAACATCAGGCACTCGCCGCATCAATGTCGCGGACGCCGGCCGATCCCGCAGCTGTCAAACACTGTTACGAAGGCGAGACGCCAATACTGTCCCGAAAGCGCCACTGCACGAACTCCACAGCCAAGGTCACCCGCTGTTCGGTAGCGTGTGTTACTCAGCTCGCGACTGCTTTTGCGCAGAGCTGATAGACGAGCGGAAGAAATGATGGTGAGTGAAGGCAAGGTTTATGTACAGCATAGAAATAGAGGAGTTCCAAACTCGGCACGGGGGCCGACAGCTTGGAGACTCGAAGAGCCGAGATGTCTTCTCTCGCACGCATCCGTCGGCTTCTCTCTGCCGCATAGGTCAGTTTCTGGTGACACGCCGCAGGGCTTTTTTCTAAGCACCGAGTGGATCTTTTGAGTCACCAACGTCCAACCAGAAGTGCCACTGGCCATGATATCAGAATGCTCCAATGGGGCCCGCCACTGGGCCGCGTGATGCTCATCAAATCCGGAGCCGCTGCGCGTGGTTGCACACAAGGACGAGTGACGTTGCCATGCATTGCGTAAGACTCGCCATACTGGAAGGCGCCGACTGCTTCAACGGGCTCGTGGGCTGAGGGAGCTCGCTGTGCGTTGCGTGACAAACCGGCACTGCCGCTTGATGACGTCGTTGAGTTAATCGCATCGGGCGGGTTCGATCGCTGGCCTTGACACAGATTGGCTTTGCAGAGGCATTGACGTTTGGTGTTGACTCCCAGGCTTTACAGTGTCGAGTTGTCTTGGGCCATTTTTTTAGAACCGCGCGCTCCTTTTGGATTTGAAGACAGTCTATCGACGAGGCAGCCTGACGACCGCTGCAGTTGGCGCACTTCAGAGTAGTCACCCGATAGGTGTCTTCAGCATGAGCTTCAGCGCAGCAGGGACACAGTCGTGAGTTGGGGCATACGCCCTCGAAGTGTCCTATCCTGAAGCACCAATAGCACTCAAGTGGCTTTTCAATGAATAATCGAGCCGGAGTTTGGAAATGTCCCACATTATGTGGGATGGTATTCAATCGTCCTTGAAAAAAACTTTTACGCAGCGCGTATTTCCAAGGCACCGCATTTGTGTGATAACAGTACCTCATTTGCAGGCTTGATGAGTGTAGGCAAGTAAACATTAGGAATGGCAATGTCGATTTCATAAATGACACCGGCAATTGATTTATCATCTATCGGGATAAAGGGGGGCATTTTAATTCCACCTTGCTCAATCATTTGCTGCAGCTGTCCTGGTGCACTCACATCGTGCACGTCTAAGGCGAGAATATTCTTCCTTGGGTTCACGCTTACGTTCCTAATTTGATTTGGCATCGAACATTTTAGAGCGGCGGAAAGGGCTTGGCTGTCAAGCAGTCGTTGGTTTCTTGAAGGATCTTCTGGCATGAAGATGATGAAGTGCGGCCAGCGCGCAGGTCTTGACTGTACAGTCGCTGTACTTGCAGGAGCCGATGCTGATGTATTGGCAGTCCTTCTCGTCGCCCTCTTACCCCGGACAGGTCTACAGCTGTCATCAGATGTGTCATCTTCCGACATTAAATACAGACTGGTGTCTTCAGTGTCACTGGGGGAGCGAGCTCGCTTCCTTGTGGTTGACGGGTGTGAGGGCCTCTGAGCAGGTGGGCCTCTGGCATATGACCATGGTCATTACCGCAAGACGCGGAGGTGAGGCACCTCGAAAAACCGATGATTTCACTAAAAAATAGAGCGCAGAAAGAAGTGTTCTTCAAAGAGACATTTCTACCGTCATGAATGAATCCGATGAATGGTCCTTAGGGGATGGTGAAGAGTTGTCGTCGGTGGCCGTGCTTTCTTCGTTTGTCGTGCATACGTTTGCAGCACTTTGGGCTTCATTTCGAAGCGCTGCGCTTCAAACCTGAGTGCTGTTGATTTCATGTTATCTGTCTTATTGGGTTTTATTTTTAATGGCTTTTTACAAGTTTGTTTATTTTAGCCTTTTTTCCAACTGATGCGTAATAAACCAATAATGGCAGCTTACTATGAATAAATCAAAGATTAAGAACCTAAGTGTTTCTTTTTTTAAAATTTCATCTGCGAGATCTCTATGGAAAAGAACACGCAGCAACTCTGCAGTGCTTGCATGAAAATCGAGACCTTCTTCATCTAACCAACGCGTGAAATGATCAGAATACAATAAATGAACAGTGGAGCAAACACTTGAAAAAAATGTGATGCATCTCACTGTTATTCTGTCCGAATGTAATAAGCACTATCATAAAATACTCCAGAGGTACCACACAAAAGCTCCGAAAAGGCGGAGTGAAAAACTCGTGAAAAATGCTCCAGAGGTGCCACGTACTCACACCTGCCAGCCGGAAGAAAATGCCAGTAAAAAGTATTCTGGTGGCGCCACGCTATTCCTCCGGCCACCGGAGCGAAAGATCAAATGAAAGTAATCTGGGTGCAAAACTTTTGCTCCGGACACCTGCAGTGAAAATTGCTCCAAATAGAAGGCACACTAAAGGAGAAGCATTTTACTCCGACCTCTGAGTAATTTTTTACAGTATAGATGCGCCGGCTCTTCGGATATCCGAACGGCAACAAAATCACTTTCAATCAGCTTCTTCGGGGGCACTGCTTTACTATGTGGTTGGCAGCGCTGTTACATGGTACTTTTTGTAATTCTTAGGGAAGGTTTATCATTCAGAAACACTGAGCGCGCAATTCATACGTCACTACAGATAGCACCATTAGGTGCCACACGAAGTTGACTACAACTGCTTCATTGATGCTTCAACGATTACAACATTTGTTTCGGTATTATAGGTTTAAATATTTCAGGTAAACAAGTCTAAATAACAAAAAATACTATCAGTTTGTCCACTGTGCTATGAAAAATAAGCACTAGGTTTTTTTAGCAACGCTGCCAGCTTTTTTTTTCGTTTGTGCTACTAGTTAACTGGGGCACCCGTATAAACTCTGGCCACAGCAAAGGAGCCGCAAATAGGGAGTTTTAGAATAGCGCACCGCGAGACCTTGTGGTGTGGTCACTGCCACTGCGCATGCTTCGTATTCCGAGTCGGCATTCACGTTCGCGGACCATACGCAAAAAATCCGGAATTGCGTGCGTTGATGACGGTTCGCAAGTGGCAGGCAAGCGCTGTTTTCGAGGCTACGGGCGGTGATGGCGCACGACCTGCTCTATAAACTTTATTTTTTTAATAGTTTATAGAGCAGCCCGTGTGATGGCGGCCGGCATGTGGCCTGCAAGCGCTGGTTTCGAGGCTACGGTGTCGCTGCGATCGTGCGTTGCGGATCGCAGCAGGGCAAACGCGATTCTAAAACTCATTAGCGCCCGCTACGCCCGTGACGCCCGCAGCGCTTGCAAACGGTATTACAAAGCTCTCTAATATCACACTTGAAACACGCAAGAAAAGGTTGTTTGATAGTGATAAGGGCCTCTCGCCCTAACCTCTGTTAGAATAGCTAAAGAGCGGCCCTTTTTTTCTTCCTGAGCCACACCCACTTAGGCCAAATTCTGAAAGCGTGTGAGTGTGCCGCGAGCACCAGTGTGGATAGAGAGGCGCTCACTAAGGAGCACGGAGTGTTAGGCCCGAGTGGCTTTGCATAGATGAGACATCTATACATTTACTTCACTTTTTATTCGTCGTCCTCTTTTCTAGTGATCTCTCTCCGACATTCTCTTTGTGTGATTCGATAACGAACTTCCGGAGGCACGACATCCCTCGCGTCAATTTTTGGAACCATGTGTACCACGGAAGTCACTCTGCCTACACCTGCTCTATAAACACTGTTCGGCTGCTGCAAGAGTACTGATGACAAGCTTAACTTGTCATGTCATGTAACAGTCTGCGCCATTGCCCCGCCACGGTGGTCTAGTGGCTAAGATACTCGGCTGCTTACCCGCACGTCGCGGGATCAAATCACGGCTGTGGCGGCTGCATTTCCGATGGAGGCGGAAATGTTGTAGGTCCATTTACTCAGATTTGGGTGCACGTCAAAGAACACCAGGTGGTCGAAATTTCCGGAGCCCTCCACTACGGCATCTCTCATAATAAAACGGTGGTGTTTGGGGACGCTAAACCCCACAAATAAATCAATCAACAGTCTGCGCCATAGGTTTCATTTGATGGCTGGGTGGGGGGCTAGGGGCGGAGCCATGGCGTGACCAGTGCAGCTGGAAGCGAACTTACGACGCTTGGGTCAGCAGCTCTACATTGTAGCAACGGCACTGACTAGATAGCTTGCCGAAAGTTTTCCCATATCAGGAAGCTGACATGATGAGTGTCTGAATACTCTGACGTAACTGATCAAGCAATATCCTAGTCGCGGCTAACTGACAAAATTGACGAAAGCAAATGTAAACTAAACTGAAAACGCAATGTGAAGAAAGGCCAACTTGGGAGAGGACTACCTCCCACTGTATATATGATGGTATCATTGTTTATTATAACAAAATATGTACCCTGGCAAGAGTGTTAAGTTAAACAGACATATCAGAGTAAGCAGCTTACATGCAAATAGTAATATCAATCTGCAAATACGAGCGTAGAAAGGACAAAACAGCTACAAGAAAACATTTATGCAGCTTCGTAGTAGTGTTGCAAAGCCTGCAGAAACTGTGCAGCTGCCAGTTTTGTTTCCAGTTTTCTCTTTTATCATCTCTTGTCTTCCCGTCTCCCTTCTTTTCGTCCTTTTTGCTCTTTTTATTTATATTTATTTCTTTCGAATTGTCATTCACTTTCTATCCCATTCTTTATTCTTCTTTTTGTCTCTCTCAATTTCTTCCGCCATTTTTTTAGATTTTACACAAAAGCTGTTATAAGACCACAAAAAGGATCGCATGTGCACCATATATATCCACGGCCGTACCAACCCCTGGTGGCCGTAACTGCAATCACAGTAAATATAAAAAAACACAGTACATGAAAAACACGTAAGACATAATGGTATTCGAACCCGGGTGCCCTGCGTGCCAGCACAGCATTCTACGACTGAGCCGTCCCGCTTTTTCCCTTTATTTCTAGTTGAATTTCACACACAGGGGGACAAGATCAATATATTACACTACACAACCAACATGACAGAACAATAACTACGGCTGTCAAGCACTGCTAAGGAACGTCGCGCCTTGAAAAATCATAGAAACTAAGACTTCCATTGTTTATGACCATCAAGAAACGAATTCATTTGTTCTTACAACCTCGAGAACCCTTCATTTACTTTATATTTCACTATTTAAAAATTATATAACTAAGCCATAACTCTGCTTGGAACTCCATTGCAAACTAGCCTTATGCAAGTTTGATGTCGGGAAAAGGAATCACTGTAATATGAGTATTGAAGCACCTTAAAACATAAAACGAGCAAACAAGCATCACATATTGCGGATTGCATAATGACGTGGTTGCAGAGTGCTCTAAATCACTAAAAATGTGTCAAAAGTAATTGTTAATCTTCAAGACCCATAATATAAAAAATGCACAAAATTGCTTGCAATTGCGTAGCAGATACCACACGTCTCCGATGATTGACGAAGGAACGAATCCCCCCACAGTGGAAGATGCCATCTTTCACTCTGCGGCAATCTACTACAGTGGGTGAGAGTCAAAATACAAGTTGAGAAAGAGAAAGAATGCCTGAAAAGTAGGGAAGTTAACTTGTCTAAGTCGAGATTGCTACCTTACCCTTGGGGAAAGGAGAACAAGGAAGGAAAAGAGTGACAGAGGGAGACAGATACATTGCACATGGCACACACGCCACACAAACAGTGCAGGTTTCACAAGCGGTCGCTCAGTGATGTTGCCCTTCAGAATTGTGAAATGGCTTGTGTGGCTTTCTGCGCTGTTGTACTTGAAGGCAACGCACCCAAGATCTACAGAGTAAAGGCTCGACCATGCAGTTTCCTTAAGGCACACTCGGGAGTCTTCTTCAAAGTCTGGGCAATCTTCTTCATAGTCTGGACAATGTAACGGGGCATGGTCGAGAGTTTCTACGCAATGGCAGTTATCACAGTTTGGAAAGTTAGCCATACCAATGCGACAACTGATTGATTTGGTAAAGACAACGCTGACCCACAACCGACACAGCATTGTAGCATCACATCACGAAGTCTTTGATGGCAGCTGTAATTGGAGTAATGAACCAAGGTTTTGAGGGCGGTAAGTGGCGTTTTATGGAAGATTGCAATGCAAAAGTGTGGCATTAAGCGCGTTGGTGCGAAGTTCTTTTGCGCCATAAACTATTAAGTAGTGTATGAGCAGTTTAGGCACTCTGTCGTGGGCACATCAGGCAGCGTTGTCGGCAAGGTGGTTTTCCCCAATCCCACAGTGACCCGGTAGCCATGCAAAGATTATGTCTTTGGTTAGTGGCGTGATGATAGATTTTAGTGATTTGAGACACCAACTTATGGTAGTTTGCACGTTGTTGACTTCGCATACACTAAAAGGCCACAATCAAGTCACAGAATATAGCCCACTTATCCAGAAATTCTCGCACTATAACTTTAATTGCTACTAGAAGGATGGTTAGCTTGGAGCCCGTAGATGTCACGCGTAAAATTTTGAGCTCGACGGTGACCCACCGAAATTGAATCGAGAAGGCAGCCGTCGAACTTTTCGAGAGTGAACCGTACTTATAAATATGAGTTCTGTTCGCTTATTGTCACGGAAAAAACCACACAAAACCTTGAATCGGCACAGGTTTGTTTACTCAAATCTCTCGTCCTTCTTTGTCGATCATTCGCCGTGCTGTCCTCAGTTGTGTCACTACCATGGCATTACACCCCTGCTTGAAGAGCATAGTCCTTATGCCGATGTACAACAGGAGGAAGACTCCGACAAAGAGAAGAATTAATTAATGACGTGGTCAGCTTTGCTCTCCACGGGAGAAGTACCGCTTCAAACGAGATACGTGAACGATGTACAGGCGCGGACTCCTTTAACGGCGTAGAATTGCTTTACCTTCAGGAAGAACTTCGTAGGTTACATCGCTGAGCTGTTGTACGATCTTATAAGGGCCAAAGTAGCAGCACGAAAACTTCTCTGAGCTACCACGTTGATGGACTGGTGTGCGAACTCACACTTTGTCACCTGGTTGGTACGTGACGTCTAGGTGGTGGAAACTATATCGGCTGGCGTCGTTGTGTTGCTGATAGCGTATAAGCGTTCGGGCAAGCCGGCGCGCTTCTTCAGCATGTCTAGCGAATTCAGCAGCATAACTGTCACCATCAGAATAGTCAGTGGGTAACAGCATCACGTCCAACTTTGTTAAAGCTTCCCGGCCATGCAGCAGGCGGGAAGGGTTGAAGCCGGTAGTTTTTTGCATGACGGTAATATACACAAAGGTAACGTATGAATGAAGGTCGCCCCAGTTTATGTATTCGATGTCAACCTATATGGACATCACATTTGCTATTTTTCTGTTTGTCGTTCTGTAAGCCCATTTGTCTAGGGATGGGAAGCCATAGTTTCACAATGAGCGGTACTACTGAGCTGCACGGTATCTTTGATGCGCTAGCTGTGCTGTAAATGCCGTGCCCCTGTCTGTTATCACCACTGTCGGAGCACCACGGTGGAGTACGATGCTATGTACAAAGAAGGTGGCGATATAGGTGTCTGTGCTTCGTGGGAGAGCTTTGGTTTTAATGTGTCCCATGCAGTAGTCTGGAACAACAGGAATCCAGTGATTACCTGTTGCGAACGTGGGGAATGGTCCGAGCTAATCTATGCCAACTTGCTGAAAAGGAGGTGATGGAGGATCAACGGGATGCAAAATCCAGGGGCACGCATTGGTGGTGTCTTGCGTCATTGATAGTCGCGGCATATTTTGACATACACTTCACGTCATTGTGAAGGTTCGCCCAGAAGTATCTCAAGCGTATACGCGAAAGCGTCCTTCTGAAGCCGAAATCGCCCGATGATGGCTCGTGATGAGAGGTGCGTTATATGTCTTCACGTAGTATGGAAGGCACAACAAGAAGGCAGGCAGCCGCGGTCGACTAAAACTAATTTATAGAGAACGTGATTGGGAAGGGAAAACGACGATAATGTTCACGCAAACGTACAAGGTGGCTCCGATAAATTGCCCTTGAAATATTCGATGAAGGGCAGTAGCTCTCAATAGCTGCTTTGTTGCTTGCTCATGTCGGATGCTGTGAGAACGGAAACAAATGCGCCTTCTTCATCGACGTTACCTTGCGAAAGCTGATGTGTAGCACGCGACAAGCATACGGCGTCCGTGTACTTACACACCGACTTGAACGTGACCGTCATGTCGTACTGCTGTAAAGGAAGACTCCAGCGTGCAAGACGGCCGGATGGATCATTCAGTGTGGCCAGCCAGCTCTGTCAATGGTGGTCCATCACGACACAAAATGGTCAGTTCTACAGATATGGTCGGAACATAGCAATGGCTCATACCACGGCCAAGTATCCCTTCTTCGTGAAAGAATGGTTGTTTGCAGCCTGTGACAAAGTAGTACTGGCGTAAGCGATAAGGCGCTTCGCCCCATGTTGCCACCATACGAAAACGGCACCAAGAGGAAAGTTTCTGGCATTCGTATGCAGCTCAGAGTAGCCGTCTTAGTCAAAGTGCCCAAGAATGGGTGGTGTTTGCAAAAGTTTCCGTAATTACGAAAACGCACGTTCTTGCTCATGCACCCAAACATTGAAACATTTTCCTTTGTAAGGTGGTGGAGAGGTTAAGCTATCTTTGAAAAGTTTGGAGCGAAGTGCAAAGTCTCAGAAAACGCCAGAGTTCGTGTTTGTTCATACATGTTAAAGAATGAACAACAGCAAATGTCTTGCCAGGGTCTGGTCAAATTTTGTCGAAGCTGACGACATGGCCTAAAGATCTGAGCTGATCATACCTCAAAGGGCATTTTTCTGGCTTGAGAGAGAAACCAGTGGTGCGAATTGCGTTGAGGACAGCTTGACGGCGTTCCAGAAGCGGCTCTAAGGTTTCAAAAAAGACTACTATGTGATCTAAATAGGCGAGGGATGACTGCCATTTGAGACCTCAATGAACCGTGCACATCATGCGCTGAAACGTAGCAGCATCGGAGTGCAAGCCGGAAGCAAGAACCTTCAATTCATAGAGGCCGTCTGGCATAATGAATGCTGTTTTCTCGCGGTTTTGCTCGTCAACTTCAACCTGCCAGTAGGTGCTGCAAAGGTTCATTGACGAGAAGTATTGGACACGTGAAGGTGGTCCAGAGTCAACGATGCGATGGGGGGGGGGGGGGAATGGACGACCCTTTTTGTGAACTTGTTGAGCTTGCGGTAGCCCACGCAAAAACAAATCGTTTCATCTTTCATTTTCATGAGGACCACGGGTGATGCCCATGAGCTTGTGGAAGGCTGTATGATGTCATCTGCAAGCAATTTTTTGACTTGGTCTCGCATAGAGTCTTGCTCCTTGCGAGAGATGTGGTAGGCTCGTTGGCGTACGGGCCTTTCATTCTAGCGTGTGACTATACTGTGTTTTGCTATGGACGTTGGATTCACTCGGGACGTTGAGGTGAAACAGTTCATAAAAGATTCGAAAAGGCTTCGGAGGCTAGCCTGCTGAGCACTAGATACTTCTAAATTCACATCACTTTTGACATGGGCTCGTGCGTCAGCGTAAAAATTGACGCCTTTTTGTAGAACTGTGAGGGAGCAGCAGAATCATTAAGGGGCTCGAAATGGGCGATTGCACTTTCTTCTACTGTTTCGCTGTGTATTTCTTTCCAAATTTTTCTGTGTTATCTTTGCTATTTTACTCTCTTCCAAAACGCCCACGGCCACACACAGTTTATCTTTACCGCGTTTCACATCAATAGCTAAGGCCATCGCAATCTCTCATGATCATCCAGCCAAAATGCGAATTACACTGGAGGAGCTTAGTGCACATAATGAACACCTTCCCCACGCACTTCTTGACGACCTCACTTCACTTCCAAAAGCCCAGACAATAGCCTCCTTCTACACAAAATTCTGAACTTACCATGAGTATCTTCTATCAGACAATGCACCTCCAGAGCGCATCCCGACACCTTCTTGGTGTTGGAGCGTACCAAAACTACTATTTCTAGTGTGAGAAAATCACAAGAAGGTGGATCTCTCTTCAACAACTCTAAAGCAGTTGACTTTACTAGTGCTGCATGAAGAAAACTGCCACGCGAATTTTTTATTAAGACTTTTTTTTTGTTTCGTCTCACAAAGCCTGTCAAGAATCATAAGTTCAAACTGCGCTTCGTTGTACGAGAAGGTTCACGAGCATTGTGGATCAGTTTGTTAAGATTTCACGAAAAATTTGAACACTCGAGATTGTTCCAGGCTTGAATATTCGACGGCTCATGTATGAATGCCGACGCGTTTAGCCGGTTGTCAGTTGAACGAAAGCCGACGCTCTGTGCACCGCTATCATTGCTAGTGTGTTGCTATAGTTTGGCTTCCCAATAATCAGCCACATATTCGGTCGAAAACATTTCACTTTGAGCATTGAGTCAACTCCTTTCATCGACGTTACGAAATCATGACATCTGGCGAAGGTGCTGCTTCTTTCACGTTCCAGACCCCTCTGTCGTGATGCCAACCCCACTGAAGTTGCCAAAAAGACTCACACGTCAAGCCCCCACAGCGAACAAGCCGCAGGTAGATGTGACAGCAACCAGAGCACGGGGCCCTTTCTGAAACAACAAGGCAGCCCCGCATAATGACAGCGACAGCAGAAATGACGACCATTCCCGTGCAGCCTGCCCCAGTCTTTCTCCGGCAGCACAAAGAATGACCAACATCGCGTGGATCATCGATTGAGGAGCTGGAAAGCTGGATCGAGACATACGTTCGAGTCGCCACCTTGAACATCTGGGGCCGTAACAAAAACCATTCTGTGTGTACTTGTGCCTAGAAGACACTAGAAGACACTCATACCAAGCCCCAACAGCGAACAAGCCGCAGACAGAGGGAACTGCAACCAGAGCCCGGCACCTTCCTGAAACAAGCTAGCCTCGGACCCCGACAGCGACAGCAGCAATGACGACCACCTCCGTGCAGCCTGACCCAATATTTCTCCGGCAGCGCAGGAGCCACCAAAATTTGGTGGATCTCCAATTGAGGACGCTGAGAGCTAGATCGAGGCATATGTTTGAGAACAGCTAAGACCCATAGAAAAGCCACTCTGTGTACGTTTGCGCACGGAGACGCCGTAAAGATGGTGTTCGAGAGCCGGGAATCCAAGCTACGAAACTGGAATCTCTTTCAGACGATATTCCTTAGCACCCTATCAAGCGTCGTTCACAAGGAAAGGGCCCCCAACTTGCTGGAGAGACGGGTGCTACTCCCCAATAAAAAAGCGACCATCTTCGTCGAAGAGATGACCCGGCTGTTTTGTTAGGCCGACCCTGTAATAGCTGAGCAGAAGCTATGATACCTGGTGCGAGGCCTCAAGCAAGAGCATGTTTCAAGACTTGTCCGGAACCCGCCCAAGACTGTGAATGAATGTTTTAACAAGGCCGCGGCCATATAAAAGGCACTTGATATGCGGACAACGCAGTACAACCGCCGCGCTTTATTCAACTGCGTTGAAGCTTTCAGTACCGACGATGTGCTCGAGACTATTCGAGTGATCATGCGGGAGGGGCATCGCAAGCTGTTACCTTCACCGCAGCCACAAGCTAATGCGATCGCCGACATTGTCCGCGAAGAATTTCATCAGACGCTTTGAATTCCAGAATGCTTTTCCACACCCCCGTTACGACACTTCCCCACCGCGTTATTCCGCCAGACATCACCAACCCCACCTCCAACGCCATGCCACGCACGTGCTGGCCAGTAAATACGCGCAGTTGGAGCAAAAATACACGCAAGAAATATGGGTGGTCCGCTCATTGTAGAAATTCATTCGTGGAATTTGAATTCTAAAAAAGATCAAGGATGCACAACATTGGATGCAAAACGCTAACTATGTGCGCGCTCGGGCTCATAAAAAATGTAACGTAGGCTCTGACAAAGTGCAACAAGGAAAAGTGGTTAATATATTCAAAAGGTGCTAGGATGAAGACAATATATTTAGGGATGGTACCATTAGGCATCTGATATCAAGTCTGGTATGTTCCTCTGTTTTGTTCTGTCCTCATTCACATCAATCTACAATTATTACTAGTTGTCATTAACTAACCGAATAACGTCTTCTGCAAGATAAGGACAAAAAATTGCAAACCTAGCATGACTACCTGATAGCTTTTTATGACTGTCTTCTGTGATCAGAAACACCATCTGTGGCCTGGTTTTATAAAATTATTATAGCAAAACAAAGCAAATGTAGTTTGATTACCCTAATAATGTTTTTCTACACAATGTTTGCCAACTGTATCCAGACATACGTCAATGCGATGGGAACAAGGGACTGTTTTCTTTCTATTGGGCAGAAAATACTACGTAAGTAACCTTGCTCGGTTTCATTGCTCAATAATGTTTGAGTTGCGAAGCCATATGGGTGAATGAACGTGAAGGCCACTGATTGCGCATTGTTTTATAAGTGAAGGCAAGAGAAATGGTGCTTTTCATTTAATTCTGATGGTTCTTTTGGTATTCTCCGGCCTCGTCCGGCGCCATGAGCATGCTTTTGGTGAACCAAAAGTTGAAACTATTAGGCTCGAAAAAAAAAACACATACTTCTATTTTATTTCGGTAAAGGAATCACCCACCTTTTTCACCGCAATGACGGAGCCTCGGCCCCTAGCCAGCACTTCTACTCCTGGCTACGGGACTGGCTATTTGTATCTTCGGTGGGACAAGTGTGATAATTAAGCCACCTCTGCCGTACCTAGGAAACGTACAATGGCGTTAAGCTTTGGTGCTTGCCCAAAGCAACTCACTTCAGTGGTTTCAACTTAACCGTCATATTTCCAGCTAGGCTGCCTTCTCATTCGCTTAGAACTACTTATCGTATATAAGGACTTAAGACAGAATCACGAAGCCTTGGGGAACACGGCACGCTGCCTGTCCATCAGTGTTGTCTTATCAGATGCAGGACTGTCTGGAGAAGACCTGCCTAGCGTCAAGCGTGTGTACATCTGTTTGTCAGAGAGCGCATGACTCACGTTAACAGGACCACGACAAGTTCGACAGGATATACCCCGCCGCGGTGGTCTAGTGGCTAACGTACTCGGCTGCTAATCCGCAGGTCACGGGTTTGAATCCCGGCTGTGGCGGCTGCATTTCCGATGGAGGCGGAAATGTTGTAGGCCCTTGTGCTCAGATTTGGGTGCACGTTAAAGAACCCAAGGTGGTCGAAATTTCCGGGTCCCTCCACTACGGCGTCTCTCATAATCAGATGGTGGTTTTGGGACGTTAAACCCCACATATCAATCAATCAATCAATCACTCAAGTTCGACAGGATATACACACGTAGTAGGAACCGAAAGAAAAAAAGAGAGGGTGGAAATAGGCCTGTTGATAAAAGCTCTGGCCCCCTTTATCTCGAAAACACCTCAGCTGAAGTGAATCTACACGTTTCGGCCCACTGTTTCTCGGGCGTCTTTTAGCGCCACTTCCCGGCCAAAGACATAGGGTCTCATCAGAGTTCTCTTTTGCGGACCGCATCAGGATCTATAATACGGAACAAAACAGAAGCCCCAAAAGAGTTAACTGTTGGGCGAGTCGGTGCTTAGGAGGGGCGCATTCTGCCCTCGTTCTTTTCTTCCTGTGTGTTTTGTTTAGTTGCACTGTTACGAAGGTTACTATGTCAACACAGGAACCGTATACAAGGAATTCATAGCATCTATCTCTTATTGCGAATGGTACTGTTTCAATGTCTTTTACAGCTTAGGTATGCAAGCATTACGTTATATGCGGTGGCTCTACTCTCTCAAAATATTCGATTGGCCAAAACTATATCTATACCAGTATACTTATGAACCACAAGAGTTCATGCCTGTTGATGTTGCTTTTCCGGCAAAATGGCAAAGCGCTGTGCGATGTGCAGTATATCTCTGCCTTTCTGCTTTCGACCTCTCTGTTTTCCAATAAATTATCCCTCTCCTTAATCTGCTTGCATTCAAAAACGTGCTGTAAGCACACGTTCATAAACTTGTGAAACCATGAAAAATGTGGCCCTGACACTTGCTTGTATTTTCATTTCTGGCGTTTATTTTGCTTGTCACATATTCATAAGCTGTACGTCAAGCTGCTCACTTAACGCTTATCGAATTTTCATAATTTTTGTTCCTTACGATGAGGAAATATACTTGACGACTTGTCTAAATAGAAAGTCATAAGCTTTTTAATGGTGCAGTTGCTTACGCGTTCGAAAGTTCTAAATTCAGTTGTAAGCCTGTAAACCAAATTTATTTAAAACAAATTTGTTTACAAGAGTAACACGGTAATAGAGTTCTAGCAGTTCTTTTTTTCCATGACGTGACATTTGCGATCATAATAAAAATTGTGATGAAAAATTTATATAAATCGAACAATGAAGTATGAAATTACTAAATTCATTTCAATATACAGGGTGTGTAAGAAATTGCCTAATATTCTTCAAAAATCAGTAAAAGGCGCTATGTGCTCGCTGTTTTCACAGTTGCTTTTTTGTAGCGGCAGTCATCTTAAGAGGCTTCAAGACATAATTTGGAACAATGATTAAGAAGGCTAAATTAATTAACTGTTCATTTAGTGTAGTTAGGCAGCGAAGTCAAAATGGGAGCATGGAAGTCCTTTATGCGAAAAAACCAATCACTCTTTGAAATTTCGGAAAGGTGGCTTCCAGCTATAACAGCGAATAGATGAATTTCTCCTGAATTTCGTGGTGAAACCGAAACATAAACGCGAAAATGTGCAACGGCCACATTGGTTTAAAGGCTGGTGCACACCGGTGACTAGCAGCGTTCGCGCGACCATTTGTGACTGGCGACCGAAAAACGACTGATGTTCTCACCGGCAGAGGCTGCATTCGAGCGACCGGAAGTCGCAATAGCGTAGAGTTACGTCCGGATCTCGTTATCATTGAAAACTCTGGAGACCGGCCCCGATCAGCTGATCGCCGCCAGCTGCATGAGTGAGTGGAGCAAACCGAGCGTTCCGCGTTTCTTGTTTTTATCTGTTATGGCCAGCGCAATGAAAAAACAAACAACAAATATTGAGCATCGCTGATTGGTTCCAGCAGCTTTGCCACCGCAGTCGTGCGACTGAAAAATCGATCAGGAAGCGACTAGCGAAAGCTGCCACTTTGCGACCGTTTGCGACCGTTCGCGACTATTTGCGACCAGTCGCAAATGGTCGCGCGACCGCTGCTAGTCGCCGGTGTGCACCAGCCTTAAACACCCAAAGTGAGAAAGCACTTTTATACAAAAAATAGCAGCGTCGTAGTGTGAGTGTGTGTTCGGCACTGCAATTACAACATGCATGACATACATACTTTAAAAAAAGGGGAAGAAATATAGCTCTGTAACTACTGCTTTGAATAGTGACGTTATTGTAGTCGCGTGACTATTGCGCTCATTGGTCGTTTGGCTTCGATTTCCACGCAGAAATCAGAATGTAGTTTTTTGCAGTTATACTAAAAGACACTTATATGAAATTTCAAAGCGGCAATAGGTTTTTTGCATGAATTACATCTACGCTCCCATTTGACTTATGTGCCTCACTCTACTAAATAAAAAGTATATATTAACTTTTCTAATAACTGCTCAAAACGATGCCTTCAACATTCTCAGGAAGCCCGCCGCCACAGAAAAAGCAACTATGCAAACAGTGACCAAATAGCATTCTTTTGCTGATTTTTAAATAATATTGGACTCATTTCCTGACCCGCCCTGCATACTTAAGAACTTACTGCTCCATCCTGTCCCTTGGAAAGCAACTAAGATACTGTTTATTTTTTATTCACGCCTCTGTACCCAGGTTGTAAATCTTAAATATTATGTGTACTGGGAAGTCTCTTTTAGCGTTTCACTTTTCATGGGTATGCCAACTCATCACTGTTAGCTTAGAAATCGTCATACTAAGTTTAGGATCTTCCTATTTTTTAGAGCGTGATGCCGCAAACCTCACGCTGGCATTCTCAGGATAAGGCAGTGAAAAGCTCACTGCAATACGACACTTTCGCAAAGCTATATACCTCATCCGCTAAAGGTAACAGTCTGGTATTTTTGCTGTTTAGCAGGAATATTACGGAAGAATCAGCTTGAATCTTAGATCTGCCACGTACAAGTCACATCATTGCACAATGATCTCGTCTGTTGGAGTGCAAGGAAAGCTGCATCAACGTCGCAGAAACTACAGCTCAGCCGCAGCAACCACTCATAGCGTCTCGCCAGGTAACGCTTTCGAAACGGTTCATTCACACATAATTGAAGAAGCGGCGAACATTACACTTCGATTCTGCTGGCCTATTCTCTTAAAATTATAGCAATTTTTACCTCAAGTGACGCGTAAGGTCCAAAGAGCGACATAGCACGTGACGTAATCATAACGAGCCAAGTACGGCGAGCAATATATGTTAATACTTACTAAAGGTGTAGGGTTACCATCCACATGTTATATCGTGATTAGTGCCACAGCACGCTGTGCTACTGTTACATATAGCGTGAATAAATTTCTGTGAACAATAAGTTGAGGGCTGCAATCACTGGTATTAAGTTAGATGTGATGACGATGGGCCCTTCCGGCCCGAATCCACCTGCCCCTTCCGCTTTATTCACGCATCTGCACAAACTGCATTTGCAAGGGTCCCTCATGAGTGATAGCAATATCTTTTTGGAATTGATATATGAGAACCAATGGGGTGGCGATTGAGTAATTATTTTAACACCACTAACAGTTTGCTGCAACTTCTTACGATTCCAATGGCATTCAAGCTGTGCCTTTTGCATTTACGTCGAACAAACGCAATATTATGACGAGCATGTTTTTTCGCTCTCAGAGGTTTTCAAACGGGTTAGTCGCGATAGACATCTTGACCAACTTATCTCGTAAGTACTGAACGAATTGCGAAGAGGCAACGTTTCTGCATCCAGACACGCGGTGACAGCTAAGTGTGCGAAAATCAGCCATCATAGTTTCATGTGTATGAACAAATATTGTGATTATTGCACGAATAAATCCTGCTTCACGTTCACTATTCAAAATGTCTGATGCCATCTTATCTATTTAAAGAAGCATACTCAAACTATTCGGGCCGAAGGATAGTTAAGAATATTTTACTTGTCGCATATATTACATAAAAAAGAAGTCCCCTGTATGGAGAATTGAATTATACTAGTTAGTGAAAACTGATGATTGAGTTTTCACCATTCAAAGTTAACAAAAATTCGTAACTTATTCAGTATTCACTTCAAACTTATTTTTTCAATGTGAAATATTCAAACCGAGCACTGTGAAGTCGTCGCAATATCGTGCTAGAAGACTATTTCGTAATTTAGACAGCGGAACGTACCACCTCCGCTTAGCGGAATGCTCTTTGCGTACATTCTCTGATCAGTATGTACCCCTACTGATCATATTTAGCAATAAACCAATAGAATTAGCCAAGCATTACCTAAAACGAATGAAATGATTGCAATTTAAACACACGTCATTAAAATTCATGAGGGGTAAAATCTATTAAGGTGGAAGCGTCAAAGTTGATGGGCCTTTCGTCTTCCCAAAAAGGGCCTTTCTTTAAAGCTGTCACTAAGTAGAACGTCCACTGCCGTGAACTTGTATGGGGTTGTCACAAAAACAGTGAAAAAAACTTACATGAAATTCGCTGCTCAGTTTAGTCTGCGGTCATGATGCCATAATGAGGAAATGTCTTTACTATAACCATTCAGCACAGTGCAATTTTTCCGCTTGGTTTACTCGCAATAAAATAGCGTGAAGAGTGAATCCTATAGTAATTGAAATAGTTTTGTCAGAACAATGTGGTATCGAATGTCGTGATTCTTTTCTTATTCTGGCTTCTTCCAGTGTTTTGAGGAATACATTGCGGACCCGCACTATCAGGACTATCAAGACACAATATATTTCGATTTTGAGACACTACAATGCTAGTTGTATACAGACTGGTGTCAAGAAACAGAAAATGGAAGTAACAAGACCAGTGTTCTCACGTCAAGTGGTAGGGTGTACCAGTCCTCACAGGACGCACCCTCATTAAGAACTGTCACCTGCGTAGTTTCGTGTCCGTATACGTTATCTTCAAAAGCTATTATGCTGTCATCCAGGTTCAAACGTTAAGGGAAAAAAACAATAGTAGTAATCACAAGATTTCTGTTTCTTCCCGGAAGGCAGGCTATTAAGTTGACACGGAAGCGAATTCTTTCGTGTGTGATTGTGTTTTTACTAGAACCACATATTCACAATCTCATGAGCTTTCTTCACTTCCCACACAACATGTCCATCAAACCATGATGTTTGATATCCTTGTTATCTGCATCTTAAACAGGCATCTTTTCGCACAACCACACCGCTTGGATCAAGAAGGCGTTCATTGTCTGTTTTATGGGGTTTTGTGCTGTCATACGGCGTTGTTACCTCGTCACATTCATTTATGGCACGCCATGATCAGTTTTTTCTCCTTTGCACCCGGCCATATGACAGCGTCGCCTTTCAGTCACAAGGCTTCTTAGGAAAGTTTCAACTTGGTTTGATCGGTGCGAAGCAGGAATAAAAGAACGAGGACACAGAGAAAATCTGACGGGACCATTGGCGTTTTTCTGTGTGTCCTCATCATTTTCGCGCTGCTTCACACCCGTGATGCCTTACCAACCGGTACAAGTTCATACCTCATTAAAATTCCTTTGGTAATTATTTTATACTATGAAATTCAATGTCTCTATATGACTCTATTTCTTCTTTTCCTTTTTTTGCTTTCTTTTTTCTTGTTTTGTTAGTTTTTTTTGTCGTCTAGTGAAATTCTAGTGTCGCTATCGGCATAGGTGTTACTGAGCAAAAAATAATTATGTCTGTGAGCTAAAAAATTACGAATACAAAAATAAAATAAATAACAAAATAACAAAGACTTTCAGTTTGAGTGACAAAAGAGTCCAGACCGTCTTTCTCACAAGCAAGTGTTCCACTACGAAGCCAAGCCTTTGCAAGAAACCACTTCAGAAGAAAGCGCTACTGAATGCCACGTAGTGACTATAGTAGACTTAGTGCACTTATAAATAGTTGCAGAAACGTACATTCGCGTGAGGCTTCTTTAAAGCTTCTAAATTGTACTACGAGTGGATGTTTCAAGAGCTCTATCATTAAAAAGCATTCAGTCATAAATAATCGTCATTATTAGGAAAACCAACAACAATGTGAGCAGCTGCATAGATCAGCGTGTTGCCTTACTGACCGTGGTGGGCCCTTGGCTCGTTCGCAAACGGATGACCTATGGCGTAGTGTACCCTTAACAACTGTACTGCAGCAGGTCATCCAACATGGCCTGAAACGGGCAATCATACGCGGACGATCATTCTTTTTCCTACGACACAGTTGAGGTATGCACAGTCAACCGAAGCATGGCTAGCACTTGAGAAGGCGATACGCACGGGCACTGATTACGCAATCGCATTTTACTCTTGAAGGTAAAGCTCAAGCGTCGACGAAGTTGGTTGGTTGATTTGTTGGCTGGTTGGTTGACGAAGTTAACCGACCGACCGATCGAATGACCGACTGATCGATTGACCGACCGACCAACCGATCGACCGACCGGTTCATGCGTGTTCAACGGAAAAAAGGTCGTATTGTGAAGAAAACTCTCCGGTGTCGGTGGTTCGTATCTGGTGTCAGTTTTTTTTTTTGTGGTCTTAGCTCTATAAATTCAGATTTACCCGGAATAAAAGCGAAGCTTAAACGAAATGTAAATATTTGCTAAAGAAGAAACGCAAACAATGCTCTGTCGTTATTCTTGTGGCCCGAATGCCGCAAAATTAGGCGCCAAAAAAGGGTAAAGGAAAAATGTAGGTGACGAAAAGAACTTCGAGAGATGGATGGATGGATGGATGAAAAACTTTTATTGGGGTCCTGAAGGATTCCACCCCGAGAGAAGAAACAATTTTTGGGAAAAGGATATAATCAACGTAAAAAAAAGAAAGTTTCGCTTTCTGGTAATCAGGTAAATTACCACTCTTCTCTTTGTAACTGCGTTGATAACACCCAAGTTTGTATTTATATATTTTTTCAAAATAGACGCAGACTCTGCCCAGGTGGCGCTGAGAAAAACGCCACTACCAGCGCCCCCACCGACGCGCTGGCCATAAATGAGTAGAGCACAGAGAGCCGCCCGCAAGTACACTTGCATAGGCCCTACTCTTTTGTTGGTCTTGAGGCGTGGTTTCCTGAAAATCAAGGGCATGGAAAGCTCTTTTCTTTTCAGTCTGACCTTGCTTCAGAAAAATGAGAAGCCTGTAAAATTGAACTGCGGGTACCATGCGACAGATTTTTCAGTTACTGGGCGGGCTGCAACTGTCACTCTGAGTGCAAGCGAGCATCGCGTGACATGGAGTTCGAGGCAAGCACTCCGACGTTCTTTCTGTTTCGCCTAAATGCGTTAAGCTTGGGCACACAGCTAATGCCACAGCGACAAAGTGCATACATGAGCTGTCTGTCTTAAGAGCAATGGTACAAAGCTCGCTTCATCCAGCACGAATAGCCCTGATAATTCATTTACAGTTGCATTCTCCATCAATCTCTTGCTTCCTGTGCTTTGAACTGTTCTATTACGGAAGCTAGAATGTTCCGTTGACGGTTGTCATCCGTTTGTATATGCTACGGAAGGGAATACATGCATGCGCACTTTCTTGGTGTATAGCGAAAGGCAACACCAAGGCCTATAGGATAGCGCCGGCAATCGCGGATACCAACGGCAAAACCAAACAAACTGATTGTGGTCACGATCATCTTGTGATTTATCTGTTTATTGTACATGATCGCAGTCTTCGAAAAGTTGACATACTTGGAGAAGTTATTGTTAGGAGCGTCGAAGCGTGAGAATTGGAGAGCGCCGACAATGACGCGGATCGCTGATTGTGGATATCCAAACTCATTTCAGAATAAAACCAAAAGAAACGTCAAATTTAGGTGTTTCAGGACAACAATTATCAAAAAGTCAGAATTGAGTCTTTAACAACTTCTGCTCTTGTGATGAACTTCGTAAATGTCATCATCGAGTGTACAGCGTTCAACAAAAGTCGTTATGGTTCAAGTGTCTTTGAGCTTAAATTCTGCTACAATGACGTCATGCTGCTTTTCTTTTTAACACTGTGCACTCTAAGCCAAAATGACCTAAATGGGAGCAGCGGGTGCTTTTAGTCTTTGATACCAACTGTTACTCTTTGAAACGACCGAGCGGAGCAACATGGCTGACATGTCCAAAAACAAGGAAGTAATCGTATTAGGCTTAAGTTTGTTAGGGATCAACTGAAGTAGGAATGGAAGTAATTGTCTGATCACGCAACGGTTACTCCCCTGAAAGACACCACAAAGATATATGCGCCTTCATTGATATTGAGAGGCCAGATTTTTTTTCTGTGCCGAACTGGACCAAATAAAATATTTATTTATTTTAGAATCCGCAAATTTTCAAAGCAGCGCTGGCTGACGACAGAAGACCTGCAAATACAGCTGCTGCAGCGCGTGTAACACGCACAGGAGCACCAAAACTTGGGAAAAGAATGTCGAAGTCGATCAAACGCCGAAACGCGTGCGAAACAAGGACCTCAAAAAAATGGCCAACACACGCTGTTCGTTTCTATTGGCAAATGCCTCAAAGCCGATCAACCCCACTACCTCCCCACCCACCTAAAAACGTGCAAAAGGCTTTAACCCCCCCCCCCCCCCAAAAAAAAAATGGCAGCATATCCACGAAGTGAATGATGGAGAGTGGGGCGAAGCATTCGTCCGTCCATTCGTTCTTGCTTCCTTCGGTCTGTGCGACCGTCCATGCGTCCATCCGCCCACCCGTGCGTGCGTCTGTTCCTGCGTTCGTCCACACATCCGCCCCTGCGTCCGTTCATGCGTCCATTCATGCATCTGTCTGTGTGTCCGTTCGTCCATCTATTCAACGCTCCAAGTAGCACCATCTCGCATCGTTTCATCATATATTCCCCATATAGAAACACCACCATCCAGCGGACACTCTAAGGACTAAACGAGAGGTGGCACACGCACACTTTCTAACAGCTTGCGCTTCGGGTCTACTTCCCACCTTTAACCACCTCGAGGTCATGATATATACCAGTTCACTGTATTCATGGCACTGCGGCCCAATACTCGCTAAACCTTTCTAAAATGAAGGAGGTTACGCCCAGCGAGTATAACGTAGCAACCTTCTCCTGGCAGATAGAGTTCAATGTACATGCAATGGCTGCTAATGGGGATCGCAGCGTGCACGTTAACTAAAAGCCAAATGCTCCTGTCTCTCATACCCCATTATCAGCTATTGGCATGTACATTGAGCACTATTTTTTGTTGTTCGACAATGCACAGAAGGAATCTCTCACCGGCACAACCTTGGAGGTCAAAATGTTTGCAGGTCAAAGCGTAAGACTGGTTACATAATACGCGGGACGAACAAGTGCCGCAATAAGGAGCTTCGCCCCTAAAAAAGTTGACTCCTCCACAAGTGGAGAAGTTGACCTTGTGTTTGTCATGATGACACAGACTGGCCTGTGCTGGGAATTTGAGATTGTTTTTCCACGGAAGGCGCAGAAATTTTTTGATGCATTATGCCACTAAGTGAATGTTGGCAGGAGTGTCACGAACTCTACTGCGTGAGCTCACACGTCGCCTGAAGAAAAAGAAACCGAAAGAAAGATAATAAAGCATTAATGTTTACTTAAAATTTGTCCATTTTTTGTTACAAGCACACAGGCAGTGATCCACCATGGAGCTCTGGCCGTGTGTTCAGCGCCTACCAAGACTAAAGATTCATTCCCACTAGGAGTAACTGGAAGCCTGAGCAGTTGCTCCTCAGAAAGTTACTGCGAAAACGCGAAAGTAAGGGTCAAGACTAACCGTTGGCATACAGGCAGCCATGGGAGGGGAAAATGGTTGGTTCTCGGGGAGCAACTGGATGGCCTAACTGTTCATCCCCCAAACGAGGTACTGAAGGGAGAGCAATGGTTCGTCCTCCTGCAGTTGCTTCTTTTAGGGTAGTAATGGGAGTGGCAATGCAATTGCTCTCTGAATGGAGCAGCCCCGTTGCTCTCTTTTAGCTTAGAGTGTAAGATGACCTCATCATAAATAAATGTGCTCTGAGCGCTATTAAGGTAATAGCATCGCATCGTGAGCTCTTGTCAACGAAGTCTTCCAAATAAAGTTCATCAATTATAGGGGTGCGTAATTTGTCTCTGTGTCATCATCATCATCTTCAGCCTGACTGCATTCACTGCAGGATAAAGACCTCTTCTCTGTTCCGCCAGTCTCTGTGTACGTAAATTCAAGCTCCCACATCACATGTATAGTACTAAACTTCTTGAAGCAGATCCATAAATATTGTGCCAATTGCATCGTCGAAAACGCGTATCTTCAATATTCAGTAAAACCGTACCGATTTTTCAACCAGAAGTAATTGGAAAAGAGACCAGCCCGTCAGTAATGCGTCACGGCAATAAAAAACAAAATGCACTGGAATTGTTAGGATTCACAGCGCTAAAGAAACTGAAACAACAAATTCCGTTACATGCTGTGGATCCTGCCTGGAAACAATAAAAGAAGAAAACCAACGACGGAGAAAAGTTTTTGTTCTATCGAATGGATAAAAAAGGAGCTTTTTCATGTAATTGTGACGGATCTGCCAGAAAGCGCCCGTGATAAGTGACCCTACTTGCCCCCCGCCTTTTGCAGTGGTGGCAAGAAGGAGAACCCATTAGAGGAAAAGAACAGTCTCAATTCACTAAACCACTCGCAGAGGGAGCTTCTGTAGAAACGCAATAGAATATAGCAGTGACTATACGGGTGTTAGTCACAAAAGTATACCAGTCGCAGTTCAGTCATACTTTTTTTTCTGGGTTGCGCACGAACAAGGCAGCCTCGAAGAATGTATTCACACATCTCCACCAGCACTCTGGTTGTCTGTCACGCATTTTGTTAGTGTTCACTTTTCTGTAGATGTTGTTGTCATTCTTGGTACTCGAAGAACATTGCAAGAAGGATCGTATCATAGACTGGGTTGTAAGTGGGGATGGTTATGAACGGTGAAGCCACTTTGATATCACTGGGTTCTTTTGAGGCAGACAGATGTGGGCAGCTGGCTATAGCAACTGCGTCGATATGGTAGGTTATAAAGACACACAACGCTCTAGAACAAGCAGGATTGAGGCAAGAGTCATATATAACCTTTTGTGAAAAAGAAGGCTGCTATTTTACACGTCACTGCGAGAGCGTTCTCTGAATTGCACAGAAACCTAGATAGTATTATTGCTATTGGAAAGTGATTGCAATGCTGGCTTCGGTTGTTTGCTTGGTACAAAGGGCATTGGATCGTGGAATCGAATACGCAATTACTGCTTGCAATTTGTTCGTCCTCTGCAAGAAGAAACCGCGACTTCTAAGAGATAAACCCTAAAAATTACCTTTACGGGTGTTTTCCCGCTAGTAACAGTTTCCAACAAAGTTTGTATTCTGACATGGTTTCTCAGTGGCAGTCTATAGATTGATTTCTCGTTTTCTTTCTGTCTTAACGTACTTATTTTTCTCGAGGACTTCTTTTATGTATTATTGTCATGATTACTGCGCACATGAGTATTTATGGAGTATAAACGACTGGCTGGACCACGGCTGAGTTTTTTTCTGGCAATGATCTGTCTAGCATGAAAATGCAAGCCATTTTTTCTATAAATTACGGAATAAAGCATGTAGGAGTGTGTATGCGTGGCGTTTTGTTGAGGTGAGAACACGATATGCCTATGTTAGATGTATGATTTCAAAAGTGGAAACCCTGAACGACGAGATTGTTTGGCGATTGGGCGGAACCACACCGACACTCGCTCAACAATAGCAAAACAGATTTTGCTTTAATATTGTAGAGTGCGACAGATTCACTGTTCGTGTCCGTTCGTCCTTCTGTCTGTCTGTCAGCCGTAAACGGTGAAGTATATGTGCGCTAAGCAAATCGGTTGTTGGCCCATATCTCAAGTATGCCCTATCAAAGACTGGTGCTACGTCGTTGTTTTCGTCATCTTTTTGTTTCATAACCAGTCACAAAGATGATTTGATATCGTGAGCTCAGTTTCTGTTTAGTGCTTTTACAAAAAATATGTATGGACTTCATGAATGCGGTCGGCGCCATGTATGGCATTCCGCCTTTTTTTAGGCCCACTGCGAGGACGTGCGCTTCCAGCAAAGGAGGATAACCGGTTTGAAGAAATCAAGGCTGTATGTTGTTTGGATGCTGTTTGTAATAAAGTTAGACTTAGAAAAACTTGGTTTGTTCATCGTTGCTACGCTTTGCTTTAATGCTAGCCTAATATACATGTTTGTTGGGAGAAAGAGAGAGTGGGTGTAATATAATTGAGTGCCCTCTTATTTTCTGGCAAAGCTTACAGCTTATAAGGTTTTTAAGCAGTCCATCGTACAGATTCTTTCGCAGGAATTAAACTTGCTAAAGGAAATTATATTACGCACAAAAGTACTATTTCGAGTATGAGAAGCACGCTTGCGGAGTTATGTGGTTTACAGAGAACATCGCAAGCTACCCGGTTGTTTGATCTGCGTTACCTGTCGTTATGGGTACCGAAATATAATACATTATGGTCTCGAGCTTCCACTTGAAGGCCTCTAACCCTTTCGGCCCTGGCGGTGTCAATTGACACCACCGCACAAATTTTCCCCTAGTATCTCGGAAACGTAACCAATACTGCTCATTCTTGGGGGCATAGTTCTTCAATGATCCCCACTACAATTGACACCAATATTGCGGCAGGTTTGTGGGGGTAGCAGCCACAAAGAAGAAGAAGCGTGACCGAGGTCTTCCGTGAAGCCGAGGCGCGTAAGTTGAGGCGGGTAAGCGCCATTTTCGGGACGACGTACCGAAAGTGTTTCAGTGAGTATTAGGCTGAAAAGTAAGACGTTGGTTTTCATTTTGTGTGCACCATTGATTGGCAGAAAAAAATAAGTCACTTTTTACAATTTCCGATCACAGAGCCCTAATTATCTAATTTGATGACACGTTAATTAATCCGAAAATACTTGTACCAGTGGCTCAATTTTTTGTTTGTGGTCTTCTGAGGTCCTAACTACTAGAAAAACGCGCACAAAAAGTGTATATGACCAAAATAAAAAATCCAGGGCTGAAAGGGTTAAGATGCGTGTAGTGATAAGATGAATTTACTTCAGGAATGTCGCACAGACAGTGAAGTCCGTTCACAGTGACATCTAGGTTCTTCCCCTCGCAAATATAGGATCCCTAAATATCCCCAATCCGACAATTAGACGGATCTACCAGGTAAGAGGAACAAACTGTTTATTGGTATTTTATGGAAACTTAAATTAGGAACATAATTTGCCTATTCTAAATATAGCGGCTAAATTAGGAAAAGAACCCTTCAGCTTTCAGAACTTGCTATATAAAACAACACCCCTTTCTCGTTGAAATCCACACTGCCTTTGATGTAAATGAGCGACCACCGAGAACCGCCCCGGCGTCCCGTCAAGTATGGTGGCTGTTTTAGCCAGTTCTAAGCAACCACGACATAACTCATCACTACCGTAAAACACGGAGGCAGCGCGCACAAGAAGGCTTCCTATGACCCACCCTCCATGAGTGCCATTTGTTGTATTAAGCGTAACCAGCCCAAGTGACAAACAATCTAGACACGCCACCAGGCGCAGTGTCGTCACCTTATTCTTACACCTTGTTTCTTATCGTACAATAGGAGGCACTATCTCGTAGAGAATCATGCAAACCGCATTTGGGTGATGATATCTAAGACGGCACTGAACGCATTCTGTGTTATCTCTATTTCTCGTCTCAATTCAGAAAGGACGCTGGCCCATGCACATGCGTCCAACATGGCCTCCAAGATCAAAGGTGCGTGGCGTGTTTTTGTCTGGCCGTCCCATATTTGCGTGGCGATACAATGTTCATATCTCTGGTGCGTTCGTAGTCACCATAAAAGCTCGGCACCCATTTGAGGCCCACGCAGGCTGTTGTTTTGAAAGTTTACTTTGTGTGCATCATCCAGCTGTGCACCTCATATTTGCTTTACGTGAACTGTGCCGAGCAGATAGGTCTACTAAAATTACAGTAGCAGTCGCGTCTATGCTAACGAGGCTGGTCATTTGGGCTTGCTGGTATAGTAGCTTATGGTATATATCGTAGCGCCGGCAAGGAACATGGACGAAAGAAGGCACATTTAGGACAACACAACACTAACTTGCAAGAACAGTAATTACTCGCAGATTCGGCTAGTATATGTACTCCACAACGTCATACGTCACATATTATGGTTATTATGGTTGAGTGAGATTCTTGGACATCTGCGGTAATGAGGGAGATAGGTTAGATTTCAGATTCAGTAAGGAAAAATCAGCAGTCATAATTTTTATTGACATTGAAGGTAGTGAGCTTAGAATACAGGAGGTCACGCTAGAGATAACAGATAAATACAAATATCTGGGCGTATGGATAAGCAGTGGGACCGAGTACCTGGGGAACATGAAATATGCGTGACGACTAAAGGTAACAGGAATGCAGTGGTAATGAAAAACAGGGCACCGTGGAATTACATTAGGTATGATGTTGTTAGAGTATAATGAAAAGGGGTCATGGTTCCTGGTCTGACGTTCGGCAATACGGTCTTGTGCATGAGATCAGAAGTTCAAGAAAGATTTGAAATTAAGCAACGTGGAATAGGGAGGCCTGCCTTAGGAGCTCACGGGAATACACCAAATCAGGGAGTACAAGGTGATATGGGATGGACATCATTTGAGGGTAGGGAAGCTAGAAGCAAGATAAAGTTCGAAAAGCGATTGAGAGAAATGGGGGAGGAGCGTTGGGCTAGGAAGGTAATCAGCTACTTGTGCATAAAGAATATCGATACAAAATGGAGGAAGCGAAACAGAAAACTGACTGATAAAGACTTGGAAAATAGCAGGGGGCCAAACCAAAAATAAATATTGCTTAAGAAGAAGGTAAACGAAGCTGAGAACGATATGTGGAGAATTGGCATGATTAAGGAGTCTGCACAAGAGATCTATTGAACTTTTAAGCAGGAAATCGCCAAGCAAAGGATCTATGATAATACTTGGGGTAGTTCTCTACTGTTTGAGGCCAGGACGGGAGTATTGCGAACCAATACATATCGGGCCAAATACGAAGGAGTAGACACGGTATGCAGTGCGTGTGGAGAGGAAGAGGAAAGTGCGGAACACTTGATAATGTTCTGTAAAGGGCTTCACCCTACAGTTCAGGGTGATGACGCAGAGTTTTTCAAAGCACTGGGGTTTAGGGACAGGGAGGGCATGATAGAATTCAAGCGGGTAGAAATAACTAGAAGCAGGTATTCGATTGGTGGCTAAAGTCAAAGCACGAGTGAAAATTAATTCATTCACTGCAAAGTACGAATCCTGAAACTCACTATTTAAACGAGAAAAAAACTAGTTTTTCTTTCAATAGGTATTACGGCTTGGTGGTGCTAGCCACCGCCCAATCTAGAGGGTACAGCCATATCCATCCATCCTTCCATCCGGACGCCACGGCAGACTGCAGAGAGCATGAGATTCCAGCAGGTGATTGTTTTTTTTTTCACCTATGAGCAAGAATTCTTGTCAGCAGCTTCTGGCTGAACTGAAGGAAAATATTATGTCACTGTATTTATATTCATCCCAATTATGAAGAAAAGCATGGCAACTGCGGCATTTTCCTGATAGGTAATCGTAAGGAGGCATCAATTCGTCTGTGGCAGTATTGGTTTTTACGTTACGGCCCGTTTCGGCTCGGTGCTAAGCACCTCAATTTGAGAAATATAGAGCCATTATAGCATGACTCAATTCTGCAAATTTGTATAGGAAATAACTGGGCAAATATTGTTGTTGGTTCGTAGTTTTCGCCTATCCTGCCTCGAAATTTTACTGTTATATCGCGCACGGATATTTATGAGGTGGTCAACCAAAGCGCAGTTAGGCTCTAGGTAACTGAGTGCCCTAGCAATGTCATTGAAATAAGGTACGTGTGAAGTAATTTTTCCGTAATATTGTATAAGGCTTCTGTTCATGGGTACACGCAAATAAATGGGTCACTTTCTTTTTCCTTTCGTCGAACTACCCCTGATTTACATTGTAACACTGTTCCGAGAATTAATACAGGCACGATGACGTAATCACAGCAGTGATGCGTAGCTTGACGTGGTTTTATTGCTTTTCGGGACGAGGTTCCTTATTGCATCACTTGGTCGTTCGTTATTCTATCCGGCATAGCCAGTATATTCACACAGTGAATGATATTATGAGTGGGATGAAGTGTCCGTGCATTCCATGCGTGTTGTAGTGTGATAGAAGTTAACGGACGCATGGGCGAACGAATGCATGGACGAACGCAAAGATGGACGGATGATTCGACCCACCATTCATTCACTCCGTGCAAAATGTGTGATTTTGTTTATATATCCTTAGCGTGCTGAACAGTGTTTTGTTCCTTGTTGAGAAGTACCACTGAACGTGCCTCATTTATAGGGGAGGCCAGTTGTGGGGAGCACAGCTGGACTGCACGCGCGCCAGCCTTAGAAATGCTGAACACTTCTAAAAAGCAACAAAATCACGCGATGGTGCAGCTGTGATTGCATTAGGATGTCTTCAATAAGTCTCGAAACAGCGTTACAATGAAAAGCAGCGCTATTGTTCAATGAGAGCAAGAAAAATACATTATATTGAGTGTAAAGAGGAGTAATTCACGGACGTTGAACGCGGCACTCTTCTGACCTCACTTGCGGATATGGTTGCCAATTTTCTTTCTTCTTCACCAGTCCCCCACCCTCCATACTATGCAGCCCGTCAACTTTGCAGTATAGTTTAGAGCATTTGCGGATTTCTTGCATAGGAATCGTAACCTTAACTGCTGTAATTTTGGCGGTGCCAATGTAAAGCAAAAACAAAACCCCATTTGAACATAAGACGTGTCAGCACTGAGTTTGCTTCTCATGCTCCTTGACCTGACATTTATTAACAAACACAAAGCTTTATAGGAGTGCTAAACAATTTTTGTCCTCGTCTCAGAGAAGCTTCGCCAACAGCGTGGCAGCCTTTTCGACCGAAAGAAAGAGCGCCGTGGTGCGCAGAGCAGAGTGGGCACGCCCACCTCTTCAAACACGCTCTCTCCGTGCGATTGGGACGGCCAGAGACAAACCTGCCGTGCGCCCGCCATTTCGGAGGCCGTACTATATCGTGGTTAGGTGAAGGTACGCTAGGTAGCGATGGCGGGTCAGCTGCTCTCTGATAGTCTGCTGCGTGTGGTTGCGCCGAGTGGAGTGCTCTCAGTACCCGGGTTGTCGCCGTACAAGTGCGCTTGGCGGATTGTGCTTCCAGGTAGACTATTGACGATGAGAAGCGCCGGGTGCGGAAGGCCACTGGGGCTTGTGCTCGTCGGCCGAACGCCTCGTCGGCCGAACAGAGGGGAACGTGCATAGACGTTGTCTTTCAAAACTTTAAATTCCTGCCTGTGCAAGAACACTTTTTGCTCTATTTCACTGACCAGAAGGCGGTAATCAAGAAGGTGAAAGAACAGCCGGTCATGGAAATTTGAATAAAATTTCACACACTATATCGCCTTGATGACTGCTGGAGGAAACTACTGAATATTTCACGCTGTAACTATGATCACTTAACGAGCTTCGTCCAAAACTCTTGATACTCCGCCCAATGAATATCCTGTGATTTTTTTCTATATCTTCCGCTCGTGCGTATTCTTAGACGGCGTTTTCGTGACGGAAATAACCCGACAAAAGCCTTGGTGATACCGTCGTGAAACACTTTCGCGTTAAAACCAAGAACTACAATAAGCGCGTCAATAGATTACAGGTTTCGATAAACACCGAGGCAAGAGCAGGGGCCAATGTTTCAGATTCGCTGGTTAATCGTATGTACGCCATATTGGAAGAGCGAGGGTATTAAGGTCAGATTCAATTAAACTCTCTCAGAAATATTGTGATGGCACAGCGGCGCGTGTGCCAACGCTCCTTCGTCAGACGTTTTGTTGCAGCAGTCGAGTTAGTCGAACAGCCCCGCCGCGGTGGTCTGGTGGCTAAGGTACTCGGCTACTGACCCGAAGGTTGCGGGATTGAATCCCGTCTGCGGCGGCTGCATTTTCGATAGAGGCGGAAATTCTTTAGACCCGTGTGCTCAGATTTTGGTGCACGTTAAAGAACCATAGGTGGTCGCAATTTCCGCAGTCCTCCACTACGGCGTCTCCCATAACCATATGGTGGTTTTGGGTCGTTAAAACCCACATATCAATCAATCGAGTTAGTCGAACAGTCCGCACACGTATCCCTTGTACTCCTGTTACGATGCGCGCTCTCAAGCGTGAAAAGAAACGCGCGCATAAAGTTCTATGCGGACGGACTCCGTCTCAACAAGCACACGCTTTTGCGAACACGCTCAGTAATTCCCAAAGTATGATTCGAACTTTTGGCTAATGATGAGGGTGCTTGTGCCTGCAGTGGAAATAAGGTAGGCTGAAAAATTGACACAAATATTATTTTGAAAAAATATGTAGGCTCTGGTGCATTAGCACTATGAGGCACACATAATGTGGAAGTCAATGTCTCCTTTCGTACCACAAAATACAATGTATCGTTCAAAAATATAATTTACAAAAATATACCGCACTGTACAAAGTGCTTTAGTGCACTGGCGGAGAAACTACATGGGCGCGCTTAGGCCATCCATCTTGGAAAGCTTCCAAACACTGATTGTTCTTTAAACGTGTTTGTTGTGTTACCATGAAATTATCTGCAGAAAGCTCTCGTAAAGCCAACCTGAATTTTTTGCCGCCAGGTGCGTTCGGTAAGGAGCCGATTAGGTGGCACGTTGCCGGTAAAGGTAACGCCGACACCTGATCAATATTGCATAGAGAAATGCAGGTGACGCGATGATGACTACAAACATGGTCCATTCTGAATCGATGTGCCTTATTTAATAAATATAAAGCGACGTTTCATCAAAATTGTAAATTCTACTCTCGGATGGCCACGTTATATCACATGGTGTACCGAAAGGAACGTAAAAGAGAAGGACCCCCAGCAGCAATAATTTTACAGTCTTCCTATGTGCTTCACAAAACGTATCAAGCGGCCACTTTCATTCATCTCTTCACAATAAATATTATGCAGTAAGCATGGTTGCAGTTATATCTGTGCATCACCGAAAGGTCTTGCGAAGTACGTATAGTCACTCGTAACACCATAAATCTGACGTGTTTATAGACTCGTCGAGGGACATCTTTCTTTATTAGCAAGGGCTCTGAGTGATGCGTTCCACGTCAGCAACTTCTTGCAAGGCTGAAAGTTAAGGTGCAGTAAACCAAAGGCGGGAATGATCTCGGCAAAGTATGAAGAGTGAGAGCTATTTTTTTTTAGCGTGACCGACTTTATGACGAACGAGGGCGGCGGAGAAATTGCATAGTAATATTTTACATATTTTTTTAAGTAATGTAAAGAAGTGCATTAAACAATGGGTAAAAAATGAATGATCGTTAAATCTAAATACAGAAAACTCAGAAACACACATAAATCTTTGAATCAAGAACTCTGCGTAGGCCGCCGACGTCTCAGGCGCAAACATGAGCCCATTTTCACCGTTTAAAGACAAGATGAATGGGATCCGCGCCTGTGGCGCAAGTGGGATATATTGCTGGAGAGTCATCGTACCGCCACCTGCCTGCCGATGAATGCTTTGGCTTTGCGTTTGGCAGAATGAAAAGGCTACTGCGAAGACAAAAACTACTTGAGCGAACTTTCCTGAAATGCACAAAGTGGAAAGTCTACATGTGTAGTAGCATCCGAAACCAAGGCATTCTTCAAAAAATGGGCACATCGCAGACCACTATTTCACTGTCCTGCGCAGTTCCGTAGGACAAGCAGCACTTTATTGCTGCGATAGGTACAAATCAAGTCATACATACGCCGATTTCTCACATATTTCTGTGGCGCAATGTAATATATGTTCGGCATTTTATTATTTGTCACTTCTTTTATTTTGCATTCGGCAAACTTACCTACTCAATGACGCAGAGAAAATGAACTTGGCTTGCTATTCACTTCAAAGCAGCAGAAGCTCCTTTCGAACGCGCTGCCTTTAGGCGGTGCCGAGGCAGTATGCGAACGCAAAGAGCGATTCAGCGACTGGCAGGATTGCTCACAAGAACCGACGCGGCAACTTTCTGTAGTAACCGTCATGTCCGGTTCTGTCCGATTCGCCTGGGCTCACCACTAGACCTCCTCGTCTTCTGCTTGCTGGTAATTAGATCATTATTAAAAATAACTACCCGACTTCAAGATTTTTCACTGTCGCTGTCGCAACTTACCGTATATATACTACGTATTTATTTCGGTTTCCCCTTAAGTAAAAGTTTGTTGCAGTTAGCCTTTAAAAAACTTCAGTGTTCAAACCAAAAACTACAACAAGCGGTTTTATACATCACAAATTGGGAAACACGCCGGGACAACAAACGGGGCCAAAGTTTCAGCTTCCCTGGTTAATCATCTCACGCCATACTTTTGAATAGCGAGGGTGTTAAGACTCACCCACTTTCCTCTCTTTCTCAGCAGTATTGTAATGGCACAGTGGCGTGCTCGCCAATTCTGCTTCGTCATACTTTTTGTTGTAGCACACGATTTAGTCAACCACAGCACACGCGTCTTTTTTGTAGCCCAGCCACAGTCCGTCCTCTTATGCATGAAGGGAGACAAGTGCACCGCGTTCCAGGTTGACGGGCTCTTTCTCAACGAGCAAAAGTTGTCGCTGAACATGCTTTGTAGTTTACAAGGTGTCCTTAAAATTTTTGGCTGAATATGAGGGAGCTTGTGTTTTCAGTGCTTACAAAGAAAGCTCGAAACGAAAAGATACAAACAATAGTGAAGCAAACATGTAGGCTTCGATGTGTAAGCACTATGAGGACAACATAATGCGGAAATCTATGTTTCCTTCCGTACGGCCAAATACGACGTACCATTATGAATTATTGATTACACAAACTATTCTTCACTGTAAAAAGTGCTTTCTTCTACTGGCGAAGAAACTACACTTGCGCACTTTAGCCAACCGCTTCGAAAAAACTTGCAAACTCGGTATTTCATGAAACCTACTTGCTGTGTTATCTTCAAATTACCCGCTGAAAGTTACCATGATGCCAACCTGAAATTTTTCGCCGCCAGAAATGGTGTGAAACGAGGCGATTAGGTAGAATGGTGCCGGCTACGGTAACGCTGACAGCTGATCCAAATAAGGCAGGAAAATGCAGGTGTTGGCTACAAACTTTTTTCGCAATTGATGTGCCTTACTCAATAGATATACGACTCGCAATCAACATTGCAAGTTCTATTCTCAAACAACCAGTTTATATCGCATGGTGTACCAAGAAAACCTAAAGAGAAAGCACACAGCAGCAAAACATGTAGTATTTTGCTATGTGCTTCACATAACGTATCAAGCGGCCACTTTCTTTCATTTCTTCACAAGAAATATTATGTAAAAAAACGCGTTCACCTTTATGCGTGCTTCAAGAAGAGTTCTTGTGCGCTATGTATACTCACTTCTAACACCTTAAATCTGACGTTCTTATGCACGTGTCGAGCGATATATTTCCTAATTAGCGAGGACTCTGAGTGATGCGTTCCACGCCAGAAACTTCGTGCAAGGCTAGACTCTAACGTGCAATGAGCCAAAGCCGCAAATAATCTAAGCGACGTATGGAGAGCGAGAGCCATTTTTCCAGCCGGACCAGGTTTATGGCTAAGAAGGTGCTTGGAGACTTTCGTAGTATATTTTCAAACATTTCCTTCGTACGCAAGGTAGAGGGGTGCATGAAAGAACGGTTGAAAAGAATGAATGGGCATTGGATCTAAATATGGAACGCTCAGGAAGATTTTTAAATCGTTGAGTAAAGTAGTCTCCATTGGCCGCCATTGTCTTGAGCGAAACTGTGCGCCCAGTTTCGCCATCTAAAAGCATGATGAATGGGAACCGCGTCAGTGGTGCGAATGGATAATATTGATGGAGAGTCATCGTACCGCCATCTGCCTGCCAATAGATGCTTTGGATTTGTGGTTGGCAGAATGAAAAGGGTACAGCGAAAACGAAGAATACTTGAGTGAACTTTCCTAAAACGCACAAAGTGGAAAGTGTACAGGTGTATTAGTAACCAAAACTGAGACATTCTTCTGCAAAAGGGCGTATCGCAGACCACTGTTACACTGGGCTGCGCAATACCGTTCGGCAAGCACCACAATTTTCTGCGTTGTGTACATCGTCAAGTCATATATACACGCGTCAACCATTGCTTCACACAATTCTGCGGGCTTTTGTAATGAATGTGCAGTGTTATATTCATTTGTCAGTTCTTTAATTTTCTACTGATAAAACAAACTATGCAGCCAAGTTATAGTCCAGAGATAAAACTTAAAGATTATAGATTGACCCGACGTTTTGGGACTGATTCGGTTCCTTCTTCAGGGGTGACTGCTCTGCCAGTTCCGAAGCTAGCGACTTTTCTTGGTGTCGCCCTTTCAATTGTTTTCTTTGTAGTGTTGTTGTTGCTGTGATGTTTTTTCAACTGGTTCTGTAAACCCTGCATGTATACACTGGGTAAGGTTTCAGTTGAGCACTTTCCATTTACAGGCTTTGTTTTGATATGACAGGACTCTAAGAACTGTCTTTTTGGGCAGGTGCCTTCCGTGTCGATGACCCGGGCGTCATAAAATCTGAAGTGTTGGTCTATCCGCATCAATGCGGTGGTCCATCTCCCATGTTCCGCCAGTCAACTCGGTCCTTTGCTTGTCGCTGCCACATTATACCCGCAAGCTTCTCAATCCGCCCCGCCGCGGTGGTCTAGTGGCTAAGGTACTCGGCTGCTGACCCGCAGGTTGCGGGTTCAAATCCCGGCTTCGGCGGCTGCTTTTCCTATGGAGGCGGAAATGTTGTAGGCCAGTGTGCTCAGATTTGGGTGCACGTTAAAGAACCCCAGTTGGTCGAAATTTCCGGAGCCCTCCACTACGGTGTCTCTCATAATCATATGGTGGTTTTGGGACGTTAAACCCCACAAATCAATCAATCAATCAAGCTTCTCAATCCCATTTGCCCACCTAATTCTTGTCTGCCTCTAACTCACTTGCTTTTTCCGGGAATCCAGTCAGTCACCCTTGATGACCAGCGGCTATCCTGCCTAGACGCCACATGCCCGGCCCATGTCCATTCCCTCTTCTTGGTTTCAACTGTTATATCCTCAACCCCAGTTTGTTCCCTGATTCACTCTGCTCTCTTCTTGTCTCCTAACGTTACACTCATCATTTTCCTTTCCTTCACTCGCTGCCTTGGTTTTAATTTTAGCTGAATACTCTTTTTAAGCATCCAGGATTCTGCTCGATAGCCAAGTACCGGCAAGATGCAGCTGTTATATACCTTCATCTTGAGAGATAGTGGCAATCTACCAGTCATGATTTGGGAGTGCTTGCTGAATGTGCTTCACCCTATTCTAGTTACTTCCATCTCGTGGTTCAGCTCCGCTGTTATCACGTGTCCTACGTAGACGTAGTTTTTTACAAATTTATGGGCGTTATTACCAACTCGAAGCGCTGTTCCCTTGCGAGGCTGTTTTACAATACTTTTGTTTTCTGCAGATTCATTTGAAGACCCACCTTTTGGCTTTCCTTGTCTAATTTTGTCTAACTTTTGTATATTCGTTAGTAAATAATTATTCTGCTTTTATGTATTTGTATTTATTCCTCAATATGTTTAAAGTGTTCAGTGACGCGTTGCAAACTTTGTACAGGAATCAGTTCAATGTTTCAGATGCAAGTGTCTTTTTTTTTTCAATGAAATCAAGCTAGCGTTTTTTATTCTTTGAATAGCTGCACAAATACTTTTTCATTGATTTATCTTCAGCCATGTATTTTAGACACATAGTTATTTTTTTACACTAACCACTCTATGCAAAGAACTTTAGAATTTGCCAGTTCACTGTTTCTTGCCAAAAAAAGAGACAAAGGCCTCGTCAAACCATTGTGTGGCTTTTGTCTGTGTCTCTGTTAACTTTACCATGCATAGATACGAAATGAAATCGAAGTTCAAGACTGTCTGCAATGTTCGAGGCTAAGCAAAATTGCTTTTAGTATTGCAAATATTTGCGTGGCGATACAATGTTTGTATCTCTGGTGCGTTCGTAGTCGCGATCGAAGCTCGGCACCCATTTGAGGCCCACGCGGGCTGTTGTTTTGAAAGTTTACTTTGTGTGCATCATCCAGCTGTGCACCTCATATTTGCTTTACGTGAACTGTGCCGAGCAGATAGAGGTACTATAATCAGGGTAGCAGTCACGTCTATGCTGACGAGGCTGGCGATTTGGGCTTGCTGGTATAGTAGCTTAATGATATATATGGTAGTGCCGGCAAGGAACATGGACAAGAGAAGACACATTTAGGACAACACAACACTAACTTGCAAAAACAGAGTATTACTCGCAGATCCGGCTAGTATATGTACTCCACAACGTCGTACGTCACATATTATGGTTATTATGGTTGAGTGAGATTCTTGGACATCTGCGGTAATGAGGGAGATAGGTTAGATTTCACATTCAGTAAGGGAAAATCAGCAGTCATGATTTTTATTGACATTGAAGGTAGTGAGCTTAGAATACAGGAGGTAACGCTAGAGATAACAGATAAATACAAATATCTGGGCGTATGGATAAGCAATGGGGCCGAGTACCTAAGGGAACACGTAATATACGTGTCGACTAAAGGTAACAGCAATGCAGTGGTAATGAAAAACAGGGCACTGTGGAATAACAATTGGTATGTTGTTGCGAGAGGAATATGGAGAGGGGTCATGGTTTCTGGTCTGACGTTCGGCAATGCAGTCTTGTGCATGAGATCAGATGTTCAAGCGAGAAATTAAGCAACATGGAATAGGTAGGCTTGCCTTAGGAGCTCACGGGAATACACCAAACCAGGGAGTACAAGATGATATGGGATGGACATCATTTGAGGGTAGGGAAGCTAGAAGCAAGATAAAGTTCGAGAAGCGATTGAGAGAAATGGGGAGGAGCGTTGGGCTAGGAAGGTAATCAGCTACTTGTGCATAAAGAATATCAATACAAAATGGAGGAAGTGAAACAGAAAACTGACTGATATAGACTTGGAAAATAGCAGGGGGCCAAACCAAAAATAAATATTGCTTAAGAAGAAGGTGAAGGAAGCTGAGAACGATATGTGGAGAATTGGCATGATTAAGGAGTCTGCGCTAGAGATCTGTCAAACTTTTAAGCAGGAAATTGCCGATGAAAAGATCTATGATAATACTCGGGATAGTTCTCTACTGTTTGAGGCCAGGACGGGAGTACGGCGAACCAAGACATATCGGGCCAAACATGAAGGGGTAGACACGGTATGCAGTGCACGTGGAAAGGATGAGGAAACTACCGAACACTTGATAATGTTCTGTAAAGGGCTTCACCTTATAGTTCAGGGTGATGGCGCAGAGTTTTTCAAAGCACTGGGGTTTATGGACAGGGAGGGAAAAACAGACTTTAAACGGGTAGAAATACCTGGAAGGAGGTTATTTGATTGGTGGCTAAAGTCAAGGCACGAGTGAAAATTAAACCCTTCACTGCAAAGTACGAATCCTCAACCTCACTATTTAAGGAAAAAAATAAATATAGTTTTTAGTTCTTTAAGTATTACGGCTTGGTGGCGCTACCCACCACCCAATCTAAAGGGTAAAGCCATATTCATCCATCCATTCATCCATTCATCCTGCTCTATTTTTTAGTTTTGTGATCGCTTGCCTCATGACTGCTTCCAGCTTGCGTCCTGGAAACGTCCCTTCTGCAACCTTCTTGTCACCTCAGTGCGTGTGGAGAGAAAGAGGAAACTGCCGAACACTTGATAATGTTCTGTAAAGGGCTTCCCCCTATAGGCCAGGATGATGGCACAGAGTTTTTCAAAGCACTAGGGTTTAGGGACAGGGAGGACAGAAGAGACTTTAAGCAGGTAGAATTAACTAGAAGGAGGTTATCTGATTGGTGGCTAAAGTCAAGGCACGAGTGAAAATAAACCCTTCAGTGGAAAGTACGAGTCCTCAACCTCACTATCAAAGGGGAAAATGGACCTAGTTTTTGGTTCATTAAGTATTACGGCTTGGTGGCATGAGGCACCGCCCGATCCAGAGATACAGCCATATCAATTCATCCATCCATTCTGCAGACGACGCTGACGCCGACTTGCCCTACTAACAGTGGTCGCACCGTTGACCTGCTCGAAAAAATTGCACGTGTGGCATCATTCACGTGGTCACTGGAGTCAAGATACGCTAATTTGTATTATTAATTGGGCTTGATACAATGAGTGTTGTTCTCTGTAGCATGCTATAATCGACAGAGAGCCAAGCAGCTTGAGGCAACCTTGTGTGGCGCTGCTGTTCGCAAATTTCGTCTCCATGATACATGCTTTACGCTGACTACGTAGTCTGCCACGCCTTTCATTATTTGTTTTTGTGATTGATTCTTCCATTGCTACTTCAATATGTGCGACTCAATTTAGGGGGCCTGGTTTTCTTAAAAAGAATGTATTTTGTCGTTGTCAACCCTGCATAGCTACGTTATGCAGTTCAGCTCGGTCTTCACAGCATCACATTGCTGAAAACCAAACCGCAGTACTGCTAATGCTAGAGTAGTTTTCTTCTGCACGATGATCGGCGAAATTTAGTTGTGAATACGACGCTTAACATTTATAATTTTCCACAGTACGACAGTGGTGCGAATGCGGCATTAGTATCTCATGGTTGGCCGCTTGTAGGCGAATATGAACGTAAAAATGATGGGCGACGCTGTAGTCGCCTACGAATTATAGGGTGCCAGGGATCTGTCACTCCATCACCAAAGTACTTTCTTTCGCTAAGGAGAAGCTTGTCGTTTTGAAGCACGACATTGCTAAAAAGCGCGTTTCTCAGAAATTGTCGGCGGCATCTGTGTGTGAGCGGTAAAGCTGCGTTGGCTGTCAGTGAAAATTCGAGGTAGATTAAGTGAAGATGATGTTTGCGCTTCGTCCTTCCTTACGGTAAAGTGTAGGTCTCCACCGAGAAGGTAAGGCTTCGTGCTAACGATTGGGAAGGCCATGGTGCGTGTGTACTTCCGTGACTGATTGTGTGCGAATGTGTGCGTATGTGCGAGTGAACGCTCGTCTGCCTGTGTGGGCGAGTCCACACAAGCCTGTGTGTGCGTTTTTTGTGCATGAGTGCGTGCGGATATTTGTGTGCATGGACACGCGCATGCACGTGTGTGTGTGCTTTGCTGTGCGTGAATATGTGCAAATGTTTGTGTTTGCGAGCGCGCTCGTCTGTCTGTGTGTGCGCGCGTGTTCTTCTGTGCGTGGGTGCGTGCGAATGTGTGTGTGCTTTTCAGTGTTTGAGTGCATGCGTGCGTATGCGTGTGTGTGTGCGTGCGCTTATGTGTGTGGGCGAGTGCGCCCACATTAAGCTGTTCCGCATCTGAAATTACTCTCGTAAGTTTTAGATAAAAGCTCCTTTGGGCGGCAAGTAGCACGCACCACATTTTTATTTGTATTTATTTCATTTGACATGGTGCCACTGCGTTTTTCTACACGTGAAAAAACCCGCCTTCTACGTGTACCTCAGACGCAAACTGGCATGCGTGTCTATATGAAAATTAACGCTGCTTGCGCTCAGTCATAACTTTCCACAGAGTTGCGAGACGCACGCCAGACCAGACTACTTTGCGTAGGAGCTCACTTGCAGGAAGCTTCGCTACGTATGGCTCCTTTCATTGCCGAAAAAGTTGTTGGCAAGTAAAGCAAGCAAGCTTCTGCATTGAAGGCGTCAGCACCCCTAGGTATTTCCGCCAACCTCCGCGGAGCAGCCGAGCTATCCTTCAAATAGTTTGGCTCTTCGGGAAGCTGTAAACAAAAAAAATATTATTCAATCGCTTGAGGTTGCTCTCCTGTGTACTTTCTACTCCTAAACTGCTGAGGAAGGCACCAAAATTTTTTTTTGAAAACTGGCTCACGGATGTCTTCGCTTCGGTCACTATCATAAAGACAGGAGCTGTGGCACGAAGAAAAGGAAAAAGTATAGTGCCAGTTACCATCAATTCTTCAATTTGTTTTACTTTAAGCGGTTGGGGGGCGAAGAACGATGAGGTGCACAGCTAACCCACGGTCTGTAATTTCTATAAAGTGACATCCCACATAGACAGCAAAGTAATCGGTGGGTAGTAGACTCGCGCCTCCATACGACGAATGGAGCAGTCAGGCCCCCTTTTGCAATTACGCCTCCTCCGTCTGATTGAGACGGCCGGAGGAACACCGCCAGGCGCGCCAATCCAGGTGGCCGTGGTATGTGCAACCGAACCAGTGGGATAGGATTCTTTTTATTTTTTATATTATTTTCCTGTAGGGTCCCTAACAGAATGGACATTACATGAGGGGTGCGCATACTAGAAATGGGGAAAGGCAAAATTGGATGTGCAACTAAACAAAAAAACACATTTTAGAACATCGCTGAAGTGGCAGAAACAAACAAAACAAAAAAGAGAAGAGAGGGGGGTAACAGCTCCATTTGTTTGTGGACTCTAGATAAAAACAATTTGCAGTTACAAAAAATACAACTTATAAGGTACAAAACATTGCCAAGTACACAAAATATACATATACGCCAAACTAAGAAGATGACATTAGGAACCATTACACAAGAATTAGCATCGTAAGTCACCCGAAAAAAAATATTATGGTTCAGTGATGGTTGACACAAAATTTTTAAAGGCTTCGGCATCCTGAATACTAACAATAGTGTCCAGTGCGGCGTTCCGTTCCTTAGCTGTCCGAATGAAGAAAGATTAGGCAATTTCGGTAGTTTTGGGACGAGGGTAATGCACTTGCCTAGTGTTGCAACAACAAGCAGAGAAATAGGGGCGTTGGGTGAAGTAAACGCTGGATGGGGATGCGTGATAGAATTTGTGGAATAATGCCAGCCGCGTAGTTTTTTGACGATGACTAAGAGGGATCTAGTATACAAGCTATTTACAAAGGTAATAGCTAACAGAGTAATGAAAACATTACAATCAAATCAACCAAAAGAACAAGCAGTATTTCGAATGGTCTACTCAACAATCGACCACATTCATAGTATCAATCAGGTAATAAAAAATGCTCAGATTATAACCAACCACTATACATAGCCTTCATAGATTACGAGAAGGCGTTTGAATCAGTAGAAATATCAGCCATCATGCAGACAGACACTGCGGAATCAGGGCGTCGATGAAGTATATGTAAACATCCTGGAAGAAATTTACAGGTGATCAACTGCTACCATAGTGCTTCATAAAGAAAGCAATGGAATATCAATCAAAAAGGGTGTAAGGCATGGGGACACAATCTCCCCAATCCTATTTACGGCTTGCTTACAGGACGTTTTCAGAAGCCTAAAATGGGAACAGTTAGGGGTAAGAGTTAATGGAGTGTACTTTAGTAACCAGCACTTCGCCGATGGCATTGCATTGCTCAGTAACTCAGGGGACGAATTTAAACTCATGATTACGGAGTTAGACAAGGAGAGCAGAAAGGTGGGTCTTAAAATGAATCAGCATAAAACGAAAGTAACGTACAACCTCGGAAAATAGCAGCCCTCCGAGATAGGTAATAGTGCGCTTCAAGTGGTAAAAAACTATGTCTTCTTGGGGCAGGTAATAACCGCGGAGTTGAACCACGAGACTGAAGTAACTAGAAGAATAAGAATAGGGTGGAGCACATTTGGCAAGCACTCTCAAATTATGACAGGTAGATTGCCACTATCCCTCAATAAGAAGATATATAACAGTTGTATCTTGCCGCTACTTAGCTACGGAGCAGAAACCTAGAGACTTACAAAAAGGGTTCAGCCAAAATTGAGGACGACGCAACGAGCAATCGAAAGAAAAATGGTAGGTGTAGCCTTAACAGACAAAAAAAGAGCAGAGTGGATTAGGTAACAAACGGGGGTTAAGGATATCGTAGCGGAAATCAAGAAGAGGAAATGGACATGGGCCGAGCAAGTAGCGCGTAGACAGGATAACCGCTGGTCGTTAAGGGTAAGTAACTGGATTCCCGGAGAAGGCAAGCTGGTTAGGGGGAGATAGAAGGTTAGGTGGGCAGATGAGATTAAGAAGTTTGCGGGTACAAATTGGCAGCAGCAAGCACAGGACTGGGTTAACTGGCGGAACATGGGAGAGGCCTTTGTCCTGCAGTGGACGTATTCAGGCGGATGGTGATGATGATGATGATGATGATTATGATTATGATGATGATGATGATGATGATGATGATGATGATGATGATGATGATGACGACGGAGAGGGATGAATGCGGCACGTTTCTTTAGGTCTGTTACACTGGTGAACGATGAGTAATCGGAAAAGGCGAATCTGGCAGCGCGGTTATGGATAGGTTCTAGGGTTTTGGATGAGATAATGCTGGTGAGGGTCCCAAATTGCTGCGGCATACTCCAATTTAGGGCGTAATAATGTGGTGAAAGCTAATATTTTTAAATGGCTGGGAGCAAACTTCAGGGTTCTTTGGATATAACTTAAAGATCTACTAGCTGTTGAATTGACGTGATTGATGTGGAGGGTCCATGATAGGTCACTTGAGATATGTATTTCAAAGTATTTATACGAGCAATTCAGTTGTACAAAACTGTTATGTAGAGCGTTGTTGTACTTTAACGGATAAGTACGTCTGTAAAAAGACACTGATCTACATTTAGAAATGTTTTAACTCACCTGTCACTTGTGACACCAATTTTGAACAGCTGTTAGGTGTGCTTGTAAAGCTATTTGATCTTCGTGACTAGCGATTGTTGCGCAAGTAACGCTATCGTCGGCGAATAATCTTCCGTTGTTAGTAATACAGTGTGGAAGGTCGTTGGTGTAAATAAGAAAAAGCAGGAGGCCAAGTGCTGTTCCCTGGGGAACTCCGTAGAGGACGGGAGAGATTCGGGACCTATCTGGATTTATGAGGACGAACTGTTTTCTGTCAATGAGAAAGTTGTTAATCCAGGACAAGACGAATGGGTCGAGATTAATCAAAAAAGTTTGGTCATAAGGCGGTGGGGAGGAACTTTATCAAAAGCCTTTCCAAAGTCAAGGAGGAAGAGGAGGAAGAAAGTTTAAGCGGAAAGACAGGGAGGATAGCCAGTTCTTAGACCGGCTGGCTACCCTGTGCTGGGGAAAGGGATGAGGGGAATGAAAGATGTTAAAAAGAAATGTTGCGAAGAGAGGGAGAAATTACAAAAAAATTGCGACAGAGGAAAGGCGACATCAAAGAGTATAAGACACTAAAGTCTGTCTCTGAGGCCAGTTGTCCGCAAAAAGTGCAGCAAAGCTTTCAAAGCCTTCTGGGCTGAGCATGGGCTCGGCCAATGACCCAGAATCCTTTGTTCCGATAAAGGCCGGTCGTCTAGTCTATCCAGAGCTGCACTGAGTTCTTGTCTTTGCGCGTTGAAATGGGTGGACTCACACAGAAGGTGCGCGATGGTTTCTTCGCAACTGCAGTAAGTGCATGTAGGAGGGCTGGCCATCCCAATGAGATAAGAGTATGCGTTCGTGAAGGCCACTCCAAGCCACAGGCGGCATAGAAGAGTCTTCTCAGCTCGAGATATCCTTGGGGGACGACGAAGCTGCAGATCGGGATCCAAGTTATGCAGGCGCACGTTTGTGAAGTCTGTTGAGTTCCACTGTACCAATGTGAGGTCTCGTGCAAGCGAACGAAGTCTTGTAGCTGCATCGGTTCTTGAGAACGGGATGGCTGTGTATTGGGTACCATTGTGTGCCGATCTAGCGGCCTTATCTGCGCGGTCATTGTCATATATACCGCAATGACCTGGTATTCACTGATACACTATGATTTGCTGTTTTTCGGTTGCTTGGTGATGAAGAAGCCTTATTTCAGCTACTAACTGTTCATTAGGTCCATGGCGAGAGGGTGATATAAGACATTGAAGAGATGCTTACGAGTCCGAGAAGATCGACAATATTCCCGAAGGTTCTTTCACTATAAACTCCAGAGCTTCACGAATGGCTGCAAGTTCTGCAGCTGTCAACGACGTCAAATGCGCTGTCATGATTTCAATTGGGATGTGCCTCGCGGGAATAACCACCGCCCCTGCAGAGCTTACTGAAGACACCGAGCCATCCGTGTAAGTGTGAAGGCGTCTGTTGGGCTTCTCTTGCAGGAAAAGTAATGTGGCCTGTTTCAGGGCTAGATGCGAGGACTTTTTCTTATTTTGGATACCAGGAATTGTGAGAAGGGCTTTGAGTGGGTGTACGCACCATAATGGTATCGGCGGCTGTGCTGAATGCGTGAAGTGCAATGGAAGCACTGCGCAATGCTGAGCTACAGTTGCGCTGAACGCTGAGTGGGGCCTGGAAGTTCGAAGTGAGGCGAGGTGATGAGATGGAAGCCGAGCGAAATGTCTTATGTGCATTCTCAAAGCGTCTACGCGGATGTATGCGTTGACTGGATAATCACGCGCAATGTTGACTGTCGCTGCTGTAGACGCGCATCTCGGGAGACCAAGGCATATTCTCAGGGCTTGGGCTTGGATCGACTGGAGGACGCGAAGGTTTGTTCTTCGGATCCCGCAAAGCACGGGTAAGCTGTATCGCATATAACCGAAGAGCAGAATAGTGTAGAGTTAGAGCATTGCTCGTACCGATGCACCCCACGTTTTTCCAGCAAGAAACCTCAGTACGTGGGTGATCATGGTGAGTTTAGTTTTCATGTGGGCAATGTGAGGGCTCCAGGAGAGGTCGCAATCAACTATGACTCCGGCGAATTGGTGGGTCTTCACGTAGTTGATCGTGTGTCCGTTGATTTTAATAAGATATGGGCTCATAGCCTTATGCGTGATTGCTATAAGCGAGTTTTTCTCTGATGACAGCTCTAGTCCCCGTTCTTCCAGGTACTTTGTCGCTATTGTAGCCGCTTTCTGAAGCCGGGCACGCAAGTGAAGGTGTGTTACGCCTGACGCCCAGATGCAGATGTCATCTGCATATATTGATAGATGGACAGATTCTGGAAGTGCGTCAACCAGGCTGAGTAGCGCTAGATTGAAAAGTGTGGGGCTAAGAACACCGCCTTGAGGCACACCTCGACGGTTGCAATGGTGCGTTGCTGTGCCATTCTCTGTCTATACAAAAAAAGTTCTGCCTTTCAGATAGCTGTGGATCCATTGGTAAACCTGACCCTATAATCAAACATTTTCCATGACATCCAGAATGGCTTCATGTGATACGTTATCGTATGCACCTTTCACGTCCAAGAACAACGCCGTAGATAAACGTTTCAGTCTTTTTTGATGCTGAACAGGTGAGACCAGGTCTATAACGTTATCAATTGCGGACCGCCCACGCTGAAAGCCCGTCATAGCATGAGGGTATACCTCGTGGCGCTCCATGTACCACTCTTGGCGAGTCAAAATCATCCTCTCTATCACTTTCCCGAAACAGCTGGTAAGCGCGATGGGGCGATAAGAGGTCAAGTGCAAAGGAGATTTACCTGGTTGAAGCACAGGGACGAGGCGGCTGGATTTCCATGAATGAGAGATAAATCCGCTGCTCCACGAGTCGTTGTACACGAATAGAAGGGCCCGTCGAGCTGCTTCACCGAGGTTGCAAAGAGCCATGTACGTGATCCCATCCGGACCGGTCGATGAAGATCGTTTGCATGCTGTCAAGGCCGCGTGTAGTTCCTCTAGAGAGAAAAAGATGTCCATTCTTGAATTTCTGGAAACTGGAGCGTTTTCTAGGTGGCGCGTGGTGCACGCAGACGCATGACCGGCAACGTTCATCCAGAAATCTGCTACTTCAATTTCGGTGCGTCCTTGGTGGAGAGAAAGACACTTCAAGGCGCGATGTTGATGTGGCGATGTTTGTTGGCCACGGACAATCCTCCATGTCTGCGTCAAAGGCTTGTGTAGATCCAAAAATTCGCACAGATATTTTCAGCGAAAGGCTAGAAGTGAAATTATTCGCCGCTGAATTTTTTTCTGTAGGCACCTTGCCTCCCTCAAGTCGTGAATGGACTTAGTGCGCCTATATCTTCTTTCTTCGCAGCGACGGATCGCTCTGAGCCGTTCCAATTCCGCTTGATGTTGACAATAATCTGAAGTATGTTGAATATGATAGGTCGATTCTTGAGTAGCACCTCTATTCAAATCCTCGAGGGTGTCAAGAGGAGGCTTTTTATTTTCTTGACACCTTTTTCCGTCAGTGACCTGAACTTTGTCCAGTCGATGCGAGCCGAAGTGTCGTAGTTTGGCAATTTTTCCAGGCCCTTGATCTTCAAGTAAGTGTGTATGTGGTCGCTTCCATGAGTTTCTTAGTCTGCGAACCACTTGACCTTTCCAATTAGGCTTCGTGACACAAATGTCAAGTCAAGGCAGCTGCTGTATGTCGTTCCCAATAGAAACGTTGGGCTTCCGTCGTTTACACAAAGCAGCTGCTGCTCCAGAGCAAAGGAGAATACTTGCTTTCCGCGACTGTCTGTCTTCTGACTTCCCCATAGTGGATGGTGAGCGTTGAAATCTCCGGTGATGATCCACGGTCCAGGTGTTGCTGTTAATAGTGCACGCAGTCTTTCAGGTTCAAAAAGGTTTGAAGCTGATATATATGCGCCCACAAGCGTGAATATGAGGTCTCTACGTTTAAGTGTCAAGCAGACATACTGGTTGTCATCGTGAGGTGCTACACGGTGCTGGATATAGGTAAGGTCACATCTGATATATACAATGACATTACTTTGTTCGTTGCAGGTAGCAGACTTGAAGGCTTCGTACCTGGATAGTCGTATTGCATTGTGTAGCCTTGGCTCACAGACAACAATAATTGGAAACTGGTTTTAAACACAAATTGTTGGATATCAGAAATGCGGGGCTTGAGGCCTCGGGCATTCCACTGAAATATCGAAGCTCCTTTGACCTCTTTACGAAAGGCTTGCAGAGGCGGAGCCATGGTGCCGTTCCAGACTTGATAGCACCAGCTTCAGCGCATCCACTAACTGAAGTGCACTCTTTGCAGCCGCACTGTCAATGCTAGTGAGGAGCATACGAATGGTATTCATAAGGGCCTTTACCGCGGCGACAATTTCTTTGTCGCGACTATCAGCGCATTCTCGTTCCGAAGTAATTGTAGACGAGCCATGCGGTGGCTCAAACGGTGGGTCTATCGTTGGCAGTGCTGGCCATGCTTCAGGCGAGCCGGTGATGCTCTTGTCTTGCTTGGAGGATTTGTTGATGGCATGTCTGGACGCTTGAGGTGGTATGCCGGCAATCGTTTGGTGAGGTTCAATTCTTGCTTGAGTACTAGGTCTCCTCAGGGGCGTCCGGCGACGAGACAGCCGGCGTCGTACTTGGCAAGCGGCCTCCCTGTGAGTTGAGCCATCCCGGACCATTTGCCTCAACACTTGCATTTCCTTTTTCATGATTGGGCAATCTTTTGACAATGCTTCGTGAGGGCCACGACAGTTTCCATTTTTTCGAACTTCTGCCTGGCAAGCGTCTGCGCTATGTGATTCTGAGCATAGCGAGATCACAGCCAGGTTTGTACAAACAGCACTGACAAGTCCCAATCTATAACATTTCCGGCATTGAAGGGGCTTCGGTACAAAGTGTCGCACTGTGTGTCGAAAATGGCCGACCTTGACTTGCGATGGAAGGCTGTCACCCTTGAACACGAGCTTCACGCAGCGTGAATACATGCAGTCTAGTAAGTTCTGCAGACACTGGTTTGATGAGAGCAGCAAAGTCACTTTCGCTGATGGAAATGTCGACATCGTAAATAACGCCTGCCGTAGAGTCGCGGCCATCAGGTATATATGAGCGAACATTGATGTTATCCAACATCTTGACGTTGCTCAGCACTTCCAATGTGCTTCGTTTAGTAACGTCTACGGCTAGGATATTCTTACGACCATTGATCCGCACGTCCATGATCTCTGCCTGGGAGAGTTCCTCAAGAAACCTAGACGTGACTTGACGATTGAGCCGGTTGAGACTATGAGCCGCATCGACCGGCACAAACAGAATTGTGTATATCGTGGGCTCTCGCGTCGTCGTCACATTCTTACTTGTTGTTGGAGACGACATCACTAGTCTTCTTTTTCGCTGCCGCCTTGTCACAGGCACGAAGTCGCCTTCATCGGAGCTTTCGTCGCTGGCCGTAGAGTAAATCAGCGTGTCGTTGCTGTCGGCATCACTCGGGTGGCCCGTTCACTTTCTCGTGGTAGCTGCGGACGACGTCAACGGTTGCGGTGGAAGCCCAGGCAAATCCACGTCCATTGCCGCTGTCACTGGAAAGGTGTCTTCCACAAAGGCGCAGAAAACCTTTGAAAAATTACAGATAGTGACAGCAGTGTTCTACGCCAGAATCACTTCGTCGTCGTTACTTCCATAGCTAGAGTGTTCAAAGTCAAGAAATATGGTGTCAGTTTCGATGTTCCGGTCAAGATTTGTGTGCAAGTGATGGATGAAGGCAGCAAGTTACGTTTCACACGACAGGCCTTTTCGAAAACCATGTTGGGAAGGGTGAATAAAGTTGTGCTGTTTGAGGTGATTAATGATATTGGTAAATGAAATGTGCTCCATACTTTTGGATGATAATTTTGGCATGATACTTGTAAGCGATATGGGCCAGTGGGTATATGGGAATGCTTTGTTGCCATTTTTTAACAATGGAGTGATTTTACCGAGTATCCATTCACTTGACACCTATCTCTGTGAAAGTGATTGAGAGAAAAGCAGCTGAAATGCTGCGCTAATAATGAATTGTGTATTCCTAATTATTTTGCTGTTGATGTTATCAATTCCACTTGCAGTTGAGAGTTTCATTTTTTTAATTACGTTATTATTTCTATTTCAGATATTTCAATAGGTGACATTGCCTCACTTATAGTAGACTGAAGGTTCTCTCCGGAGTTCGCAAAATAGCTATGTTCACGCGTGAAAACAGAACAAAAGGCATGCTTTAAGGCATTGACCGAATCTGCGTCACTGAGTGGTTTGTCATTAGTAACGTATAAGGTTATCAGTGGCATGTTTCTTGGTTTTATTGTTTGCCAGAATTTCTTAGGGTTATTTTTGAGCATGTCTGGTAGTGTTGTTTGAAAAAAATCACGTTTCGCGTTTTGTACGTTAATCGAGCGGCATCGCACAGCGTCGGAATATTCTTTTAATCAGGACAATTGGTTCTGTTTTTTGGCACGTCTGAACAGGCCTTTTTTCCGGTATATCAGTTTTTTTATCGCGTTGTTAAACCAAGGAGTGGATGTTTTGTTTTTAATTTTTATGCTTGGTATATATGCATCAGTTAGTTGGTTGAGTTCTTCGACTAATAACTTCCAATTGTTTTCTATGGTGCGCTTGTTGAATCCCTGTTCGTATGAAATGTAAAATTGTTCAAGTTCGGTGTTAATCTTTTCAAAATTGCCACGACCGTAGAGTTTTATTTGTTTTGGTGTAGGCTTATTTTCTGGAAATATAAATCTGAAAGAGGCAAGAATAATTTTGTGATCACTTATTTTATTAAGGTAATGGAAAGAATGCAGGCTACTTGGATCCGACATTAGAATAAGGTCTAATATATTAGAGCTGTGTGATGTTTCTCTAGTGGCATGGATTATTACTTGTGTTAAACAGGCTACGAAATCGCCGCATTCACCGCTGCGAAGGGAAACGTTGTTTGACCGTTCTATGGACGGATTATTGAAGTCCCCGCAAATTATAAGCTTTGCACGGGGATACATTTTATGTAGTAGTTTGTCGAGGATGTCGTTAAAGTTAATGTTAAAGTTGGGCTCTGATTCGGTGGGGCGGTAACAGACACCTAGTATAATCAGCCCATGGAAACTTTTGCAAGCTACCCAAAGGGCTTCCACTGGACTGGTAATGCTAATAATGAAGTGACAGATTGTATGTTTAACAGCGATGAGCTCGCCGCCACCTCAACCGAATAAACGGTCCTGGTGATGCAATGCGAAAGTTGATAGGTATGAAGGAACTTCAGAATCTTTAATGGAAGGTGAAAGCCATGTTTCTGTCAGCATCACGACGGCATAATCAGATGATTCAGTTATGGTACATATTTCGTCGCGTTTCGGCATGATGCTTCTTATGTTTGTGTACAGAATCATTTTTAGGATAGAAGCATCAGCGAAAATCAAGCCTAAATTGTTTTTTGCATGCGGAGCATGTTATACTAGGGGCTAGTCATGCGCCGTCGCCGCCCGCAGACTCCCCTCCTCCTCCACCAGCCATCTTTTCAACCCTTCCTCCTCTAAACTAGCGCGCGCTGCGCTCGCTTCTCCCCTCCGAACGCCGCGCGACCTTTAGTTTGACGTACGCCAGCTGTATGCTAATGCGCGCATGCGCAGGCTGGGGCCGGCGCTCGTTATAAATAACCGAGTGTCGAGCGCGCCGCCCTTCGTCGCTGCTTGGCTAGCGTCTGAGGAGTCGACGTCATGACGATGTAACTCGCACCTAACCTATCGCGTGCGGCCGTGGAAAAGTACGTCGAGGAAGCCGTGGAAGAATACCTGAAACAACGACCACTTGACCGCAACGACGACCCTTCGTGATAGTTGGCGATTTCAACGTCGACGTCATCAAGGACGATTGGGTTTTCGACTACATGGAGTCACGGCACTCGCTGAAACGAGCAACGCACGACGGCAAACATCATACGACTACGGTTCGCGGGACGTGCATCCACCACGCTTTTGCAAATTTCGACCTTCGACCACTACAACCAGACCAACTCACTCTTCACTTTACGGACCATAAAGCCATCTTGCTCAAAATACCCATAGCGTCTCATCAATAAACATCGTCTTTCACAGCATACATGCGTGCACGTTCACTCGTGTTCACTCGTAACCCACACGAATGTCGCAAATTACAAACCACACTTAACGCCCTTCAACATATATGCTCCACATGATAACCAGTGTTCCCACTTGGGAAACTGTGGTAATTTTTTATATTAAAACAGAATCATTGAGACAGCGAGAACTTTTGCGAGTTGCAGGAGAAGTGATAGGTCTTGTTTATTCAATGGGTAAGATGACACACTTCCCTTACACGTTGAAGCAACTTTTCTGAGCTGTTCATTTAGGCCACTGGAGCGGCTAGCGAGGTCACAAAACGAGCGCTCAAAAAGGGCGCGCCGCCGAATTCTCGCAACGAAGCGCCGTAGAGATGCCTCGAGGTCAACAATAAAAAAAAGAAAACAAGCATCCAAAGACTCCCCGGGTGCGCGTCCCTCTCCCCTCGGAAGCGTAGGATCGCCGACGAACCTCCTCGCGTCGGCAGCCGAGCAAGCCCTAGAAAGTTCTCGATTGAAAGGGGCGTGGTGATGCAGGGTTGAGTCATCTTTCGCGGACGGCCCTTGTACCGTCTCGCCCTTTCCCCCAGTCTTCGCTGCGCATCGCGCCGAGGAAATGATGAGAATTTTAAGGAATCTCGCGCAAAAGGTATTTAACCGAGCAGCAGAGATGGGAGATCAGGAGAAGAAGGAAGTTAGCGCCAGCGAGCGTGGGATTATTCCGCCGCGTATGTCGGTGAAGGTATTGTCCTCAGTGACAAAGATATGTGGGGTTTAACCTTCCAAAACCACCATATGATTATGAGACGCCGTAGTGGAGGGCTCCGGAAATTTCGACCTCCTGGGGTCCTTTAACGTGCACCCAAATCTGAGCACACGGGCCTACAACATTTCCGCGTCCATCGGAAATGCAGTCGCCGCCGCCGGCATTCGAGCCCGCGACGTGCGGGTCAGCAGCCGAGTACCTTAGCCACTAGACCACCACTGCGGGGCTCCTTAGTGACAAAGCAGGAGAAGAAGAAAGTATGCGCCAGAGTGCGTAGGGAGTTCCGCCTTATGGGCGAAGCCTTTTGTCTTCCGTGACAAAGGAGGAGAAGAAGAGGATTTCCACCTGAGGGGTGAAGACTCGAGCTACAGGCAAGAGTGTGTGTCTACCACTATCGAACGAAGACGCGTGGCTACAGCTGCATGTGTGAAGCAGACGTGTTTCCGGCGAAGAAGTTTGGAGCCGTGAGTGAGTTTTTCTGAGTTTTTCACGTGAGTTTTTCTGAAAGAAGAGAAACTTCTGGAGGTAGCGGAGCGACAACACTGAACTTTGAGTGAGTGATTCTCGGAAGAGTATTATTCCGACTTTTGTTCCAAGAACTTTGGACTGAATAAGTTTTCTAACTTTTTAGTCTTTAAGTGTCTTGCTTGTTCGATGCATGCAACTGCATTGTAGTGCATATTGTTGTCTGTGTCCGTTGTTTCGAGTGTGGCTGATTGTACTGTGTAGTACATTGTTTGGTTGGTGACACATTGTATTCAACTATTGTCGAGTGTGCATACTTGTGTATCGTTTTGATCTGCCATAACTGAGAATATAATTTTTGTTTTGTTTATCAACTCTCGGCTCTGACTTGTTCTTTGGGCCACAGCCGCCGTCCGCTGGCGCGCCAAATAGAACCACTTCTAAATTGTCCAGGCTTTCGTGGTGCGGTTCGGGGGGGGGGGGGCGATACTTCGCCCTTTGGAATTAGCCCGGCCATCGTCTACCGAATTAACGGGACCTGTGGCAATTAATCTGGCGTCCGCGACAGCACCTTTTGGTGCACATTGTGTCCAAAGTAGTGAGAAAGAGCCTCGAGTTGTTGATAGTGCTATCGGAACGATTTTGTGTGTTGCTGAGTCTTCTCGTTAACGAGTGCAGGAGAGTGTTCCGATATACTGAATTAGGCAGATATTTTTTGCACGCGGCATGGTTTTGTTTGCGAGACACAATGAATCTCGAAAAGTTAGTAGCTCTTGGTGAGAAGATGGGTCTTTCTGGCGCCGAACTACGGAAGTGGGTCACCCAGAAAGAAAAAGAAGAAAATGAGAGGGCCAAAGAAGAAAAGGCCGCTGAATTGGAGAGAGAAAAGTTGGCAGCGGAAAGGGCGAGAGAAGAAAGAGAGCAGCAATTGAAGTTGGAGCTTGAGAGAGAAAGACTGGCAGCCGAGAGGGCGAAAGAAGAAAGAGAGAAGAAGAAGGGCAGCGACAGCAAGAGATAGAACTCGAGCGGCTCCATTTGCAACAGCGAAGTGAAACTCTGGTCCAAGCTAGAGTTGAAAGCAGCGAACTGGAGGACCACGGCTTCCGCTTGAACCCAAGCAAGCTGCTCGTAGCGTTTAATGAAAGGAAGAACGACCTTGACGCGTACCTTCACCGATTTGAAACGATTGCGAGGAGCCAGAATTGGCCGGAATATCAATGGTCAACTGCTTTGAGTACTTGCTTGAGTGGTGAAGCGCTCAGTGTGTACGGTAGGCTGACGCCGACCGACGCAGCCAACTATGCAAAGGTGAAAACTGCTTTACTGAAGCGATTTAGATTTACTGTGGAAGGATTCCGGGACAAATTTAGGACAGGAAAGCCAGCTGATGGTTAGACGGCTACGCATTATGCCGCCCGACTTTGCCATTATTTCGACAGATGGGTTGAACTTTCAGGGACAGCGCAGGAGTACGATGAGCTTAGAGAGCTCCTTATTAGAGAGGAATTTCTTACTAGTTGCCACCCAAGCCTGTCGCTGTAATTGAAAGAGAGGAAGTCTGAGTCACTTGAAGGCATGCTTGAATTGGCTGATCAATTCTTGGAAGCGCAAGGTGTAACTAATTTGGCTAAAGTCAAGAAGGAGTGTCCCGAAGATTCGAAAAATTCGGCACCCGAACAAAAGAAGCGTGCACCGGAGATTGTTTCACGATGTTTTCTGTCTAACCGAGTGGGTCATCGCGCGAACAACTGTCGAACGATCTTCACGAGCCCTACGGTATTAAAATGTTTCAAGTGTGGGCAGACTGAGCACAAAGCAGACGAATGTCGTAACGGAGCGAGTCAAACTCACCAGGTATCCTGTGTGCTAGCAGCACCGAAATCCGATGATAATGCCGTCGCCGATAGATTCGGAGGGTTGAAAAATGTGGAAAAACTTCCTATTGTGGGTGCTGTAATGACAAAACAGCCGACTGGTGTTACGAAGGGAATGCCAACGCTGCCTGGAAAAGTTGCCGGCAAGAAGATTATGGTGTTAAGATACACCGGTAGCTCCACCGTTATCGTGCGGAGAAATTTGGTACGAGAAAGTGAGTTAACAGGCAAAACGAAACCAATTCGCCTAATTGATAGTACGGTTTGGATGCTTCCCGAAGCAGAAATTGAGGTCGAAACTGCATACTTCAGCGGGAAGGTTACTGCTCTATGCATGAAGACCCCCCTGTACGACCTCGTCATCGGAAACATCGACGGGGCGCGAGGCCCGAATGATCAAGAATGTTTGGGGGAAGACCCGAAGATGGAGCCCCCGCTGACACAGGGACCGGGAGATTCAGTGGAGAAAAATCCTGTGAAGGATTTCACCCGACCCCAAGGTGAAGCCTGGGCGCAAAAGACAGCGAAAGAGAACATGACCGTATTGAATGAGTTTATGTGCTGGGCAGCTGGACTTACGTCGGCTCGACTTCAACTGACCGACAATGTAAAGAAGACAGAGTCGGCCAGCCAGGCCCAATGCCGTGACATGAACAAGCTGGTAAATGAACAGACAGGCCCCGTTGAACATGATGACCCGTTAACGGTGTCAGAAGTGACAACGATGGCTGAGACATTGCCTCAGATACCATCGTTGGAAAGGGCTCGCCGAAAAAGAAGGAGGAAAAACAAGAAGAGGTCGAGCGAGCACCGCAAGAAAGGGCGCATGCGCCGATCAAGGTACACAGGATAGGTGCTGAGGTGGACTCGGAAGATGTTCGGCACGGCTGAGTGCCGTATGTTGTCTTAATGTTCTTGTTATCCTGTGTCACAACTGTATATCGAGCGAGTCAAAATGTTTGTTACGGTGATGTGATGTATTGTATTGTATAATTGTTGTAAAGACAGAACTTTGTACATTTGTATTGTTTGGAATATGTGATGAAGTGTTGTAGTCATGTACCTGTGGTTATATTTCATGTGTTGTGAGATTGAAGTACAATGTACAATTGCATTGAGAGTACTATTGTGGTTGTGACGCGCCATGAGCAACGGACTATGTTACAGTCTTTTAGAGTGTGGGGACTGTTCGCGCTCCTTTGTGTGGATTTGAATAATATGAAATAATATTCTTAACGTGGGGGGCAGTGTCACAAAACGAGCGCTCAAAAAGGGCACGCCGCCAAATTCTCGCAACGAAGCGCTGTAGAGATGCCTCGAGGTCAATGATAAAAAAAGAAAACAAGCATGCAAAGACTGCCCGGGCGCGCGTCCCTCTCCCCTCGGAAGAATAGGTTCGCCGACGAACCTCCTCGCATCGGCAGCCGAGCAAGCCCTAGAAAGTTCTCGATAAGGGGCGTGGTGATGCAGGGTTGCTTCATCTTTCGCGGACGGCCCTTGTACCGTCTGGCCATTTCCCCCAGCCTTCGCTGTGCATCGCGCCGACGAAATCTCACACGGAAGGTATTTAACCGAGCAGCAGAGATGGGAGATCAGGAGAAGAAGGAAGTTAGAGCCAGCGAGCGTGGGGTTATTCTGCCGCGTGTGGCGGTGAAGGTTTTGTCCTTTGTGACAAAGCAGGAGAAGAAGAAAGTATGCGCCAGAGTGCGTAGGGAGTTCCGCCGTGTGGGCGAAGCCTTTTGTCTTTCGTGACTGTGATATGTGTCGTGCGCGAAGCTTCAAAGTGCGCGCCATTCAAAGTGCGCGCTTGAAGCAGACAACGACGAAAGTAGCACGAGCGCTGAGTAGCGGGGCGGCGAAGGTACGAGAAGGAACGAGGAAGACGGGGCTCTCGACTCGGCCGTTGGGTTCCGGACCCGAGCCTAGTAACAGTCGAGCCCGGCCTACCTGCCACGTTCTACCTGCCACGGCCGTGCGTCGCTGACGTGCTGCGGCTTCAAGGCATCCTGTGCTTGAGGACACGCGGAGCTGTCGGGCTACGGGCACGAGTTCCAGCAGAGGTGTCCGGCCGGGACGCGGCCGGTGGTAGTGCCTGGTCTACCGCGCCAACTGGTCCACCTGGTCTACCGTGCGAGCAACGCGGAGCTGTCGGGCTACGGGCACGAGTTCCAGCGGAGGTGTCCGGCCTGTACGTGGTCGGTGGTGGTGCGTATACCCTTCAAGTTGCCGCCTCGTCTACCGTGCGAGCAACGCGGAGCTGTCGGGCTACGGGCACGAGCTCCAGCAGATGTGTCCAGCCGCGACGTGGCTGCGGGGGCGGAGCCTACCCATCAACTAGTCGCCTGGTTGACCGTGCGGACAACGCGAGCCAGCTCAAGACGGAGCAACGAACCTCGGTGAGACCGACCTCATGTCTTGTGTCCATGCTAAAAAGGAGGGACGGTTAGTTTAGGACTTTGATAGTTCACAGAGACAGTGAAGGATTCTTTAAATAGCCTGTCCATGTTATGTGTGTTCGTTTTTCGTGTGTATAAAGTGTGGCGTACAAACGGCCTCGTCTTTTCGTGGGAGTCTGGGGCGACGGCTCGGACACCCATTAACTAAGAACCTGCACGTTGCTATAACACCCACTGCAATGTAACACTGGCGTCCGCTGCGACAGGACGAGGCCATTTGTATCGCTTGAGTCAGGCTGACGATTAGTGAGGAAAAGATGAGCTCGACAGATTTAATGGCGTTAGCCATGCGCATGGGTTTGGAAGGTGCGGAATTGAAAACTTGGATTGATGAGCGAGAAGCTCGAGCTCGTGAGGAAAGGGCGGCAGAAAGAGAGGCGAAGAAGGAACAAATGCAGTTGCAATTACAAGTCGAGGAGCAGGCCCAAAGGACGATCCAATTGCGCCTTCAACTGACTCAGACTGAAACCGCCAGAGAGCCTGTCGGGGCAGACATAGGTCGATCATCAAGGGTGTCTTCCAACGTCAATCCTCATAATTTTATACCAGGATTTGATGAAAACCGGGATGACCTAGATGCGTACTTAAAAAGGTTCGAGAATGTGGCGACAGGGCAAGAGTGGCCTAGAGACAAGTGGGCCACGGCTCTGAGTTTGTGCCTAAGCGGAGAAGCGCTAAAAGTGTTTGGTCGCCTATCCCCTGAAGATGCACTTGATTACGAGAAAGTGAAACTGGCTCTATTTCAGCGATTTCGCTTCACAGCGGAAGGGTACCGTGAGAAGTTCCGGCACAGTAAGCCTCAAGAGGGAGAAACCGGCCGGCAGTACGCTGCACGATTAATGAGTTTTTTCGACCGATGGGTGGAAATGTCGAAAGTAGACAAAGAATACGCGTCAGTTCGTGACCTGATTGTAGCTGAACAGTTCATCAGTAAGTGTCATGATCGAGTGGCGCTCTTTTTGCGTGAAAAGAATTGCCGTAAACTTGAAGAAATGGCTGAAGCGGCAGATCAGTTTTTAGAGGCACAGCGACAGTCTAACCTGCTTGTTTTCCGAGAAAAGGCTGAAAACGGCATGGCTGTGAAAAGTGGGAGCACGACCTCAAAAACTTCAGTGCAATGTTTTGTTTGCAACAAAATCGGCCATAAAGCCTCAGATTGTCGCGCTCGGACGAAGCAACCTTACTGTGGGCATTGTCGTAGGGCAGGACACGATACCCAAGTTTGCACCAAGAAACCCGCCACGTATAAAAAGGCTTCATGTATATTGTCCGAAGAGAACTCTAAAGACAATGATAACGCATCCGGCGGCGGGCCCGAGAATAATGTGTCGGGGGCAGTAAACACGCAACAAATGGCAACGAAATATCAGATGCCAGTTCTCCAGGGTCTCCTATTTGGTAAGCCTGTCTCTGTTCTTCGGGATACAGGAAGTAACACGACGGTTGTGCGACGTTCCCTCGTGCCCGACGAAGTGCTGACAGGAGCTATGACGACAGTATTTTTAGCCGATGGGAGCAGAATAAAAGTTCCCGAAGCAAAAGTGGAGATATTTTCGCCCTATTTTTCTGGCACGGTGATCGTTAAATGCATGACTTCCCCATTGTATGACGTCATCGTGGGAAACGTGCCAGGATCCCGTGATCCCAATGATCCAGATAGCAGGTGGAGCGAGGGACTATCGGAAAGGAAGACGAAGTCTAAAAGCGTCAAGGAGAGATTAGGGGTGATGAAAGCAGATCGCTACGGGAGACCAATGATCAGCGTAGTCAAGAATTCAAGTGCTTCGTTGGATTCGGTGAAAGCAACCGCTCTGAATATCAACCAACGAATCTTCAAGATTGAGCAGGCGGAGGACAAGAGCCTAGATCTCTGTAGGAACAAAGTTGGGCAGGTGTTTTTTGGGAGAGGATCGACAGAATATTCGTTTGTTATGCAAAAGGGAGTTTTATATCGCCATTATCGGTTATCCTCCGGCAAGATAGTACAGCAGGTAGTTGTTCCTCGCAAACTGCGGAGCCAAGTACTGCAGCTAGCTCATGAAAGTCTGATGGCGGGCCATCAAGGCATCAAGAGGACAATTGACCGAGTACTAGGATCATTCTATTGGCCAGGAGTTCAGGAAGAAGTAAAGAGATACGTGCGATCCTGTGACATTTGCCAAAGAGCATATCCAAAAGGTAAAGTGGGCAAGGCGCCTCTGGGCGTAATGCCGTTGATCGACACCCCTTTCGAGCGAGTGGCAATCGATATTATCGGTCCTTTAAAACCTGTGTCGAGAAACGGAAACCGCTACATATTGACCATGGTGGACTTCGCCACGCGCTACCCGGACGCGGTGGCCCTGCCAGCAATCGATTCGGCGACAGTAACAGAGGGCCTGGTGGAGATGTTCTCACGCGTAGGATTCCCGCGTGAAATTCTATGTGATCAAGCATCTTGTTTTACTTCCGAACTGATGAAAGAAGTCAACGAGTTACTGGCCATTAAGCACCTCAGTTCTACACCTTACCATCCTATGTGTAACGGGTTGGTGGAACGATTTAACGGTACGTTAAAACAGATGTTGCGGAAGCTCTGCCAGGAGGAACCAAGATCCTGGGATCGGTTGCTTGCCCCACTCCTTTTTGCCTATCGTGAAGTGCCTCAGACCAGCACGGGATTTTCTCCCTTCGAACTTATTTACGGGCGTGACGTCAGAGGACCACTTAGTTTGTTAAAAGAATTATGGATTGGAGAACACATCGGCGACGAGGCGAAGACAACTTACGGATATGTATTGGATCTGCGAGATCGTCTTGAAAAAACACTGCAGTTGGCTCATGAGAACTTGACACGAGCAAGAAAATCACAGAAGCAATACTATGATCAGCGAAGCACGAAACGTCAGCTTGAAGTAGGCGACCGGGCCCTTATTCTACTCCCTACTACGGAAAATAAATTACTCATGCAATGGAAAGGACCTTTTAAGGTCACAGGGAAAAAGGGCAGTCATGACTACTGGTTGGACTTGGGACGTGACACCAAGTTGTTCCACATCAACATGTTAAAGCGTTACGAGGATCGCGAACCGGAGAGGTTTACACAAACAGCGTCATTCGTAGTGATGGAAGAAGAGGAGGCAGATTCACCTATACCAGTTTACACTATTGACCAAGGGACTGGGGTGGAGACAATTAATATAGGTGAAGGGCTGGCTGAAGAGGAAGCTGCTGAGCTCCAGCGGATTCTGACCAAATACCAAGATGTGTTTTCCGAAATGCCAGGAAAGACCAATTTGCTGGAATGCCCGCTTCGACTGACAACACCGGATCCGATTTGCACTCCGCAGTACCCACTAACACTGGCGATGAAAGAAGTGGTTGAAAAGGAAGTTCGAGATATGCTCAAGCTCGGGGTGATTGAGCGATCCAATTCGCCATACAATTCCCCCTTGGTGCTAATTAAGAAGCCAGATCAAACTTATCGGACATGCATAGACTTTCGTCGCATCAACGAGGTGTTGATATCAGATGCGGAACCCATACCACGGACGGATATGATGTTCGCAGAGGTTGGGACCAAGAGGTTTTTCTCGAAATTCGATCTTACCAAAGGATACTGGCAAGTTCCACTGGAACTGGAGTCGAGATCGGTAACCGCATTTTCAACTCAGACCGGACATTACCACTTTATCTACATGCCATTTGGAATCAAAACTGCGTCTGCAGTGTTCACGCGTTTGATGAGAACACTTCTCCAAGGCCTCCCGAACGTAGCGCATTATATAGACGATGTTCTCATCGCTACTATGACATGGAAAGAGCATTTAGACACATTGCAGCAATTCCTGCACAGAGTGAGAGAAGCAGGATTGACTATCAAACCCCAGAAATGCGAAATCGCTATGACTTCCGTCGTATTTTTAGGCCATCGTTTAGGAGGAGGGACCATCCGAGCAGTGGATAGTACTGTCGAGAAGATTGCCAATGCACAAAAACCTCAAACAAAGAAGCAGCTTCGATCGTTTCTTGGATTGGCGGGATATTACCGCGATATGATTCCCCATTATGCGGAGAAAGCTCAGCCTCTCACCGAACTAACTAGGAAAAAGGAGAGAAATAAGATTTGTTGGAATCCTGAAAGAGAGGCGGCATTCGAAACACTTAAGCAAGCCCTTGCTTCTGGACCAATTGTAAAGGCTCCTGATCCGGAGCGAAGGTTTGTACTTCGGTCGGACGCATCTGACACCTGCATCGGAGCGATATTAATGCAGGAACATGACGGATTGTTACACCCTGTATCTTATGCAAGCCGCCAGTTGCTGCCCCGGGAAAAGAATTACTCTACCATAGAGAGGGAGTGTTTGGCATTGGTATGGGCGGTACAGAGGTTTCACATTTTTTTGTATGGGAACCAGTTTGTTGTACAAACAGATCACCAACCTCTACAGTACTTAGCCCGAGCCAAACACTTGAACAGTAGGGTCCTGAGGTGGAGCCTGGCATTGCAAGAATACTCATTTAGCATTCAGCATATAAAAGGGTCGGAGAATACCGGTGCGGACTTCATGAGTAGATTGTGAGCCAAGAGTTCGGACTTCATGCACTGTGATATTGGGTGTTGGACACTCAAAGTATGTCAGTGTATTTAACGGTGTTCTTGTGTATTTAGTAAATATTGGACCTCGACATGTGAACTATACAGAGGACATATACAGTGAAGGGGTTTACAGACCGCGCACGTGTCAGCAGTTTTTTTTTTTTTTTTTTTTAAAAAAAGAAAGAAAAAACTCATTTAAGGGGGGGCTTTTGTGATATGTGTCGTGCGCGAAGCTTCAAAGTGCGCGCCATTCAAAGTGCGCGCTTGAAGCAGACAACGACGAAAGTAGCACGAGCGCTGAGTAGCGGGGCGGCGAAGGTACGAGAAGGAACGAGGAAGACGGGGCTCTCGACTCGGCCGTTGGGTTCCGGACCCGAGCCTAGTAACAGTCGAGCCCGGCCTACCTGCCACGTTCTACCTGCCACGGCCGTGCGTCGCTGACGTGCTGCGGCTTCAAGGCATCCTGTGCTTGAGGACACGCGGAGCTGTCGGGCTACGGGCACGAGTTCCAGCAGAGGTGTCCGGCCGGGACGCGGCCGGTGGTAGTGCCTGGTCTACCGCGCCAACTGGTCCACCTGGTCTACCGTGCGAGCAACGCGGAGCTGTCGGGCTACGGGCACGAGTTCCAGCGGAGGTGTCCGGCCTGTACGTGGTCGGTGGTGGTGCGTATACCCTTCAAGTTGCCGCCTCGTCTACCGTGCGAGCAACGCGGAGCTGTCGGGCTACGGGCACGAGCTCCAGCAGATGTGTCCAGCCGCGACGTGGCTGCGGGGGCGGAGCCTACCCATCAACTAGTCGCCTGGTTGACCGTGCGGACAACGCGAGCCAGCTCAAGACGTAGCAACGAACCTCGGTGAGACCGACCTCATGTCTTGTGTCCATGCTAAAAAGGAGGGACGGTTAGTTTAGGACTTTGATAGTTCACAGAGACAGTGAAGGATTCTTTAAATAGCCTGTCCATGTTATGTGTGTTCGTTTTTCGTGTGTATAAAGTGTGGCGTACAAACGGCCTCGTCTTTTCGTGGGAGTCTGGGGCGACGGCTCGGACACCCATTAACTAAGAACCTGCACGTTGCTATAACACCCACTGCAATGTAACAGTGACAAAGGAGGAGCAGAAGAGGATTTCCACCTGAGGGGTGAAGACTCGAGCTACAGGCAAGAGTGTGTGCCTACTGCTATCGAGCGAAGACGCGTGGCAACAGCTGCGTGTGTGAAGCCGAAGTGTTTCCGGCGAATAAGTTTGGAGCCTGGAGAGCGGTCAATTGAAGACGCGAGGTTTCCTGGAAGAGAAAATTCGGAGGCAGCGGAGCGACAACAACACTGGACTTTGAGTAAGTGATTCTCGGAAGAGAATCATTCAGACTTTTGTTCCAAGAACTTTGGACTGAATAAGTTTTCTAACTCTTCAGTCTTTAAGTGTCTTGGTTGTTCGATGCATTCGACTGCATTATAGTGCGTATTTTTGTCTGTGTCCGTTGTTTCGAGTGTGGTTGATTGTACTGTGTAGTACATTGTTTGATTGGTGACACATTGTATTCAACTATTGTCGAGTGTGCATACTTGTGTATCGTTTTGATCTGCCATAACTGAGAATATAATTTTTGTTTTGTTTATCAACTCTCGGCTCTGACTTGTTCTTTGGGCCACAGCCGGCGTCCGCTGGCACGCCAAATAGGACCACTTCTAAATTGTCCACGCTTTCGTGGTGCGGTTCGAGGGGGCCGATACTTCGGCCCTTGGAATTAGCCCGGCGATCGCCTCCCGAATTAACGGGACCTGTGGCAAGCGACTAGCGATCTTAACACGTTCAAAAACTACTTGGATCTAGAAGGAACTTGTCATATTGAAGTAAATGCTTAATCTAGCTTTTTTCATAGTTAGGTTTATTGTGATACAAGTCAGAGCTGCGCCAATTCAAATCATTTTTATTACTTGATTTTTAAACGCAGTGCAAAAAGTTGCACATGTAGCGAAGTCCTTCGGAGGGGTAAAGGCAAAGTAAGACCTTGTGTAAGGCATCATTCACTCTGCGTATTTCGTGAAAGCGTTCCTTACGCAAGAGCACCAGAAAGTTTATGCAGTTAGAACAAAGGTGCGTGGACACACTAAGCATTTTGTTGGCGTAGTGGCTACGTAGAGTGTGACCTGTGTATAAGCGTTACATGGGTAACCTTTTTCGAAAGGTTACCCATGTTCCAATAACGAGTTCACATTATTCCACTCCAGCTCGAAGGTCTACCAACAGCTCACCGAGTCTCGCTGTCTCACGTGCACAAAGGTAGCCCAACGAGAGTACAGGCATAGAGTTTCTTAAAATTAACTAGAGGGTACTCTGGTGCTGCAATTGTTCAGTGAACATGGGAATGATAGGTAGTACACAGATTTGCTAAGTCTTCCAACTTGCGGGTAGGAAGTCGTACTTGCGGCTTTGGTTATAGCTGTTTTGTGGTTTTGGTTTGAAGGAAAAAATGAACCATTTTGAACTTCTTGTCCTGATTTGAAAAGGTAAGCCTAAAAAATAAGGTGGTGAAGCACAACCGCTGAACAATTGCTGATTTCTGTTTTGTGATAAAACAGCTTCAAGCCATACAAACGCACATGGGGCCAAAAGAAGGCTAGAAGTACGAAGCTTAGACAAATATGTGTATTACCCATCATTCCCATGCTCGCTGATGCGCCCTGCGTTGCAGCTCCCTTAGACACTAGCGCCAGAGTTCCCTATAGTGTACATAAGGAAACTCTATGAGTACAGGGACTTTCCTTTCTTCATCGGTGTACTTTATTGCTGCTGCGTTTGCATAATACATGTGATCTTCGGTAGGTACAGGCGAGAGTATGGTGCTCGATAGTGCACGCCCGTGCGTTTTCTTTTGGAGGGAATCACCTGCAACATTGGTGAAAACTGTATATTGCCATTTTGGTGGCGTTTGGTCTAGTCGTGATGGGCTCAGAAGGATTGCTGGGACCTGTTGAGTGTAGGCCCTCCCCTTAAAAGACATAAACGAGTAAAGTTTGGTAGTAGGTAATGAAACTCAAGTTGTTTGGAAAGTATGTGGGAAAATAGCGCTCATGCTTTGAAATTCATAATCAGTGGCTCACATCTAGTGAGCACAAAACCTTGACCCGATTGTATAAACATAAAACACAAGCAGGAAAGTATGAGTACGCAAGTGTTCTCGAATATTAGATTTAAATAGTTCTGTGTTTTATGATGTCTAATAAACAGCTTAAGAATTTTTATTACTTATACACCTCCAAACTTCATAGAACGTATTTTGAAACAGTGAAAACAACTACATACGTACGTCTTCTAAATTACACCATATCAATGCACAAAAGAATAAATAACCCATACTTACAAAATTCCTGATACCCAAGAGCGCTTTTCCTGATTGGCCGTTATTAAAGTTTATTGTGACGTCACCGAATTGCGCAAGTCACCTAGCATGGTTATTCAAATAGTAGGCCGAAATAATGCCGATGAAAGCACCAAAACACGTGGGAAGCCATCGCAATATCATCCTAGTAATTCAAAAAGAATCAGAAAACTTACAACTAGTCTATGCTATTATAGGATGAAGTCCCAGCGTCAGATATTTTGCCGATTGGCTTTGATTGCCCCACCGAATTGACGTCGCATGCTCAGCATGCTTATCGGTTTGACAACACGATTAGGTGACTGTTTTCCTGGTCTGATTTAACAGTGACATGCACAACAGTGTTTCTCCTTCCAGAAAATAAAAGTTAAGCTATGAGATATTCATTTCAACAATTATTAGGTTTACGTGTTCTACCGTCTGATAGCAAATAAAAAAGTTTCTTTCAAGTGTTATTTGTTTCTTTAAACGAAAATACGCATAAGTAGAACAATGAGTGCATCATATGAAGGTTGCAGGCTTGGTAACCTGTGGCAACAGGTTTTCATTAGCTTCACTTTCTTTACACGTCATTGTGACAGTTTACTTCAAAAAGCCGAATTGGCGCCTACTAATCGCTCTGTAGTTTCAAAATACATTGGTTTTCATGAAATGGCAGAGTAATAGTTTTGTACAATCTACTATAGATAGATTTATTTCATATCATTCGCTGTAGAGCAAACTTCTTATCCTACAATCTGTTACTGAGGGAAAATCAGGAAAAGTCAGGAGGTTTACTTCAAGAAATTAAAAATCGGGCAGAAGACTCTGCTTTCAATCAGTGCTCCGTTGCTGCTTGTGTCGGTGGTCGCGCTGTAAAAGAAGTTGTCCTGAACTTTTTCAGAATACGTAGAGGAAAATCTGATGCCAATGCCCTTGAGAATTTCTTGAGGTGTGCTTTTACCTGCTCGCAAGGGCGATGGTTGGTGTTGAGCGAAGCTTCGGTTAAAAAGCAGGTACAACTGCGCAAAAAAAACCTTCCTAAAACACAACTTGTATAGGCGAATCTTATTCGCGCGTATTATATTCTAGAATAAAAATCCGGTCACCTCGTAAGCATGACCAAATGGCGAAAAAAAGAAAGAGATGACTAGCATTGCATGAGTGACCACTTATTTCGTCATTTGGATGCAACGTTCAGCAGCCATTCTTTACTTTTCTTACTCTGTAAAAATGTACTTCAACGCAGAAGCTTCTAATAATAAACTAAACTCGTTTCTGTGCAATGATAAGTAGTAAATAGCTTACTGCGTGCTTCTTTAGTAAGAAGTAAACTATTTGGCAATGGGATTGCGTTGAAACCAGGGATGTTCTCAAGGTGCCCAGGCTCCATGCTAACGATACCACTCCAAGTGAAGTTGAAGTTCACATATCCCAGCATTCCGATGTGTCCGTCCAACAGATAGCAGCGCCAATTTTTCTTCTAGTTAATGGTAGGAAACTCTATGACAGGTGCCACTTTAGAAGACTCTTAGAGGAGGATGTAATGAAGTGGTCTGACACCATAAGGAATACTCAAACACAATTTATGTTTATAAATTACTTGGACGAAAAGTGGAGCTTTCTGCTTCAGTGTTTCAACAATCAACATCGTTTCAATATTTTTCATTAGTGTCTATTCAAACAACTCAGTTCCAAATTACTGGAATAAGCAAAGACGAGAGACGTCACCCTTGACATACTGCCAAAATTACCTCCTATACATGTGAAATTGCGCGATTCACAAGTGATCGTGTTCTGCGCTTTCGAAAACAGTCGGAAGAAACAAATACGCAATTTCCGCTAGGTCACGAAAGGCAAAGTGCAGTGGCACTGTTCGATCTCATCATTTGTCTAAGTATGTTGTGGTTGAGCTTGACTGGTTCAAGTTTATAACGTTGTGGGCCCGCATTAGCGCCTCTCGTACTCAGCTTTTACAAAGGACTGGGTCATGGTGCCATGTCCGCTCAGGTACAGTGCCCCGTTGACGTACGTGGTTTTCATATTCGGAATCAGTGCATCGTCGATGCCTTCTTGTTATCGAAATCTCTCACACTGTATTCTGTATTGACTTGTCGTTGCCGTTGTCTCTATACCACATAACCGCGAGTATCGCTACGCACAACGTGGCCTCCCACTGAAAAGTACGTACCTGAAAAGAAGTACGCGCCCCTCGAAGGTATGTATTTTGGATGTAAAAACCCATATTACATTTCTATTTTTCTCTCTGTTTTTCGCTCTGCATCTTTCTCATTCGATGAAGTAACTGATTTCTTGGAAGTACCGCCTTAAATAAGCCTTTACTGACGCTTATCTGCAATGAAAAAAAACGCCATACAACGCAAATAATTTTTGTCTCTAAGACGTAAATTAGTCGAACAAAATATCCGAGTATGGCAGCATTTGATAAAGAGCGCCCGTGTCGGCCTGTACAACTGGCAGATTGATACCCGGCATAAAGCCTAATGTTTACTCTCATGAACTGACAGTTTTAGACCTTCGTTCACGTATACGATAGACGCAGCAGACGCAAAAAAACATTGCTTGCAGAGGACATACTTGCGATGCAAAACAGATGGTGACTGCTACACAAGCTCAAAGAGGATACAATGGTAAAGAGAGAGAGAGAGAGAGATGCAAGGAAAGGCAGGGAGGTTAACCAGACGCACAACCCGTTGGCTACCCTGCACTGGGGAAGGGATGAAGGGGAGAAATGAGTTTGCAGAGAGATAAGAAGGTACACACAATCACGAGCACACTCGGGGGAGCACACACAGTCTACAGACGGTCGCTCAGGTTTGTTGACTTTACGTAAAGTATGAGTTCTTTAGTCGCTTTCTCCGCAACTGAGGCAGATGCCCAAGGTCCTAATATTTTCTGCACACAAAATGGTCTTGAGTCAAGTTGAATAAAAACCATCCGAAGCTGGCATCGCTGTGTGTCGTAGCAAGCGCAGCTGCACAGGACGTGTTCAATGGTCTCCTCAGCTCACAGTAGTCCCATGTAGAAGTGTCTGCCATACTAATGCGAGAGGAGTACACCTTTGTGAATGCAACACCCAACCAAAGGTGGCATAACAGCGTCGCACCTGAGCGGGAAAGTTGTGATGGTAGTTTTGTCTTGAGCGAAGAATCAAGTTCATAAAATTGACACCTTTGGAAGCTGGTAGACGACCAGAACGTGCGTGAAAGATCTCGAGCCAGCCGGTAAAGTTGTCTTGCTGCATTATTCCTTGATAGAGGAATCGGGACCACAAGGGTTCCTTCATAGGCAGAGCGGGCCGCATCATCGGATATTTGATTTCCGGTAACACCGATATGTCCAGGCAGCCATTGATTGCCATCGTACTAGAGCTTCATGATGGCAATGACTTATTTCATGTACCAATTGTTCATAATTCCTCCTACACATGGCAGACTGCAAACTTTGAAGCGCCGCCTTAAAATCACAAAATATGACCCAATTTCCTGGATGCTTTTGAACGAGATATTGTAAAGCAGCCCTTATAGCAGCAAGCTCCGATGCCGTAAATGTAGTCATATGCGACAACTTAAATTTGATTGTCATTGATGCAGCCGGAATCACATTGGCACCTGATGAGCTGCCGGACGAGACGGACCCATCAGTGTATATCGGCGTTCGGTCCAAGTACAACTCATGTAATAATAACAGTGTTGCCTGCTTCAATGCTACTCTGAAGTGATTGCTTTTCTTTTTGATACCCGGAATTTTTAGACGTACTTGCGGCTGGTCGAGGCACCACAAAGGACATACCATTCTCGTAGCTGGCGTATATTCCATGAAATGCTGTTTAGGTGCTTGGCTATGACGTCTGACAACGTGGCACGTGGTCTTCCGGAGGGTAGAAGGGCCAAGTGGGGGTCGGGACACTGCTAGCATGTCGAATGTGCGCTCTGAGGCAATCAACAACTCTATATGTGCTGACCGAATGGTCTTTGGCAAGCATAATTGTGGCATAAGTAGAAGCGCATCGGGGCAGTCCTAGGCAGATATGCAGCGCCTGACCCTGCAAACTCTCCAATGAAGGAGTATTCGATGTGCAAGTGTTTGTCAGTACCAGCAAGCTGTAGTGCAATAGATCCAGAAATAGGGCCCTGTACAGCTGTGGCATGGAGGCCACAGAAGTTCCCCATGCTTTCCCGCACATGAATTTCAATAAATGCACAATAGATAGCAGTCTCTTCTTCAAGTATGCACAATGCGGGCTCCACGAAAGACTTCTGTCGATTATTATGCCCAGGAAACGATGCGTCAGTGCATATTTGACCTCTGCCCATTGATGTAAACAGGGTATGGCGTCATTGGTTTGCGTGTAAACGCCATGAACGCGCACTTCACAGTTGATATAGTTAGGCCTTGTTTCTGAAGGTAGGCTGTTGTGAGGGTTGCTGCCCGCTTTATTCGTGCACGCACCTGAGGGTGAGTAACTGCAGCACTCCAGAGGCAAATATCATCGGCGCATTTCAGTAGGCACACCAACTTTGGCAGAACCTTCACCAGACCAATGAGGGCAACATTGAACAATAAGGGAATCAAAACACCTCCCTGAGGTACTCCACAGTAGGTGTAATGTTCAGCAGTTGTACCCTCATTTGTTTGCACAAAGAAACCCCTGCCAGTCATATAATCTTTTATCTATTGAAACATTTGTCCACCAATGCCCATTGTTGCGAGAGAAGTGAGGATGCCATCGTGAGCTACATTATCATATGCACCCTTCACGTCAAGAAAGAGTGCCACTGCGCTTGCGTCTTTTTTTTTTTTTTGCTGAACAAATGTCGATAAGTCAAGGACACAGTCGATGAAGCAGTGGCCCCGACAAAAGCCTGCCATGCAAGAAGGGTATTTCGTGTATCGTTCCAAGTACCACTCAAGACAAAATAGAACCATTCTTTCCATCACGTTTCCGAGGCAGCTTGCGAGGGCAATAGGGCGATACGCTGTCAAGTCCAATGGTGATTTTCCCGATTTCAAAATTGGTATTATACGACTTATTTTTCATTCTCGGGGAACACTGCCGCTGAGTCAGGAGTTGTTGAAGCATGTTAAAATTTCTCTCCTGGCTTTTAGTCCAAGGTGTCCCAACGCACTATAAGTAATACCATCAGGACCTGGCGATGACGTGCGCTTAGAAGCGACTAACGCACCTTCCAGTTCTTCTATGGTGAATGGAATGTCCATTTCTGGTAATCGCGTCTCAGGAACAATCACGGCGTTGATGCTCTCGTTGATTTTATTCCCGGCAACTCTCGTGCAAAATTCTTCAACCACATCAAGTTCTGTTTTTCCATGATGGAGTGCCAAAGCTTTAAAGGGGCCGTTGTTGCGGAGAGGAGCGGAGACCACGAACTGTTCTCCAGATATATGACAGCGCTTTATGAGGGTCTAGAGATTCGCAGAATGCTTTTCAACGTTCGCTCTCCAGCTTGTAAATGCGTCGTTGAATCTTTTTCTGAAGCCGTCTTCTCCCTCAGGTCGTAAATTGATCTTGTGCGTCTGTATCATTGTTCAGCACGCCTTTTTATAGCTCGTAATCTTCCCAGTTTGATGTCGAACTGTGTTATTTAAGACGAAATTGGTAATTTACATTTGGATGCTTGCTTAGCTTCCGCGATAGTATTTTCCAGGCTGCAGGCAAGGCCTTCTTGGCAAGCGTCCTCAACACGCGATGTAAACATCGACCAGTCAGTGCCAAATACAACACGTACCGGAAGAGAAAATTTTTTATGAAACCATCGATCTTCACATAGGTGGGTATATGATCACTCCCATGAGTCTCAATATCGCAAAACCATTTAACATTGGTAGAGAAGCACCATGACGCCAACGTCAGGTCAAGGCAACTGCCCGTCCTCAAATGGAATACGCTTCATCTATTTAAGACTCCGGTCAGGTAACATTATCACATATGTTGGAATCCGTTCGGGATCGTGCAGCTCGTTTCATTTTAGCTAACTACCATCGTTCAGCTAGTGTCACTCAAATGAAGGCATCTCTAAACCTCATCCCACTAGTTACCCGCCGAAAGTGCACTCGCATTTGCTTGTTTCATAAAATATTCTATCATAATCCGAAACTCCGTTCCCGTGTAATCCAAGCTGGTCTCTTCATTTCTCTTCGCCGTAATCACCAACAAAAAATCACAATCCCCCATTGTAACACAGTAACATATGCCGAATCATATCTCCCAAGAACGTGTAATTAATGAAATTCCCTGCCTGCATCAATAACAAGCATCAATGAACCCATTAAATTTAAGAATGTCCTTAAAGCAATAATTACCTAATTACCCCCTGTATGTTTGTTGAACAGGCTGCTGTCATAGCTCAGTAGTTAGAGCATCGAACGCGTTATGTTTCTTGAACAGTTTATTTGTATTACCTTGTGCCTTCACCATGTAATAAAAATAAAATTAGTGTTATCTTTTGTTTTAATATGATGCGAGTAGTTAGGAATAATAATCTTTGTACCCCAATTAGTGACAACATTTTTATGCCATTTGCTTTGTATTCCTTGTTTTTTTTCATTGTTGTGCATGCCCTTCCCCTCTGAAATGTACTGTGTACCCTGAGGGTAAAATAAATAAATAAATAAATACGTGAGACCCTGCAGATATGTTGGGGTACCATCGTTCATGATGGAAAGGTCGTAGTCGAAAGCTAATGTAAGAATGTTCCGGCCCCTGGCATTCATCCTAAGGCTCTCCCAAAGCATGTGATGGGCGTTGAAGTCACCAGTGATGACCCAAGGCCCATCGGTCTTCATTAGGACGTCTTTTATTCTGTCGCAGTCAAATCGCGATGACGGAGATATATATCTACCAATAAGCGTGAACGAAACTGCATTCTTCTCTACACGAAGACACACGTACTGATTGTCGTCCTTTGAACTTATTGGGTGCGAAAGATAAGTCAAGTGCGTGCGAATGTAAACAATTTCTTTGCACCGTTCTTCGCAAGCGGATGAACAAAAGCTTCATAACCGGACAATCTATAAGGCGCTGATACGTTTGGTTCACATATGACAAGTATAGGAAAATGATAGGCCCGAAAAAATTGGCTAAAATCCGAGATACAGGACTTCATGTCTCTGGCATTCCACTGAAAAATCGACGCACTTTTAACTTCAGTGCGGAAGATGAGATTTTGTTGAGCCATTGTGCTTACACCACGATAGCAAGAACTGGATTCAGTGCATCCAGTATTTGCAGTGCACTCTTAGCAGACGGAAATTGTATGCTGCTCAGAAGCGTGCGAATCGTGGCAATTATTGATTGCACGATTGCAGTCACTTGCCTGGCTTGGTTGGAAATATCTCGAACCGGGATCGCGGGCTGGCCGTCATGAAACACCTTCGGTTCGCTTGTTGCTGCTTCCCTTTGAAGCGCAGGCCACTCTGTCGCACTTAGGGTATGCTCACTGGATTTGTCCTTTACAGCCTTTCCCACAGAATATGGTCTGAGAGGTAAAAGAGGTGGTACTGATGAGGGATCTGGCAAACGCGTCAAGGAGATAGCGGTCGTCCTTGAAGACCGAAGTCGACGTGAACGACCCCTTCTGACTTTAGCTGTGGCTTCTACATGAGATGAGTGATCACGCACCATCTCCTTCAAGATGGCAATTTCCTTCTGAATTCGCGGGCAGTCTTTCTATGTGGCTTCATGGGATCCATTGCAATTAGAGCATTTCTTGACAGTAGCCGCGCACTTATCCGCTGCATTGGGCTCAGCGCAGCGGTGGCATATCACCGAATTCTCGCAGACGCTGCTCACATGTCCAAGTTACATGCATTTGCGGCACTGGAGAGGCTTTGGAATGAAAGGCCGCACAGCATGTCTGAAGTACCCCACCTTCACATGAAAGGGGAGTGATGTGCTCTTAAACGCAATCTTCACACAGCAAGACTTGCCTAGCCGGGTGACATCAACAGTCGGAGTATCAGCTGCTGACTTGACAAGAAATTGTAAGTCATTATTGGAAATAGCCACATCTATGTCGTAGATCACGCTGGTTACTACATTAAATCCCAAGGCAACATGAGAGTGCACCTGATTGCCGTCCAAGTCAGTTACACTGCGCAGAACGCCCAACGCACTTCCGTGCAAAACGTCAACAGCCAGTATATTCTTTCTTGCGTTCACTCTTATGTCCGTGATCTCATTTGGCACGAACGCTTCCAGAGACCTCGACACAGACTGTCTATTAAGGCGTTTCATGCTGACGGTAGAAAGTGGAGGCAGAAATGGTATAAGTGTTCAATTTTGGCGCTTCACACACAGTTTGAATAGCTGAGGTTGAGGATGTCCTCATTTCCTTCTTTTTCGCTTTGCGGCTCAGCACAGGTTGGAAACCGTCATCTGAAAAGTCATCACTGCTGAGATAGTAAGCACGAGTCTCTTCACTGTCGCTGTCACTCGCTTGTCCCATCCGCTTCCTGGAGGCGGCCGCCGCTGACGCCGCTGGTGCCGGCAGGTGCCCGGGGTGGTCTACGTCCATCCCTTCCAAGAAAGCAGCGAAAACCGATCAACAGACTTCAAAAACCACTTAAATACGCCGGAGTTAGCAGGAGTAGCTCCTATTCAAAACACACTTCTTCGTCTTCCCTCCACAATAGTAAAAAAAAAAAGGAGAAAGGGTTTAATAGGCCGTTCAATAGGCCGTTCAGAAAGAACCGTACCAGCAGGGCAAAAAAAGCATTTTTTACTAGAGCAAGCTGTGAGCATAGTTTTGTTGCTCCAGTAGCAGTTTTATTTAAAAAAACGTATTTGTCAACATGATGAGGACTATGCTTGTTGTTACCGAAGTATCTCAGAATCACATATTTTTCCTAGTCCGTCGCCGTCAATTTTCACTGCATCGTGATTTTTTAATCTTTTTGTCTATAGATAATCATGATAATAGAGAGTTTTTCTGCCTATGTGTGTTGACTATGTTTGTTCCAGTTATCTTTTTTTTGCTTTTTTTGCGTTAAGCATCACTGTGTAGGACGTTAGTCTCTGTTTATTTAAATTCAAAGCCTTTATATTTGCACTTCTTTGCTTCATATTAAGCTGATGTGGTTTCATGAAGGCTTCCTGGTATTACTGAAGCTTGAGTTCATTTCATGGAACACGCCAGATGTAGGCAAGGAACGGTAAAATCTGAATTTTTCGTTGCTATTGTTTTACCACAGCTGTATAATGCTGGGAGCACCAATCGAGCAGATAGTGTTGCACTTTGGCATAGTATAGGGCAATCACGGTGATACCTGTGCCTGCAGCTTCCGGCCTCCGATTCTAAAATTAGAATTAAGTCTTGTTTCGGTTCATAGAGCAGTTCTCTGTGAGGCCTTTGAGCATCAAGTGTTCAGATAAGATGGTTCACGATTTAGAGCACTATGTAGTCTACTATAGGGAAGCAAGGTAGCACCGTGAAACTGACAATGATAATTCCTCTTTTGATCGAGATCAAGTGAAGAAAAAAAGGAAATGCTAACGTATATTGCTCCTTGTTTGACACGATCCAGTAGGTGAATCCGGTTGTCGACAAATATTAAAAATTAGATACTGAATTTTGAAGAAGTGACACACAGCATTCTAGCGAACACGAAACGATAGTCTCACCTTGTTGGAGGCTTCTAGACACGCCCAGACACGTCAAAATTGTTACTGTTCTATTCAACGAAATGGAAGGCCAACGATTTCAGGATAATTCAATCAATGTGCATGCGCCACAATATGAGATGATGTACGCATAAAATTATTTTGGTGTATTTTCTTTTTATAACGCTTTCTTGAAAGAACGCGCGGACAGGCGAGCCTCGTCTTTTTTAAGAAAGTAGTTTCGGGAAAGCAGTGAAATACGCAAACTTCCCCAAAAAAGACCGAACAGTAAGGCTGGAAAAGAAACAAGGAAGTTGAATAGAAGAAAGTCGCTGACACCATGGCATTCATTCCAACGCTAGAGAATTCAAGCTTCCACGGCTGAATGGTCACCACGGGGCAGTCACAAAGGAAGCACCCTCACTCCCCCCCCCCCCCTATAGTTCCTCTCGCCTCCCGCCTTAGACGTCGTGATACTCGAGGTGTCTGTCGCTCCGCACTAAGAAGTGCGAGACGCTGCGCCTGATCGACCAGGTGGGCTGATTCTCAGAGGGTGTAGCGAAGATTGCGGACGAAGGCATTAGCAATTCAGATGAGAGAAGAGGCAGGGTACCGTTGCCCATTTTTCACGGCCGGTCTCCTATAAAGTGTATGACCCCGGCAGTTGGCGTGAGAACTGTCGAGAGCCAAGGCAGAGGTAGAAAAAATTGTACGGTTTTAGCAACGTCTAACATGTAAAAACCCGGGGCTTCCAATGTTCTCTAAGACGTTTGCGTGAATTATCTCACACAGCAAACAGAGCGAATACAGTTCTGCTTTGTGGTCTTCCAGTTGTTGTTGCCGAACTGAAGTAACATTGCCCGTAAATAACTTAAAAGTACATTAGCATATAAAAAAGTTGCCCTTTTTCTAAAGAAAGGAACGATAATACCTCTTCATGAGCTGCTCAACTGTAACCTGTATAAAGCAACTCTATGTTCGCCGGCTTGCTATAATATCTGTGGTGTTAGGCTGGTGACCCAAACGTAGCGAATTAGATCCCGGCCACTGCGTGTGGTCACATGTCAGGGGAGGTTAAATGCTGGACACCCGCGTGTTGTGACATGCCAGTGCACGTTAAATAACACCAGATGGTGAAAATTTCCACAGCCCTGCACAACAGTGTCCCTCTAAATAACATCGTGGTTTAAAATACGAAGCATTTCTTAGCGAACTTCGGCAACTTTGAGCGTATCTATCTATCTATCTATCTATCTATCTATCTATCTATCTATCTATCTATCTATCTATCTATCTGTCTATCTATCCGCTTACGACTTTTAGCTTTCCTGGCCGTTTCGATAGTGATATCAATACCAAACTTGGTATGGCATAACATGACTGTAAGAAGAACATATTTGACAAGTCCCAACATGAAGATCACGATATGTATGCCATGAGTGTAATCTTTTATATTTCACGGTCCTGCACTTCATACGGTGGTTTAGTTCACATGGCGCGTTGCAAACCTGGTATGGTTGCATACCGAACAATAGCGACCGACCCTAACATGAAAGCCATGACATGCGTGTCATCAACAACATGACTACATTCACGCTCATGATGCGCTCGCGGCCATTTTGCTAGCGTCACATATACCAAATTTAGTATTACGGTATTCAAATGGAGGACGAAGGTATGTGAATGGTGCAAACATGATAATCGTTAGATGGTGCCATGTAACAACATGAGTAAGTGCTATGCTCATAATGCGCTTGCGGCCGTTTCCCTCGTTTCACATGTACAAACCTTGGTATTACGCGAAGCGAACGGACAACACAGGTAAATGACACATCCGAACTTGATAATCATGACATGCATGTCATGTAAAACTTGACTACCTTCCACACTCATGATGCGCTCGCGGCCGTTTCGCTAGCTTTACATGTGTCAACTCTTGTATTACGAGACGTCGATGGATGACAATTGGCTGCAGCAAGCACAGGACCGAGTTGACTGGCCGAACATAGGAGAGGCCTTTGTGCTGCAGTGGACGTAGTCAGGCAGATGATGATGATCATGAGCACGATGATGATGAGTGGGTGATGGAGGTACGTGACTGGTGCAAACATGATAATCCTGAGATGAGTGTCAAGTCAGAACATGACTACATACAACAGTTAAGGCGCCAAATAATTTCGACGTGACGGGGTGCCCGTGCTCGCCGGCGTTCATTTCGTCGTGTCATGCAGGCGTTGCCACGCCAGGCGCCGGTCCGGCCAAATACTCCCAAGCACGCGCCGCGCAGCGTTGTTCTGACGCGTGCGCATTTCAGCGCGTCGGGCATCTCTTCGTCATGAAAAGAGGGAGACGCAGTCTTGTCGGGGTAACGCATCAGCGCGAAATGCAGTAGCGGGATTGCAATAGAGGGATTGCAATAGAGGGATTGAAATGCAATAGAGGGATTGTGTTTTTCTAACGTAGCGCCGCTGTGCCCAGCGTGAGTGTGCGTCAACGCTACATTAGAGAATATTGGGCCCTTCATGATGCGATTGCGCCCATTTTTCTAGTTCCACATATTTGTTGAACAGCACAATTTGGTGTTACGTGCATGACAGGTGCGTGACTGTTACGTGCATGACTGGAAAGTGCATGACGGGTGCAAAAATGATAATGCTGACAAGCGTGTCATTGACGAAAATGACATTATACCTCGATCATAGCGTACTCACGGCCGTTTAGCTAGCTCCACATGTACTACATTTGGTATCACGTGATTTGAACAGATGACGAAGGTAAACGACACATCTAAAAATGATAATCATGGCACGTAAGTCATGTACGGCATCATATACATCCACCTCGTAGCATTGTGCCGACATTAGAGTGACATATCAGCCTTCTTCTTTCGTGCTTCGCAAACATCTATCCCCACTGTACGTGGGATCTGCAAATTTTTCGGACATGAGACCTTAGATTTTATTATCACTAACTCTAATTTCTGATTCAGTGCTTGAAGCCTTGAAGAAAAAGACGTCAGGCGCATTTGTTTTGACATGTGTCGCTAACATTCGTAGTTTTTGTGAAGCAGGCACAACGTCTGTGTCCTATTTGGTGAATGTTTTTAACGTTGTTTCAAATATTTCTGTTTTAGCATGCTAAACACCATTTAGCCTTGCATGATACTGACGTCTGTGTAAGATATAGAAATCATTCTTCATTGTTTATATTTTTCGCAGTTATCTGTGTAATGACCTTACTTTATGAAATGTATGTAACATTTCTTCATTTCATTTATTATATGTACACTTTGCCAGGCTCTTCCGAATACATCGGTGTTAGGCAAATTCAAAAAACTAAGTGAACAATCATATACGCTACCAAGTTTACGTTGACTTTGCTTGCAATAAATGTGTATATAACTTAAGGACTCCGATAGCAGATACCTGCTCTCAAAAATGTGGTGTCTTCTACGTGAACTGTAAAAAGTAAAAAAAATGAAGGAAAGGCGAAAATGTAAATCAAGGAGCACTGTGAAGCATACAATAAAAAAAAGCAGGACATCGAGACAAGCCTTCAAGCGCCTGTATTCTTCACGGTGAGGATTGAACTCAATCTCATACCTCAATTCTTCGTGAAGCTTTCCGATGCCAGCCACTGTAACAAGCTCTGCATTCTTTCGAAGCAGCCAGTCGGAATTTAGACAAACAGTCACAATAGGTAACGCCTTTCTCTGTCTACGGGAAAGGACCTCGCACTGAGGTATTCCTGCTAGTATAGGCTGTGTCGTAAAAGATTTTTGTTCCGGGCATCAGCACCGAAGTGCAGCTAAGGTGTGTTATTTATCATTACTTTATAGAAAAAAGCTCGCAGCTTTATTATGTATTCACCTGAAATGACTGAAAAGCCAGAACCACCCCCTTTTTCTTCCCATTTATTATATTTACCGTTTTCTGCATCCCTCCATTGTATCTATGTTCTTAACGTGTTTTTTATAGCCTCAATGATTCCAAACAATGCTAGCTCCCTACTCTTCAGCTGATTTCCACCACCGTGATCCACCCCTTTTGACCACCTCAAAATGTACTAAGATGACATCAATTTATGTGACCTTCCAACATGTCATAAAGTTGTTTGACCTGTGACGTCATAGGATCACGTGTTCTCGTAATTACGGTTTTTTTTTTGCATCACCCGTGTTTACGCTGCCGACACGACGCGATGCTAGACGCCGCGGGCGATCAATTTTTGCTTTAATGAGGTATCCAAAACTTTCATTCTAATACACTGTACGGCTGTCTTTTCGTGAAATGGTAGCAGCTGCTGGTGTTCGGGGGGGGGGGGGATTGAGAGTCTAGCTTGCAGTTATTAGATGAAAAAATTTGTCCCCGATACATACTTGAAGTGCGCTTGAATATGTAGCCGCCATTTACAACGTGAATACTTTGTAGAATTTAAGAAGGGGTGACTTAACACTACCCTTCAAGTTTGAAAGCATGACAAGGCATCAGTAAACGCGACCTCGCTGCGTCTGAACAGTCAAAAAATGAGTCTATCAGAAACAGCACTGCCACACAATCACTGCCTTGTGCAACGCTAAGTATTACTTCCTGACGCTGATGGGCCCACATGGATGATTGGCGAAATAAGCGACAATCATCATGTAGTCTCGTAATTAATGCGTGCTCCCAAGGCTGTGCAGGGTGCCCCATACGACAAAAGCATCCAGGTGTACAGCCATTCAGCCTCTCTCTAACGAATTAGGAGGCCAGAGGGAAGATGAAAGGAACCGAGCTGTGCAGTCGGATATTGAAGGCTGGTGCACAACGGCGACTAGTAGCGGTCACGTGACCATTTGCGACTGGTCGCAAGTAGTCGCGAGCGGTCGCAAACGGTCGCAAAGCGACTGCTTTGGCTAGTCGCTTCCTGACCGATTTTTTCAGTCGCGCGACTGCAGTCGCAAAGCTGCTGGAACCAATCAGCGATGCTCAATTTTCGTCCTTTAGTTTTTTCATTGTGCGGGCTTCCTGCCGCCCGATACAAACGAGTGCGTTCCTCTGGGTCTATTGCACCATGGCCTGGGTCTGGGTCTTTTGCACTTGGCGTGGAGATGGCGGGGCGCGTCAGCTTGAGCAAAGTGTCGAAGTTACGTGGCGGTATTCGTAAGAAGGTAAACACCGTCAAAGTGAAGAGAAAATAAATTAACAACTGTTCTGTTACGGTCTTGAACTTGATTTGTCACCGCCTTCCATGCAGCACGTTTGAAACGCGTCTGTGCTTCATGCCTTGGCAACGACTTAAGACACCGCGATCGAGACGCGTTTGTGCTGTATTGTAGGCTGTGGCAAGTCAATTTAATTTTAAGGACCGTTTCTGAATACGTACGACTCTCGGAAATACTCCTCGTCGTCTCAGCGCAGCTCGGGAGGCAGGCGGCTTGCATCGCCGGCCAGCTCCCGCGATCGAAAGGACGGTCACACCCACTACCGGCTTTTTTCTTTTCATCGGAGGCATATGTGATGCCAGTACCATGGTACAGCGCATCAGTACCATGACAATGTCCTGTTCTTCGCTTTGAGTCGAACTTGACACTGTTGGGAACGCTCTGCGAGAACGGACGAAAACAATAAATGCGGTGCACCCGGTTTGCTCCGCTCACCCAGCTGGCGGTTAACAGCTGAGCAGCGGCGGTCTCTAGAGTTTTCGCTGATAACGAGATCCGGACGTGACTCTCCGCTTTTGCGACTTCCGGTCGCTAGCATGCAGCCTCTGCTGGTGTGAACATCAGTGGCTTTTTGGTCGCCAGTCGCAAATGGTCGCGCGACCACTGCTAGTCGCCGGTGTGCACCAGTTTAAGGCTACAACAATCCGTCCACGAATACACAAACGAGCTCAAGCAACTAAGAACAGGAAGCAATTCTTACTTTCGCCCCCTCGGCTCAAGTTTACAGTCAGCAATAGCGTTTAGACTTTGACAGCACCTACTAAACACAGAAACCATGACGGCAGGAGCCGTGCCGCATATGGAGCTGTCTTAGCTTTTCGCCTCACCATAATTTCATTGTTCAAGCTCTGAACTAATGGAATAATCTGGAAGTTCCATATTTTGCAGCATTTGCTTTCTCTCGACGGTAACAAAAATAATACTCAAAAGATTTACCAATATAACGCCTGATCACCTACATCGCTAGTAACAATCTAGTGGCTTTTTGTGCTACTTAGTGAAGGAAATAAGAACTTGCATGTGCGCTACGATACTAGGCACTAGGAAGCATCGGTTAATTTTTAGGTACCCAAGCTTTCAGTATGACCTCCTGGCAAAGGCTGTTCTCAAAAAATTTACTTTTAGTGAGTCAAACTATATGGCAGTTATCTTCGAAAACGAAGGTAGGAGTCTGCGCCTGTCTTGGAAGCGATAACTTGTAGAACGCAAAGTGACGGGCAGGTGACACCACCCTATCATCCTAGCAAATTGTTAGAAACACTTGCCTTTTCGAGCATAGCGTTGCATTGTCAGCGTAGCATCATATACGCTACGGTTCTTACATTACTTGTGTGTGCCTTCTCTAGTATAAAGACACACACAGAAAATAGTGACGTGTTGTTGAGGTGCCCCAGATATGCGCATAATTGCTCTTTAAATGACGATCGCACAAGTAATAACGCTAAAACTTAAGCAATAATAATGGGCGTGGCGGATGGGGTGGACCGCTTGGGGTATCGGTTGATGCCACTTGGAGTGTCTTTACGGCAGACAAACAGACAAATGTACAAACAGACAGACAGAAAGAAAAAGAGGGACGGACGGATGGACAGAAAAAAAGACGGACGGACGGATGGACAGACAGACAGACAGACGGACAGACCAAAATTTTTGCGTCGAAGTACCCCAAGAAATACTATCGTCTTTAAAAATCAACTTTCAACCAAGCGAACCTAACGGTTACAAAACGATCTTCCGAGGGCTACGGGGTTTTTTACTGCCTTGTCGCTCTCTGGTTTTGGCCTAGCAGACGACGTACAAGTGCCTCGATCAAGGAGTCGCGAAAGACACATGTTATTGAATTGAGCTGGGTCCCCATAGCCAGAAGTGTCTCTCGATTCTTGTTTACAAGATTTGATCGTACCGTAAGCAATGCGAATGCAGCCGAAAACCAAACCATATAACAGCTTCGAATGAAGCAGCGGCATTTGTTTGCGAGAGAGACGACGCGGTACCTGGCGGCGAAAAGCCGCACCAGTGCCGATGGCCGCTTTCAATTGAAATCCACTCCATGGTTCGTGCACTTATAAAATACAAGAGGCGCTGGCCGGAGTCTTTACCGCAGTACGTGGGATTGAGTTTTCTTCCACGACCACCGCAGGCGCACTAGCTTTAAGTCTGAATTTGTTTTCCGGTAGTGAAAATGGTTTCCTAGATGGGCGACAATCGACGAGTCTGACTAAGTGGATGTGGTTAAAAAATTTACAGATTTAATTACTTGAATAATATATTGTCACGACGTCAAAACAGAGGTCTTGCCGTAGAGACTGAGACACCAGAAGCAGGTCGATCTTTTTTAATTAGAACGCGCAAGCAAGTTCTTTTTCTTCGTCTATTTCGTAGTCCTTCGTGGCACATGCACAACTGTCATCGTCTTTCTTGGGCAAGCACGTGACATTTGCCTCCCTCCGAAAGAAGCATCGTCCCGATGCGCAACTTAGGTGCTCTACCAGGCGTATGAAGTGGTCGTACGAAAACGGTAACCAGGAGCTAATTAATTCGATTAATATGTTTTCATGCGCACGACGTGCACGACTTCGGGCAAACGCTTTTGGCGCTTAGAACTACAATCAGTGTCGGGAACAACTTCGTAGTTCATGTCGTTCAAGCGTCGCGTGACGCTGTATGGACCAAAGTACCGTCTTAGCAGTTTCTCAGACAGTCCACGTCGACGTATCGGAATCCAGATCCACACTTTGTCGCCTGGTGAGTAGCTAACAAACTTGTGTCGGTTGTCGTAGCGTTGTGCATCTTGATGCTGCTGATGACATATGCGAACGCGCGCGAGCTGTCTGGCTTCTTCGGCACGCTGAGTGAATTCTTCGGCGTCTACATGGATGTCATCACACTCATGCGGCAACATGGCGTCCAATGTTGTCGTGACTTCGCGACCATAGATCAGACTGAACGGTGTCATTCCAGTGGTTTCTTGTCGAGCGGTGTTATAAGCAAAGGCCACGTACGGCAATATCTGATCCCAGTTTTTATGTTCTGCGTCAACGTACATACTGATCATGTCTGTGAGGGTCCTATTGAGGCGCTCCGTCAGTCCGTTTGTCTGCGGATGGTATGCAGTTGTTCTCCGGTGAGCTGTACCGCTGAGTCTGAAAACCGGCTCCAAAAGCTCTGCGGTGAAGGCAGGTCCTCTGTCTGTGATCACTGTTGTCGGAGCGCCATGCCGAAGAACGATGTTTTCGATGAAAAACTGAGCGGCTTCTGCTGCTGTGCCACGCTGAATAGCTTTAGTCTCCGCATAACGGGACAGGTAATCAGTGACCACAATAATCCATCTGTTCCCTGTTGTGGAAGTTGGAAAGAGACCCAGGAAATCCATTCCAATCTGGGTGAACGGCTTTTTTGGTGCTTCGACTGGATGTAAAAGACCGGCTGGCTTGCTGGGAGGTGCTTTGCGTCTTTGGCAGTCGGCGCACGTTCGCAAGTGATGGTTAACAGCAGCAGGTACCTTTGGCCAGTAGTACTTGCATCGTAGTCAGCACAATGTTCGGGTGTAGCCTAGATGACCAGAAGTTGCTTCATCATGGCACGCTTCCATGATTTCTTTTCGAAGAGAGGCAGGCACGACGAGCAAGTGCGGGTTACCAGTTGGTGAGAAGTTTTTCTTATAGAGAACATCGTTTCGCAAGCAAAAAGATGGCAGTCCTCTAGCAAATAACTGCGGCACGTCTTTACGTCGTCCTTCTAAATATTCAATGAGTGGTAACAGCTCAGGGTCACTGCGCTGCTCTCGTGCAATAGTGGCTGTGTTGACAACTCCCAAGAATGCCGCGTCGATGTTTTCGTCATCAGGAGCGACAGTTTCCACTGGCGACCGTGAGAGACAGTCGGCGTCGGTCTGCCTCTTCCCAGATTTGTAGACGATGGTCATGTCAAACTCTTGAAGTCTTAGGCTCCAGCGCGCCAAACGACCAGATGGATCTTTAAGGTTGGTGAGCCAGCACAAAGAGTGATGATCGCTAACAACCTTGAAGGAGCAGCCGTACAAATACGGACGAAATTTGATGTCTGCCCACACCACGGCGAGACACTCCTTCTCGGTGGTCGAGTAGTTCTCCTCCGTGCGAGAGAGAGTTCTGCTGGCGTAGGCTATTACTATTTCACAGCCGTCTTGCCACTGCACCAGAACGGCCCCTAGACCTACATTGCTGGCGTCAGTGTGAAGTACTGTAGGGGCGTCCTGGTCGAAGTGCGCAAGGACTGGAGGTGTTTGCAAGCGTTGTCGCAGTTCATTGAATGCCATTTGCTCCTGTTCACCCCAAAAGAAGGGGACGTCCTCACGTGTGAGTCGTGTCAATGGCGCTGCAATAGACGAAAAGTCTTCGATAAATCGCCGGTAATAGGCGCACAACCCTAAGAAGCGTCTCACAGCCTTTTTGTCACGGGGTGCAGGAAATTGCGCTACGGCGCCTATTTTTGCCGGGTCAGGTCGAACACCCTCGTGACTGACGACGTTGCCTAGGAAGCTGAGTTCGTTGAAACCAAAATGACATTTTTTCTGGTTTTAAAGTCAGGCCGGCCGAGCGTATGGCTTGGAGTACGGTGGATAGACGGCTGAGATGTTCCTCGAATGATGCTGAGAATACAACGACATCGTCCAGATAGACCAAGCATGTTTGCCACTTCAGGCCCGATAGTACGGTGTCCATGAGACGCTAAAAAGTGGCTGGCGCCGAGCACAACCCAAAAGAAAGCACCTTAAATTCGTAAAGGCCATCAGGCGTCACAAAGGCCGTTTTTTCACGATCTCTCTCGTCGACTTCTATCTGCCAATAGCCGCTTCGAAGGTCCATTGAAGAGAAATAGCGCGCATGACGCAGCCGATCGAGTGAATCGTCCATGCGAGGCAGTGGATAGACGTCTTTCTTCGTGACTTGGTTCAACTTGCGATAATCATTACAGAAACGCAAACTGCCGTCTTTTTTTTTTTGACCAAAACCACGGGGGACGCCCAAGGACTTTTCGAAGGTTGTATGACGTCATCCACGAGCATCTTCTGTACTTGCTTCTGAATCTCTTCGCGTTCTTTCGGAGCCACACGGTAGGGATTCTGCCAAATCGGTCGCGTGTTGTCTTCGGTGATGATGCGGTGCTTGGTCAATGGTGTCCGCTGGACCTTTGACGTACGCGAAAAGCAGTCTTCGAATTGGTGTATAAGTCCAAGCAGACGCTTCCTATCAGAGGACGGTAGCGTGGAGCAGATGTCCACCGACAAAGTTGTCGAGGCAGGGACTGTCGCGTCATCTGGTTGCAAAGCACAGCAATCCCCGGCTTGGTCTATATCGTCGAAGTAGGCAATTGCGGTACCCTTCTGGATTTGACGGCGCTCGTTGCTGAAGTTTGTAAGGAGCACTTCTGCCTGTCCACCAGTAAGCGTTAGGATGCCTCTCGCGAGTGAAATGCTTTGAGTGAGCAAAAGAGCGACTATGTGCTCCACTATCACATCCTTATAGGAAGGCCACCCACTGGACACAGACACAAGGCAGCAGGATCTCGGTGGGAGCGTCACATCGCCGGCTATTCGCAAACTGCCGCGTAGTTCGTCGCTGCTGTCGTCGACATATGGATGTGTGCAAAACGTCACCATACGTTGAGGGATGTTGATAATAGCGCCATGATCTCGAAGAAAATCCATGCCCAAAATTAGCTCTTTACAGCAGTCTGGCAACAGGACAAAAGTGGCCACGAAGCTAGAATCCCCAATGCGAAGTCGAGCGGTGCATTTACCCGTGGAAATCATCAGCTGACCACAAGCACTCCTTATGTGTGGCCCTGTCCACGGTGTCTTGACCTTTCTAAGGCGGTCGGCGAGTTCTTGTCGCATGATTGAGAAGTCGGCGCCAGTGTCGACCAGTGCTGTAACGTAATGTCCGTCAATGAAAACGCCAAGATCAGCACGTACAACTTCACTGGCATTAGTATTCGTCGTCGTATTCGTCGTCGTATTCGTCGTGGTTGTCGTCATACCTTCTTGCGATGATAGGGGGAACTTTTCGGTGTGTCGACGATTGGCAACGTTGCCCCTGGAGGTCGCAGCAGTTAGTTTCCTCGGCGCGGGCTAAGCGAACGGCCTCTGGTGACGTTCGCGTGGCTCTGAGGGAAGTCACGGTGACGCGCAGGAGATGGAGATCGCCAGCGACGTGGTGTAGTTGCTTGGCCAGTCGACAGTTGATCGGCATCGTGGGCACGACGGTCTTCAGAGCAGAAAGAAGCGGGACGAGAAAAGTTCCCGAAGCCGGAATCGCTATGACGGCAATAGCGAGCAGTGTGACCTGGTTCTCCGCAGCGGAAGCAAATAGGTCGACGGTCGGCCATGCGCCACAAGTCAGTTCGGCGAACTGGTGGTCGTCTCGTGGAATCCCGTTGCCACCAAGGTACGGCCGCGGGTCGTGGCTGGAAGGATGTGGCCACAAATGACGGTGGAGGACGACGGACCACATCAGCGTAGCTCGCTGGATGTGGCTCAGGACTTGGCGCCGGTGGTGCAACGGCTTGCCTCAACTCCTGGCGGACGATTTCGGCAACAGATGCGACGGGCGGTTGGGTAGGAGGGACGCAGAGGGCCCGAAGTTCCTCATGCAGTATTTCCCTAATCATTTGTCGCAGGGAACTTTCACACACGGCAGTGTTCTGAACTGCAGCACTTACAGCCGTGTGGTTCGGCAGGCGGTCAAAGTGTCGGTATCGTGGTCGCAGTGCGCGCTCGATGACAGTCGCCTCTCTTATGAATTCATCCACTGTTGTAGGTGGACTTCGTACGAGGCCCGCAAACACTGGTTCTTTGACACCCTGCATTAGGTGACGCACCTTCTTCGCCTCGGGCATGTCAGGGTCAGCTCGTTGAAACAGACGAATCATACCCTCTGCGTACATGGCGGCTGTTTCGTTGGGTTTTTGTGCGCGAGGCTCAATCAGTTGCTGTGCGCGATCCCGTCGGTCCGTGTTCAAAAATGTGGCGAGAAGCTTTCGGCGGAAATCTTCCCAAGATTGGAAAGTAGCCTCGTGGTTCTCGTACCGCGTGCGAGCGCTATCTTCCAGGGTGAAATATGCACGGCCAAGTTTGTGCTGTTCGTTCCAGTGGTTAGATACAGCGACCCGTTCAAACTGTTCGAGCCAGTCCTCGACATCCTCGTACTCTTCCCCAGGGAAAACTTCAGGAACGCGAGGATGTTCAAGAGTCACTTGGGAGGGAAGTGTGGTTTGCGATGGAAGGGTAGCCGTGGATGTGGTAGGAGCTGCCATGCTGGTTAGAGGCGGAACAGGTACGGACTCCGGACTTAGGCCTAGTAGGCGCCGACTGAATCGGTGCACCGGAGTCGTGACGAGGGGCTGGGTCTCTGGACTAGATGAACGGGTCCAAGCAAGACTGTCCTGCATCCGGTTGTACCCAGCACCTCCACCAGTGTCACGACGTCAAAACAGAGGTCTTGCCGTAGAGACTGAGACACCAGAAGCAGGTCGATCTTTTTTAATTAGAACGCGCAAGCGAGTTCTTCTTCTTCGTCTATTTCGTAGTCCTTCGTGGCACATGCACAACTGTCATCGTCTTTCTTCGGCAAGCACGTGACAATATTTAATAAATTAACCATCTAAGCACCTCGTGCAGGCGCTTAACCCGCGCAACCTCTATTTTTTCAATGTCAGTGAGAGGCATCCTGTACAGCCTTTCACAACCCTCTCCTCTAACCTCCTCTCCTGCTCGCGCCCATCTCATAGCCTTCACGTGTGCTTTGTGGTCATGGGGGAGGTAACTCTTCATCCTGTGGCCCACTATGAAAATCAGACAAAATAATTTTTTTCAGTACTAATATTTGTTGGGGTTGAACGTTTAAAAACCAGCTTATCATTATGAGAGACGCCATAGTTAAACTCCGAAAACTTAGAGCACCTGGGTTTCTTCAAAGTACATCGAAGTCTAAACAAACAGGCTGCATAAATTTACGCGTCCATTGAAAATGCGGACAAATGTCGATCTTGCGGCCTGCAGGTCAGCAGCCGAGTGACACGAACTAGGTCACCATGGCGGGGATTAATTTTTTTTCCCGTGTGCACAAAGTCACGGGGCAGCGTCTTGCTTTCTTAGTTTCCACAATTTGGCGGTCACGCTGGCACTGTGAGAGATACGGTGTTTTAAGTAGCTTGTCAACGTTCATGACACTTGGCCACTAACCAATGTGGCCAAGCGTTTACAGGACGTTGGTGCATGCACAATCGTTAAAGGGGCCCCTAACACTTTTCACCACTTCATAGTTTTACATGCTTTTCTAGCTGGTTGCGTACACTGGCGGCTAAACTGATAAGTGCCGCAAGAGTGGCAGCAACAGGGCTACACAGTGCAAAGTTATTCACCATAGAGGTATAAAAATACAATAAATGAATGCTTACACTCTACTCTATTTTCGGGCACTCACCTTACCGTGTTTCCCTTGCCCTCTAACGTTGGAAAACTGCCCACAGAAATGAACTGAAAGCCCCATCGTACGGAAAGCTCGTATGACAAATTGTCTGTTCCGTCATGCGTATTAAGGATGCCGTTGCGATGGTAACAAACAATGGGGTACTTGAAGAGGAAGCGAGTCGTGTGACACGAGCCAGCTCGCGAATGCTTCTATAATAATTTGTAACTTTACTAACCTTTCTTTTTGCAATGACGTGTATATATGAACGCTATTACATTTTTTTATAACTGCGAAGCATTTCTTAGTGAACTTCAGCGCCTTTGAGCGTATGTATTCATATATCTAGCCGCCTACCACATTTAGCTCTCCTGGCCGTTTCAATAATGGTATCGATAACAAATTTGGTATGGCATAACATGACTATATGAAAAACATATTTGACTAGTCATACCCTGAAACTCATAACATGTATGTCTTGAATGTAATGACTTACATTTCTTGGTCCTACAGGTCTTGCAGTAGTTTTGATCACACGGCATGTTGGAAATCTAGTATGGTAGGGCGTGACTGCATGGCGAACACAAGTGACAGACCCTAACATGAAAATCATGGCATGCGTGTCATGTAACAACACGACTTCATGCCAAGCTCATGATGTGGACATGGACGTTTCGCTAGCGTCATATATACCAAATTTAGCATTATGGTACGAGAATTAGTGACGAAAGTATGTGACTGGTGCAAACACGATATTCATGAATTGCGTGTCATCTAACAACATGTGATTATGCCACGCTTATGATGCGCTTGCGGCCGTTTCGCTAGATTTACATATGCGATATTTGGTATTACGTGACGCCAATGGACGAAGAAGGTATGTGACTGGTGCAAAGATGATAATCATTAGATGTATGCCATGTAACCATATGACTACATGCCACACTGGTGATGCGCTCGCGACCGTATCGCTAACGTCACATACGCCAAATTTGGTGTTACGTGACGCCGATAGATAACAAAGGTGTGTGACTTGTGCAAACGTCATACTGATTAGATTCGTGTCATGTGAGAACATAACTGCATGCCACAGTCAAGGCGCCAATACATTCAACGGGACGCAGTGCGCATGCTCGTCGGCGTTCATTTCGTCGCGTCACGCCGGCGTTGCCACGCCAGGCGCCGGTCCTGCCATTTACTCGCAGGTGCGTGCCACAGTGCGTTGCTTTGACGTATGCGTGTTTCAGCGCGTGCAGCGTCTCTCCGTCACAGAAAGAGGGAGCGCATCGGCGCGAAATTCAGCATGTCACATTTCACGTGAGTTGCCGTCCAGCCACGGCGACAAGCGCTGGTCGCGCCTGGCCTCAGACTATGAGTGTTCGCGTTTTGCAAACGTATAGCCTCACTGTGCCCAGCGTGCACGCGCATCAACATTACGTTGAAGTATATTGGGCCCTACATGATGCGCTCAAGGCCGTTTGGTAGCTCCACATATACCGAATTTGGTGTTACGTGACGCCAATGGATGACGAAATATATGACTGGTGCAAACATGATAATCCAGACAAGTGTCTGATGTAAAAACATGACACCATACTACGCTCATAGCGTGCTCGCGGCCATTTCGCTAGCTCTAAATATACACAAGTTGTTATCACGTGACGTGAATAGACGACGAAAAGAAACTACACATCCAAACATGATAATCATGGCACAGAAGTCACGTACGGCATCATTTGCCTCCACCTCGTAACGGTGTGCTGATTTAAAAGTGTCATATCAACAGTTCTCACTCGTGCTTCGCATATCATCGATTCCCACTGTACGTGGGATTTGCCAAAGTTTAGTTTCTTCAAATAACGGCGCCCGGAGCGTCACAGCACATTTTTTCCAGCACATGATGTTCAGCGTATTCCTAAGCCAGCTTTACAGTTTTCAAGCTGGAAAAGTCGGAGAGCTTTATGTCTGTCGGTCAGAGAGAAAAATTATGCTAATGAAAAAATAAGCCTGAAATTGATTCTATTTTAATGCAATGCCGCAATCACATTTAACGTTACATTTATCCACTGATATGGCGGCAACCTTCCGGCGTCATTTCCGTTGGCCGTAGTTCTCGCGAGCACCACAACGAGTTATGCAGTCGGCACCGATGTTTTCAACTGTTAAATGGCCCCTTTAGGAGCACTAAGAGGTGGTGGCAAGCTTGCTTCGAGCCACAAAGCAGGATCTCGAAGGAACAAATTTGACATACTTATTACATTACAAAGGCAAACATGTCTATCATCTTTATGTGGGAAAGCTCCCAGAGGCACGTGTGACGCAAACAGGCTTACCCTATACGTGGCGTCACATTACGACCAATCCCTAAAATTAGGCGGACCGACGTGTCCCATTAGGGGCACTTGTTTGTACTCGCATTGAAAGAAATGAAGAAAGCGTTGGCTAAAGAAGCGAGGCTAGAACTTGCGGCCAGATGTATTGGCAGACTCCGCAGTCGCCGCAGCTCGAGAAACTTCCGCCGAAACGCGCGTTGGCCCCGGCGAAGGCGTCTTTGTCACTACCTCATTGACGCTGCCCTGCTTACAACGTGTTTTCTCGGCTCGCAGTTGTCATTTCCATCTGCTTGGAAGCGTGCCGTTATCTCGTTGTGCAGTTGCTGTTTTTAGTACACCACCCTGAATTGTTCGAAATGCTGGACTGCTGCACCGGCACGGTGAACAGTATCTCTCACGGACCACCTCTCAGCTCTGTTCTTGGAAAATTGTTAGCTTCTCAGAAGTTCGTACGATTCGTATAGGTTGAATCTGTGTAGCCTGGATTTGAGGCCTTATATGGCTCGAACTAATTTATTTAGGTTCAGTCTTTTCTCTGTTCTATTGAAGGCTGGAAATCATTAGACAGTTCTGTTCATGCCCGTCGCAGAGCTTTGTAGCCAGAATCCTTAATGCCCTCAGTGCATACGTCTGAAATACGCTGATATGCTTGAAAATGGTATTTCGTTGTTCTATTTTTTACGTCTTGATATTCTAGCCTTAATGTTCCGGCAATAATATGTTACCTGTTCGCGTTATTTCAATGTTTTAGTTATAATTTCGTGTATTCTGATATAACCACTGCTGCGATAGCGCAATTAACTCTGCAGCATGTGTAAATAAATACATAAAAGCCTTTCTCTGACGCCAAACTTTTTTACGCGCCCGAAAGGCAATCACGTGATTTTCATTTACATCTCTCCTTTGCCTGTCGACCTCATTGACTGTTTTCTTGGCTAAGAGCTCACGCATGCGTGCCCTACAAGGCCAGTGCCCGATCACAACCTTTTTCTCAATCTCTGTTTCTCTCCCGTCCATTCATTTCTCTCTCTTTCTAGGTCGTTCTGCAGTGTTGTTGAGGAAACCTCCCCTGAGAGGAGGGGCTGACCATTTAAAGCAAAATCAATTAATGGCTCATGCTGACGTCTACCCCGACGTCCGTGGCCTGACACGTCGCCAGGGAGCCGCTGGCGCGCGCCAGTGGTCGCTTGCTGATGGTGCAAAAGAGAGAGAGAGAGATAAAGATGGAAGAAAAGGCAGGGAGGTTCACCAGACGCACTTCCGGTTTGCTACCCTGCACTGGGGAAGGGATAAAGGGGAGAAAAGAGGTTGCAGAAAGATGAGAAGGTACACACAATCACGAGCACACTCGGGGAGCACACACAGTCTACAGGCGGTCGCTCAGGTTTGTTGACTTAAGGTAAAGTAGCGGTGCTTTAGTTGCTTTCTGCGCAACTGAGGCAGATGCCCAAGGTCCTAGTATCTTCTGCACACAAAATGGTCCGGGGTCAAGCCGATTTAAAACCATCTGGAGCTGGCATCGCTGTGTGTCGTAGCAAGCGCAGCTGCGCAGGACGTGTTCGATGGTCTCTTCAGCTCCGCAGTAGTCGCATGTAGGAGTGTCTGCCATATCAATGCGAAAGGAGTACACCTTTGTAAATGCAACACCCAACCAAAGGCGGCATAACAGTGTCGCATCGGAGCGGGAAAGTTGTGATGGTAGCTTTAGCTTGAGCGAAGGATCCAGTTCATAAAATTGACACCTTTGGAAGCTGGTAGACGACCAGAACGTGCGTGTGAGATCTCGAGCCAGCAGGTAAACTTGTCTTGCTGCATTATTCCTTGATAGAGGAATCGGGACCACAAGGGTTCCTTCATAGGCTGAGCGGGCTGCATCATCGGATATTTGATTTCCGGTAACACCGATATGTCCAGACAGCCATTGATTATGCCATCGTACTAGAGCTTCATGATGGCAATGACTTATTTCATGTACCAATTGTTCATGATTCCTCCTACGCATGGCAGACTGCAAACTCTGAAGCGCTGCCTTCGAATCACAGAATATGACCCATTTTCCTGGACGTTCTTGAACGAGATATTGTAAAGCAGCCTTTATAGCAGCAAGCTCTAATGCCGTAGATGTAGTCATATGCGACATCTTGAACTTGATTGCCATTTCTACAGCCGGAATTACAGCGGCACCTGATGAGCTGCTGGATGAGACGGACCCATCAGTGTATATCTGCGTTCGGTCTAAGTACAACTCATGTATTAATAGCAGTGTTTCTTGCTTCAATGCTACTCTGGAGTGACTGTTTTCTTTTTGATTCCCGGAATTTCTAGACGTACTTCCGGCTGGTCAAGGCACCACAAAGGACATGCCGTTATCGCAGCTGGCGTATATCCTGAAGGAATGCTGTTTAGGCGCTTGGCTATGACGTCTGAAAACGTAGCACTTGGTCTTCCGGAAGTTAGAAGGGCCAAGTGGTGGTCGGGGACACGCCTAGCATGTCGAATATGCGCTCTGAGGCAATCCACAACTATATATGTCCTGACCGGATGGTCTTTGGCAAGCATGATTGTGACATAAGTAGAAGCGCATCGGGGCAGTCCTAGGCAGATACGCAGTGCCTGACCCTGCAAACTCTCCAATGAACGAGTACTCGATTTGCAAGTGTTAGTCAGTACCGGCAAGCTGTAGCGCAATAGACCCAGAAATAGGGCCCTGTACAGCTGTAGCATGGAGGCCACAGAAGTTCCCCATGCTTTACCGCACAAGAATTTCTTGATATGCACAATAGATAGCAGTCTCTTCTTCAAGTAGGCACAATGTGGGCTCCACGAAAAACTTCTGTCTATTATTATGCCGAGGAAACGATGGGTCCGTGCATATTTGACACTCTGCTCATTGATGTAAAAAGGGTATGGCGTCATTGGTTTGCGTGTAAACGCCATCAACGCGCACTACACAGTTGATATATTTAGGCCTTGTTTCTGAAGGTAGGCTGTTGTTAGGGTTGCTGCCCGCTGTGTTCGTGCACGCACCTGAGGCCGAGTAACTGCAGCCCTCCAGAGGCAAATATCATCGGCGTATATGAATAGGCACACCGACTTTGGCAGAACCTTCACCAGACCAATGAGGGCAACATTGAACATTAAGAGAATCAAAACACCTCCCTGAGGTACTCCGAAGTGGGTGTAATGCTCAGCAGTTGTACCCTCATCTGTTTGCACAAAGAAACTCCTGCCGGTCATATAATCTTTTATCCATTGAAACATTCGTCCACCGATGCCCACTGTTGTGAGAGAAGTGAGGATGGCATCGTGAGCTACATTATCATATGCACCGTTCACGTCAAGAAAGAGTGCCAGTGATATGTGCTTGCGACTTTTTTTCTTGTTGAACAAATGTCGATAAGTCAAGGACACAGTTAATGGAGGAGCGGCCCCGACGAAAGCCTGCCATGCAAGAAGGGTATTTGGTGTATCGTTCCAAGTACCACTCGAGACGAAATAGAACCATTCTTTCCATCACTTTTCCGAGGCAGCTTGCGAGGGCAATAGGGCGATACGCTGTCAAGTCCAATGATGATTTTCCCGATTTCAAAAGTGGTATTAATCGACTTATGTTCCATTCTCGGGGAACACTGCCGCTAAGCCAGGAGTTGTTGAAACATGTTAAAAGTTCTTTTCTGGCTTTTTGTCCAAGGTGTCCCAGCGCACTATAAGTAATACCATCAGGACCTGGCGATGACATGCGCTTAGAAGCGACTAACGCACCTTTCAGTTCTTCCATTGTGAATGGAATGTCCATTTCTGGTAATCGCGTCTCAGGAACGATCACGGCGTCGATTCTCTCGTTCATAATATTCCCGGCAACTCTCGTGCAAAATTCTTCAGCCACCTCGAGTTCTGTTTTTCCATGATGGAGTGCCAAAGCTTTAAAAGGGTGCCGTGTTTGCGGAGAGGAGCGAAGACCACGAACTGTTTTCCAGATATATGACAGCGGTTTATGAGGGTCTAGAGATTCGCAGAATGCTTTCCAGCGTTCGCTCTCCAGTTTGTAAATGCGTCGTTGAATCATTTTCTGGAGCCGCTTTGCTTCCCTCAGATCGTAAATTGATCTTGTGCGTCTGTATTGTCGTTCAGCACGCCTTCGTATAGCTCGTAATTTTTCCAGTTCGATGTCAAACTGTTATTTTAGACGAAAATGGTAATTTACATTTGGACGCTTGCATAGCTTCCGCTATGGTATTTTCCAGGGTGCAGGCGAGGCCTCCTTGGCGAGCGTTCTCAACACGCGATGCAAACATCGACCAGTCAGTGCCAATTGCAACACCGGAAGAGCATTTTTTTTTATACCATCGATCGTCACGTAGGTGGGTATGTGATCACTCCCATGAGTCTCAATATCGCAAAACCACTTAACTTTGTGAGAGAAGCACCGTGACACCAATGTCAGGTCAAGGCAACTGCCATACGTGAGACCCAGCAGATATGTGGGGGTACCATTGTTCATGATGGAAAGGTCGTAATCGGAAGCGAATGTAACAATGTTCCGGCCCCGGGCATTCATCCTAGTGCTCCCCCAAAACATGTGAAGAGCGTTGAAGTCACCTGTGATGATCCAAGGCCCATCGGTTCTCATTAGGATGTCTTTTAATCTGTCGCAGTCAAATCACGATGACGGAGATATATATCCACCAATAAGCGTGAATGAAACTGCAATCTTCTTCACACGAAGACACACGTACTGATTGTCGTCATTTGAACTTATTGCGTGTGAAAGATAGGTCAAGTCACTGTAAACAATTACTTTGCTTCGTTCTTCGCAAGCGGCTGAACAAAAAGCTTCATAACCGGACAATCTATAAGGCGTTGATACGTTTGGTTCACATATGACAAGTATAGGGAATTGATTTGCCCCAACAAAACGGCGAAAGTCCGAGATACGGGACTTCATGCCTCTGGCATTCCACTGAAAAATCGACGCACTTTCAACTTCAGTGCGGAAGATGAGATTTTTTTGAGCCATTGTGCTTATACGAAGTTAGCAAGAACTGGATTCAGTGCATCCAGTATTTGCAGTGCACTCTTAGCAGACGGTGATTGTATGCTGCTCAGTAGCGTGCGAATCGTGGCAATTAATGATTGCACTATTGCAGCCACTTGCCTGTCTTGGTTGGAAAGATCTTGAACCGGGACGATTGCAGTCACTTGCCTTTCTTGGTTGGAAAGATCTCGAACCGGGACCGCGGACTGGCCGTCATGAAGCTCCTTCGGTTCGCTTGGCATAATGCTCCTTCGGTTCGCTTGGCATAAAGTGCTCGGCATAATGCTGGCCCAAGGTCTCTGGCCAACCTTGGCCTCCTTGGGCATAGGTCTTCTGCCGAGGTCTGCCCACGTATGGAGATTGACACTGACCTCACGTTGACCGATGTTAGGTCCACCGAAGCAGGGCGAACCTCGCCGATTGCCAGCCTCTGTATATGGCTACGTGTTCGGCCCGGTGAAAATTAGTACGTGGCCAGCTGGTGGCTACCAGAGTGTAGCCGGGAGGGGGTTAAAGCTTGGTGCTCTAACCCCCTCTGCCGCTGAACACTTTAGTGGCAGCCACTGTAGGTGTGCACTTGGCCCAGCAATTAGTCTAATTTTAAACATTTCCTTTTGAAGCATATGTGTATACCAGCACATGCAACATATGAGAAACTTTTGCACACACAAGCACAAAATGCCGCAAAAGGTTTTCACACTTTATTATTCACATATAAATGAGGCTGTAGCTATGAATACCATACACGGACCTAAACATTTTTTTATTTACACTCATTCTTCGCATGAACGCTCCTGGCGACTCGTGGACGTTCTCTTCGTGATTTCTGCGCGGTCGGCCACCTTCCCTACGCTAGGCTCTGACAAGCCATTTTTTTGTGACATCGCAGACGTCCTCCATTAACGCACTAGTATGATCTTGCTGCCATGAGGCAGCCAGTGAATATTTAAAATCAAGAAGTACAAGGGAAGCAAGATAAGATCAGCCAAGAAACCTATTTAGGGCTACTCCAATATTTCTTTACAAACACTCTACATGCTTCTAAGCTATAAGAACGGCATTGACTAAACAAAGGTCAGAGATTCTCGTTTTATTTGTAAAACTAATGAAACCAACAGACAGTACAGGCAATTAAAATATAGGTGTAACAATTTTTCCCAAGACAGAAGTGTAATTTGATAGCTGAAAGAGCTAAAGGTAGAAAAGTGACGCTCTCTTCATTTGCATTACAACCTACGTGCTTTAAAATTACACGTATGAAGTTTTAAGGATTAGGCAACAGAACTCTCAATTCAGTGACAAGCAGAAGCAGCAGTATTTTCAGCCTAAACTGATGAAGGCAGTTCTATAGCACGCAAAGAGGCAAAGTCATCATATATTAAGAGGTATAGTGTCTAAATTTTGCATTGCGTGCCGTGTTACAAGTTTAGTAAACCATGGAATGCTATTGTAGCCTGCTATAGCTCGAATAGTGCAGTAATTCACTCAGATACTGAGACACAAATAGCATGCTTTCTTTTTGACAGCCCCACGAGGTTGGTGTCAGGGTGTAGGTAATCAAACTGTGGTGTTATTGTTAGTCGTAGCTTCATACGACCAAGCTTGTACTTCTCATTAGCAGCCAAAAAAACGAAACTATGGCCGCAATATGGCACCTTATTTTGTGAAGAAAGATTTTAAATGCTGAGCATTTCTTAGTCGGACGACCTCGCGCGTCGTGCGTCGGCGTTTTGCACACCCCCACTGCAGATGCTCACGTCTCATTCTGGCGTCTCGTGCCAACTGTTTGCTCCCCCGCCTCCGACTCTAGCCTCGCAAGGCCGACGCAGGCAGCATCGGCTGGCAAAAACCGACTGCTCGAGCTGCACAACCGTTCACTGGCCACCCCGTTTATGTAGGCAGTGGATCGTTCATCAGTGTCCTACCACTTATTTAGGGCAAGCTTCCCTTTCAATCACTAAATAATAATATTAAAAAAGTAAATAACAATTAGGTCTTCTCTTTTTTTTCTTCTTCTTTTTCAATTCTGCAGACCTTTACAAGTCCAAGCAGGGTGGGGTAAAAAACAAGAAAACGAAGCAAACAAAAATATAGGTAATACAATTTGATTAAAGGCTACAAAGCATCATTCCAGTCAGTTACGGTGCATGAAAAAAATATTGATTGATTGATTGATTGATTGATTGATTGATTGATACGTGGAGTTTAACGTCCCGAAACCACAATATGATCGTGACAGACGCCGTAGTGGAGGGCTCCGAGATTTTCGACCACCTGGGGTTCTTTAACGAGCAGCAAAGCCTGAGCACACGGGTCTACAGCATTTCCGCCTCCATCGGAAATGGAGCCGCCGCAGTAGGGATTCGATCCCGCGACCTGTAAGTCAGCAGCCCAGTACCTTAGCCACTACACCACCGCGGATGGGCGCGTGGGAGAAAAAGAATATGAGTAAATCATTTCTCGTAAAGTAAGACGTCACAGAATTAGGACGATGGTAGGCAGTAAGTCATGATGTTGAAGATGAAAGATAGAGTGAGGAGTGAATTACTAGTTTTCAATTTCAAAGGAAGTAAACAAATATTAAACGCGCAGCTTTCCGTCTGACTGCAACGCATGGACTGTTGTTAGCCTGCATTAGTTCGGCGAGTGAGTCATACGGAGAAAACTTTCAACAAATAAGCTTGGAAGCTTTACTTTGCACTTTCTCTAGACTTGTAATGTTGGTTTTAGTAAATGGGCTTACACAGAACATGCATATTCAAGTTTCGATCTAATTAGTGGATTACAAGCAAGTTCTTACAGAGCTAGGGGAGACTGAACTTATGTCTTAAAAAGTATAATTTTTCGTATGCAGAACAACAAATATTATGTATATGTGTATTCCACATTATTGTAATGCTAAGAGCGACACCTAAGTACGTCTTAGGCATTTCCTCATGCAGTGGCACTGAGCCTAGCCTGTATGCAAAGGAAAGGGAGCTTTCGGAGCAACGAAAATAGACTGTCTTATGAACAATATCTTTCATGTACCTTGTGTTACAACATTCGGAAATATTAGCAAGAGCAGGCTTAAGGTAGCGCTGATCATTAATTGAAGTGTTTTCTTGGAATAACACGCGGTCATCTGCAAACAATCTAATTTGAATGCTAGGGTCATTGACAGTATGATATCGTTTATGTACAGCAGAAGCAGCAATGGTCCTGATACACTCCCTTAAGGGACGCCGTAGCCAATTGAAAGATTGCCAGATTGCCGCTCATTAACTTCCACAAACTAGAATCGATTAGTCAAACAGTTCCTAACCCATGTGAATAAAATTTCTAGAAGTTCAATTTTTCTGAGTTTTTGGCTTAGGTTGTCATGTGGAACCCTATCAAAGGCTTTGCTTAAGGCTAGAAATATTGCATCAATTTGACCATTTCTATCAAAAAATGAAGCGAGTGAATTAAACACTGTTGAGTACCCTTTTCTAAACCTTTTTTTGCTAGTTAGGGAGGGCTGAATGTTAATCTGAAAAGACATTTATTTGATGGGCGATAATGTTCTCGATAAGTTTGCAACTGGATGATGTAAGTATTTTTAATCGATGATTTTCTAATGAAGATAGATCACCTGTCTTCTGTATGGGCGCAGCTCTAGCACGGCTCCAGCCAATGGGTAGGTTACCACGAAATTGGAAGTTGAGGTAAATTATAACAAGAAACTTTCCAATAGACTCAGAACATAGCTTTAGAAACATGTTAGGATTGTTGTCAGGACCATGTGATGATTTGCTTTTAAATGCGAAGCATTTCTTAGCGAACTTTGGTGAATTTGAGCGTATCTATCTATCTATCTATCTATCTATCTATCTATCTATCTATCTATCTATCTATCTATCTATCTATCTATCTAGCCGCCTACTACTGTAAGCTCTCCAGAGCGTTTGGATAATGGTATCAATACCAAACTTAGTATGACCAAACATGACTGTATGACGAGCATATCTTGTTAGTCATAACATGAAAATCATGACGTGTATGTCATGAATGTCATTATTTACAATTCATGGTCTTGCTGCTCTTGAAGTGGTTTCGTTCACATGACATGTTGCAAAACGGGTATGGTATGGCATGATTGCATGGTGAACACAAGCGAAAGACCCTAACAAGAACATCATGACATGCCTGTCATGTAACAACATGACTCAATTGCATGCTCATGATGCACTTCCGGCCATTTCGCTGGCGTCACATATTCCAAATTCGGCATTACGGTATGTGAATGAATGACGAAGGTATGCTACTGGCGCAAACATGATAATCATGATAAGTGTGCCATGTAACATGCCTACATGTGACGCTCATGATGCGCTCGCGGCCGTTTCGCTAGCTTCACATGTGCCAAATATGGTATTACGTGACGCGAACGGACGACATGGGTAAATGACGCGTCCAATCATGATAATCTTAACATGCGTGTCATGTAACAACATGACTACATGCCACACTCATGATGGGCTCACAGCCATTTTTTAGCTTTAATTATGCCAAACTTGGTATTACGTGGTGGCAATGGATGACGAGGGTATGTGAATGATGCAAACATGATAGTCTTAAGATGCATGTCATGTGTGAGCATGATTACATGCCACAGTCAAAGCGCCAATACACTTGGACGTGACCCGGCGCGCGTGCGCGCCAGCGTTGCCACGCCAGACGCCGCTTCTGCCATATACTCGCAGGCGCGTGGGGTGCTGCGTTGCTTTGACGCATGGCATTTTCGTGCGTGCGGTGTCCCTTCGTCACGAAAAAGGGCAGACTCAGTGCTGTCTGGGTAACGCATCTGCGCGAAATGCAGCATGTCGCATTTCACACCGGTTGCCAATGGGCCGCGCCGATCACGCCTGGTGTCAGACTATAGAGTGCTCGCCATTTTGTAACGTAGGGTCGCGGTGCCCAGCGTAGCTCGCGTCAACATCACGTTGGAATATATTCCGCCTTTCATGATGCAGTCGTGGCGTTTCGCTAGCTTCCCATATGCCCAATTTGGTGTTATATGACTGGTGCAAACATGAAAATTCAGAGACGCGTGTCATGCAAGAACATGAGAACATACCACTCTCACAGCGTGCGCTTGGTCGTTTTGCTTGCTCCTTATATACTAAATTTGACATCACGTGACGTGAATATATGACGAAGGTAAACTACAGATCGAAACATAATAATCATGACACGGAAGTCACGTACGGCATCATTTATCTCCACCTCGTAACGTTGTGCCGATTTTAAATTGACTTATCAACCTTCCTCATTCATCATCATCATTATCATCAGTGTTTATTCAATCAACGTAATACAAAAACATGGTTACAAAAGTATTTGGAACATTAGCCTGTGTGGCTAGTCAGTGGTCCAATCTATTACATGATTATTTTATTACATGTCAGGAGCAGAGGTGCAGTTAATATAATTATGAATCTATATACAAATTCGATGACAGGGTAGCTTTTAAGGTATATTTTATCGAATTAAATACACATGACAATAAATGCTAAATTGCTGCAAATACTTTAGTACACAAGTGATAAAGAACTAAAGGCATACATTGTAACAATACAGAAGATAGTGATACCACAAAATATTTAGCACAATTTGTGCACAAAATTAACTGCGTTGAAGAAATCAATACAATCGAACTCACTTCAGAACTAGTAGTAGTAGTAGTAGTAATTTATTTTATTTCTTGAAACTAGAAACAAAAAGAAGGAAAGAAAAAGAACTATGCCAGATGAGTCGTAAAAAAGTGTGAACGTGAGCTTAACTTTGGTTAAGAACATGAAAAACTTACAAAATGCATTTTACAAGTGAATTTAAAGTTGCGGGCAAGTTTAATTTCAAGTGGAATTGTGTTCCAGATTTTAGCACCAGTGAATTGTATTAACCGTTCGCCATATACATTCCTACAAGTAGGGAGGTTGAAGTTGCCGTTGCCTGCATGCCTTGTGTTACGGGTCGGTGTAGAAAACGCACTCACAGGTAGTGGAAAATTGGTGTTAATGATAGAATTTATCAACACCGCGGTTTTATAATTTCGCTGAGAGCTGAAAGGCAGTATCTGAGTAGATGAAAACAAATCTGAGCTTGGGCAACAAGAGGACGATGCCGTAATAATTCTTAAGGAGCGTTTTTGCAATCGTATGATCGGTGCTATATACGTTAGATAAGTAAAGCCCCATATTTCGCTACAATAACTGAGTTTAGAGTGAAATATAGAGAAGTATAATGATCGTAGCACGTTATATGGAAAGTAACATTTGGCTTTAATGAGCGTGAAGCATGCGAAAGCAAGCTTTTTGGATATGTAATTAACCTCATCTTTCCAATTCAGGTTTTCATCTATTAGAACCCCTAAGTATTTGAACGCGGAAACGCGCTCAATGGGCGCGTCGTTAATTTCTAAGTCCAGCTGACTATAATCGAGGTTTTTTCTTCTGGAATGAAATATGATATATTTAGTTTTGGCTACATTTAATGCGAGCTTGTTGCGGGCGAACCATGCGGAAATCTGTGCCAACTCTGCCGTGATTTCTTTTTTTAGCGTGCACAGAGAGTTACCTCGAAAAAGCAATGCAGTGTCATCAGCGTACATTATGGTTTTGCGTGAAAGAGCAGATGGTAGGTCATTTATGTATAGTGAAAACAACATAGGACCTAGCACGGTTCCCTGGGGTATTCCACATGTTATTTTTCTAAATCCTGAAGATATACGGTCAAACACGACGCATTGTTTTCTATCTGCCAGATAACTAGAAAATAACCGAAGTGTCTTCTCGGTGAAGCCATAATAAGATTCTAATTTCTTTAATAAAATGGAATGCGAAACAATATCGAATGCTTTTTTTATATCCAAGAAAACGCTGACGGCAATTTCGTTATCATGAAGTACTGAGTTGACGAACTGTGCTAGTGTAAATACAGCTGTGCTCGTTGACCTATATGTGATGAAACCATGTTGTTCAGGGCAGATTATGTCGTTTGAGCTTAGAAATCGACAGAGACGGGACCTAATTACCTTTTCAAAAAGCGTGTTAACAATGCTGAGCACCGAGATGGGACGGCAACTGCTCGGATTTTCTCGATCCCCGGATTTGTAAATAGGTACGACTCTCGCTATCTTTAGGATATTTGGGTAAGTTCCATTTTGCAGGCAGTTATTCATGATGCGGGAAAGAGGCTCCGAAAGAAGGTCTACATTTACCTTCAGAAGTTTTGTAGTAATCCCATCATGACCAACGGCTTTATTGCATGGGAGTTTTAGGATTTCTGACCTAATTTCCTCAGTGGTTACGCTTGCAAGCTGAAAGTCTTCCTCAAATATTTTGTTTTGGCAAGAATGTAGAGGATCTGCTTGAGATTGAGCAAGAAAGTTGTTACCAACATTGGTAAAAAAATTATTGAAGTTATCAGCGGTATTTGTTGTAGGAGTATCCGGAGCAATGCGCTTTTTTTCGCCTATTCCCGTAACTTCACGCACTAGCTTCCATACCTGCTTGATGTCACCGCTCTGTTGGACTATTTTAGCACTGTAATACTGCTTCTTGGCTTTCCTTAACATCCCGACTGATTTGTTTCTGAAGTGTTTAAACTGCTTTTCATAGTATTCATTTGTTTTGTTTTGTTTCCATCTAGTGAAGTATGTATCTTTTTTCTTTATAACATTCAGAATGTCCCGCGTCACCAAAGGACATATTGCTGTCTTGTGTCTTCGGCCTGTGTATTCTTGGGTTGATTGGCTAATTGCCTCCAGTATATGGCAAATAAAGTTTTCCCATTCAGTGTGAACATTACTGTGGTACAAGGCTTCAAAATCCGTATGCTCAAGTAATTTGCGCACTACAGCGTAGTTTGTCCGCTTAACTCGTTTTGAGTTATGGCATGGAGGTCCTAAATTAGCATTAGGCACAAACAGAAAAGTGGGGCAGTTATCAGCAATAGTAACGTCATACACTCCGGCGAAAAGACTCATATCAGTTCCACAAATATTATGATCAATAAGTGAGGAACAGTTATCACTTATTCGTGTAGGGTCATTAATAACGTTCATTAGATTATATGACTGGAGCATCAATACATAGTCAGGGTATTCATCTTTAAGTAGATCGACGTTAAAATCACCACATATAACCAGTGGGCGGTTGTAGGCTATCAAAGGGTCTAAGACAGTTTCCATAGTATAAATGAATGCTGCTACAGACGAGCTAGGTGGACGATAAACAGCTCCGAGTATAACGCCACATTTCAAATGCACAAACAAGGCTTCACATTCAGGTTGGCTAGTAGAGTGGTTAGGCATGCACTGGTAATCGATGCTTTTTTTAAGGAACAGAGCAACGCCCCCACCTCGCGAACTGCTCTTCCTAGGTAGCGATAATAATGTGTATCCTGGAACATGCGCAGATTCTCCGTCTTTCAACCAAGTTTCAGTAAGAGCGATAACGTCGTATATAAATGAATGACGCGACAAATGAGCGCAGAATTGGTCTAAGTTTCTTCGCGCACTTCGAATACTGCAATGAACAACAGACAAGTTTTCGTACTCATGCCAAGCTTGGTCGATACTTGAAAAATCAAACATCATTGCTCAGGAAATTTGCGATAGATCTTCTGCGCATGTTATGTGCAATACTCGCGAATTTTCTGTCTTTCTCATGAGAATTTTTCCGCCGGATACCCAAGTGAATTTCCAGTTATTTTCGCGCTTCGCCTTTAATGCCTTGCCCAGCAGTACCTTGTTAGCTGGACGTAGGTGGTCATTAATATAGAGCGGGGTGGAACCTTCAAAGCCTATGATTGCAGTGGTCAATCTTTGCTTCTTCGTGGCATTCATGAACTTATCTCTGGGGATGCGGGAGATGAACTTATCAATGATGTTCGATTGTGACTTTTCCCTGGTTGGAACACGATGTACAACCTCGTGATCAGATTCATTTATATCCACTTTCAAATAGGTTGATATGCTCTTGATCACTGCTACAAGGTTCTCTTTTTCTTGCATGGGGACCCCTTTAATTTCCACATTGTTACGTCGGCTGTACTGTTGTAGCTCTGTTAGCTCTTTTCTTGTTTCCTTTAGCTCAGTCGTGAGCCTGCTGAAGTCATTCTTGATTGCCCTGTTTTCCGTTCTGACGATTGCAATTTCATTTTTCAAGTCACCGATTTCCGATTTAAGTTCCTCAAATTGCTTATTAATGAATTCCATTGCTTCTTTGAGGGGTTTGAGCTCTTTTTCAATTAGCTTAGGCAGCTCTTTCTTTAGTGCAGCATGCTTATGCTCAATTGACTGTCTTATCGGTTGTATCTCTACTTCAATTATTGCCTTTAAATCTTCCTTCAGTTGGTCATTTTTAGCATCAAGTCGAGCACTCAAGTCCGCTAGTGCTACGTTAAGTTCCTTGACGGTTGTGGGAGCTTTGTTACTCATATCTCTGGCAGCAAAAAAAAAAAACGTGGAGCAGTCCAGGCAACACTAATTCTTAGGTTTTAGGCGTGAAACAAACGTAGCTTGTACGCACCTGCAGATACAGAAGAGACGATTAGTTGTTGCGCGACCCAGCGGCTGCCTGGACTGCTCCGAACAAAATGCCGGCTTTCTTTCGATGCACTGGCTTTATAGCCCATCCATGACGTCGACCACGGCGAGGGACGCAGGCGCAGTCGATTCGGTCATCGAGGGCGTATACTTTTAGCTGCTCCGTTTTCAGAACCAGCAGATTCCACCGGTCCGCGAAGCAGCACACTCGTTGAAAAGCCCAGGTTGCGGTCAACTCCGATGTGCTGAACCAGTAGCGGTAGATACCGTTGTGCTGCAGATACAGAAGAGACGATTAGTTGTTGCGCGACCCAGCGGCTGCCTGGACTGCTCCGAACAAAATTCGTGCTTCGCATATCATCGATTCGCACGTACGTAGGATCTGCCAATTTTATAACTTTAGTAGCATAGAAACGATGCTCGAGTAAGAAATAACACTGACATCAGCGAGAGTAAATGTGTCACTGGTTGAACAAAGGCCAGCCTTAGAAAAAACGCTCAGGAAGTACTAATACGAATGGCATGCATTGTCACCAGAATCAGTACAAATTGAACCAATATTAGATTCTTGAGACAATGGCTTTTCTCGCCTATATATTTCCAAAACGTTTGAGGTTCTTCTAAAAAAGGCATTGGTAGCCCTGTCTTGAAATATTAATCTTTCAAAGACCGCACCGCACGTACGAGCTTTCTTTCATGTTCATTTAAAATACTGATAGACAGGCGCCATTTTTTCACCTCTTTATTTTTCATTTCAGGTTGATGACTTCACGCGCTATTTACAGTGTCTGCCTGCTAACAAGTTTTGTTTGGTTGGTACAAATGTATCTATACAGTAACGACACATATCTTTCAAATGGACTCAAGTGAGTTGACATCAGGGTCGTAAAAATCAGGTACGCTTGTTTCTAAATGTTCTACTATAGATGCATCGTCTGCACGTGAGTAGTATCTCAAAACACTTCAGAGAATTAGTAAATTTTACAGCAGCAACAACGTGTAAGCACACACTGACAAGAAAGTGATCAGAATTACCTTCCACAATTTAAACTGTGCTCTCTGATAAGTCTGGGTAAAAAAAATTCAGTACACATAGGGAAGTTCCTTGAACACGTGTTAGTTTGCGCACTGCCTCTATTAGATTAAATGTTAACATTGCGGTCACCTCACTATTAAAGGGATTGCTCTCTTCAGTAGTGATTAAAAGTGCTCCTAAATAACGCCTGGTAAGTTTAGGTTCCCCATTAGGAGCACCTTATGACTGTAGAATTGAGGTAAATGTTTACTAGTTTATTCAGCTACTTAGGGGTGGCATCAGGAGGCCGATAAATGACACATAGCAAAATATAGCGCCGATTGTGGAATTTTTATGCATAAACACTCTAGGCTGAGGATGCCTTCTATGAGAACTGCATCTTTCGAGTTTTAATGAAGATTGCCACGCTTCCTCCTCTAGAAGCCTTTTCCTTACGGAAAACTTGATAACGAGGTGGAAAAACGTGCTCGTCACTGATTTCTGTCTGCCGCCAAGTTTCATTTATACCGGTGATTCGGGGGTCTGGTTCTATATGAAACCTCTAAATGTACTGTTTTATTTATTACGCTGCGAGCGCTTAGGTTCAATAAACGTAAACACTTGTCATACTCATTGAATATGGGTCACGTGTCAGACGGCTGGTATTGCTAGTTCGTTATCCTGGCGCACATGTTTTTTTTTTTGTTTCATCCCAAAAGTATAGTTATTTATTGAACTGTAGTTTGTCATGAAGCAGGTGCACTTTTTTATCTTGTAGTTTCTTCACTTTGGCGCTTTGCCCACAGAAGCTTCCATTTCTTCAAAATCGCTTGCAAATACTCCTTTCGAATGTATATGCCTGATCCGTTAAGTTTGCGATAGCTATCGAGTATGAGCTTCTTTTCGTTAAAGTTTTGTTGATAGACGATGACCAGGCGTTGAACTGCGTCGAACTACGAAATCCCCTGCAAAATGCAGAACAGAGTCCTGGTTAGCGTCATGGCCGAGCCACGTCCCTCGTGCCCACGAAGGATGCGTTCTCAAACCATCTCTCGCCTCGCAAGGACGATGCAGGTGGCGTCTGCTGGTAAAGACCGACTGGTCGAGATGCACAACCGTTCACTGGCCACCCCGTATATGTAGGCATTGAACAACTCATCAGGGCCCCACCACTCGTTGAAGGCAATGCCTCACCTTGAGTGAATCTACGTAACATTTACGTGATACCTCTCCCGCCCCCACCCCACCCCCCCAAATCTGGGAGCATTTACTGAAGTTCTCCCTGTCGTAAGATGCGGGAGGCATTTTTTTGCTACTTTCAATTCTTTAGGCTTTAAGCCTCTAAGCCTCTCATCATCGCGGCACGGGAGCGCGCATGAGGGTAGGCGGGAATCTTTCGGTCGTACTTCTTTGGTGTTCACGGATATTGAACACCGTCGTAAAGACACAGCATTGTGTTTTTTGTGTCACCCTCATGTTCCTTTCACGAAGATCAGGGCACATATAGTCACCGATCTTGCAACCACGCTGATCGGATGCTAGCTGCTCTCTCCTAGTAAATTACGTGCCCAAGTGGCTGCAGACTCCACTGTCATTCCCCAGATGCGTATCTTGATCCGGGCTGCAGTTGCGTATTTTATAAAATTAAAAAAGTTGTTTGTGCAACAATTGTATTACTTTTTCATGGTGCTCTTCCTTGAATATTATGTAGAAGAATAATTTTGAGCAAGAATATTACACAGAAGACTGACTTCATGGGCACGCACATGCACTTCAATCACGTAGAAATTAAAGTGAAGCGACTCCCCGTATCTTAAAAAAGGAATGAAATTGTAACAGACATGTGCATTTCTGCTTATTTTATGGGCGAATTCACAATTTGGTGGCCCCCGCTAGCACAGTCACCGACCTAAAAAAGAGACCGGCCTAGGCTCGTATTTCGTCCAAGTACAAGTGGCGTTGGCAGAAGGTAAACTGACGACGTCAAGCAAAGCGTGCTGACCAACGTACTGCCGACCTGACCAAGTGGTTTTGGCAGATCGTAAAACATGCGATGTCTGGCCAAGCGTGCTGGCCGACCTGCTGCCGACATGGACAATGGCCAGTCATAGGCCGACCGCATTTTTCAGTAGAGGAGCTGGTTAAACTTGCCACCGAATTATTGCTGACTCGTTTCCTACCATCCGCCACTGGCTATGTCCTCTTGGGCGGTCCCACCTCGCATCAGATTCTACATTGCTTGTGCTTCACTTGCGTAGCATCAATGTGCCCTATTTGTCCGACCATGCAAGGATGGAGACGTGCGCATCGCGTTCTGTTATGACCAACCCCGTCTCAATGGGCGCAGGCATTCGCCGAGGACAATTTGAAATTTACAAATGGTCCTTTATTATTTTCTTGAACTCTCTCACTTCTAAAACTACTGCGTTAAAATTGCCGCACGTGGGCTTGGCAGCACGCCTATAGTACGGAGGTGAAGAAATGAACGCCGTCGCTCTCCAATGGCCCATGCTTGGGTCTGACGTAGTAAGCGACGTACCTGACAGGGCAGCCGTTGTAAATACTTAATATTTCTTGTGGCAAAATACTTTCCTTTCACCTAGCCATATACAAATTTCACTGTATCATCGCTGATCTTTTCACCCTGATTACAAAAAACGTGCGGAGGACAGTGTGTAAACCAGACATATGAAAATAAAGATGGGTTGAAGTAACACAGAAACAAAATTTTGTGAGGGCTACTTCAATCATCCTTAAACTAAACAGATCACTCAGGCAAGAAAATAAAAATGTGCGTGTGCTCCGTAAACATACTGACAGCTCTATCTGAGAAACTTTGCCTGATTACAGTTTAGCGAAATCGTGCCGCCGTTATGTGTGCTGCTAGGGCAGAAACAAAAATTATTGGAGCGGGGAGGAGCGTTTTTTCAAGAAAATCAGCCATTTCATTGTAAGATAAACATTTGTGGCCGTGTAACCAGAATAAATGTTGAAACTGAAGATTACACAGAACTAGTAACTTAAGAAGTGTAATGTATAGATGAGTCAACGGATGTGAAAATAGAACAAAACACAAATAATAAATCAGTTAAAACTGCCGCTGCGAGAATGGAAGCGCTTGCCTAACGCAATCCTTCTACTATAGCCGTAAATACAGCAATAAAGATATAAAAAATCAGGTAACCTAAAAGAGGATTACCAGTCAAGTTCCAGGCGAAGTATTCTGATGTCACAATTTTTATTAGATTGCAACGCTTGGATTGCCAAAAACACATTCGCTGGCAGAGAATTCAGATGATCTTTCAATACCTATTTAAAATGCCGGAATGTAGTGGTATGGCGTGGTTCGAAAAAAAATATCACGGTAAACAGTTTCAACAAAAACTATGCTACCCTTCATAGGGAGCAAATAAGGAGTTTGTATAGTTAGTAAATAAGTATTTAATGGCCCAATAAAACTTGTGGTCCATACAATCTCGGCCAATGCACGAAAGGAAGATAAGACAAAGGAGAAAATAAGAATAGTGGATGGCTTTCACATTGGGGGTGTTCCAGCGGTATAAAAAAGGTAGAGTGCTCGCTTCAAAGTATCACACTGCCCTTCCAGCATACTTGGGTAGTAATAGGCACAAAATCATAAAACATTTCTTCATAATGAAATAGTTCTATATAATGGTCGAAGATTGTAGGCATGCCCAACCATAGACAAGGACACAGCTGAAATTCAACACCAGCTGCGCGTACGTTTTATATACTGTCACGTGTACAAATAGGTACCCCAGGTACGGGCGCTGAAACAACATCGAATGGATGAAGATGAAGACGTTGTTGTAGTGAGACTGAGCTTAAGCTCAGCTGCGGCATTCAAAATTAGGGTAGGATCGTGTATGTGTGGATTCACAATAAACGAACTGGCCAATGGTTGAGCGCAGGAATCACTACATCTACCAATACTTTCGGTTCTTCCAGTGTTAGAATACTTGACTGCGGTCAGATATAGAAAACTAGCAATGCACACTGATTAGATGAAGTCAGTTAACACGTGGATGGGGTACAAGAATCTAAACTTCTTGAGAAAGGTTCAATGAAGCCATCCTGACAAGCATACGTGACGATAACCAGACTTTGGTGTGGCGTCTCTTTATTAAACTTACACGTACTTCAGGCTGGTCTGACAATATCACCCCTCTGCCAATTGTACGTAGAATTCGCAAATATTGCCGAGGGCTTTCTGTCAAGTCACCGTTAAATTATTGTTAAGGCAATTTCTCATCAGTCCGCTTTCATAAATATGATTACCCTTAACTGAAGAAATTCTATTAGGCTTCGACGCCCCACGTTCGCAATACTGCCACAGGGATGTCTTTGATGCCTCGTGTACTTTTATTCAAACTATCAAACGGCTCCATTTTTTGAGTTGCCTTAGATAATTTTGTCATTAAATTGCGGTAAAAATAACTAATCTCTGCAAAAGCGTTTTGATGAGGTCTTCACGGCAGTTTGATATGTCTTCACAAAGGCATATTATTTGTCAACATTAGTTGTAATTAGCATCTTTAATAGAATAACATATCTCCGAACGTTTTTGGATGACCTTTCAAGTTTTGACATTTGGTGGCCCAGGCAGAGCTGACGTTGATGAGTGTCTTGTATTATACGAGCATATCAGTCAACAATACTCGTGCGATCAAATACTTATGCTGCTCAACATCATCTCTTACCTCCGAGGTACCGCTCGCGCCTAGTATGAAACGCATGAAGAAAGCCTGATGAGATGGGACGTATGCAAGCAGATGCTCCATGACTTGTTCGTCCCGTTCAGTCGCTCGACAGATGGCAGCCAGGGAGCAACTTGCGTCGCTAATTCCATCTTCCATCGCATCGCATGGTGCCTACATCGAAGGCGTGCTCACCTTGTGGCGTGCTCACGAAGGCGTGCTCACGAAGATGGTCAAGGTCAGCAATGTGTTGAAGAGAATAGCTGACGATAATTTAACATTTTAATCTGCAAGAACTCTACCACAGTTGGCTAAATTATTACTGATTGCCGTAGGGTTCAACAACCTAAAAGCAGGAGTATCAGTCAACGCTCCACCCGGCTCCCGAACACCGTTGGGACTTCTTTCGGCAAGAATCTTGTGGCTCCGCATTCATTCATGGATTCTGCTGTCATCACAAAGATTGTTCGCCTGGAACTGGAAGCCATGGCTCCGTTCACTTATCAGCTTCTCATGCAAGAAACCTTGCCAACAATCATGCTCATTCAAGATATTGTGCGACAAAAGTTTGCTAACATGGGCCTCCTAATGCCCCGGTACAACAACCACACACCCCTGTTCATGTGTACTCCCACCCATAATGCTGACTACCACGTAACTGCCACATCGGTTCCGCGGCCTCCTGCCTAGACGACAACCACTCTCAGGGACTTGTCGGCTTCGCCGTCTACATGAAGCTGAATCTGCTGCAGGCTGAGGCATCCGTGGCTGACCTTGTCGGTGGGCTCTTCGAGAGTGCTGTGCCATCTACGTTCGCCTCGACGGAGTCGACACCGTGGTGGCAAGGGTATATATCAGACCAAAAAAATGCTGGGACCCCAATGGTCTTCGACAGCTTGCACACCGACTGGGGAAGGTCTCCCGGCTGTGTGGTGGTGATCACGCCCCACCATCCAGCCTGGCGTGGCCGCAAGATTTACCTACGAGGCCGAGAGGTGCGCGACATTCTGGTGCACCTGGGCATGGTGAACCTTAACACCGAGCCGTCGCCTAGCTTCGTTCTAGAAGCAACACCACCAGAACAGCCATAGACATCAGCGTGGTCACGGAGGGTTCCCAGTACATCTGGTTGCTATTTCCAGACACCTGGGGCTAGGACGACCTGCCCATTCCGCTGACCCCTTTCCGAGGTCAGGAAGGGCACGGGTGACAAGGACCTCATGAAACTGGTGGCTGACAGTGTCCGGGCTGCAACCATTATTGTCAAGGAACAGCCGGAGCAGCAAACATTCTATTGCAGAGCCACACCAGGCTTTGGAACTGCTTTTAAAATACAACCTAATGCTCGTGAAAAGTCAGTTGTGGATGCAGCGCTGATCATCTCATCTCATAAAGCTTACATGTGTACTCTTTTGATACAGCTGTCATGTTGTGTTAACATCAATCGTAGTTATGTACCATGGGCTGAAGCTGATTTATGATCACTGTGTCCAGGGCTACAATCCTCGTGAGCACCAGCGTTTTGATGTCAGGTTATCGCTTCTTGTGTTGCAAATACTCATGTTAATGCAAGTTGACATCATCGTGCCAGTGTACACTGCTTATATAAACAGCTGCAATTGTTGAACACGTGTCAATGTGCCCAAAAATTATACACATATTTAGCGTCGTTTCTTGACCTGTCACTGAATAAAGAAATTACGACATGGTCACTTTCCTCCGGATGCTTCGCATAGCGTCTATTCCGAAGGAAGGCAGGATCTGCCAAATTTTAGCTTCTTTTGCCATTTATCTTGGGTTCTTCAGCGTCCTGTTTCCTAAGCGATGGTCGTGTTTCAAAACTTATTGCAGTAGACAAAGGTAGTCTCGAGGACACCTTCCTGACTTGTTCTTTTTTCTTAAAGGGTGAGCTACTTCTTCTTGTTTTTAAAACATGGCGATTGCGTCGACATGGACAAACACAATTTATAAAATAACTAGTGTGTTGTCTTTTTAAACGCACCATCCTCTTTCATAGCAGCCCTTCACATTTGAAAAGTGCTGTGTATGATACGCGGACGAGTAGTTTGTTGAACACTTTGTTTTTTTGCTATCAGTTTTATACAAATTTAGAGCATGGTAAGCTTAACGTTCCAACCTGTCGCTTCTGTGCACCGCGGTACTGCACCTGCAAAAGGAGAGATAATGAAGCGCAGAAAACTACACTCGCTTGATTAAAGAACTATGCGACATTCCAAAAGTTCCTTTATCAATGGCTTAGGAAGTACATTTCAGCACACAAGGGCGCTCAAATGTGGGGAAGCCTAGGTTTTCAAAATGCTCAAAATACTATCTGGTGGAACTGTGTTTCTGAATATAGCTCAATAAAAGCCAACCACTTGATCATGAAGGGCGGATGACATGAGCAATATTTTGGAGACACCAGTTTTATTTTCTTTTAACAGAAAGCTACAAAAAGAGAACACGTGAGAGTTAAGCTGAATTCTTGCAGATATGTTCAGACCAGCCACTGGTTTTAAAGTGCATCAGTAGTGTTTTAGTTGTACACCTTCAATGAGTCGTAAATATTCTTTCAATCAAACCATTCTTTATACAACAATAATGCATAAACAATTCATTAACGGTTTTTGTACTATTTTGCCATAAATTGTGGCCTTCACCACTATCGTTTAAAACCCCTTTCACGTGCCAAGGAGGCAGAACAAGGGTGATATACACTTTGAAGGTAGTATTCTCTGATGAAAGTGCGTCCAGAAGTGGAACATCCTGGGTAAAGAGCCAAAAGCGAATTTCAGGGTGGGTCGCACTGATGATTGTTTGAAACAAACTAGCTCGAGAAGGCGTAACTGGTAAAAAGTACTGTAGTATGTCATGCACTGTGTATGCTCATGTGGCTCAAAGAGAAATAAACGACAAAATTTTCAACGCGTTCTGAGTAGTGTAAATGAAGAGCTCTTAGGCTTGCGACGTTGTAGAATACTACGGCGCCACGGCATGCTCTTTGAGCGTTGGCATCGTAAAGGTTTGGCTTGTTAGGTAGTGATTTTCCATCTGTAGCCTTCAAAGAGGACAATATTTCTGCTCACCTCTCAAGGCTTCCACAAAAGATTTAGCCTCGAGAACGAACACTGGTGTCGCTGCAGTCGCAGTGATGCGACGTCAAGGCAAGAACTCTTTTTCTCAGGAACCGCTTGTCTCCTTTTTCTGCGGCCGTTAAATACCTGCTCTCTAGAGAAAAATTCATGGTTAATCCTCAATTGCGTGGCGCAAAACTCTCAAGATACAAAGTGAAACATTTCATAAGTAGTGAAAGCTATTGAAGCTTTAAAGAGCTGCAATAACTTCACTAGTTTTAAGCTTTATTAAGCTTAAGGCTTTATTGAAGCTTAAAGAGCTTACAATATTTATCTTAGGATATGCAGACTTCCGTCAGAATGTCAGATTTACTGTGAGAATTGTTGTTGCCGTTGCTTACACCGAGAAATTGGTGCTATAGGGAAATATGCAAAGGGATGTTAACGTGATTACAAATAGGTATACACTCCGCAATAGGAACATATGTGCCAAAGTATCACGAATAATATAGAATGTTTTCAAGTCGCTAAATACATTGTGTTTTGCCAGAAAAGTTGCGCCTGCATCAGCGACTAATCCAAACGATTTGAAAGAATCGCGCTTTTTCCAAGAAAAGACGTTAAATGAATCTGACTGTCACAAGCACTAACTTCACATATTTGAAAAATAAACAAATCATACCACCACACAATGATTACGCAAATGTTGGGATTAGTATGCTTACTCGGGGCATACATACATGTTTCTTTTCCACAGTAGCCAGTGATTTTGTATTCGTATAACCGGAGTTGTGTGAAATGCTGGGGTAATCCACCGCCGTGTCACAAACAGTATTGTTCACTTTATATGGGATCACCGTTGAAGGCAAAGTTTTCAACACAAACGCCAGGAAGTTGAAATGAACATTTTCAATAAAGCAGGCAGCGATGTGGCCTAAGTAATCGTTCAACAACTTTCGCCTTGACAAGGCGACAACTGGTGTCGTACGTCATGTGTCAAATCCATGTAGTGGCAATCATCTGCAAGAAAATTCAATGAATTGGCTATATAAGCTGGCAGTTACAAGGGCGACAGCACAATCGCCATGATTCTGCACGAATACATAACCTGACAGCAATGAGAATTCCGGCACTTAACCTCAATAATCTCGGCGAAATGAAGCTGAAAAGTTTCGCAAGAGAAACATGAAACTGTTTGACGTGATCATTGAGCAAGTATATGAAAAAAAACAAATTTGCGAGACATACGATATATTGTCACGGGGTCGTGACGCTGACAAAAGAAGAGGCCGCTTGTATAAAATGGAACTAATTAGGCGGCCGTACTTGTGGCTGGTAAATGAATGGTAAGATCAAAATGATGCATACTTGCACTGATAGCGGTGAACAGAACGTTGGTCGCTGGTAAACCGACCAGCTGTGAAGCGCGTCGGCAATTATACACGTGCCTGCGAGTATTCCAGCGTTATTGCTAGCGGCCACATAGGTTATATAATAATGTGCAATTTGCGCAAAGTGGGTGTAATCCTAACGAAATTATCTACTGCAGTCCTGACGCTTCTCGAACACTGCAGGCGTGGGATGCACTCAGAATTACGACAGTGTTGATGATTGATTTGTGGGGTTTAATGTCCAAAATCACCATATGATTATGAGAGACGCCGTAGTAAAGGGCTCCGGAACTTTTGACCACCTGGGGTTCTTTAACGTGCACTCAAATGCCATGACAAAGGCCTACAGCAATTGCGTCTCTATAGAAAATGCAGCCACCACTGCCGGGGTTTGATCCCTCGACCTGCGCGTCGGCAACCGAGTATACCTTAGCCATAGACCGTTGCGGTGGGGCAATTACTGACAATGTAACTGGGTAGTAAGAAAACTTGTGGAAAGAATGTGGCAATAGTTTGCGATACTTAATAATGTGAGCGGGCGCAGGGCTTGGCACACCAGTGATGGCAGCGTCCGTAGATTAATTTTTTTCTTTCAAATTAAAATTATTCATTTTTGTGTTGTAAGGGTGCAGACAGTGGAGGCGCAGGAAAACCTATCAGACACAGCTTGACAAAGCCGTGACACGATTTAGCTCCGCAGCAGTTAACTAAACAGCATTAAACAGCATTATTACCACACTAAACAGCATTATTACCACAGTGTAATGGCAAATAAACAATAATCAAGAAATGCAAAATGAAAAGTAGAAGTGTATATAAATTACAGCGTGAAATTATTCACAATAAACACACACACACCGATGTAAAAAAAAGAATACACAGAGCAAAAAAACTTCGAGAAACTAAATCTGCATGGTAACATACAAACCACGCTCAGCACTTTTTGACAAACTGAACAGATCCAAACCACTTTGTTGAAGTGGATTTAGAAGAAAAGGACGAGTACCTTGCAGGCGTTGTCGACCCGAGTTTCTTCTGACTGTCGGCACATCCCAAAACCCTCCATGTCTTGTCATAAATTCTATTTCTCGGACATCCAAATCCACAAGGTGTTGTAAATGATCTAAATTTTTTTTGGAGCTTCGTGTTCAGACCTGACATTCAAACGAAATATGTATAGGTATTGTATAGGGTGTGCATTTTATTACATTACTTTGCAGAAAGATATAAGCACTCGGCTAGTACCAAAGTACAATATGAACGAGATGAAGCAATCTATTTTGCAAAATATATATACGTTGAAGACAGCCAGGTGTTGTCGTCCCCCAGATAAAGTGACAATAGTTTAAATACGAGTAAAATAGGGAATTGAATAGTAGTAATTTGTTTGTTTCAGAACAACGTATTTGAGTCGGCTTCAGATCTCTGCTTTTGAGTCAGTTTGGTTGAAATGTGGTCCACATGCTGCTTTCAAGACATAGAGGAGGAAAGAACAAATTCGAGGCACGTAAATTGTTCAACCACGTGTATACATCATGAGTTTAGTTTAATGTCGAAAAAAGAAAGCACTGATTCATTTTTTTGGGCGCAATACAACAGTCTGCGTTTTGTTTTTAAATATACGCATGCACTTGGTTTCTGACAAGTAGTTCACTCATGGTACCATTGCAATCTCGAACAACAAGATCAAGGTAAACAATATACCGGTATCATCAGCAAATTTAGCAGTGGTGCTGATATTGCAATGTCGCTAGGATACAAGTTAAAAAGCAGAAGTCCTAATATACTGCCCTGTTGAACGCCAGAGGTTATAGACTTCAGTTCACACTGCACGTTGTCTATGCAAAGAGCCTGTTTTCTATACGTAAGGTACCATTTCAGTGGCAATTGCGCCTGTCCACACATACCATAACATTCTAAGTTTTGAAGAAGTACAGTGTGGTTGAGAGTAATTAACGCTTTAGCTAAATCTAGAAAGATACCGATTACAAAGGCTTTCTTTTCAAACAGTGGTAATATCTATTCTTTCGCTCTGGTAGTGCCAGTTCACCAGATTTATTTTTACAACACCCAAATCGATTTAGTGATAGTAGGCTAAGTTTAATTATAAAATTATATACCCAAGTATATAGCACATTCTGAAAAATGTTTTGAAATATTGGAAGTATAGACACTGGTTTAAAATTACTGAAATCATTACAATAATTTTCCTTATAGTGAACCGTTACTTTAGCAACTAGCACTTTTCTGGAAAGTATAGTGGCATCTAAAGATAAGCTAAAGATGTCTTCAAAAGTAGGTGCAAAGAAATCGGCAACAAGTTTGACAAGTTTCCTTAGAATGTCAACTAAGTCACAGCTATGACTGGTTTTAAAGTCGTCTAATACTTTATAATGAGGCGTTTTAGAGTGTCACTCTTTTATAAAACAGGAGATCGGTCCCGACACGTCAAGTGGTAATGGCAGAACTATCCTGAGTCCCCAGCCAACCAAACGTCGTTTTCTTCACCGACTGAGTCATACCCCCTGCCCTTCTGAGTAGCATTCATCTTCTTTCCTACATTTTCCTCCCCTCCGGAAAAGAGCCATCCTGGTGACTCATGGGCAGGAGACAATAGAGGGATCGTAATACGGTTTTAGGCGGTCTTTGTGGACGGTTTCACGTCCACGGCGTCGTTGATCATGGGGCTGCTCAAGCGGCTCCACGATGTAATTGACGGGTGAAGTTTGTTTAACCACACGGTAAGGTCCGTCATACTTGTACATCAGTTTCGTTGAGAGACCAGGGCTGGTTGAAGGGATGCGAAGCCAGACAAGGTCATCCGATGCATAAGAAGCCGGAGGCGTCGGACTATCGCGGTGGTGTTTCTGACGTTGCTGTTCAGCACTTGTGAAGGAGCGGGCAAGCTGACGACACTCTTCCGCGTATTTAGCAGCTTGTGACATCGTCGTCGACTCAGCAACATCCGGGTGGTAAGGAAGGATGGTGTCTAGCGTGCAAGAGGGCTCGCGACCATAAAGGAGGAAATATGGCGAGAAACCAGTGATTGTCTGGACAGCAGTATTATGCGCGTAGGTTACAAAAGGGAGAATACTGTCCCAATTGGTGTGATCTGTTGCGACGTACATCGACAGCATATCTCCTAATGTACGGTTGGATCTTTCTGTAATGCCATTTGTTTGAGGATGATACGCGGTGGTGGTGCGATGAATGACTTGGCATTCCTTGAGAAGCGATTCGACAGCGTCCGACAAAAACACACGCCCTCGGTCACTCAGGAGTTCACGTGGTGCACCATGACGTAAAATGATCTGATGCAGTATGAAACGACCGACGTCGCTGGCTGACGCAGAAGAGAGTGGTGAAGTTTCTGCGTAGCGAGTAAGGTGATCGATAGCGACAATTACCCAGCGATTTCCAGCCGGTGTAATCGGAAGAGGTCCATACAGATCAATACCAACACGGTCAAACGGTCGGGCAGGACACGGTAAGGGTTGTAGTGGAGCTGGAGAACTGGGAGTGGGATTTTTCCGGCGTTGACAAGCGAGACACGAACGTGCGTAGCGACGGACGAAGCGATACATTCCACGCCAGTACTAGCGATGGGACAGGCGGGTGTAGGTTTTTAACACTCCAGCATAGGCGCATTGTGGGTCGGCGTGAAAGGAGGCGCATATGTCTGAGCGGAGACGTCTTGGAATGACTAGAAGCCATTGGCGTCCTTCGGAGAGATAATTACGTCTGTATAGCAGACCATCTCTGATAACGAAGTGCTGTATTTGACGGCGCATACCTCTAGGGATATTTTGAGAGGGAGTTCTATTCAACAAGTTGATAAGTGAAGCGATCCAAGGATCTTTTCGTTGCTCCTGTCGCATGTCACTGACACTAAGTGCAGATACGTCGAGGGCAGGCGAAGACGGCGGCTTGTCACTACATCGTAGAGGTGATCGGGACAAAGCGTCTGCGTCGGAATGTTTTCGGCCAGATCGGTAAACGACGTGGATGTCGTACTCTTGTAGCCGAAGCGCCCAACGGGCAAGCCGGCTGGTGGGATCTTTTAACGAGGAGAGCCAACATAATGCATGATGATCTGTAACCACGCTGAATGGGCGCCCGTAAAGATATGGTCGAAACTTGCCTATGGCCCATATGATGGCTAGACACTCTTTTTCGGTGACTGAATAGTTGGCTTCTGCTTTCGTGAGTGCACGGCTGGCGTAAGAGACGACGTACTCATCAAATCCAGGTTTACGCTGGGCGAGCACAGCACCGAGGCCAACTCCGCTAGCATCCGTGTGTATTTCCGTCGGCGCAAGAGGATCAAATTGTCGCAGTATAGGGGGTGACGTAAGAAGGTGGCGGAGTGTGGCAAATGCATCATCACAAGCTGACGACCAACTAGAAAGGTCGTTGTTGCCGGCAAGAAGGTCAGTCAAGGGCGATATGATGGAGGCGAAGTTGCGAATAAAACGACGAAAATATGAACATAAACCGAGGAAGCAGCGAAGTTCTTTTAAGGTCTTCGGAGTGGGAAATTTGGCAACGGCACGGAGTTTCGTCGGATCCGGAAGAATGCCATCTTTAGATACAAGATGGCCCAAAATTAGGAGTTGTCGAGCGCCGAAGCAGCACTTCTTCAAGTTGAGCTGTAGACCGGCGGCAGTGAGGCAAGTAAGCACTGTCTCGAGCCGCTGGAGATGCGTTGAAAAGTCGCTTGAAAATATTACGACATCGTCTAAATAGCACAGACATGTCTGCCATTTCAGGCCACGGAGGATGTTGTCGATCATGCGCTCGAAAGTGGCAGGCGCATTGAGAGCCCAAATGGCATGACGTTAAATTCATATAAGCCATCAGGGGTAACAAAAGCCGTCTTGGGACGATCAGCCTCAGCCATGGGAACCTGCCAATAACCTGAACGCAGATCTAGTGACGAGAAGAACTCCGCGCCTTGTAAGCAGTCAAGGGCATCATCTATGTTAGGTAGCGGGTAAACATCTTTGCGCGTGATCTTATTCAACCGGCGGTAGTCGACGCAGAATCTTATTGACCATCCCTTTTCTTGACTAGAACAACTGGGGAGGCCCACGGGCTGTTAGAGGGCTCAATAACACCTCGCTTCAACATCTCGTCAACTTGTTCCGCGATTATGCGACGCTCAGATGCCGATACCCGATACGGACGCTGACGTAAAGGAGCGTGAAGGCCGGTTTCGATTTCGTGAGATACTGCGAAAGCACGGCCCAAAGTCAGTTGCTGGTGGTCGAAGCTGGCGCGGAAGCGCTCGAGGAGGGCGATGATGTCGGTGCGCTGCTGGGCCGTAAGGTTGGTGTCGATGCAGCGCGAAATTGCGTCGGTGAATGATGGGGAAGAGGATGACGCGCAGCAATCAACAGCATCAATAGGTAGCGTAGTCGAGTGGTCAGGAACTACACGTGCACTCGAGGGATCAATGCCATCGGCAAAGCCCAGGCACTCTCCGCACAGTAACTTGGAAGGCGAGGGAAACGAATTTGATACATAAATTGCACTTGACCCATCGTGAATATTCAGCACGGCGAAAGGAATCAGGAAGCACTTGCGGCGAACAGCGGTTTCAGAAGGCGTAAAAAGAACAGTTGAGCCACTATAGACGTCACAGGAAAGCGGAACTAGGGCGGACGAGAACGGGGGTATCGAAGTGTCGGCGGCAACGAAAACTTTTGCAGGTGAAAGGGAGGAGTCGAGTGAAGCAGCGTCCCATAACGGCGCGAACTCCACTTCCGCGCGAGCACAGTCGATGACGGCATGATGAGTGCAGAGAAAGTCCCAGCCTAATATAATGTCATGGGAACACTGCGGGAGCACTACAAACTCGACGACATAAATATTGTCAGCAATAACGACACGTGCTGTGCATGCAGCAAAATGGCGAATTCGTTGCTCGCTCGCAGTGCTTAAGACGAAATCGTGTAGACACATTGTGACTTTTTTTAGTCAACGGCAAAGTTTTTCAGTCATTACAGACACTGCGGCGCCAGTATCGACCAATGCAAAAACAGGTATACCTTCAACGGAGACAGCAACGACGTTGGACGGCGAAAAACAAGGTCTTGTGGAGTTCGAAAGATCCGCAGTTCTTGCCCCCGGAACTGCGGCTCCTAGTTTTCCTCAGGGACAAGGCGAGGTCGACGTAGCATAGGGGAAAGGGAACGGCGTTGAGGTGAAGGCGACCGGTGTCTGTTGAAGTTCCGGCGAGGTGAAATTGTGTCCATGGTGGTAGTCTCGCCATATACAGCCGGCTCCGGTCGTGGAAGTAAATCATATTTGTTGGGCCTGACGTCGTCACGCAGAAAAAACTCACGCCGTCGACAAAATCGTGCCACGTGACCCTCAATTCCACAGGCGAAGCATATGGGGCGGTTGTCTTGAGTGCGCCAAGGGCTCTGAAAGTGTGGAGGTGGTGGTCGGGAGAACGGACGGGCAGCCTGGTACATAGGCTCAGTCTGTACGACAAAGGGACGCGTGGACGTAGGCGTTCACGACAAAGAAACGTGGCCGTTCGCGACAGGTGGACGTCGGGTTCCGTTCAGAGCTTCGGCATAGGTCAATGGAGCAGCCACAGGTGGTGCGTGAGCTGTTGGTAGCGCCTCAGACACTTGCTCCTGGACTACTCGCTGTATTGATGGCGCTAATGTAGATGGGGCACCTTCGGAGGTATAAGGCACGAAAGACAACTGGCGTGCGACCTCCTCTCGTACAAACTGCTTGATCTCGAGAAGCAAAGTGGTGTGATCTATAGAGCCAGCCGACGTTAAAGCGGAGGTTGTAGCACATGGCGCGGTGGCACGACGAGTGGTGTCACGCTGTTTCCAGTGCTCATCATAGCTCTGACACAGTTGGATCACTTCCGCTACCGTTTGCGGGCTTTTGGCGACAAGCATCTGAAATGCGTCGTCAGTCACGCCTTTCAAGATGTGTTTGATCTTCTCGGCTTCTGTCGTGGCCGAGTTGACGCGCCGGCAAAGGTCGACCACATCTTCGATATAACTGGTGTAATTCTCACCATTCTGCTGAGCCCTGGTACGCAAGCGCTGTTCGGCCCGTAGTTTGCGAAGCGCTGGACGGCCAAACAAGTCCGCAAACGCCGTTCGGAAGGCCGACCAGGTGGGGAGGTCTCTCTCGTGATTACGGTACCACAGACTGGCGACGTCGGTCAAATAAAATTGGACGACAGTAAGCTTGTGCGCATCGTCCCACTTGTTGTGCTTGCTCACCCGGTCGTATTCGTCGAGCCAGTCTTCCACGTGTTTGTCATCGGTTCCACTGAATGTAGGTTGATCGCGTTGCCGAAAGGAGCCAAGACAGACAGGAGCTGCAGTAGTTGGAGCCGAGGCGGCCGCCTGCTGATCTTCGTCCGTGGACATCGTAGCAACTGGAGGCAACGTACGGTTTCGCAGTTCCAAGATTAGGCGTTACCCAGCACTCTCCACCAATTATAATGAGGCGTTTTAGAGTGGCACTCTTTTATAAAACAGGAGATCGGTCACGACACGTCAAGTGGTAATGGCGGAACTAGCCTGAGTCCCCAGCCAACCAAACATCGTCTTCTTCACCGACTGAGTCATACCCCCTGCCCTTCTGAGTAGCATTCATCTTGTTCACTACAACTTCTATAACTCTGTTATAACAACGCACAGTAATATTGTGTCACAATTAGAAAATTTTCGTATTTATTAGAATCATCGGACGGACTGTTATAGGCAATAGTTGTAAAAAAGCTATAAAAACTGCAGCTAGTTGAACTCCACTTGTATTGTTGCCAATTTGCATTAACATACGTGGGGAAGCCTGTGGTTGCTCACGTTTAAGTAAGAAATTTATTCTTGACCATTGCAAATCATAACGACTGTTTTCAACTTCAAGTGAAGTAGAGTAGTATTCCACTTGCACCTGACGCAATTTTTTTGTAAGCTTACTCCTTTATTCCTCAAATAACCTGAGGTCATAAGCTAAACACGTATTTAGGAATATTTTGAACAGCTTACCTTTCGTTTTAATTTATTCGCGTTATTCAATGGTGACTCAATGTTAGCGTGTCTTCTGTTTTAATGCGCGCGCTTTTAGTGGAAAGCTTGAACAATAAATCTCCTTGGATGCACAGAGAAACTTTTCGTGGGCCTCATTTGCATCATTTGCATTGCTGGTACCATTCCACTGAACTCAGCGTTGGGCTGATATGCAACTTTTTGTTGCCAGTACTTTATCGTTTGATTTGTATTTATACCTGAGAACACTTGAAGGGGGTTACTGATTGCGCATGTTATTACACCTGTTGCTGCTGTTCATATATGGATTCGTCCAATACAAATAACAAAAGAGTAAGGTAAACCCTCATATCTTGTATAGAAATAATTCATGAACATCTCAATCTAATATTGTAAATATTGTACCTTGCATCTCAAAATCATGATTATGCGCCAATCAGTGTTGTATCTAAGAATATGTGTGTTCTTACTTTTCACACCCGTCGGAATGCGGCTGCCATGGCCTGAACTGTAATTCAGCATCGTGGTAGGCAGCGCAACACAGACATTTTCACCCCATTCACGTTGCCTAGGACTGAGCGCGCGATTGTGCAGAAGGAAAAGTACACAATTATTGTTTTACCAGGAAGATTACGAATTCAGTTTTCGTCACTTATGTGCAGCTTGAGATGAGCAGAAAGCGAGCGCTAACAACAAAACAGCGTACGAAGCGAGCGCACCATTATGGAGGTGCTTGGCGGCATCAAAGAACCGTGCCGTGATGTCCCGCAGGCCTCCCACCAGGAGTCGCCACTTCAACTTCTGGGGGCTAGTATAAGTGAAACGCATCTGAAAGTTAGGCATGTTTTTACAAGAAGCGATAAGGGGTTTTATGGTTTACACTGCGAGCAATGTGACAATAAGCCTACCTGAAAGCTGCTCGGCTATAAGAAATTAAGAAGGATAATAACGAGGTATCTATTGCGTATAATAGTGTTAGCAAGTGTTTCGCTGCGTCATGAATAAGTAGCAAGAGTACAGAAAGTATTGTAGTGTAATAGAGTACCTGTTTGGGACACAGGTAATTTCAACCACTTTTCTCAAAGACCAAATACGTGCCGTTCTTTGATATTGCATTTGTACTAGGCAATCTAATATGTGGAAAAGTAAATATCTGCCGCAGACAAATCGCAGTCTTTTTGTTTCAAACCATGTGTTGAGAAGCTTCGCATGCACTCATAGAAGCCTAGAATGTGGTATTTGCAGTTTCCGCTTGCACTGTAGAGAATATATGCGATAAAGTAACATGAAATGATGTATTAGAGTTAAAAAACATTATCCCGTTAGCTTATTCGACGGCTCGTAGTGGTATTCGAACATAGGCGGGCGTTAGTGCAGGCCATGAACTTTCCATTCTGTCACCCTGTTCATAGGCTACGTAGAAAGGGCCGCGCACAAAGAAGCACGTAGTTCATATCTGCTCCTCTAGCTCACTCAATAATCCAAGATGCTCGCAATACCTAAATGAAGTAAGTGAAGGATTTTCCATCATTATTCTGAGAGTGGATTGAACGAAATGTGCGTTTAGAACCATCCAAGACCTTGTGCAGAAAGTGTTACTCAAAATATGTTCATTTACCTTGGTAGGGAAAATGCAATATATTTTTCCCAATGGAAAGTAATTTTCGCGGGTTTGTTTTTTGATCAACTGATCGTTTACACTATGACAAAGCTGTTACTGTAAAATTTTCTTTAGGCCATCGCGCTGATAAACATACAGAGAATTCAGTCGATAAAGCGAAGTTGCTGACAGAAGAAATATCCAGCCTGTTTCTCAGCAGACGGATCCGTGTTAAACAAAATAGACGGCATTTTGCTCGTCGGATAGTTTTTTGGGACCTGAAGCAATTGATTAATTACCACACGTTGCGATAGCACTCGGGAGAAGTTCTCTCGGGGCAAATCAGGGGCCTAAGTCTTAAGCTGACGGACATCTCTGAATGGTATCGTTACCTGCTGATGTAAAGGGCTCACGTCTTCATGTATCCATTAGGTACCGTGAGCATTGAGATAAAACTGCAAGTGTAGCTAAACCACGAGGCCCTCTTCTATATTTGTTGTTTGTTTCTAGAAGAATGCCACGTTTAGTCTATTTGAAAGTAAGATACATAAAAAGGCATGGCTTTACGTAACTGTGCGCTCGAAGTTAGACACTCTCCTAAAAACGAGGTGCAGTAATCAATTGAGTGACGAATGATCTAGTGGCTTTAATAACGCACCGATAAACAGAATTTCAGTTAAAGGTTTTGCTCTATCCAGACATACTGTAACTAGCGGATAGGTTTCGCCTACCAAAAACTCGTAGGAAAAGCCACAAAGCATACTCAGTACTGTTTATTCTACACCTATGGTCGTGGTTGCCACTGGTGGCTACTTTTCACCAAATAGGGAAACTCTGAAGGCACACGACGACTCAAAATTACGAATGGTGACATGGCGAATTTTCAACAATTTTCCGTAGGTCTCGTCTGAGTTGAGCGTTCAATACTGCATGTCTTCAATACGAATAGAGCAGTTGTAGACCTCTCTGGTAGAAGGTGCACGTTACGTGCAATTCAGTACGTATGTACTGCTTTTTGTGTGCGTCTCCTCAATTCACCTAGATTCTAGAGGCCATGGCTGCAGTGCCTCACTGGTACTACCCCCAGGAACCTCTCAGCAAACTCTAGATCAGCGGACTGCTTCACGAGCCGTGAGGAGGTGATGTTACCCTAGACTTTTGAGGTGCTTTAGGCTTCTTTAAAGTTTACCATCTGAAATGGCTAGGTGATGGTTAAGCCGTGTGTTCCGACCACAGCCCCAGCTGTCCTCAATATCCTATCGACTACTTATCTGCTGTAGTATTTCTTCATTTGTTGTAAAGTTAAAATTTGGTATTACCATACTTTCCCTGCCTCGGATTCTATAGTCAGCGTTGAGAAACTGAACTGAGGCGAATTTGTAGCGTAGGAATGACCGCACAAAAAGCGGGGTGCAGAGATTGCGATAGTTACGCAGTATTTTCGTAATTATTTTCGTGCTTTGTATTTACGGTCTTCAACTATTATTACCCATGTTTCTACTAAAATGATATTCTCTAAATTTGCAGGAAGGCTTCACAAGCAGTCTCTGTTCTGTTTTAGCTAGTGCTTTGCCCTTCATTTGCTACCACTACAACAATCATGAACTTTGGGGCACTGGCATTCAGATACCCTGCTAGCGCATGCATGTCCTTTCTCAGTGATTTCCTGCTGAAGCGGGTGATATCACTAAAGCCCACTGAGGCGTACGACAAAGAAACAGTGGATGCGACTGGCATTGAAAAACCTCAATATATAGTTAGGAGCTGTGGATAAGACTGTAGTTCGTGGGGCTGTAAATAATGAAAAATGTTCGTTATTAAGCGAGCCACACACAAACCGAGTGACGTCACTTTCGGTGAAAATTCATGAAAAATGGTGCCCTTTGGCGACTTTGCGCTCGTCGTCTGGTGAATGATTTACAAAATTCAGTGGGAACCTTGCCAATGGTAATAGATTATATATGTTGTTGATGACCTGGCTACCGAGTGTTCTTACAGCTACAACAGAACAATTGCTAAAACTGAAGTATTCTTTCCCTGACGCCCATTTTATACGTAAAACTTCTTGGTGTGCAACGCTGTCAGAAATCAAGGTTATTAACTTGCATTTCAGCAATATTTCAAGAATTAAGATCACAAAGCTCCGCTCCGTGGGTATAACACTCTTCGTGGCACACGCAAGTTGACCAGTCCACCCACTCGATGAATCATAACGGGCCACTTTTCCTCGCTTTAATGGAGACGATAGTCAACGCCTTTGCGTACTGATGTCGGGCGCCAGAATAGGAGCTGCAGATGGAACAATGCTTTGCGCGCCGTTCGTCTGTCGTACGGCCTGTCGGCTTTGAGCGACACACCATGGTCTTACATTTTCCGCGATCTATTTTAGGGTGTGGATAACCGGCAGCACATTCATTACAGACCATTGTTTGTTGAGCAGCGGTATTCTCAAATAGATCGTCCACCGATGACAAAAGCCAAGAGGAACGAAACTGACGTTTGCGACATTACGCCATTTCCGCGATGGTGGCTCTCATTGTGTACGCAGCGGGTTTAAGCCAGTTATATCAAGGTGTGGCAAAAAGTGAGATACGTTCATTATGCTAATACCTTAATCATCCGTATTGTCAGTTTGTTTTTGGCCAATTGAGCTGAGTAATTCAAAACTATCACGTTGCTTAAGACTCTGCGGTGTTCGATATGCCGCACAAAGAATAAAGTAAAGGTACTGCTTTTCTTTTCCTGAAATAAAGACAATAAAAAGTACTTGTGCACACAATTGTAGCATATTAATTCAATATTTGTATGTCAAAGTTCAACACCACTGTATGTAGATTCATCACATATTCGATTACATAATATACACAAATATAAACTGAAACTCAAGCAAGAAAACGTTCTTTTATTTGGTTTCTTTTAAAGTAATATTGAGTGTCTTGGAATAGCGATTTCTGGATTTAAACCCCTCAATATAAAAGAAAACGTCCACCATGGAAATCGCCGATTCCACCGTCCACCATTTTGGTTGATTATGGTGCCAGAAATATCAGTGGCACATCGTGTATGGTGGCACATAATGAATGATGGAGTGCCGTAATGCTGGAGCACGAAACGGTGTCAGAACTACCGTGACGAGGTGCCACTAAAACAACATAACTAAAATAATTGGATAGAAAACGATGCAGAAAGCACCCGTAAAAAGAAAACGTCATTATGACGTTTGCAACGTGCAACCTTCGAATTTTCCACTGAACACGCTAACCCCTGCGCCATGCACCCTTGTAGAAACTTTGTTGTTAAATGACCAGTGTACTTAGGAACTGACAATTCAACTTCAGTTTTGTTTGTTTCCTTACTTCACATAGACGAGATCTCCACCTGCTACTAAATGTGTCACGTCTATTAAACACAAACAACTGCTGCCTACAAAGATTTCCACTGCTATTATGGCAACAGCGCTAAGTTATGATTTTTTTACAATTTACAACCAGAAAAAAAGTGAACTGATGGGGAGGTATAGTTCGCTGGCGGTTATGGTCAAGTTCATTATTCGTTTCTCGCTTGTACTAAAGGGCGACATCTGCTAAGGCTTTATGGTAACTCTAGGCTCATTCGATAGATGCGCCCACAAAAGTAATTGAGTAACGCGATGTTTTTTGCGCAACGTACAGCGCCGCCGTACCAGCGCACTGCTGTAGCTCTATCGTAAGCAACAATTACGAAACGGCTGGGCCAAAACAAACGCAGTGCGCAGGAAACAATATGCTGACATATTGGTTCAGTAAGCATACGAATAGACAAGTCTGTGTTCCCGCACAAAAGCCAGAGAAATGCCGGCTAGCGCGACCAGCCGCTGTCGGTGACAGGAGGCGTGAGTTAGCAGGAAGTGCTCGCACGACGTCGCATTGATGTTTGTTGCTTCGTGCGAAGACAATGTGAACTATAAAAAATGCTTAACTTAGGTAAATTGATGCCACGGCTGTGCTGTATTGTGGTTCTTACTCATCGAAATCAAGCATTCTGAAGCCCAGAAGCGCCGATAACATTTGTGCGTGCCCAGTCGGTAGGCCTTTGGTGCAAATCATGGTAGTAAAACCAAAGGGTGAAAGACAAACTTGCTGGAACTCGTCTCGTCGTATGCAGAAGGTAAAAGTTTATGCATTTTAGGGTCGCACGCACTTTGGTAACCTAAAATTACGGCTCAACTTATTGGGTCTGCAAGAATTGTCAGAGTTACGTTACTAGCGGGGTGGCATCAAGTGACCACTGTATTTTTGTCTACCATTGAAAGGGGTCATTGAGAAGTTAGGGCACATTTATCTTTAGGCAACTGCGCGGCAATGTAACACATTTACTGTCGCTGTTCACAGCGACACCGCTGGTCGTCGAAACATCACAACAAACACCACATCGCGCATGCCAGGCTAATGTATACGTGCACGCAATGTAAACACTCACGGCCAGATTTTACGGTCAACAAGTATTCTGAAAACGACGTAGTAGCCACCTGCGAAAACGACGTAGTAGCCGCACGAAAAAAACGCCTAGAAGATACGGAGGAATCAAAGTGGTGACAACTGGACAGTTGTTCTGGCTGCCGGCTCTCCGTGATTCATCAATTATTCCACAAAGTTCTAAGACATCAATTAGTCCCCAGATTTCTAGGACATAGACAATAACACTCGCTGCATCGGCCCAGTGCTGTGTTTTCAGTTTCTCACTTTCACAGCGTACACAGGGCTAATCTTTAGAGTTAGTAGTTATATGGTCATGATTACCAATCTCGCGCGTGGTCTATGTTTGCATGCAATCGAGACAGGTTTACAAAGTGCCGGGTAAAAGCGGATACAAACATATCCTCTTAAGAACCCCTTCATCAGCCAGGTTTAGCACCCTCGAGCTTTAGTTCGGACCTATCCCTCTCACCAATCCCCCTCAGTGGTCAAGCCACTCCGGCTCGAAAAACTTTGGAAATAGCAAAAGGACTTGGTTCCGGGAAAGTTGGTGCTTACATGGTGCAAATGACTTAAGCACAAAAATATTTCGGGAAAGGGGAAGAGCAGAAGAGAAAAAAGAACATCGTCAAAGTCATTGTCGTCGTCATCATCATCATCATCATCATCAGCTTGACTACGTCCACTGCAGCACAAAGGCCTCTCCCATGTTCTGCCAGTCAACTCGGTCATGTGCTTGCTGCTGCCAATTTATGCCCGCAAATTTCTTAATCTCATCTACCCACCTAGCCTTCTGTCTCACCCTAACCCGCTTGCCTGCTCAGTAAATACAGTTAGTTACCCTAATGACCAGCGGTTACCCTGTCTGCGCGCTACATGCCCGGCCCATGTCCATTTTCTCTTCTTGATTTCAACTATGATATTGTCACGTTACTCTTGACAAACTTGATAAAAATGGGCTCGTTTAGTCGACTACTCAAGCAGTGGCTCCGAGAGATCGTCTTTGTCTTCTTTCACTCTTCGATCTCCCCCAAGCAAACCATGTGGCAATAGTCCCCCCCTTTGAAAGCATCGACTCGATGCTCGTAAATAAAAAAAATGAAGGTATACACATGCAGATATAGAGAACCAAAAGAGGGAGAGTGCCACTACTCGCAGCGCAAATGAGGAAGTTTCGCCAACGCTTCCGCCAAGCGCAAAAATAAAAGGCATGAAAACACAGGAGAACACAAACAGCAGCAGCAACGCAATGTCACGGCATGTCGTAGCACGTGAAACCACAAAGGCTACTGTGTGAAGTAGGGCTTCAGCCGAACGACATGCACGGTTTCGGGCCGAAGCTGTCGATGAGAAGACGCTGCGCCGTCCGGAAATACCTCGTAGGTAAGATCTGTGATTCGTCTAAGAACCTTGTACGGTCCAAAATAACGGCTTAGGAGTTTTTCGGATAAGCCTGGTCGCCGGACAGGGATCCACACCCACATTCGGTCCCCAGGGTGGTAGGTGACATTTCGATGGCGGAGGTTGTAACGTCGTGCGTTTGCATCTTGTTGGTGACTGGTGTTTAGGCGAGCTAGCTGACGAGCTTCTTCGGCGTATTAAGTGTATTGCTCAGCACCTTAAGCAAGTTCATTGCTTTGGTCGCACGGAAGCATAGCATCGAGCATGGTTCGCACGTTGCGTCCGTAAACAAGTCGGAAAGGCGGAAATCGCGTTGTTTCTTGCGTAGCCGTATTATAAGCAAACGTGATGTATTGAAGAATCTCGTCCCAGGTTTCATGTTGTACGTCCACGTACATTGACAGCATGTCCGCTATGGTCTTGTTAAGCCTCTCTGTCAGTTCATTCGATTGCGGATGATAAGCCGTTGTTTTTCGATGACTTGTGCAGCTCAGTTTAAAAATGTCCTCCATCATTCATGCTGTAAACGACGTCCCTCTGTCCGTAATCATGCATGACGGGGCACCATGCCGTAGGACGATTTGGTGTACGAAGAACTGCGCGACTTCAGAGGCCGTGCCACGGGGTAACGCTTTTGTTTCAGCATAACGCGCAAGATAATCTGTCGCAACTATAATCCATTTGTTCCCAGAGGACGACAAAGAGAAGGGCCCGAGAAGGTCCATTCCCACGAGGTCAAATGGTGTCCGTGGTGGTGCGATCGGCTGGAGCAGGCCCGCGGGTCTCACAGGCGGAGTCTTGCGGCGCTGGCACTCACGGCAGCCTTTCACATATCGATGTACACTCGTTGGTAGTCGCGGCCAGTAATACTGTTGGCGTACTCGGGCGAGAGTTCGCGAATAGCCCAAATATCCTGACGTGGGCTCGTCGTGGCACGCAAGGAGGATTTCATCACGCATGTCGGTAGGAACAACGAGTAGGAAAGCTTTGTCGCTACCACGGGCGTTTTTCTTGTAAAGAATGCCTCTTCTTAGACAAAAAAAAGGACAGTTCGCGAGCAATGTGTTGAGGGACCTGAGAGTTGCGGCTTTCCAGGGAATCAATGACTGGGCGTAATTCATCGTCTGCCCGCTGCTTTGACATAAATTCGGGGTCACTAACTGCTCCGAGAAAGGCATCTTCATTTTCGGAGCCCCTGACAGCGTTCCCCACAGGTGCTCGAGAAAGCGCGTCGGCGTCTTCGTGTTTGCGCCCTGACCTGTGCACAATAGCAATATCAAACTCCTGCAAACGCAAACTCCACCGTGCGAGACGGCCGGATGGATCTCTGAGATTTGCCAGCCAGCAGAGCGAGTGGTGGTCAGTCACCACTTTGAAGGGACGACCGTAGAGGTAAAGCCTAATTTAGGTCGTCGTCCACATGACTGCGAGGCATTCTTTTTCTGACGTGGAATAGTTGGTCTCAGCTTGAGGAAGAGTACGACTGGCGTAAGCTATCACATGCTCAACGCCGCCGTGTCGTTGTACAAGGACAGCGCCAGGTCCGACGTTGCTGGCATCTGTATAAATTTCTGTAGCAGCGTCCTCATCAAAATCGGCAAGAACAGGGGCTGTTTGCATTCTTTGTCGTAACTCTGTGAACTCTGTATCTTGTTCTGCGCCCCAAGTAAAGGGTACGTCATCTCGGGTGAGTCGCGTAAGAGGTTCAGCTATCTTAGAGAAGTTGGCGAGAAATCGGCGATAATACGCGCACAAGCCGAGGAAACGGCGTACTGCTCTTTTATCTGATGGGGCAGAGAAGGCGGCGACAGCAGCAGTTTCGTCTGGATCAGGTCGCCCTCCATCTGCACTAATGACATGTCCCAGAAATTTCAGCTCTTCATAGTCGAAATTGCATTTTTGGGATTTCAGTGTGAGTTCAGCTGTGCGAATGGCTTCCAGAACCTTTCTCAGACGCTTCAGATGTTCTTCAAAGCTCTCGGAAAAGATGACCACATCATCGAGGTAGACAAGGCAGCTTTGCCACTTCAAGCCAGTGAGAACTGTGTCCATCATCCTCTGAAAAGTGGCTGGTGCAGAACAGAGGCCGCAGGGAAGAACTCGGAATTCGTAAAGTCTGTCTGGAGTCACAAACGCGGTTTTTTCTCGGTCTCTTTCATCCACTTCAATTTGCCAATAGCCACTCTTTAGATCGATGGACGAAAAATACTTCACACGTCGTAACCTGTCGAGGGAGTCGTCGACCCGTGGAAGCGGGTAGACGTCCTTTTTTGTGACGCTATTAAGCTTCCTGTAATCAATACAGAATCGCAGCGTTCCGTCTTTTTTCTTTACTAGAACGACTGGCGAGGACCAAGCGCTGCTGGATGGTTGAATAATCTCGTCATCAAGCATCTCTTTTACTTGTGTCTGAATAGCCTCGCGTTCTTTGGCAGAAACGCGATAAGGCTGCTGCCGGATGGGGCGGACGTCATCGTCGGTAATAATTCGATGCTTCGTGAGGTGTGTTTGACGGACTTTAGAAGAAGAGGCGAAGCAAAGTCTAAACTCCCTTAAAAGGTCGTGAAGTGCAGCCTTTCTCTCGTGTGGCAATATCTTTAACCATGTGGCAATATCTTTAACCTCGGTTTGTTCCCTAATCCACTCCACTCTCTTCTTGTCTGTTAAGGTTACACCTACCACTTTTCTTCCCATTGCTCGCTGCGTCGTCCTTAAATTAAGGTGAACTCACTTTGTAAGTCTTCAGGTTTCTACTCCGTAGCTAAGTACCAGCAAGATACCGCTGTTATATACAGTCCTCTTGAGTTAGAGTGGCACTCTACCTGTCATGATTTGAGAGTGCTCACCAAATGTGCCACACCGCATTGTTATTCTTCTAGCTTTTTTAATCTCGTGGTTTAGATCAGTGGTTATTACCTGCCCTGACCAGACGTAGTCTTTTACAACTTCAAGTGCACTATTACTTATCTTGAAGTGCTGCTCTCTTCCAAGGTTGTTGTACATTACTTTCGTTTTCTGCAGATTAAATTTAAGATCTACCTTTCTGCCTTTCTTGTCTAACTGTATAATCATGAGTTGCGATTCATTCTTTGAGTCACCCAGCAATGCATTGTCATCGGCAAAGTGCCCTTTACTAAGGTACTCTCCGTTAACTCTTACACCTAACTGATCTCATTCTAGGCCTCCGAAAACCTCCTGTAAGAACGCGGTAACTAGTATTGGAGAGATTGTTTCCTCCTGCCTTACACCATTCTTGATTAGTGTTTTGTTGCTTTCTTTATGAAGCATTATGGTAGCCGTTGATCACCTGTAGATTTCTTCCAGTATGTTTATATACGCTTCGTCGACGCCCTGATTCCTCAATGTCTGCATGATTGCTGATAATTCTACTGAATCACACGTCTTCTCGTAATCAATGAAGGCTATGTATAGTGCTTGTCTATATTCCGAGGATTTCTCTATTACCTGATGAATAGTATGATTGTGGGTGATTGTTGAGTAGCCTGTTTGAAATCCTGCTTGTTCCTTCTGCAAAAAAGAAAAAGAACATCGCCAACTACCAACTGTTTATTGACAGCCTATGAACCACAGAGGAAAAAACAAGACCATTTAGCGCATGCGTGCACAGCCAACAAACGTCGTACAGCGACATGGTCAAGGCGATAAGCGATCAAAAAATCACATTTCTGTGGAAGACAACATTATAGATGTTTCGCTGATACAAATGGGCCCTTTCTTTTTGATAAAAAAGATCCGAAAGCTCTCTAGCTGTTTTTTTTTGCTACTCCTACCAAGAATAACCGTTTGCCCAAAGCATGGCGCATACCCGCAGGCTTTGCAGTATGGAGCAAAATGCACATGATCACTTTTGTCGAAACGATTTGACTGTTTCATCAATCTGTCATTGATTCAACAACCCGTTTCTCATATGTTGGAGCAGCGGCTACTTTTTAGACGCTGTGAACGAAGGGTGGTATATGACACACCCCTAAGCTGCGGCAAGTCATCAGACAAGTGACACGTTGCATCAATGACAGATTGAAGTAGCATGCTAATAGTTTGGACTAAAGTAAGCAAGCGCATCTTCCTGCACACTGCAAAGCCCGCGGATGTGTGCCATGTTTTGATCATATGGTTATTCTTGGTAGGAGTAGTAAACAAACAGCTTGGAAGTGTTTTTATCAAAAAGAAAGTGCCCACTTGTATCAGTGATACATATATATTGTTGTATTTCACAGAAATACGGTTTTTTGGTAGCTTAACGATTTGACCATGTCGCTGTACGACATTTGTTGCTGTGCATGCATGCGTGGAGTTGTCTTCTTTTTTCATGTGTGATTTTAGACTGTCAATAAACAGTTGGTAGTGTGCGCTGTTCTTTCTTCTCTTCTGTACTTCCCGTTTGACGAAATATTTTTGGCGCCTCAGTAGTAGTAGTAGTAGTAGTTGTTGTTGTTGTTTTCCTGTGCAAATGGCTCATACACAAAAGAGGGGATTGGCCGACTATAAGGATAACTTGCCCTATATTTTCAGCATTGTTTCATTCCTACAAAACTTTTGTAATTTAATTTTGATTTGAAATGCCGATAAAAAGTGTGCAGGAAAAAAATAAAGAAAAATAGTGGGACTGCAGTATAGCAAGCAAATTGTTGCGTCGCAGTGATGTATTCCTGAACGGCGAATAACAGGTTCCTGTAGCTTAAACCTAGTGTAGAGGCTCCAAATGAAAGAAGATCGGGTTGAGATAATTGCAACCCCAGTCTTTGAAGAGGTGGTGCTAGTATGCTTTGCCTGAATAAATCGAAACAGCGACAATATAATAAAAATGACTGATCGTTTTCTCTTGGTTAGATTAAATGCACATTGGGGAATTTAACATACCTTATATATGCAAGTAAAAATTGAGGGAGGTAACGCGGCAACGATATTTCGTGATGACAACTTCCATCATTCTTGAATAATTAGACAGTTCACTGCGCCAGGAAAATGACAAATGGTTGTACTCCGGAGAAGCCGTCAGTGCAGGGTCTGATAAATTTTGCCTGATTTTAAGTGTGCGAAATCGCGCTACCGTAGTTTGTACTGTATGAGGAAAAATAGGAATGATGCGTGTCAAAAGTGATGCCTTCACACGAGAATCAGCTATTTCGTTTAACAACAAACTTTTGTGTCATGGTGCCCAGAATAAATGAATACTTCGGAAGTGACAGGAAGCCAACGATTTCAAAAGTTTCAGTATGGGTGAGCGACCGGATGCGAACAGAGAAGAGCACACTGATAATGAATCAGTTATGACTGCTACGACTGGATTAAAAATATTTATCTTTCGCAGAGCTAACATTATTGCCGTAAATTCAGCCAGAAAGACAGGAAAAAAATTTAGTAAGCGAAGTGAAAATGACCAATCAAGTACGGGGCACTATATTCCAATGCCTGATTTTTTATCTCATTAAGATGCGTCCGTTGCTATAATGACATTTGTTGGCAAACCAATTAAATGGTCCTGCAATAAATTATTCCAAATGCCTGTAGGTAATAGTTTAGCGTGAGTTGGGAATATATTATAATAAAAAATTTCTGGAGAAATTCGTTGCTCAGTTAAAAGAATCAAATCATGAACTTGTACATTTAGAGACTCAAGTAACGATTGAACAAATAATATTTGTGGTTTGTGAAATCTGAGCCATTGCACGGAGAAGAATAGGTTAAGATTGGAAACAAAAATAATTTGTTCAGGGTTAAACAATGCCTCATAAAGTCGTAAAACGGTTTGCACAGTAAGAATGTTAAAGCGACAAAATAGGGTTGGCCTTCGTGCTTCAAGGTATAACACTGCATTTGCAGTCCACTTTGGAAGTCTTAAGCAGAACCGTAAAACCTCTTTCCAATAGAACGCCTCAGTCATCGGCACGAACTTCGAAAAGCTTTTTTTGTTTCTTTTCAATGTACTCTTCCTTAAATCGTCCCAATATTTTGTTTTCTTTCTGCCAGTTTTTGCTGTATATGTGTCTTTATTTCAAAATATATTCATTTTTCAGATTACATAATTTCTTTTTTCTCTTTATATTTCTGTTTTTCTTTAGCCTTCTCTTTTCTTGTATATTTAAACGTGGCTTTCTGTGCGTTGCGCCAAGCAACAAAAACATTCGACAACCTCGGCACTTAAAGTGCTTCACACTTGAAAGAAAAATCTTTAACGATGCATACGTTTTCTCATAGAGTCTTCATCTTAAAATATCGCCAAAGAGAAGCACGGGTAAAACTGCTGGGACGTTTTGCAATTGGGTGTGCTTCAATTATGGAAATTTTTTACTGATAGCTGATATATGAAAATTTCTGGCAAATAGTTTGTCGTAGTCGTGATGGTCTACCGAAATTTCGGACTGCAGCCTGGCACGTTATACAACTCCATCATGAGCCTGTGCATCCTTCTACATCAAAACATTAACTAAACATAGACATTTCATAGGCTAGGTTATCTTCTTATAGCAGACAAAGGATATTCACAGCGGCATAACATTTCGAAGTTCACCTTAATGAAATTGTAGTGCTAATTTTTCCGTTTTAATGTCTTCCGCTCAGATTTAGCTGCAAAAACTGTCTCACTAATTTGCTCAAGCAGGCTATCGGAATAAAGGTATTCGAATAGCCAACACGACTTTAGGGATTTACATGAAAGCAACAAATGCGTATTGAAATTCCAGTTACCTAAACGCGCTCCATTCTACGAATACTGTATAACTGTGTGGGGGGGGGGGGGCTGCTGAGTGCCCATGATGGCAGACGTGTCTTTCCTCGGCTCCTTGTTCTATTGTCAGTTTGACTAGTTTTTTCCGTTGATACACCACGGTTCATTGCCGCAGAAGTAAATGCCAGTTTCACGGTGAGCCTGTGTCGCACAGACAGCTTTTTTGGAGAACCTTTTTTTTCCCTTTTTCTCTCTGTTTTGTGAACTGACCACCCTAAGCATAGGCATACGGCAATGCAGTTTACGAGATCTGATGGTAGCGCCAGTACACGCAGCGTAGCGTGTAGGCGCAGCAAAACCGAGTCTTCCAATGCGTAGCCTAGCGAGTAGACACAGCAAAACCGAACTTGCATGTGCATATCATTTTCTTTTATAGTTGTGAGCAAGCGGTCACGGCTGATTATGTAAGCGCCCAAGAAGCGTTCTTTGCAAACGTGCCAAGAATAGCACTGACACTTTAGCGTGTCACTGTGTTCAGCGAGCGTTCCATTTTCTCAGTATCCCTGGCGGTCAGTACGAACAATGCTGAGGTGGTCTAAAGAGCTTTGTTGCGCCCTCTGGTTCTATGTCGGGTGCCTATAGTGAGCAGCTTCGTACTGGCCTAGGGCACAGCTGCCAGCGGCCGTGTTCACAGCGCGTTCGCACCGCGCCTCCGCGGCCGTGCCGTGCCTGGTGAACCTATAACGCCCGGCGCGTTTCACTCCGATTCTCAAGACGCCTACAATGAAAACGACCATGGCATGCACGAGCGTTACAGTGAACTCAAGCGATTTCCCAACGCTATCTGACGAAAACGAGACAATGAATGCAACGCAGTGTACGTTGCTGTTAGAATCGTCTACTGGACCTCGTGTCTACGACACGGCAGCGGTCGCCGTGTCGTAGATACGAAGTTCGGTACCGTGTGGGACACGCTGCCGACACACTGCCGTGTCTACGACACGGCAGCGGGCTTTTTTACTGGCACCACAGAACTTCTCGACAACGGGTACAAAAGACTAACGCCGTGTACTACCGACGCCAATTGTCACTGAACAGACTGTATGCCTAACAGGTGAGTCGGCCCCGCTATACTGTTTTGATCGGGCCCCTAAACAAAGTGCATGTGACAGACATTCCGAAACAAGCCCTTACAGACGCCATAGAGCAAAGCGCTCCGTCAACCTTTAATGCAGAAATGTCAATTCTCCACTTTTAAATAACGAGTAACTGCGTACGGATCACACTTTGTGACGAAGGTCATTTTCGCAAACTATGTACACTCTCGCGCTTAGTGACAACAATCAATAGTAGCATGCGAGTAATTGCGAGTAATTGCGAGTAATTGAGTAACGTGCGAGTAATTGCGTGGCTTGCGGAGCGTCCACACACATTTTATACAGCCCTCATTGTCCTGAATGAAATATATCTGAATCAGCCTTTCCTCGCAACACTAATGATTCATCATCTGCGACATCTGCCACACAGCCTACCCCTCCGACACCTCAAAGTGTAACCTGGGCTCAAACAGCCGCTTTTTCTGATCTGACTCAGCTTATCAACTGCCTTCGCCAAAAAGTACAGGAATCACGGCAGGAAAGTTAGAGACTTCGCGACATCATGCTTGACCAAAAGAAACGGTATCGGTCCCAACGTCAAGCCGCAGTCGGTCTCGAAAGAGAAGAAAGAGCCGTTCTACGACATGTCGTTCAAAACCGGTCACAGACCTAGACTCCACCTAATGTCACATTATTGGGCTCCTGCGACAAGAACGGGCTCAAGAATCTACCAAGCTGGAGCATGCGATTTGGTCCGAGATGGTTAACACTCTAACACAAGCCCTTGATACCATGCAAACTCGGTTTAAAAATACGTTTGATGAACTGCAGCGCAATGTCCTCGCTGATTACAATAATCACCGCAAACCAGGGCCTTCCCCATGAGCTATTTCGCTCAGGGAGTGTAGTGGAATTGTCGTAGTTTTAAACAAACGTGCTCCACTATCCGTAATGATGTTCAAAGACATCGACCCTTGTTCCTTCTTCTCCAGAAGGCGCGCGGCACGTGCTCGCTTCCTGGTTACCATGCGTTTTAGACACCAACCATAAAACAGCAGCAGCTTCCCAAAGACCAGGCAGTGCTTCTGGTGCGTAATGACTGCCCGGCCACTCAATTAGACATTCTTTATTTCAGTTCTAGTGCTCGCGAAATAGTAGCTGTTAAAATTTGTCCTCCTGGCCAAAAGTCGTTCGTGGCTATTTCTGCGCATTTTTCTTGGAAATATTTCTTTGAAAACACCGCCATTCAGCGGACATTCCAAGGACTAAACGAGAGGTGGCACACGCACGTTTTCTAACAGCTTGCGCTTCGGGTCTACTTCCTACCTTCAACCACCTTGAGTTCATGGTATATACTAGTTCACTGTATTCATGGCCCTGCGGCTCAACGCTCGCTAAACCTTTCTAAAACTAAGGAGGTTACACCCAGCGAGTATAAAGTAGCAACCCTTTCTTGTCCGATAGTGCTCAACGTACATGCCAATGGCTGCTAATGGGAATCGCTGCGTGCGCGTTGACTAAAAGCCGAATGCTCATGTCTCTCATTCCCCATTAGCAGCCATTGGAATGTACATTGAGCACTATTTTTTATTGTTAAACAACGCACAGAAGAAATCTCTCACCGGCACCACCTTGGAGGTCAAAATTTTATACTTGGCACCACCTTGCAGGTCAAAGCGTAAGACTGGTTGCATACCACGATGGGACGCGGGACGAACGGGTGCCGCTATAAGGAGCTTCGCCCTAAAAGACAACAGGCCAATAGAAAATATCTGGACGCCGGTGCATACGGGTGTGCCCGGGGGAAATACGGCAGCACACGCCGCTGCTGCTTCCGCAGGTGGGTCAACCAATCTTTCTCTGCCCCCACCCCTCAGGGTGAACCCGTATGAGATCTTAAGTCAAATGGCTCCCTCGGTAGCCACAAGGCACTACGTATGCACGTCCCTGCGTCATGCTAGTAAAAAACGCACTGCGCAGGTCAACGCAGCAGTCCTCTTTTCCAGCAATTGTATGATTTCCCGCTCCCAAGAAGTCCTAATTAATAAGGTCTACGGAAAGCCTGCATACACGTTATACTCTATAGCGAAATGGTGACAACCGAACATGGCGACAGTGACGTGCAAGCACTGCGGGCTGCGCTGCCACGCATATCTTCACCACTTCCTGTGGCAGTGTTCCGCATTTGAAGAAAATTGAACGGCCATACAAGCTTTCCAAAACCAAAAATTATCATGAAGCGCTCCTTACAGACCTGGACACGTAATTATTATTTGCCCAATATGGTAGTCAGAGCAGCCTCATCGGAGTGGTTAATGGGGTCCGACAAACTATAGTACCGACCCTATACCACCTCAATACCAGTGATCGTGAATACAATAAGTGTAAAACCAGTGACATTGTGAACTAGCAGTGTAGTTAGAAAGTCCTGCTTATCCTTACAGAGGTCCATCGCTGCCCTTTTTTCAATTAAAGACGTTCTATCCATCATTTATAGCTAGTCTGAGCATAATGAAAAAGCAAATAAGCGCATCAGGTAATAGCAGCTATGTATTTTACAGAATTTATAAAAAAAGATGCAGCTTTGCCGTGAAAGTGAAGCAATGAACGCGATAGCAACAAATTGGAAGGTCACGCGCAGAATGGCAGGTAGATGAAAACGTGCCCCGGGTTAATCACGTGCAAATGACGAACGAAACGTACTCAAGGTAAAAATGAACGAGAATAAGCATCTCATTTGTTACTTCATTGTGTCTGAAAAGCGCGCCGTTTTCGCAAACGTAGGCTGTGCAAGGATTGCAGGGACCATTCTGTTCCCCGTAACTACAGGAGAATCAGACTAGCTCTCTTGATTTCGTGCCGACCGGTTGTGCCCCCGCGATCTCCGACGACAGCGCAGTAGCTGCCATCGGTGATCGTGTTCTGGCGGCACTGGCTCACTGATGCGTGCACCAGCAACCTCCGAGTGAATTCTTCGTCAGCGGATAGCCTAGGGCGAGCCGACTGGGCTCGCCCTACGCCATTTCCTGACGACGACAAGAGCTCTCGCGTCAGACTCCTTGAACGTGTCCATCTTTCCTATCTCCTCCTTCCCCGCAGGAGCGCCTGCGCAAGTAGGCGTTTGGTGTGTAGCGACACCACGGACCCGAGCTAACGAGGGAGTTTCTACTCCCTCCCACGCCTCGCCGTGCGTGGCTTTGCCGTGACCGGGAAAAAGGGGATCCTGGGGGTTGAGCCGACGCCAGGTGATTGGACCTTAAAGGCCCCCCGGCAGAGGCAACACACCCCTTTGACCCTGGCTTCACGTAGACGGCACCCCCGGATTCACCCGCCCGAGGGGAATCGGCAGTTGCCTTTTCCTGTCTCCACCTCACATCTTTCTCTTTCCTCTCACTTTAAATCTTTCCTGTCCTCTACTCACTTCCATTGACTTCCGTGTTTCCTGGCGGGAAGGGTTAACCCTGTGTGGCTATCCTACCTCGGATACACCATATTCGGTTATAGTAATGGCGTACAGCTGGCGTCTGCGGGGCCTGTACTTACAGACCCTGCAGCGTCCCCTTGTAGGACTCCATGTTGGGTGGCTGGCGCCGCTGCCGAAAATAAGCATTTACATATGGCTTGTTCCTTCCCCCCACTCCCTGATCGCCCTCAGAAAAGAGGGCGCACCGATGAAGTTTTCCAGTTTTTTGGTAACCAGAAAGTATTTTTTCCCCGATTCCATGTTATCCACGCTGATACACCTGGCAAATCAGTGCGAACACTTTCACCTTTTCTAGTATCAAGGTCCTTGACGGAAATCTTTGGCCCAGGATATAAAGCTTCGAGACTGGCAAGTGGTGACCTCCTGTTGGAGCTCCGCGACCAGAAACAATATGTAAAATTGCCTAACCTAGTGAAATTTGGAGATACCAAATTAATAGCAACCCCACACCGAACCATGAACACCACCCGTGGCGTTGTCTCAGATGATGACCTGTTAGGGCTGACGGAGGTTGAACTCCTGGAGGGTTTCAGCGAACAGAATGTCGTAAACGTAAAACGAATTAGCATGAGGCGTGATGGCAAAGAAGTCCAGACTAAACACCTGATACTTACCTTCAATTCAAGTGTACTGCCCGACTCTGTTGAGGCTGGGTATATAAAGCTTCGAGTGAGGTCATATATACCAAACCCCCTCCGATGTTTCAAATGCCAGCGGTTCGGCCACAGTTCACAGAACTGCCGAAGCCGCATAACTTGCGCCAAATGCAGTGCTGAAGAGCACACATCAGATGCCTGTGAAAACTCTCTTCACTGTGCGAACTGTAATGGGGAACATGCCGCATACTCGCGGTCATGCCCGTGCTGGAAAAAGGAAAAGGAAATTGTCACAATTAAGGTAAAACAAACCATTTCATTTAAGGAGGCACGAAGGCAGGTGTCCTGCCTACCAGAAACTAGCTTTGCCGAAGTGGCGCGTCAGGGGGCAGCGCCACGACGGCCCCTGGCGCCTGTCTGGCACAGGCGTAGTGAGCCAGCGGTGACGTCATTCGCCCCCTCGGCGGTTGCAGCCAGTGCTGCTCCGCCATCCAAGAAAGACCCACCAACCTCCGGGCTGAGGCCGCGAAGGTCTCGTCTGTTGAGGCGAGGCCCTTAAAACAAATGCAGCGCTCGCAAGAGCGCCTGTCCAGCGCCTCGCAAGAGGCAATGGACACAACACCGAGCGTGAGGGTGCAGCCAGCGCCTAAGGATCGGCGCGACTCCGTCGACCGATCCAAAAAAGAAAAATCTCGTGTCATGGCCCCTGGAAAGGGTCCGTGAGCTAACTTTCCATCCTTGAGCACACAGCACAAAACACATCTAAAATGAATACACAGATCTTACAGTGGAATGTGAGAGGACTTCTCCATAACCTCGATGATATTAGAGAACTTCTTAATAAACATACTCCAAAGGTGCTGTGTGTTCAGGAGACACATCTCAAGTCCACACAAACAAACTTTCTAAAGCATTAGGCCATCTTCCGCAAAGACCATGACGACGCTGCCGCTTCGTCGGGCGGTGTCGCTATAATAGTTGATAAAGGTGTTGCCTGTAAGCAATTAAACGTCCGAACTTCTCTTGAGGCAGTTGCTGTTTGAGCAGTGCTGTTCGGGAAGCTACTAACAATTACCTCTATTTACATTCCCCTGTGCTATCAACTTTCAAAGACACAATTTCAAAGCTTCATTGATGAACTACCTCCGCCATATATAGTCGTTGGTGATCTAAATGCACATAATCCCCTATGGGGCGACTCCCGTTTAGATGCGCGAGGACGCCTAATAGAACACTTTCTGTTTTCGTCAGGTGCATGCCTACTAAACAAAAAAGAACCAACGTATTATAGCACTACACATAACACATACTCTTCTATAGACCTGAGTATTGTCTGGAGTGCTATAATTCCATATCTGGAGTGGTTCGTTCTCAAGAACCCTTTTGGCAGTGACCACTTCCCGATTATGTTAAAGTTAACAAAAGAAGATACATGCTCGCCTGACTTTCCTCGCTGGAACACCAAGTCAGCCAACTGGGAATTATTTCGAGAAATTACATTTTTAGACGGAGATGAGATTGCTGATTTTAATATAGATGTAACGAGGGTAGTGGGCATGGAGCTCGAGGATAGAAAAAGAAGAAGGCTTGCTTTGATCGCAGGCTTGCGTTCAGTTAGCCCTTGCGCTAAATAAAGCTCTCCTTCGCCGAGTTCGCCTGCTTGTTCAACAACCCGTTTCATAGAAGATGCTGTAGCATACCTAACAGGTTTTATTATTGACGCTGCAGTGAAATGTATCAAGCAGACCAACGGAATGACCAATAAACGTCGCATCTCATGGTGGAACGACGATTGTCGGAAAGCGCGCAATAGACAAAATAAAGCTTGGAGACTACTCCGAAATTGCCGAACGGCTGAAAACCTCAACAATTTCAAACAGGTTAAGTCCCAAGCCAAAAGAACGCGTCGCCTTGCAAAGAAAGAAAGTTGGGATAGGTACATCTCCGGTATAAATTCTTACACTGACGAAACGAAGGTTTGGAATAGGCTAAACAAGTTAATGGGTCGGGAGTCACACCCCCTACTATTGGTAAGTAGCCGAGGGGAGAGCCTGGAGGAGCAGGCGGACTGCCTAGGCGAACTCTTTGAATACGTCTCGAGTGCATTGCACTACACAGAAACGTTCTTAAGATTCAAAGAACGCGAAGAGCGGCAACCCCTTAAATCTAAACGTCCCTCCAGGGAGGCTTACAACTGCCCGTTTTCATTAGCTGAACTTAAGACATCTCTTGCGTACTGCAACAACTCGGCGCCAGGTGGCGATCGTATAACGTACGAAACGATAAAGTATCTTCAGCCAGAAGCACTAAAAACGCTCCTAACCCTCTTCAATACCATGTGGGAAGCTGGATATATTCCATTGTCATGGAAAGAAGCGATAGTCATCCCGGTACTTAAAGAAGGCAAAGACCCGCCCTTGGCCGCCAGCTACAGGCCAATAGCGTTAACAAGCTGTTTGTGCAAACTATATGAGAAAATGTTAAACCGCCGCTTAACCCACTTCCTAGAAAGTAACAGTATACTAGACCCCCTTCAGTGTGGTTTCAGAGAGGAGAGGTCGACAATAGACTACCTTGTTCGCATAGAGACATACATCAGAGATGCATTTATTCATAGGCAGTTTGTACTTTCGGTATTCTTAGACCTGCAGAAAGCGTACGATACCACATGGCGATTCGGGATTCTACGCGATCTTGCCGCCATGAGCATCCATGGGAACATGCTAAACACAATTAAAAATTATCTGTCTAACCGAACCTTTCGCGTAAAAGTGGGAAATGCTCTTTCTAGATCATTTACCCAAGAAACTGGTGTTCCGCAATGGGGCGTGCTTAGTCGCACACTCTTTCTTGTAAAAATGAACGCCCGGCAGTCAGTAATTTCAAGCGCGATGTTTTATTCTGTGTATGTTGAAGATGTGCAGATGAGTTTCAAATCATGCAATATGTCTATCTGCGAACGACAAGTTCAGCTTGGAATGAATAAATTCTCTAAATGGGCTGATGAGAATGGTTTTAAAATAAACACCCAGAAAAGTACTTGTGTACTCTTCTCCAACAAACGAGGGGTAATGCCACTTCCACATATTACGATCAAGGGAGACCAACTCTCTGTGAGCAGCGAGCATAAATTCCTAGAAACCACTTTAGATTCTAAGCTCACGTTTATTCCACATATTAAACATGTAAAAATGAAATGTCTGAAAGCGATGAACCTCCTAAAGCTCCTATCACGTACAACATGGGGTAGTGATCGGAAGTGTCTCTTAAACTTGTACAAAAGCCTTGTTTGGTCGCGCCTTGATTATGCCTCTATAATTTATCATTCCGCAATGCCAAGTGCTTTGAAAATCCTAGACCCCGTTCACCATCTAGGTATCCGACTGGCAACCGGTGCTTTCAAGACAAGTCCGATCCAGAGTCTCTATGTAGAGTCGAATCAGTGGTCACTTCACCTACAGTGATCCTATAGCAGTTTCAACAATTATTTTATAAAGGTACGCGCAAACATAAAGCATCCTTCTTATTCAACTATAAACGATATGACCGCTGCCACCCTCTACCATAATTGACCCGCAGCGAGAAAGCCGTTCTCTTTGCGTGTGAGAAGCTTAAGTGAGGAAAAGGGTGTTCCGCTGATAGAACTTTGTCCTATGCCCACAACAAAACATTTACCGCCGTGGCAGTGGCAGCTCATACATTGTGACACTTCCTTTGCCGAGATTACTAAACATGCACCAGAAGCACATATTAAAATGCATTTCCGACAACTTAAATCCAACTATTCATGCGTAGAGTTTTATACTGATGCTTCTAAGTCGCATGCAGGGGTGGCTTATGCAGCCGTCGGACCATCCTTCTCGGAATCCGATGTGCTGCACCCAGAAACAAGTATATTTACGGCTGAGGGATATGTACTATTGTCGGCTGTGAAGCATATACGGAAATCGAACATACAAAAATCTATTATATTCACAGACTCGTTAAGCGTCGTAAATGCATTAAAATCCCTTTTCAGATTCAGAAATCCAGTAATAATTGAGCTGTATTCCGTTCTGTGTACAGCGTATATGTCCAACCAGCATGTTACTATTTGCTGGGTTCCTGGCCATGGAAGCATCGAGGACAATGTGTTAGCTGACCAAGTGGCCACCTCAATTATATTGAATTATATTGCGCGCTATTAACCCCACCGCTACTGTCCCTGCAACAGACCTAAAACCCTTCCTACGTAAGAAACTGCGAAACCACTGGCAACGCTTGTGGGACACAGAAATAAATAATAAGCTTCACTTGATTAAGCCGCGGTTGGGTTACTGGCCCTTCGCTACAAGAACTCGGCGAACTGATGTCCTATTTTGTCGCCTCAGAATAGGACACACTTATGGTACTTATAGCTTTCTGCTGACTGGCGATGAACCTCCTACTTGTGGTAGATGTGGTGAGAGGCTAACCGTCCTCCACGTCCTCCTGGAGTGTCCTGAAGCTGAAAATGAGAGAAAGAAATATTTTGCTTTAGCATACCGCTATAATCTTCCTCTACATCCGATTATGTTTCTCGGTGAAGAGCCGCTTTTTGATGCAAAATCAGTTTTAAGCTTTTTAAAGAATGTAGTATTGAATGTTTTAGCCCAACATTGAATGTTTTTAGCCCAACAGGTTCATAGCGCATCCTCTGTTCAGAGGATGCCGCTGTGATAGCAGCTTTTAATGAGCCCAGACCTCCATGCTCTTGTTTTAAGGGTTCTGTCTAGGCACTGGTGCTCCATGCCAAGTTTTTATTCCACATACATATCACTTTTAAACCATTTTATGTTTCCATAGCACACATCATTTGTCATTGCCATAATTTTACTATGTATATATATTTTTACGCACCTACAGCGACTGTTTTTAGGCCCATTTACAGCCACGTCACATCTGTTTTATCTACACTGCACATCGCACAGTTCATTATCATCGCTCTGGCGCTCTTTGGCCACATCTGGCCCTTGCGCCAATAAACTCCACTAATCATCATCATCATCAATCATATCTCCTCCTTACTTCCATCGTTTTCTGTCTCACGCTGTCCCTGTGCCTCGCTCTTCTCTTCCTCTCTCTATCTCTTTACCTTTTATTCATATCCTTTTAATTGCTCCTTTACCCCCTCCCCTCGTGGGCTACTGTTGAGGTGTCCTCCCCCTGAGAGACAGTTATGAGGCTCAGATTTTTCTTTTTTTTCATTTAAAATCCCTCACATACAATAGAATGGTTCCATGCACGCCCAACGCCAGCTAAGGCACGCAAAAGATCGTCCACTCCCCTAATTTGCGCGGGTCAAAGTACGCGTGAGACATAAGAGCCGCCGTGTGCACATTGCACCATCTTGCTGATAATGGTGAAAACACGATTGTTTTCTTTCGAGATGCCCGCCAACAGCGGTAAGTAGAGGACACAAATAGCTTGCCGTTTACACTTTGAAAAAAGGATCCCTCGGCGGCTCATTTGTTAACGCCTCGCATTCACGACGTGGAGGTCCCACGTTCGATTCCGCGTGTCGGAGTCTTTAATTTCTAGCGTTTTCATATATGAAAAAACGTATACATATACGGTGCATGACATCGACGCTTACGTTGACGCCGACGCCCACGCCTATGGCGGCGGCAAAATCCAGCCGACAGCGTCCGTATATTTGCTATCACAATAAATCTAAGACAACATAAGGTCCTCTCATACTGTACTGTGATAGGGGCGAAATTTTTTTTATCAACCTAAATATTTCTTCATAAGTCATGGTTTAACACTGTGCGTATGGTTTGCACAATGCAGTAACCCTCATCATTGCCATCACGACTGTCAGCAGCAGCCGAAACATCAGGCCCACTATCAAGCAAGCGCCGCTTCTATGCTTTGCCAACCATCGCGGTCCAGTGGTTACAGAAGCGAAGGTATCTCAGTATGCTTATTTACCGCATCTGCCCATATAAGTACCTCTCTTCCCCTCGCACGCTTGTATTCTTCGAATTGTAGTATGCAACTATCAGTGACCTGCGCTTATCTTCTGTATTTCGATTCAGATTCTCTTAGCAATCATTCGTTTCTTGAACCACTCTGCTGTGTTCTCGCTTTGTAGGGTATGATTATAAATCATCTCTCTCAGGCTGGCTGTGTTATCTTCATTTTGAGCTAAAGCCTCTTCTAAGGCCGCTAACACAATAGGCGCGAGAGAAAAAATGAAACCTAAGTCAGTTCGCAAATATTTTATCTTGAAAAATAAAATATACGTTTTTTCCACAATCACACCGAGAACGGGCGTCAAAACTTTATTCCGAAGACTTCTGGACTTTAGACAGCACCGAAGCCTACCGCTGTAGGTCGGTGCACGAAAGCCGGTAAACCGCTGGCGCTGCTTACCGATCTGAATTGCTAATGCGTGCCGGCTTGCAGCTTCCTCACCGCTGCTCGGCAATGACGCCCCGGTATGTTGACGAGCCCCACGCATATTATACCGCCCTCGTTCTGAGGATTCACCTCTATTGTTCGGAATAAATGTGAGTTACAGACGGTGAACGAGCATGAAAGGGCCCATATTGTTCTATTACCTTGATCTTGCCAAATGCCGAGGCAGATGTTACACCCCGAATTTCCCAGCCGGTGCAAGTGGGCAGTGATGTCGTGGGATTATCGGTTGTATATGTATTTCTTTTACGGCAGTTCCTGTCTTAACGCGCTTGTTTTTCACTTGTACGCTCATACATTGTGCCGCACTTTTCAAGCCATCTTCGATTTCCTATTGTCCGGTTGGTTTGATGTCTGTATCTTAGTGAGCTATAGGCCGATGTTCTTCAAAAAACGTGTTAAGTGGGTCAATCAGACAAGGAATTTCAAAGCGATACGCTGAAATCTACTTGCGGAAGACGGGAGCAATAGAAGATCATTCAAAGAGTCCATCATACTGCAGTGAACATAACCGTAAGCTGAGTATGACCTTACTGATTATAAGAAAACATATCAGAAGTGAAGACAAACAACCGGAAACATGGAACATCTCTGCAGTATACCTCATAAAAACCCCCTTAACGTGTGATATTTTCTTTCGTGAACATTTTTAAAAAATGCAATATGCGTTCGCACACACGAAATGTTATTACTACTGTGTCTAGGAAGTTGCGAAACTTATTACATCATGTCCAAAAAATACAGACATCTTATCAAACAATAAAAATCCAAGGTCATAATTAAGGTGTCTAACAATTCCGAGTGTATAGCGTAAGGCGCTTGTATGTGCAGTAGAACTAAAATGACATTGTCCTCCTGGCACTGGCGACGTACACAAACATGGTAGCGAATCGAGGTGTTAAGCGTCATCTTTGATTAGTTGATGGTTCAGTGACCGTCTAAGGGCTGCTAACAAAATATCTGCCTTAAGAAGCTGTTTCAGCGTGGTGAGACATTCAACACCGCCAATTTGGTTAACTCTGTTCAATTCTGAAGCGTAAATGCAATAAGCCGACCTCATGACTGATACAATAATTATTTATGTTTTTCATAAGTACTGCCATCCTCACACATTAGTTCATTGGCAAGAGTGAATGATACACAGAACGCAATGTTTAAAAATAAAAAAATAAAGCGTATTGCGTGCTGCTACGCCATCGAGAACAAGTGTATTAAAGTTTAACTCCAATACTTAAACAAACATAAGGATTTTCGCGTAGACGCACGGGAAAAAGAAGTAAAAAAGAAGAAAGCAACATAAAAAGAGTAATGGCAAGCCTCTGATTATGCAAACCCAAAATGAGAACCATCATATAACGGCGAAACATCACTAACGTTTATTTTGGCCCATTTTATGCCCGTTACACAAACTTTATTTGCCCGTTACACAATCATACCATCATAATCTTTAGAAATGTGATAAAAAGTCATCATCATCAGCATCATCATCATCAACCTGACTACTTCCACTGCAGGACAAAGGCCTCTCCTATGTTCCGCCAGTTAACCCGGTCCTGTGCTTGCTGCTGCCAATTTATACTCGCAAACTTCTCAACCTCATCTGCCCACCTAACCTTCTGTCTCCCCTTAAACCGCTTGCCGTCTCTGGGAATCCAGTTAGTTACCCTTAGCGACCAGCGGTTATCCTGTTTACGGGCTACATGACATGCGCGGCCCATGTCTATTTCTTCTTCTTGATTTCAGCTATGATATCCTTAACTCCCGTTTGTTCCCTAATCCACTCTGCTCGCTTTTTGTCTCTTAAGGTTACACCTACTAATTTTCTTTCCATTGCTCGCTGCGTCGTCCTCAAGTTAAGCTTAACCCTCTTTGCAAGTCTCCAGGTTTGTGCTCCGTAGCTAAATACCGGCAAGATAAAGCTGTTATATTCCTTCCTCTTGAGCGATAGTGGCAATCTACCTGTCATAATTTGAGAGTGCTTGCCAATTGTGCTCCACCCCATTCTCATTCTTGTAGTTACTTCAATCTCGCGGTTAGACTCCGTGGTTATTGCCTGCCCTAGGTAGGCCTAGTCTTTTACAACTTGAAGCACACTATTACCTGTCTCGAAGCACTGCTCTTTTCCGAGGTTGTTGTACATTGCTTTCATTTTCTGCAGATTCATTCTAAGACCCACCTTTCTGCTCTCCTTGTCTAACGCTGCAATCATGAGTTGCAATTTGTCCCCTGAGTTACTCAGCAATGCAATGTCATCGGCGAAGCGCAGGTTACTAAGGTACTCTCCATTAACTCTTATCCCTGACTGTTTTCATTCTAGGCTTCTGAAAACCTCCTGTTCTCACGCGGTAAATAGCATTGGGGAGATTGTGTCCCCCTGCCTTACACCTTTCTTGATTGGTATTCTGTTGCTTTCTTTATGAAGCACTATGGTAGCAGTTGATTCCCTGTAGATTTCTTCAATGATGTTTATATATACTTCGTCGATGCCATGATTTCGCAGTGTCTGCATGACGGCTTATATTTCTACTGAATCAAACGCCTTCTCGTAATCTATGAAGGCTATGTATAGTGGTTGGTTATGTTTTGAGCATTTCTCTATTACCTTATTGATAGTATGAATATGGTCGATTGTTGAGTAGCCTGTTCGAAATCCTGCTTGTTCTTTTGGTTGATTGAATTCTAATGTTTTCTTTACTCTGTTAGCAATTACCTTTGTCAATAGCTTGTATACTACAGAGAGCAAGCTAATCGGCTTGTAATTCTTCAAGTCCTTGTCATCTCCTTTCTTATGAATTAAGATGATGTTAGCGTTCTTCCAAGACTCTGGTACTTTTCCCGTCAGGAGACACCTCGTAAACAAGGTGGCTAGTTTTTCTAACACAATCTGTCCTCCATCTTTCAGTAGATCTGATGTTACCTGATCCTCACCAGCAGCTTTGCCTCTTTGTATGCTCTGCAAAGCTTTTCTGACTTCTATCATAACTGGTGGGGTGTCATCTGGGTTTTGGTTGTTCTTATAATATTAAAGTCGTGGTTGTCCCGGCTACTGTACAGATCTCTGTAAAACCCCTTCACTATTTTAATTATCCTATCCATATTGGTAGTTATTTGCCTTCTTTGTCCCTTAGTGCATACATTAGATTTTTGCCTATCTCAAGATTCCTCTTCACTGCTCTGACGCTTCCTCCAATTTTCAGAGCGTGTTCAATTCTCTCCATGTTCTACCTTCTTACATCGGATACCTTACACCTATTAATCAACTTCGAAAGCTCTGCCAGTTTTATTTTGTTTGTTGTACTTGAGACTCTCATGGTTTGACGCTTCCTAATGAGATTCTTCGTTTCCTGGGAAAGCTTGCAAGTATCCTGTCTAACTACCCTGCCTCCAACTTCCACTGCACACTCCGTAATGATACTCGTCAAATTATCATTCATTGTATCTATGCTAAAAAGCCATCGAGAAATAACAAAAGAAGAGCACGTGACGTGACGCAGCCAGCCTTGAGAAGCTAGCCCGAATCGAAGCCGGCTGTTTCGACCTTACGCCTGACCTTTTGCGGTGATATCACGCAAGAAACGAGACTTGCCGAAACATTTACTGTGATTTTTATTTGAGATTGGGGAACCCGAGCTGCTGCATGAGTTCGACTGGTAGTACACAGCTGATTCAGATGATGCTCGATTGCCCAACCTGGACGTCTGGTCGTGGTGTCGTACATGATGCCGTTGTGTTTTGCAAATGTTGGTTACGCGTTGTTCGTTATACGCAAGGTTAGAACATTATGTGGAGTTGCCATTCAACGAGGGACTTGCACTTCAACTGAAGTGCACGCCCCACGTTATTGATAACAAAGGCAGTAAGCTTTCAATACTGGAAGTCACGCTAGAAATTGTAGATAAATACAAATATTAGGCGTATGTGTAAATAACGGGGCATAGTTCCTAAGGGAGCGAAAACGATACGCAATGACTAGGGGTAACGGGAATGCAGTTGTAATGAAAAATAGGGCACTGTGGAACTACATTAGGTGTGATGTTGTGAGAGGGATTTGAAAAGGGTTCATGGTTCCGGGTTAGACGCTCGGCAATACTGTCTTGCGCATGAAATAAGAGGTTCAAGCAAGATCGGAAATAAACAACGTGGCTTAGGTAGACTTGCTTTTGGACCGCACGGGAATACCCCAGATTAGGGGGTACTGGGTGACATGGAGTGGGCATCGTTCGAGTGCAGGGAAGCTAGCAGCAAGATAGCATTTCAGGAGTTACTGGGAAAAATAAGACAACAGCTTTGGGATAGGAAAGTTCTCTGGCACTTGTACATGAACAATGCTGATACTGAATGAGGAAAGCAAACTCGAAAATTATCAGGCAAGTATTTTTGACAACACCAGATTACCAAGCCGAAATGAAATATTTGTTAAGAAGAACCTGACGAAAACTGAGAGGGACATGTGGAAAATTGGAATGGTTACGAAATGATCACTGGAGACCTACCGAACTTTTAAGCATGAAATTGCAAAAGAAATGATCTAGAATAATTCTCGCGGTTGTTCTCTGCTGTTAGTGGCCAGAACGGCAATATTGCGGACCGAGACGTCCCAAACCAAAAATGAAGGCACAGAAACGATATGCAGTGCGTGCGGAGAAGAGAAAGAAATGGTTGAACATTTCATATTGTATTGTAAAGAGCTCCACCCTATAGTTCAAAATAATGGCTTGGAATGTTTCAAAGAATTGGGGTATAGGGACAGTAAAGGCAAAATAGACTTTAAACGGATAGACATAACTGGAAGAAGGCTAACTGAACGGTGGTTGAAATAAAGACGTGAGTGAAATTCAATCCTTCAACACTTAGTGACAATACCAACTTTATGGCTAGGTGGCGTGAGCCACTGCCCGATGTGAAGGGTACAACTGGGACATCCATCCATCAATCAGTATGTCTGTACTGCTTTTTGCGTGTGTCTCCTCAATTCACCTAGATCCTAGAGGCACTGGCCGCACTGGCTCACTGGTGCGGCCACGAGAACCTCCCAGCAAAGTCTATGTCAGCGGTCTGCTTTTCGAGCCGCAAGGCGGTGATTGTACGCCAGAAATTTGAGGTGCTTTAAGCTTCTTTAATGTTTACCTTCCAAAGTGGCTAGGTGATGGTTAGGCCGTGTGTTCTGACCAGAGCCCCAGCTGCCCTAAATAGCTTCTCGACTTCTTATCTGCCGCCCCGCCGCGGTGGTCTAGTGGCTAAGGTACTCGGCTGATGACCCGCAGGTCGCGGGTTCGATTCCCGGCTGCGGCGGCTGCATTTCCGATGGAGGCGGAAATGTTGTAGGCCCGTGTGCTCAGATTTGGACGCACGTTAAGAACCCCAGGCGGTCGAAATTTCCGGAGCCCTCCACTACGGCGTCTCTCATAATCATATGGTGGTCTTGGGACGTTAAACCCCACAAATCAATCGACTTCTTATCTGCTGTAGTATTTCTTCAATTGATATTTAAAGTTTATATTGGCTATTAACGTACTTCTCGGGCCTCGGATTCTTTTCTGAGCGCTGGAAACTGCACTCAGGCAAATTTGTAGCGCAGGAATTACCGCACAAAAAGTGGGGTGTGGAAATTGCGATGGTTACGCAATATTTTTGCATTTATTTTGTTACTTTGTAGTCAAGTTATTCACCTGTTATTACCCATATTTCCACTGATACGATATTTTCTAAATCTACTAGAAGGCGTCGTACGCCGTCCCTCTCCTGTTGTAGCTAGTGCTCCACCCTGTGTGTGCTTCAACTCGAACAATCATAAACTTTGGGGCGCTAGCATTCGGATACCCTACTAGCTCATGCATGCCCTTTCTTAGTGCTTTCCTGCTGAAGCGGGTGATATCACTATAAGCCCACTGCACCCTGCGATAATGAAACAGTGGATGCGACTGGCATTGAAAAACGTCAATAATAATTAGGAGCTATGGATAGTACTGTAGTCCACGGGCCTATAAATACTTAGCATTTTTTGTTACTAAGCACACCACACGTATATCGAGGGGCGACACTTTTTTGGTGAAATTTCAAGAAAAATGCTGACCTTTGGCAACTTTTGGTTGTCGTTTGGCGAATTTTTCTTGAAAATCAGTAGCGACCCTGCTTATGGTACTAGGTTATTCTTGTTGTTGATGACCTTTCGACTAATTGTTCTTACAACTAAAGCAGAACATTTGATAAAACTAGAATACTCATTACTTTTTGCCAACTTTTTGTACGTAAGACCTTATGGTGTGCAACGCTATCAGAAATCAAGCTTATTAACTTGCAATTCAGCGATATTTTAAAGAATCAGGATCACAAAGGCTCCATGGATGTTTATAGCAATTATATTTTGAATACCCTTCGTAGCACACTTGGGTTGACCCGTCTACCTACGCGCTGAATCATAACTGGCCAGTTCTCCTCGCTTCAACTGAGATGACACTGAACGGCATTGCGTACTAACGTAGGGCGCCAGAATAGAAGCTGCAGACGCAACAAAGCTTTGCACGCAGTTCAACTGCCTTACGACCTGTCAGCTTTGAGTGACATATTACGGTCTTACATTTTCCGCAATCTATTTTAGGTTGTGGTTAATCAGCAGCCCTAGCACATTTATTACTGACCTTTGTTTGTTGAGCAGCAGTATTCTCAAATGGATCGTCCACCGATTACAAAAGCCAAGTGGAACAAAACTGAAGTTGGTGACATTACGCCATTTCCGCGGTGGTGACTCTCATTGTGTACGCAACATGTTTAGGCCAGTTCTATCAGAGTGTGGCGAAAAGTGAGATAGATTCATTATTTGATAACTTTATTCATCTGCATTGTCAGTATGTTTACGGTAAATTGAGCTGCGTAAATCAAAATATAACTTTGCTTGCGGCTCTGCGGTGTTCGCACAAAGATTACAGCGAAAAGTACTGCTGTTCTTGAACTGAAATGAAGGCAAGAAAAAAAAGTACTTGCGCACACATTTGTAGCTGATGATTTCATTCTTCTCATGTCAAAGTATAACGCCACTGATTGCAGTATTATTCACGGATTTGTTTATGTATTATACACAATTATTTACTCAAAGTCACACAAAAAACAGTCCTTCATTTGATTTCTTGTAATGTAGTATTGAGTGTCTTGGTGTATTGATATGTGAATTTAACACTTTCGTAGAGAGTGCGTCATATCTCGCGTGTTAAGGCAATGTGTTCAAAAGAAAGGGTTCCTCAATGGAAGGTGCCAAAGTATGTATAAAATTATATTGTTTCACAGAGTGCTTTTGTCTGATACTCATTTGCCTATTCATCAAAGTCATTGATACCTAAAGGTACTTCTACACGAGTATCTGTATATTTCTGAGCCAGAACAAACGAAGTCGTTTACGAAACAGGCCCATCGTCATCCATCGCTGCAAAACCATACTCTGTGAGAACCTATGATTCGCCTATATTGGCATTATGATTGACCTTTATGTGCTTGTTTATAACCTCATCTAATCAAGCAAAGTGTGAAGCAACAAGTTTTCCCTGGACTTGTTTGCCGACTAACGAAATCAGTGCATTTTGCTTGTTCTAGCTTTAAAGCACACTATTGTACTTGTTATAGCTCTAACGCAATCCTAAATCCTCATATAGACGAAAAAAGCTGTACATACAAAACGTCAAGCTCTTACTCACAGCATTGACTAGGAAAATCAACCTCCTGTGCGAATCGAAATGTTAGCTGAAACGTGACACTCATGCGGGCAAGCTTGTCAGAAAATAGAAACAAACGGCAACAGACACATAAATGAACACAAACCCTTCTTGACGCAGCCACTTTCCGGTAAACAGAAACAAGTAGTCGGATTTATCAAATATACTGCGTCAAACGCCTAATATCCAATCTAAATGGCAGAACTGACCCTCTCTTTTCCTCCTGAAATTCTATGTTGAAAAATCGCAGTGTTTTACGTCGACTTCTCTAATAGAAACGTACAACTCTTGACAGCTTGATTTGTTAGTGCACGCAGATAAATCATACATATTCAAATAACGCCGGACGAGAAGAAGCTGCGTTGAAGCACATTCTTTTTATACACTCACGCTGGGTGTTATAATCATTGTAGACCTCTCCAACCATTCATTAGTACTGAACATGTTTTGGGCAAAGCAACTCGTGTTGTGTACTGAATAAAGCAATTTGTATACTGCTACAAATGTTTCATAGATTTAGCTTTATCTTCCGAACAATGCGAAGTCTCATTTCCCGTGCGAGAATTTTTCGTCCTTAATATTTCAAAGCTGGTAAAGCAGTTTCCACAGCAACACTTAGTTGCCGTAATGTTAATTGAGTATGACAGGACATTAGTTGTTTCTTGAGCTTTGCAGATTCACCAGAAGTCAGCAAAGTTCGCAATGCGTGTATGTTCCTCTCTGTTGTTGAAATGGAGAATAAAGAAGATTTTAATGTGTCGGAACACACCATTCCAGTGCGACAAAAATTGCTGAGAAAGCTTCTGAATGTTCGGAAGCAGACACTGCTGCCTAATGAGGGAAGGGGTCGAAGGGGCTTTTGTTGACGGGCATTGCAAGTTGATTGCGCATTTGTCATCGATAAGATGACTCGGCTACTGTCCCCGTTAGCATGTTTGCGGCTTAGGGAGAAATCCTTCTTCATCGGAAAGGATGTGACGTGCGATGTTTCCTGGAATCGTGGCAGAACAACACAGTTAGCCGAAAACGACGTGGTAGCCACACACAAAATGCCTACAACTGGACAGTTGTTCCGACGGCCAGCTCCCCACGATTCTCCAATTATTCCCCCAATTTCTACGAGATAGACACTAATATTGTCTGCATTAGCTCAACTCAGTGGTTTGAGTTTTTCCGTACTACAGCGTACTCGGGGCTTAACATCAGGACTAGGAGTTGTATGGCCATGATTATGAATCGCGCGTGTGGCATACAAGTGAGACATCTTTACAAAGCACCGGGTCAACCGGATACAAATAGATGTGTGTAACATATTCTGTTAGGAACCCCTTTATCATCCACGTATAGCACCATTGATATTCAGTTCAGAAGAAAACCCCGACGCAGTCAAATCGTTGGAACGTTTACTCGGTTACATCTGTGTACCCTCAGTCACACGACTTATTTCTCCACAGAACTCTGCTGGTGTCGTTTTTCAGTGCCACTTGGTATTGGCTTGCTGTGTCCTGTAGTGTAAAGAAAGACACTGGAGCTGTTCTAAGAAAGTTGCGAAGTAGCAGGGTGGCTTTATGACGCCATTTATTTTAGCATCGGAGTCAGTAATCACTCTGTGCTGTTATTTCTGGGGGTGATAAATATGAGGTCGTGTTTTTTCTCACTGACGCGAAACGGGGTATGATTGGCATTTACCTAATTGTGTGCACGAAGATGGTACACTGCCCCTTAACCATGTAAAGGAAAGATTGTCTGACGCACATTGGCAATTTTGATGGCGGCGCGATCTTGAAAAGGACCTAATTAACTGGAGCAGACGTGACGCTTGAGTTGCTTCACCGGTATCCTTGAGTGAAACGTTTTTATATATATATATATATATATATATATATATATATATATATATATATATATATATATATATATATATATATATATATATGAGATATAACAGACAGTAATGCCAAGGAATGTACAGGGGAAGTTATTAGAACCAATGGAACGTAAATAAGAAGAAAGAAGAAAGAAAAGTGGATGAAAAAATTACCAGCTGTGAGCAGGAATCGAACCCACGATCTTCGAATAACGCGTTCGATGCTCTAACCACTGAGCTATCACAGCGGCCGTCCCTCCATCCACTTTTTGGGGTTTATATGTGAATTTAGAAGTAGGAGTGACAGTCAGCGCCATCTATAAGCCAAACAACGAGTGTAAAAACACTCTTATTCGCATGTTGGCGTCACGTAGCACGTGAACTTATTATGAGCGACCAGCTGATTAATTGTCCCTCTTATACAACCTAAACACACCAAGTCTGCAAGTACGAGATCCTCGTTCAATGAAAAATTAATATTGTGTTAAAACACGGAAATACGAGCCCTTAGGTATACACTTCTCTCCCTTATTTCATTGAACGAGGGTCTCGTACTGGCAGACTTGGTGTGTTTAGGTTGTATAAGAGGAACAATTAATCAGCTGCCCGCTCATAATAAGTTCACGTGCTACGTGACGCCAACATGCGAATAAGAGTGTTTTCACACTCGTTGTTTGGCTTATAGATGGCGCTGACTGTCACTCCTACTTCTAAATTCACATATAAACCCCAAAAAGTGGATGGAGGAACGGCCGCTGTGATAGCTCAGTGGTTAGAGCATCGAACGCGTTATTCGAAGGTCGTGGGTTCGATTCCTGCTCACAGCTGGTAATTTTTTCATCCACTTTTCTTTCTTCTATCTTCTTATTTACGTTCCATTGGTTCTAATAACTTCCCCTGTACATTCCTTGGCATTACTGTCTGTTATATCTCATTAATATTGTGTTAAAACACGGAAATACGAGCCCTTAGGTATACACTTCTCTCCCTTATTTCATTGAACGAGGGTCTCGTACTGGCAGACTTGGTGTGTTTAGGTTGTATAAGAGGGACAATTAATCAGCTGCCCGCTCATAATAAGTTCACGTGCTACGTGACGCCAACATGCGAATAAGAGTGTTTTCACACTCGTTGTTTGGCTTATAGATGGCGCTGACTGTCACTCCTACTTCTAAATTCACATATAAACCCCCAAAAGTGGATGGAGGGACGGCCGCTGTGATAGCTCAGTGGTTAGAGCATCGAACGCGTTATTCAAAGGTCGTGGGTTCGATTCCTGCTCACAGCTGGTAATTTTTTCATCCACTTTTCTTTCTTCTTTCTTCTTATTTACGTTCCATTGGTTCTAATAACTTCCCCTGTACATTCCTTGGCATTACTGTCTGTTATATCTCATTAATATTGTGTTAAAACACGGAAATACGAGCCCTTAGGTATACACTTCTCTCCCTTATATATACATATATATATATATATATATATATATATATATATATATATATATATATATATATATATATATATATTGCTCTAGGTTGTATACGGGGGACTATTGGTCAGCTGCCAGTTAGTAATAAGTTCACGTGCTACGTGGCGCCAAACAGGCTCTTAAAGGGTGTCCCACACTCGCCGCCATGGCTACTAGTGGCGCTGACTGACATTCCCACGTTTAAATTGACATAGATACCCAATGAAGTGGCTGGAGGGTAGCTGTCATGGTAGCTCAGTGGTAGAGCATCTAACGCGTTATTCGAAGGTCGCAGGTTCACATCCTGCCCAGGGCAAGTTATCCTTTCACCCACTTTTATTTCTTCTCATTTACATTACAATTGGCCTAATAACTTCTCCTATACCTCCCTTGGCATTATTGTCTGTTAGATCTCATTATTATTGTGTAAAACACGAAAAACGAGACCTTAAGAATACACTTGTTTCCCTTGTTCATTAACGAGGGTCTCGTACTGGCAGACTTGGTGCCTCTAGGTTGTATGCGGGGGACTATTATTGGTCAGCTGCCAGTTAGTAATAGGTTCACGTGCTACGTGACGCCAAATAGGCTCATAAAGAGTGTACCACACTCGCCGCCATGGCTACTACTGGCGCTGACTGACATTCCCACGTTTAAGTTGACATAGATACCCAATAAAGTGGCTGGGGAGATAGCTCTCGTGGTAGCTCAGTGGTAGAGCATCGGACGCGTTATTCGAAGGTCGCAGGTTTGGATCCTGCCCACGGCAAGTTATCTTCAAAGGAAACAAGTATACACTTGTTTCCCTTATATATATATATATATATATATATATATATATATATATATATATATATATATATATATATGTATATATATATATATATATATATATATATATGTATATATATATATATATATATGTATGTATATGAAGGAAAGAAGTGTATACGTAAGGGCTCGTTTTTCCGTGCTTTAACAGAATAATAATGAGATCTAACAGACAGTAATGCCGAGGAATGTACAAAGTAAGTTATTAGAACCAATGGAATGTAAATAGGAAGAAAGAAAAGTCGATGAAACAATAATCAGTCGTGATCAGGAATCGAACCTGCGACCTTCGAATAACGCATCGAACGCGTTTTTCGAAGGTCGTAGGTTCGATTCCTGCTCATGGCTGGTTATTGTTTCATCGACATTTCTTTGTTCTTATTTACATTCCATTGGTTCTAATAACTTCCTTTGTACATTCCTTGGCATTACTGTCTGTTAGATCTCATTAATATATATATATATATATATAAATATATTTCTGTGTGTGTGTGTGCGCGTCTGGAACGGGAAAACTTAGGATAGCCTAATTTCTTGACCGATTCGTTGTACGACGTTTGTTGGCTGTGCACGCATGCGCGGATTCTTCGTTTTTTTCTGTACGTTTGTTTGTCTGTCATTAAGCAGTTGGTTGTGTGCGCTATTTTTTGTTTTTTTTTGTTTTTTTTTGTTTGGCAGAATGCTTTTTGCGCCTCAGGAATCTCCAGAAGAAAGTTTGAAAAGCCTTTTCTTGTTTTTAAATTCAGTTCACTCTTGCCTAATTTTCCCAAGTTTTTGTTTTCTTTCTGACAGTTTCTGCTGTATATTTTTTTTCATTTCAAAATATAATGATATTTCAGATTACATAATTTCTTGTTTGTCTCTTTGCTTCTGTTTTTTCTATCTTTCGATTCTTTTACATTTTGGTATGTGGTTTTGCTTGCGTTACACGTTACGCCAAGCAATGACAGCACACGACGACCCCGGCCCCTAAAGCGCTCGGCACTTGAAAGAGAATTCTGTAACCGTGCGTAAACTTTCTAACAGTCTTCGCCTTAATATATTGCCAAATAGAAGCACAGGTAAAGCTGCGTTGACATATTTGAGGTGGAAGTACTTCAACTATGGGAATGTTTTATACTGATAGCACACATATGAAAACTCCAGGGGACAATTTGTCGCTGTCGTGACGTTCTACTGAATCTTCAGTCCACTGCACGACATGTTATTCAACTCAACCGTAAGCCTATGCATCCTCCTGCATTGAAGGACAAACTATTCATATACGTCTCATAGGCTAGGTCATATTCTACAGCAGATAAAAACTATTCACTGCGGCATAATATTTTGAACTTTGCCCTAACGAAAAGTCAGTGCTAATTTATGTTTTAAAGTTTTCGGCTTAGCATTAGCAGCTACAAACTGTCTCCGGAATTTAATCATGCAGGATATCATAATAAAGGTTTTCAACTAGCATATAGGCTAGTTGAATATAGGCAAGACATGTATACACGTCTTCAGGGATTTTAATGATGGCAACAAACACGTATTGAAAATTCAGTTGCCTAATTGTGGCGCATTCTACGAACACTTTCTAACTAGTCTGTGCATAATGAAAGGCACATAATCTTATCAGATATTCAGATATGTGTATTTTAAAGAATCTAGCAAAAACTAAGACAACATACGCTCCTCTAATCCTGTACTTTATTAGCGGCCACATTTCTCTGTTTTAACTTGATTATTTCTCTATAAGTCACGATGAAACATTGCACAATACAATGAGTGGCACAATACAACAACCATCATAATCACTATCGCAATCGTCATCATCAGCAGCAGAAGCAGCATGAGGCCCAGTATCGCGCAAACGCCTCTTCCATGCCTTGCCAACCAACGCAGTCCTGTGGTTACAGAGGCGACGTTGTCTCAGTATGCCGATTGACCGCATCTGGCCATATAAGTACCTGTCTTCATCTCGCACGCATGTATTCTTTCAAAATCTACTCTGCTACTCTCAGTGACCAGCCATTATTTTCTATGTTTCGATTCGGATTCTCTTAGCCATCATTCGTTTCTTGAACCACTCTGCTGTGTGCTCGTTTTGTAGGGTATGATTATCAATTATCTCTTATAGGCTGGCTGTGTTGCCTTCATTTTAAGGTAAAGCCTCTTCTAAGGCCTCTAACACAATAAGCGCAAGAGAAAAAGGAAACAGAAGTCAGTTTGCTAATAGTACATCTTAAATAATGGCAGATCCCACGTAGAGTGGGAATCGATGATATGCGAAGCACGAATGAGAAAGTTTGATGTGTCACTTTGAAATCAGCACAATCTCACGAGGTTCATGCAAATGATTCCGTACATGACTTACGGCTCATGATTATGATGCTTGGATGTGTCGTTTACCTTCGTCATCTATTCACATCACGTTATAACAAAATTAATATATGTGGAGCTAGCGAACCAGCCGCGAGCACGCTATGAGCGTGGTATGTTGTCATTTTCTTGCATCACACGCTTGTCAGGATTATCATGTTTGCACAAGTCATATACTTTCGTCATCCATTGACGTCACGTAACACCAAACTTGGTATATGTGGAGCTAGCAAAACAGCCTCGAGCGCATCAAGAATGGCCCAGTTTATTCAAATTTAGCGTGCACGCGCGCGCACTCTGGGCACAGCGACGCTACGTTAGCAAAACGCGAGCACTCTATAGCGTGACACCAGGCGCGACCGTCACGACTAGTGTCCATTAGCGCAGCCCGACGGCAACCGGCGAGAAATGTAACAAGCTGCATTTAGCGCCGATGCGTTACCCAGACAACACTGCGTCTTCCTATTTTCGTGACGGAGGCACGCAGGACGTGCTTAAACGCGCATGCGTCAAAGCAACGCAGCCCGGGGCGTGCCTACTGTATATGCAGCACCACTGCGCGTGGCAACGCCGGCGTGACGTGATGAAATGAACGCTAGCGAGCCCGCACCCCGTCACGTCCCAATAGATTTGCGCCTTGTTCTCACATGACACGCAACTCATGATTATCACGTTTGCACCAGTCACGTACCTTTGTCATCTAATACCGTCACGTAATACCAAATGTGACATATGCGAAGCTAGCAAAACGGCCGCGAGTGCATCATGAGTGTGGCATGCACTCATGTTGTTACATGATGTGCATGTCGTGATTATCATGTTTAGATGTGTAATTTACCTGTGTCGTTCATTCGCGTCGCGCAATACCGTGTTTGGTACATGTGAAGCTAGCGAAATGGCAGTGAGCGCATCATGAGCGTCACATGTAGTCTTGTTGTTACATGACACGCATCTCATGATTATCAAGTTTGCAATGTTTGCACCAGTCACATACCATCGTTATCCATTCACGTACCATAATCCCAAATTTGGGTAATGTGATGCTAGCGAAACTGCCGTGAGCGCATGATGAGGGTGGCATGTAGTCATGTTGTTACATGACAAGCATGTATGACTTTCATGTTAGAGTCTGTCGCTTGTGTTCGCCATGCAATGATGCCATACCATACCAGTTTTCAACATTTCATGTGAACGAATTCACCGCAAGTGCTGCAGGATCTTGAAATGTAAATAATGACATTCATGGCTAACATATGATTTTCATGAATAGTCGAACATGTTCTTAATACTGTGATGCTATCCCCATACCAAATTTAGTATCAAGATCATTATCGAAACGGCCAGTAGAAATGAAAGTCGTAGGCGGCTAAATAGATTGATACGCTCAAAGTAACCGAAATTTTCTAAGAAATGCTTCGCACTTAAAAACTAAAGATACGTTGTTTCCACAATCACACCAAGAACGGGTGCCAAAACTTTTTTGCGAAGACATCTGGACTTTAGACAGCACCGAAGCCTACTGCTGTATGTCGGTGCACGAAAGACGGTAGAACGCTGACGCTGCTTCCCAATCTGAATTGCTAATGTGCACCGGGTTGCAGCTCCTCCGCAGCTTGACAAAGACGCCCCGGTATGTTGACGGTCCCCACGCATATTATACCACCCTCGTTGTGAGCGTCCACCTCCACTATTCGGAATAAACGTTACTGAGAGATGGCGAACGAGCACGGAAGGGCCCATGCCATTCTATGGCCCTGATCTTGCCAAATATTGAAGCAGATGTTACACCCCGTATTTCCCAGCCGGTGCAAGTGGGCAGTGACAACGTGGTATCATGGGTTGTATATGTATTTTTTCACGGCAGCTCCTGTCGTCACACGTTATTTTTTCAACCAGTATGCTCATACTGTGTGCCGCACTCTTCAAGCTATCTTCTACTTCTTATTGTTCGTTAGTTTGGAGTCTGTGCCTTGGTCAGCTGTAGGCTGATGTTATTCGAGAACCGACTTAAGAGATTAATGAGAAAATGGAGTTTGCAGCGATGCATTGAAATCTACTTGTGGAAGATAGGAACAATGGAAGATCATTCACAGAGTCCGCCATACTGCAGTAAACATAACGATACACTATGATAATACTGATTATAAGTTAACATATCAGAAGTGATGACATGCCAGAACAAAAAACATGTCTGCAGTATACCTCACGGAAAACCCCTTACTGAGCCCTATTTTCTTCCGTTAACATTTTGAAAACTTGAAAGACTCGTTTGCACACATGAATAGTTGTCACGAGTGTGTCTAAGAGTTTTCTTAAGTTATTACATCATGTCCAAACAATACGGACATCATGTCGAACAATCAAAATTTATTATCATCATTAGAGTGTCTAACGATTTGGAGTATATAGCGTAAGACACGTGTATGTGCAATGAAACTGAAATGACAATCTCCTTAAACATGGTTGTTAATGGAGGTGTTCAGCGTAGCCTTTGTTTTGTTAACGGCTCACTGACTGTGTAGAAGCTGCTAACAAGATAGCCGCCTCAACAAGCTATTTTAGCGTGGTGGGATAATCAACACCGCTTATTTGGATAAATTTATTCAAATCTGAGGCCTAAGTGTAATTAGCCAAGCTCATGACTGAGACAATAATTATCTATTCATTTCAGAAGTACTGCATGCCTCACACATGAGGCCTTAGGCAAGAGGCAGTGATACATAGTAGGCAACACATAAAAATACAACAATAAAGAAAAGCATACTACGTGCTCCTACACCATCGAGAACTAGTGCATCAAAGTTAAACGCCTGTACCTAACCAAATAAAAAAGTTTCACGCAGATGAACGGGACAATGAAGTAAAAAAAGCAACGGAAAAACAATAATGGCAAGCATCTGCTCATGCAAAACTGAAAAAAAAACCGCTATATAACGGCGAAACATCAATAACATTGATTTTTCTCCGTTATATGCCTGTTACACAACCATACCAACATAATATTTAGGTATAAATAAAAAAATCATAGAGGAATAGCGAAATAAGGAGGGATAATGACGTCACGCAACCAGCCTTGACAAGCCACCCAGATTTGAAGCTAGCTGTTTCGATCCAACGCACGACCTTTTGTGGTGAGGTGTCGCCATAAACGAGACATGCTGAAACGTCCCCTGTGATTTTTATTTGGCATTTGAGAACGCGGTTTGCTGCGTGAACTCGGCCGCAATACATTACGCAGCTGATTCAGATTATGTTCGGTTGCACAGCCAGGGCGTCCGGCCGTGGTGTCGTACATGGTTCCGTTACGTTTTTGACAATGTTGTTTTCGCTTTGTTTGTTTCATGTAAGGTTAGAACTTTGGGTGGAGTTGCAATACAACGTGAGGTGCCCACATCAGTTGAAGTGCAATGTAAGCGTAGGATACATGTATTCCGCCCACTTTTGTGGAGGAATACTAGTATTGCACATGTTTCTTTGTTCTACGATCACTATGGCTGAATGCATTTGGTCGTGGTGCTTCGATTCTTCAATTAAAATGTGTAGTTGAACGGTATTTGTTGCGTACGTACTGCGTATTCGCTGTTAAAAATTTTCCGCTACGTCTTTCAACCCGGGGATCATGCCTCCCAGGTTAAAATATTAATAAAGTGCTTGAAGAGTTTGACTGAGCTGTTATTTGCCCCGGATGAATGGAAGAGATTCTGGAAGAATAGCAAAATGGCTTCATAATCAGCTACCCCGTCTGCAGCAAAGTTCAGCGCTATTTGCGTCGAGCTCACACTGCAGACTGTAATAAACAGTTTCTATTTCTTCACATCAGTCATGTAAGTCTCTTATAAATTGAGTCATATATCGTTATCAGAAAAATCATTTTAGGTCTGTTCGTCCCTGTGGAAGCATGAAAATGCTTTGTGATAAAATAGCGCAGAGGAGGATGGGCTTTTTTGCCCTGTAAGCACTGATGAAAGGCAAGAAATTGGAAAATGTGGTGCCTGTGGCAATCTACCCTGCCATTCGTCACGTCATCACCAGGTTCAAGTGATTGGACTTATAGCGTTTGCTCTACGGTACTGTTCATCACTCTAAACATTTATTGCTAGGCTCTATCAGTGTTGGGCAGTCATGTAGTCAGCAAGTGGGGCATTGCAGTATTGCGTTAACATGAACGACAAAATTTATATGCAAGTCAAATCTGCAAATGTATACAACTCTAAAGATAAAAAAAAGTCACACTAGACAGCATGAACTACAGATTTTTATTTTTGCACTGGAGCTGAAGTATTGTGTCAAACTTATAAAGTTACCACACATTTGGTAAAACAGTAATGCAAGAGTCCAATGAAGCGTTCAGGAGCAGAAAATACATACGTGGCTACACAAACCTTTCTTAAAACTACCCAAATAACAATTTGGAGTCCAAGTAACTCACTGAGCACAAAATGATGGAAGCATGCCTTATGATTTCTTGCTAACTTGTCAACCAACTTCTTGACTAGAGCAAGCTCAGTTGTATGTTGTATTTCTCTTATCAAATTTTTTCTACGTCAAAGCAACACTAACAAGTGGAATAGGCCTAGTTTTATTCAGTCAAACCACAGAAACAAGATTTGGATCAAAAAGTAATTTTTAAAGAGGATGATGAGTGCACAGTTTCGTTGAAAGTAATTGACTAAATATTCAATTGTTAACAGTGAAAAATGAAAGAAAAGATGCTTGTGAGATAGTGTGTAATGTAGGGCATACACAATACAGAAACAAATTATACACGTAACACACACGTACTCGTAGAATCAAATCAAATAGTAACATTTGTGTAGTGAGAAAATGAATTACAATAAATATGTATAGAAGTGTGTATTAGTGTGATTCTTATGCGCATAGGAGTATTTGAAACAAACTAAAGAAAAACGAAAACGCGAAACAATACTGAAATCACTCTTTTGTGAAATGTGGCAAGAAATACAGAAAAAAAATGCACCAGAGTCTCACTGAAGCGCTTCACAACTGCATGCCACAGGTAACATTTCTCACAAATAATACACAAAGAATACCTCAGTAGCAGGCTATATAGCTGTTGTGAACATATATAAGCAGAATTACACATACACTTGAATGCATTCACTGGCCATTTTGAATGCATTCACTGGACGTTTTGATATTGGTATCGATACGAAAATTGGTATGGCATAACATGGCTGCATGAAGAGGATAAGTGCCTAGTCATAACATGAATATCATGACATGGACGTCATGAATGTAATGATTTACATTTTGTGGCCTTGCTTCTCTTGTGGTGGTTTTGTTCACATGACATTTAGCAAACCTGGTATGGTATGACATGACTGTATGGCAAACACAAGCGACAGACCCCAACATAAAAATCATGACATGCGTGTCATGTAACAATATGACTACATTCCACACTCATAATTCACTCGCAGCCGTTTCGCTAGCTTCACACATGACAAACTTGGTATTACGTCACGTAAATAGATGACAAATGTATGTGACTCGTAAAAAATGATAAATATAACATACGTGTCATGTAAGAACGTGAGTGCATGCAACTCCATGCGCCAATCCACTTGACGTGACCCGGCTCGCGTGCGCGCTGGCGTTCGTTTTGTCGCGTAACGCCGGCGATGCCCGGTCAGGTGCCGATATGCCTGCCATATACTCGCAGGCGTGCGCTGTCTTGCGTTGCTTCGACGCATATTCGATTGAGGGCGTCCTGCGTCCCTCCGTCACGAAGAGAGCTCCACAAATACCGAATTTGGTCCTACGTGACGTCAACTAATCACGAAGATATATGACTGGTGCAAACATGGTAATCCTGATACGCGTGTGATGCAAGAACATGACAACATACTGCACTCAAGATGTGCTCGCAGCCGTTTCTCTAGCTCCCCACGTACTAAATTTGGTGTCACGTGACGTGAATAGACGACGAAGATATATTACACGTCCAAACATGATCTTGATATGCGTGTCATGTAAATCTTGACTATATGCTACGTTCATAGCACGCTCGCGGTCGTTCCACTCACTCCGCATATACCAATTTTCGTATCAGGTGACGTGAATAGATGACGAAAGTAAATGACACATCCAAACATGGTAATCATGACATCGAATTCATGTACGGCCTAAAAGACCTCCACCTCGTAGTGTTGTGCTGATTGTAAAGTGACATATTAATCTTCCTTATTCATTCTTCGCATGTCATCGATTCCCACTGAACGTGGGATCTACCAACTTTTTATCTCCACTTGCATCTGGTGAATGCAGTGCATGGTTCTCCAGCGCAGAGTTATCAAGGTTCATGTTAATTAATGTATGTGAAAAAAGCCGTCCTTACAAGGGCGATTATTTTCGCGACTGCATGAAACCTTTGCTGCAAACATGTGAGACTGCAGTTTGGAGTAAACAAGAGCTCGTCGAAGTTCTTTCTCTGATTGTCGGCATACAATGCCAACATCTTTTGAAGAATAAACCAATCCTCTATGTGTATTTCTTGTAATAAAAGAGTATGCATTGCATTGGTGTGCATGTGACGTTAATGCAGAACTGCACTCGTTACACAACAGCTATTTCTGAAGACGTGTACCTACAAAGGCGGCGTTGTATGCTATGATGATATCTGAAATTTCTGATACATTGCCTGTATCTGAGCACTGTGCATGCTCCTCACTGCTACACAGTAGGCTGTATTGTGTTCGCTGCTAATTCACTAAAATTCTTTGGGCTGCTGTAGAATTTGTTACATTTGTTATGCTTTCAGATGATGCACTCCCTTCTGAGCTGGCATAGAAAAACATTATTTGGTCCAGCATAAAGCAATTTCCACCCCCATCCTGCACCTCAATCTTAACAGTGAGACGATTTAACACCGCAGACAACTGTCTTGCTGTTGGCTGATTTTTTGCAGCGGTCGAATGATCTAATTTCGGCAAGGAACAACTCAATGTGGTCCTGGCTTGATTTTGATTTAGAAAGGTATGCCCGCATCTGCTTCTCACAAGTAAGATGGTTGCAGAGGAAATTGACACGCTGCATGTAAATTAAGAAGCCCATGAAGCTAGTTTTGCGGGTTTTTTTTTGTGAACACCGTGTTTTGAGAAGAACTTCTTATTGTGGAAATAAATTACTTAACTTCTTGCAAAAGTCACTGCGTGTACACTTGACGGACACACGGCCTTTTCCCCACCTCTCTATAGAAATTTGCGAAAATTTAGAATGTCGGACATGTTTTTCATTCAAATTAGGTTCAAATTCCTCTGTGGCAGGTGAATCAAGAAATTCTGGAACTTTGTGGGTTCTGCACTCTTCTAGAGCAACTGCAACAGGTATTCTGAATACCTGGTCTGCTAGAAACAGTTTCATTGGGTGGTTTTTTAGTTGATGAGTAGCTGCCTTCGCTTATTACAGACATGCAAGCCCACTCTCTGCTGAATTCCGTGTACCTATTCTATGTCTTGCCTTCTTTTTCTTTTTTACGCATCAATCGAAACAGCTTCGTGTCGAATGAGCTATTTCGAACAAGTTTCACCGTGTGACATGCATCAAGTAGTACGAAGCCAGGTTGCTTGCTTTGTGCCAGGATGTGCAAAAAGTGATGTAATTGCAGGTGGCTCCAGTTTGCAGCCCAGGTCGCGCAGCATGAAACGTTTATGCTGCAGCGCCATCACAGGCGGTGCTTACAATGTGTGCTGTAATTTTGTCAGTCATATCAGCTGTTTGAATTACAATATTTGCACGTTGATTCTCGCTAATGCCATCAAGCATAAATAATGCTACACGTAGCTTCCGCCGTCTAATAACTGCTAACAGCGTGACCACGAAGGCATCTTTTGCGATATGAATACTGTCGTCATCGGTGTCTGTTTTATAACAACAAATCAATAAAACTTTAGTCCATCTCATTCAACATTCATTCGGATGGCCATCTGAATATACCAACGAGAAAAGCTGGGATAACCAGCTAGGGAATTTTCACGCCATTTAGGGCGTTATGCTTACAGTGACTCCTCGCCAAACCCTGGTGCTCAATCAACAGGCTGGTGCCAATTTGTCAAAGTCGCAGGGTGTGGCGAGAAAGTTTATAATGCTCTTCGAACATAGTTGATGCCCGAGGAGAATAAAAATATAAAGTTAGAGCAAAAGCTCTGAGCTCCCGAAAATAAACGTTTTTTTTTCAATTATTGTCTCTGATACTTGAGCTACTGGCGTTTCAGCGAGTCCTCTCTACAGCCACCAACATTTTTCAGTGTTTGTATATTTTCATTGCGACGAGTGTGGTTCTTCAAAAGATCTCTAACTACACTTTTATGTCTAGCCACTTTCCGCTGTAGGCGCTTAGATTGCTGCACATGATTTATTCTCTTCTTGCTTGCACTTGTGATGTTCGCTTGCCTGCGCACCTCTTGGCGCCGAAATGTTTTCTCCGTGGTGTCCTTTGGTAAATGCTGCAAACGTAAGCGGCAACAGATGAGTGTGTTTTGAAGTCACACAATTTATCACAGTGTGTACGTGGTGTTACAAAACACTGTAAACTGCAATACCATTTCTTGTGAGTATTTTGAGTCTAAAAAGTTACTTTGCAGCGAACCAGTGGGATTAAAAATTTATTATTCACTTAAAGCAATGAGGTGATTACATACAAAAGCAATTGGTGAAAGTTTTTACCACTACTATATTGGCTGCGTAAAGCTGAAATGATATGTCATTGTACTGTAGGTACATAATGTTTTGTAGAGCTTGTGATACTTCTCTGGCATACAGAAGTGTTGCGTCCCATTGGCATACACTTTTGAACAACCAAGAAATGTATTGCGAATGCTATTTTTGCCTATATGTTGTATATATTTTATTTCATTTATTTTACACTCATGGCCACACAAGGTATTGAATTTGGGGAGAGAGTTCGAAGAAAAAGAGGCACAACATAAATAGAATGTATAGTTATGTCGAGAAATACACCAAGCAGGAGGCAAAAATTTTTAACGTATTAGTTACCTCAAAAACATTATATAAGAAAGGTAAATACGAAAATGCAAAAAATCAAGAAAAACAAGGAGCGGAAAATAAAATCAACTCTTACGCAATGTTCTGTGAAGATACAGTATAGAAGAAATGCAAAATGTAGAAATGCAGGATAAATGCAGTACATATGAGTAAAATAAAATGTCATTGTAGTTAGCGATGATGCCTAAACTATAACAAAACAAACATCTATCAATATAGATACACGTTTTCAAGAAGGTGGTTGCACTCTAGTGATGTACGAGCAATGAATAATTTGAGTTTGAGCTTGAATTTGAGCTTGAATTTGAATTTGAGCTTGAGAGCATACAAAGAAAAGCCGCGCGATTTGTTTACAATTCATACAGCTGGAAAACGTCTCCTACGAGTCTTCTCCGCAGGGCCAGTTTGAAAAACCTTGCGGTAAGACGTTATCATGATCGGCTAAAATTTTTTTATTTGATGTATAACGATAGACTTCAAATTGACAAGGAAGCATACATCCAGCCGAGCATTTGCCGCCCAACACGATCCAATTGCCCAATGAAAGTCGCTGAATTTTCGTGTAAAACAAACGTCTTCAAAAATTTTTTTTTTCCCGTACGTGCCATGAGTGGAATCTGTTACCTGCTAATGCTGCGCAACGTTCTGATGTCTCATCCTTTTTTCGTGCCCTGTTGAATTCGGCATGATTTAGTCTTCAATAGTAGTTGTTATCCTACTGATTGCACTTGTACAGTATATTCCGGTTCCGGTTTTTTTTTTTTCTGGTTCAAAGTGTACCCTTAGAAGTGTATTGTTATGCTTGTATGTTATCCTGTTTTCTTCTTTTGTATCGCCCACACCTGCTCAAAGCCTGGCACCCAGGCTAGCAGTAACCTGTAAATAAATAAATAAATAAAAGTTGCGTTGGTGCGGCTTAGATGGACCGTCAACCTTATAAGAGAAATTGATGCAATGCGATACAGATAGAGAGTATGAATGACAGGGACATGCAACGCTGAGTGTTGAAATATTTGATGAAACAATAATACACAGGAAGTTTGATCACAGGCTGCAACTTGTGAGAGTTTCAGGGTACTTTTCTTGGCAGTTACGCTGGCAGATCTGTTGTAACTAGAAATAATAAAGCGAGAGTTGTTATTCCGAATAAAATTAATGCGTTAATTAGGCAGAAACTATGATAGTTTCAAACTGATGATGCAGATTCAGCTTTTGAACGTTACAAATTTTTACATAATATTTCAAAGCTGCTACAACTATGGTAAAGTAATTGTTACACTGCATCTACTGAACTCTTGGTCACACATGCTTACATTGCCGCTACGGTTTGTGAGTGGAGTTTCGTGAACGGTTGAGGACATTTCATCAGCATATTCAGTGAAAAGGCAGCAAGCACTTGGAACCTGTGAATATAAAATAGGAACTGCGTGTCAGTAAGAAGCAGCTTCTATTTTCCCCCTCAAATAGGGGATAGAATAAACAGGTGGAGGTAAGCGTCACAAATCATCTGCCCTGATGCACCTTATATCATAATGGGCCATACACTTAGTGAAATGTTTAACTACCAAAGTTTTGTTTTGTGAATAATGAATTGCGAAGCCTACATAAACTGAAGTATTTTGCTGACTTTTAATTGAACATTGAGACCTTAACGATAATTTATCCGCATATAAATAACACTCACAATCGTGGAAGAAGTGTTTTTTTCTTCTCTGTTCAATCCCCGAAAAGGGCCTTAAGCAGCCCCCAGTTCATGCGGTGCAGGCTCTGCAATTCCTGCATGTAGCGGTTTCGTTAACTGTTTTGGCGACGTCAATTCACTTGCAGCAGGAGTCGCGCCTGTGAAAGTGACATCAGAAATGTCAGCTGCGTCACTGGATTCCTCCAGATTATGTCGTGTAACTGAATGACGTGGCGTACCTGAGCGCCCAAATAACCTACAACAAGAGTTTCTTGAGTCCTTTCACCAACTAACAACATACGTATAGGCACCCGTGTAGGTTTGTGGGTAACCATGTTATACACTTATTCTTTGAAGAAACAGCAGTTGGGACTGCCACCTTGTGCATGAATATGTCGTCTAGCTTGGCCATGACTGTAATGGACATTTTTTTGCATAGTAGCCGGCTGAGTAAGAGTCGAAATCGCAAACTTGGGTGTGCAGTAACTATTATTAAGCGCTTTCAAATCCACGGATTTCATCAGCTCAGGCTACCTTTCTAAAGATGTAATATGGGTGAAGAAAAAGTCCCAAACATGGTCCAATAGCCAGTGTTTCTACGATTCGATAGTTTACTGTGGTAGGCAAGGCAAACTGAGGATAGGAAATTAAGAAAGCTTCGAACGATTAGTGCCCGAGAGAAGAGCAGAGCTAGGCGGCCTTATTTCTTTCTCTTCATTTTTTTCTTTCCTCCTCTCTTTCTTTTTCTCCTTGTCCGTCTTTGTCTCTTTCTCAATTTTTCTCTCATCATGCGCTTCTTTATCTTTCTTGCTCATTCTATTTATATTCATAATGTTTCTCTTTCTCCACATATCTTTCTATTTCGTGTTGCCTCATTCGTAGATAATATCAGAGGCTTTTTGATTGTACAAGCTGTAACACTTTGATGAGCCAGCTGCAGTTGCCCTATACGTCTAAATTCGCAAAGCGTTTCTAACAGGTTAATTTGAATTTTATTTATTTTTGTGTCCTTTTATAACTACATTATCTATTTTTAAAAACGTTTCATGCTGTACTGCGTAACAAAACAATGCTTCGTGTTCTTCTAACAATAAAAAAAGATTCTTTGATACACTGACTTTTGTACAGCCCAGACTATTGATGCGATCTCACTATGTAGCTTGAAGGTGTTTTTAGCCTTGCTTTGTGGTGTGACAGGAAGCAATTTTGAGCAGATGATTCGGTGGTGCGCGTGCGAGACGAAGGACGCGCGCGCAACGCTGCTTACCTGCTGTCGTTAGCGGATACGCAAAACCTTGGCAAAACATGGCAAAATACCTGGTTCATTTAGGCAACCTCTTCAATTGTCGTAATTGTTTCCCTATTAGGGAATGAGTTACACATGTCCTGTTTCTCGTTAAAAAATAAATGCTCAATAAGTAAACGGTTTGCGTTTCGTTTTCTCTTTAGTGCACTGCATATTGAAAAGGATCTAACATTGACTGTAAGGTATCTGCACCTAGTTATTTTTTGCGAGCAATCTTATTTTTCACAACATAACGGTAACATTAGTACCACTCCTTCGCATCGAAAGCCTACGCCTAATGCAAATTTCATTGCGATTGAGAGTGACGAGCAAGGCTGCATGCATGTCCACTCTCATCTGGGTTCCCTGGCGTGCCACTTGCATTTGTCAGAAGTTAGTTGATGTTTGGGAAAGCAATTTAGATTACCATAGAACAACAAAGTATACAAGGTTTCATCGAACGTTTTTGTTTGCTCATATACATAATAGTTGCGCGTTCATTCCTTACGTTGGTGTACACTTTTAAGACGGAAAGAAAGATGTACAGAAGCATACTTATGCACATAAGAGACAGTACTTTACAAAGTAGTTTTTCTGGCAACAGAACAAGAAGAGACATACGCACAGTGTACTTACCTCGCTGTCAGACAGTCTTCAGAACAAAAACTTGCTGAGCTTCTGTATTGATGTTTTTTTTTCACCTAACATCTTCACGACTGATGATGAGACTTCAGAAAATATTTCACTTGGACGGACACCAGCTTCTTGGATGAGCTAATGCCTTAATCCAAAGTTTCCTCAGACAAGCACTTTCCATAAATCTAAAAGTACATATATGTGGAAAGGGAAAAATGCGATGCTTCAGAAACTTACCTCCCATCGAGCACCAGGCATGGAGGAGAAATATTCATGATTACGAAGGTAATCAAAGCAGAAGTATGGCAATCCAGATACCAAGAACACATCTCTTTTCATTTACGTTGCTTAGATGCTTTACTGTTTTTATTCGATTTAAGAATGTCGCGTATCAACCAGCACTGCCCAAAAGAAAAATTCCTGCTTACCGCCCACGCAACACGTGAATTCAAGGAAGCTTGTCACCCACGCATCATACGTGCTTGAAAAACCGACAAGTTACTTACTGGTGAAACAAAACTGGGGCCGAATTCACAAAGCTTTCTCTTTGGCTACGCATTTTCTTAGCCGAAAATTCTCTTATCTGGAGGGATTACTATAGCGCGGGTATGAATTTAACTTATTCGGCACTTGAGAGGGCAAGGAGGAAACACGATAGCCGATCAAACGACAAGCAAAGAAAGAAGTGTGTGCCGATAATATCAAGGTAGCACGCAAAGCGTCTAGCATCGAGAGTGTACTATGATAGCCAATGATTTGCTGCATCTAAGTTTTAGTTCCGCGAGCGTCTGCTGCAGCGCTTACGGGATGCCGTGTAGGTTGTAATAGACGTTTTGGTAGGCTGTGCGAAGCCAAGCACTCGCCTTTAATCAATGACTGTAGCTAAAAAAATAATTGTTCAATAGCCTTAAGCCACCGAGCAATCCATGCACTATCTCGCCAAGTACAAGTAAACAACACTCCAGGTGCACCACATAAATGAAACCACACATAAATCGATGCATGCAATGTTTGAAATTGTGCCTCGAATGTCTTCCCCTTATTCGCGCGACCAGTTACCTTACATTTCATTGAAGATGCGCTGCTACTTAACTAATTCGGTGCAATCTAGCGTGGTATAGTGGTGAACGTAAGGGTGTTTTGTACCTATAGTCAAAGGTAACCTCTGTTACAATATTCTTATTACAAGACACATGAGTGACTTTGGTGCCTGCAGACGAATTGAGCGGAAATAGATAACAGCAGCAATCAAATGAAATTGTGAGCGCAATTTCGCTGGTCCCATGCACCGCAGCATTTTTATAAAGCCGGAATGCGAGAACGTGCATACGCTTACGCTTAGGTATATGTCTACGTAAAATGAGGGATACTTGTCGGGAGGTGTCTCAGTGCTAATGCTTTTCACAAAACACGGTGCAAATATTTTGTCCAGCGTTGTTTGTGTGCGCAAACAAAGCAAGGGACGTGTATACGAGTCTTGAGGTTGAGAGACGTTATCATACGTGCGAAAAGGATGAAAAGAGAGAGAGAGAGAGACTCTCGTACCGGCTTCGCGAAAGCTTGAAATTGATAGATAACAAAGACAATTTTCTGGCCCAGCAGACGTCAGGGAATGTCTCCGCAAAGCAGCGTCAGATGCTCGGAGAGCATAAAAAAGTGGAGTACGCGTTATATGGGAGTGACAGCCACTCAGAAAGCGAGATGAAGTGTGACTGTCCTTAGATATGAGAATCAATGCTAATTAGGAGAGTTGAGTTAATGAGCCAAAACTTTCGTAAATAACGATAATGGAAGCAAACTGAGCATTCATCTAGTGAAAGTGACACTAGTGACAGTGAACTCATAATAGTTGATAAGCGTTGTCACAGGCCGATATGTATTTTTATTTTCTTATTTATATTTAGCAAACTATGAGAAGGTAGCCTACGTTAGAGCCGGCTATCCCAACGTCATGACAGTAATGTACAAGAATAAATAGCGCACAGTTATACAGTCACACGTGGCGGTTTCTATCTTCTAGTAACCTTGGGCAAACGCATTCTAACTATTTTTTCTATTTTTGACATAGTTTCACCGGACGTTTTTGCATTTGGCTTCGTTCGAAGGAATGACGATATATCAGCAATAAGGCGAACACAAGCACTGCTGCAGTGGACGAGCGGTTACAGCGCTCAACTACAATCTAGGAGGTACTTGGTTCGATTCGCAGAATCACTGAGCACTTTTATTTTTCAAGAGGTTGCCCAGCCTGCCATTATGCGTGGTGGTATGTACAAATTTTTTGAGCAGTAGGCTTCCGCACTTGCTTCTTTCACTCCCCTTTTGATCCAAAAGCGCTGTACTGTGCTCCTTCAAAAATTAAACAATTCAGGGTTCATAATTTTCTCCTCCATCCTCTCTTTTCGCAAAAGTGTCCAGTGCTGAAATACCAATATCATACCGGGTATATTACTTTTCACGTGTTTCGATATTCGACCAGCAATAAGTCTTCACGGTGTTTTGAAGAAAATCTGCACATGCAGTGAGCTAACTGCTTGCAGCCAAGTTGACTGCCTTTGTCGGGACACGCTTTCGTGCTAATTTGGTGGGCATCATCACATGCAGCAACACCAAAGAGCACGGACAGTCAGAGCTGACGGAAACAGAGTGATTAGTTTGTGTTTTCTCTACCGCTATTTGTCACGCTGCACGCTTCAGTGTAATGTCGCTGTCAATGGTTAAAATGAACTATAGCAGTTAATCGAGTTCTGCTGAGAGGGTCCCCTATTGTCCAGAATGGAACAGAACAATGGCGATTTGATTCGTGTGATAAAGAGATACCCTGCTTTTGGTTACTAAAATAAATTTCTAAACTGAAGTTTATTTTTTATTAACAACAGTTCCAGTGCAGATGAAAGGTGCATGGACAAAATTCGTATATTCAGCTTGACTAGGTTTGTGACCTTAATTGCAATTGCGAACCAGTATCAGAGTATGCATAATTATCACACACATATACAACCACGGGTGATAGCTAGCTTATTCTGATTAAAATTGAAAGGTGGAAATCGACATATTCAACCAACGCAATGTGTACGAGATATGCCATGTAGAGTAGCTATGCTCAAAACTAATCTTCGCAGGTTCATTCCATTTTATCCATTTTCTTGCCCATGACTGTAGGTTGGCAAAAAAAACAACTTCTTCGAACACACATATTCTGTGTAAGGTTACATTTCTTTTTATGCAGTACAAAACAAATTGAAATGTATAATAACCCAAAAGAAAAATAACTAGAAACAAATTCAGCCAAATCATTACTAAACTTACTCACCAATGATAAACGGATTCTCATTTAAAAGATACATACATACATACATACATACATACATACATACATACATACATACATACATACATACATACATACATACATACATACATACATACATACATACATACATACATACATACATACATACATACATACATACATACATACATATACGCACACACACATATACATATACACACCCATACATACATACAGACACTCAGGTGTAAATATTAAAATGAATGGCTGTAAAACAACAATTCTAATACACTCATTCTGAATATACTACAGAAAGTAACTTACGAGAGAAATCCACCGGCACTGTTATGTCTGAACACGGTGTTTCTCGAACCATCTCGCAAAAGCTTGATGGATAGTTTTCCGCTGCTGCCCAGTGACAAGCAGTTTTTATAAAAAACACAAGAATAAAGCCCTTGACAATGTCATGCTAAAGAAAAAGGCTGTGCATCAATATGTTGTACATGTCTGCAATATCACTCTGTTTATTAACATAGCTTGGCTCATTCACAACCCACTAACAAATCATGTTAGGACACTTGGGTGGCACAGCGCGAGTAAATTCTAGACAATGCATGAATAATACAATTATAAGCTACTAAGCTCCTTGGTGCAAACAGTGTTTATATTGACAGCTATAGGTGCCATTTCGTTTCCCCAAAACACTTCCCAAAGTAGAATCAACTTTATTTAACTAAATATTTCTATTCTGGCGCGTCGTGGTGGCTAAACGGTGGAAGTGACTCTTTCGGCCAAGAAAACAAAGACCAATTATTTTTTCAGTTTGTGAATTCACCCCATGCTAACATTGAGGCAGCTGGTAGAAGTGCTTTTGGAGAGAGGAAACCACCACATTCCCACCAGTTGTGGCCTTGGGTAGCTACTTCACTTAGACAAAAATGATGAAAAACACTCCTCAAGAAGACTTCAAAGTTTGCACATCAACACATTTCCCATACAGCTGTCTATTAGTCTGCTTGAAAAATATTGAGTTTACTGGTGGGCAAAGACTGTACACTATGTGAGGTGATGCTCCAGTGCACTGCATGTATGTCTTGCTGCGGGCCTCAACTGCGATGTTGCTCAGCACATATGTGTAAAATAGCAACTAATACTATGCCACTGCAAAGTAATTATGTGTCATTTCCATGAAACAGGGACCACAATAAAAGAACATAACAACATTTGCCTTCACAAAGTTCAAAAAATGTAAATATATTCGCACAGAGTTTTCACAGTTCATCTGAGGATAGTAATATTGGTTGTAAACACATTCTTACTTTCACTAACAAACTATTTTAAGATGCCAGATTCAATATTAGAGTATACCAGCACTTTTGTAAGGCTAAACAATTGTACAGGCACCTAGAAAAACACAAGTGAATGCATGCTATAGCTACATATAAAAATAAATACTTTTATTTCTAGTCTGAGTAGAGCTGCATAGATGATAAGTCACTTGCATTACATTATGAACAAACCTATCCGAGCAAAGTATACATTTAAAAAGTTACCCTTACACAGTAAATAAGTAGACTGTTGAAGGACGGACAGGCAGTGGGATAATACCCAAGCACTAAAATCTACTGTTAGGATATACTAGGAGTAGTGATGATCATCTTCCTTCCAAATAAAATAATCCACATAGATTCACTTCCCAGAGCTTATACACTCATGGCATCATTGGTGCTATACAAATGAGTGTACACTGAAGGATTACATCGAATAAGTACATAATTACTGCATCCATGGCTTTAATTCTTGTACTACAAAGAATGCAAACACAGTTACCATTGGCGACCATGGATGCTGTGATTTCTGGCATGTAAATGTAGAGGCACGCAGGCACTTAACACACATGTTAAAAACTTCAACTCAAAAATATTTGCCCACTAACACTACAGCAACCTTTAAATTAGTGTCATAGTTTGGTATCTTCCATGCAAAGTTTAAATAATTTCGAATGCAAGCAATGGAACTGCTGAATATTGCACTGCTAAGAAGTTAAGCAGCAGCTGCTCCTGACATCACAATGTGCTCTTTCTGCTGTTGTAAACTTTGAGCAGGAGAACAGTCACTGGCAGCCCCTTTATACTTGTTTGTCTTCTGCGCTCTGTTTTTGATACACTGTACATGACCGTGGAGCACCGACCCCTTGTTACTGTGGAACTTAGAAAAATACAGATCATTGTTACAACCATGCTACATGCAAGAGTGTATAGTTGTAAATTATGTGCTCATATTTACAGATATTGTATTTTCAGAAGCCAATGACAAGCCTCAAAACACACACACAAACAGGGAAGACTGAAAATATATTTAATATGATACAAGAGCAAAACTACAATGTTATAGATAAAAGCATGAAACTTCTGACAGGCATAAAAAGTCATTAGAGTTCCTTCTATTTCGACTTTACACTAGGTGCGAGAAGTAGACCGTAAATAAGTTCACTAAGAAACACAAGTTAGACTGCATTACAACGGAACAGCCAATGTTCATAACTTTAAGGCTGTCTAACATAGCCAGCTCACCATACCGCATATAGGAGCAAATGGGCAGTCTAGAAGACACAAAGAACTTGTGGATTATGAGTGTGCTTGTTGCTGACATCTATTATTCTAAATGAAGAAAACCTTTCAAAAATGCACTTCATCAGGGGAAATAATCATACGACACAAACACAATGGGCTCCTACAGGTGCCACCAACACTCACCATTATTGTTGATACCAGTGTCTTGCCGGATGGATATGCTGCGTCCTGCACAGAACACCAAAGGAGCGCTCCATGGCTTGGATTGCATGTGTGCTAGCTGCATCGCTCTGCTGCTGAAATAGGCTAGCCACAGACAGAGAAATGAGAAGCCATGGCTTTGAAACACACTGAACGTCACCTTTAGAGATCAACAATACATACTTGGGTCAGGTACAACTTGTAGAAAAATATATATCACTATGCAATCGTGGTGAACATGTTCGGCTGAAACACAAGCAACACACTGAGAGAGAAAAAGCTACATTAGGTAAAAGATGCAGTTACTGGCCCGATGTCATCTGAGGCTTCTTCAATAGGTCTTTCTCCTTGCAAGTTGTGAATAGCCAGGCAATTTTAACCCACTTGCTATTTCCTTCCAGAGCACTTGATCCACAGAGGGAGTCACAAGCTCGAGAGCTCAATAAGGAATCAAAGTATTTGTGCTCGTTTCAAAGCACAAGCTTTTGAGTATCAGATTATTGGAGTTTCATTCATAAGCTGCAGGCTTTCAGCTTTCAACATTCTCAATTATCTTGCAATTTAGTTCTATAAATGTTGAATAAGAATTATGTGTAAGAATATTACAGGTATCCACTGAAATCAACCATGCTTGGGTTTTCAATTTGTGCACAGTAAGTGGTGTTCACGTAATCGTATGCATTGAAGAAAAACTAACCTTGCAGCCAGCCGTTAGGCAGTTTTGTGGCCTCGAAGCTCCCAAGCAGATCGCAGTCCTACCAGATGAGGCTGCCATGCATGCTTCCACGCCACATCCGCGGAATGATAACAGTCCCAGCAGTGACATAGGCTTGCACAGTTAGGGAGAACGTGTCCTTCCTATTTTTGTACAGGTGCTCCAAGTAATGATGAGGACCGATGTGCCAGAATGTGCAACCGATGCATCACAAGACCTTAACAAACCAATCTCTGCGATCTGTGAAGAGCCAAAAACGAGATATTTAAAAACGATCATTAAAAGCACTCACTTCTAATACTTATTTGAGGAAGCTATCACTTCGTTAGAGTGACCAATATCTGCTATAATCACTTTGAAATAAACTGAAGCCTCATGTAAAGTTTACGTACCGCAATATATATGTCCTACTGAAGTATAGTACTACCGCAGTGGTAATCGTCTATAGAACTAATTTTCCAAAATAACATAAAATTTTAAGTGCAACCTGGCTCCTGAAAAATAAATTCACATTAACTTTCCAACTATCAAACGTGGTTAATCGACAGGCCCAACCTCATAATCAAACAAGAGCTCACTTGTATCAAATCACAAAAAACGTTTCATGTATTTGCTCCATAATATATGTATGTATATAACAGTAGTAGTAATTTTTTCATGCTTCAACTTACCATAGAGGAACATTACATCTGATGGGCTTAAAAACTTGCACACGTTATAGAACTGCGTGAATTATAGTACCGGTGAAATTTAGTTCTGCAAGGTTAACTCACCGATGCCAGCATTTAGCAGCCGTCGGTGTCATGAGGAACCAAGTACAGCCAACAGGCAAAGGGCATCTGCAGACTGGAAGCTGCAAATGACAGCAATGAAAGGCTGGCCAGGCGTGCACGTCCATTGATAAAGTCTAAAAACTCGCCATGACCGGCTGTTGTCAAGGCTCTAGTGCCGTGCAAAACGATGGCGAGACGAACTCGGAAACCTGTAGTTAGGTGATATTGGCCTACAACTTCATCCAAAGCAAGGCACCGGTGAAATCTTTGCTTTTTCTGGGGGCCGGAGGGAAGCTTGACGTTCACGGGCTCTCGCTGTCACATAGAACTCTCAAGTTGTTACGGAAGAACAGTCTAGGCGCGCATCCAAAGTAACACGATCCACAACAGAATGTAGCATCTCGCAGTTTTGGTTGATCACATCACAGCGCTAGGACTATGGTTATCACAAAAAGGAGAAGTGACGACTTAACAAACAAAAGCGCCAAGCTGCCCCACCACCACTTCGCGTGGCAAAATAGTTATCAACGCTGTCTTTCAATTTTCGGTCACACGAGCACAGCTTGTTCACAAGTCTTGGAACGTCAACACAGCACCACTGTTCACAACGAACATCGTTTCACTGCCGAACAGTACATTGCTCTCAAGTAAATAGAAGCGTACGGGCTAACTAGTGGCGAAGCAAGAACCGAGCGCGTATAGTTCATACGTTTCCGTACGTACTTGGGGTCACTCAAGTAACGTGTCCAAACGCTGTCAATCCGAATGTCGCACAGCACCTAACTGAGAGACTGGAAAGTCAAGCGAACGAACTGTTACCGGCACACAAACACACAATGCAGGCATCTCGAGTGCTAGTTGCCGTCGATACATCGACGCCGATCCCCGCTTGATAACCACACCGACGCACAGGCTTTGCTGCGCTTCACCGTACACCATTGCACTGCCACAGTTTTCCGCACTGCTTACACGCACCTAAAGAGCTGCTGTAATCACAACACATCCGGTCAAACGCTGAAATAACTCGTGCGAGAAGCGTTTGCTGAAAGTCGCACCGACCGATATGCTGTTTACGACGCCATGTTGTTTTCGACAACTGCGCAGCACATAAGAGAGCTCTTAGAAAGTACTTGCACTATTTTCAAGGCGTGAAAAAATTTTCTCTTATGTGCGAGGGGGGTGATATGACGAACAGGACAGGCGTGCCAGATGGAAGAAGTGTTTTGGCAACGTCACGGAGTGAGCTGATGTAGAGGGTATTGCTTCACAACCAATCACAAGCTGTGTTCGTAGGCCAAGTCGTCGTCTGCTCGCGTTTGTCGTCTAGCTGCTTCGATCAGAACATGCGACAGGGGATTCGCCTTTGCAACGCTATTATTCTCAGGTCAAGTGGTCGCTGCGTCGCACAAAATACATGTCAGTAGCTCGCTCTACCTTTGAATGATGTTCGTGCGCCAAGTTAAATGACTGGTATTTGACGCAGGGATGAATTCAGCCAAGGTTTGCTCCAGAATCGTGAGGGTTTTTCATATTTTTGGTGTCATACAAAGTTACTAGGGTCATTTCATTTCGATGGCTTGCCATATTATCACGGTCCAAATCGGTGTCTGAACAGTGAAGGTGAAGATGCATGATTTGTTCGTATTTCCATGCATAATCACGCGCACCCCTAATACGCTTTGGTTTGCAAAGTACGCTTTGTTCCAGATCGTCCCAAAGTGTATCGACAGCTGTATTTCAGAGATCGCAACCATTGGACAGTTAGAGCCAGTGAAAGTACAGTAGAGCACAAACTTTATGAACCACTCACTGAAAACTTCCTCTCATTTTTATTTCCAATAGCGTGCAAAGAATGTGCTCCCATTAACCTCTTCTGTGGTAATTTCCACCAATGAGGCAAGGATCTCGAGTCTCACTTTTAATTGGATGAGATGGGGCGCAACACAACAACATAACAAATAAGGTTGATCCTAAGCCATGCCGCGTTCGAATGCAACGACCATTCACGTATAACATTGGTTTTCATCCAGTCACAAATCTTTACATGCGTAGTTTTATGCCATTGACGCCCAATGTTGTCAACAGCATTCACTGCGTACAAGGGTAACAACACGTCAAGCTCAAAGCGCCAAAAGAAATAAAAACACACCAGCAGTCATCAGGCAGCCCTTAGTGGGCGTGAACTAACTCAAAACCAGCCAGGGCACCAAAGTATACTGCCGCGGTAGTAGGTTCTAAGTAGCCACATTGTTCCTAAGAGTGGTCCGCACCACTCTTAGGATTTTCTATCAGCCATGCTGTTTTTATGCACAATTTCGCTTCGTGAATCCACTTACGAGCACTTTTCGGTGACGTAAGCAAATATAGCAACTGCATCACCATCGCTGACATGTTCCCGGGCAGTCACAGTGCGCTTCATTTGCAGTGGCCGATGGTACAACGATGGCCTCTTACGACGTTTTTTCGTTTCGTGAATCGACTTACGCAACAAACTTTCTCTTGCGCAAAAATGTTTTCGTAAGTGAGTTTTGTGAATCCGGCCCCAGATGAAACAACCGAATCGTTGCGGCTGCTGCACCCTAATAAGATGCACTTCTTTTTTGGGGCAAAGTGTACACACTTCTCTCAGGCATTGCTTAGGCCTGCACGTCTCAGCTGTGCCCATCTGTATGTCGAAAATGTCTACTAGATTTCTCGCCCCTGCATTTGCCGCCGAGCGGGCACACCCGTGGCGGCGTGCCCATGTTCTGGCCCTAAACAAGCGTGCGATTACTGTATTATTTTTATGCCTCCACATACGAGCACGGGAAATAAAAGAGAGTAGAAAAGAATGAAGCTGGCACACACCTTTGCTGTGTATTGCAATGCGCGTCTGCGCGGTTTAAAGAGAGTAGCGCTTTGTTTCTCGATTGAAACAAAGGGCACGCAACTGGGCGCGACATGGATTGCACAGGTGTGAAATAGAACTTGCACACAAATTTTCTTGACATGAAAACACAGTTTCACTTATAATGGTTGGCTGACTTTTATAATCAATCCTCAGCTACAAGTGGTAAAATTACTGTGCCTAATAATATTGCAATATATTTTGAATATTGGCTTTGTACCTCCGAACGTCGCTCGAAGCACATTTATTTATCCTTTATATTTGCGCTATGACGGCTCTCGCGTTCTGTTTTTGTGCTTTTATGGAAGCAAGTAATGCCACATAAATATTAAATGCTCATCTAATGTTTTAATTCACTTAACTGTAACTGGAAACTATTTTACATCCAAATTCATTACGTGTTTCAAGTGTGAAGCTTTCGAGGATTATAAGTACCAAATGAACAATTTGATCCTCAGACATGCCTTAGTGACCCTAGAATACTTAGATTGCACTAACGTGCCGCTAAATACATGTACAATGATGATATTCCTTCTCCTCCTCCACCCCCCCCCCCCCCGTTGAATACGGCTGTCTGGCAGGGAATTGAAGTAACAATCTTGATTTTGCAATGATTTTAAGTGAGATATGTTGCATTGCATGTCCTGCTTTAAAAGCAGTGAAATCAACAATCGAGTATTTTAGGAGGTGCCATTACTCTCCCTCAATATGTCAACGTTTCTTTTATGGGTGTGTGAAATGGAGTTCATTCTGCAAGCATGCTGTAAGCACTCCGAGTTGGTCACAGTCATCTGTATATGCCAGTGCAAAAAGTGTGAAGTGTCCATATTACATATAGCTCATACGTACAGTAGGGAGGTTCTATCGTCTACTGATTCGCCAGTACGGGCTGTAGTTGGTCTTGCATCAACCTTCTTGCACTGTTTCATACTTTCGTAGCGTAGTACAGTAGACAAAAAGGTTTAAAGGCTAGCACAAGTTACTGTGAAGCCCCTGAAATACTGTAGCATGAATTAATAAATGCAGCAAACAAGCCACTTCGGCTAGCTAGAAACAGTTAATTATGAATGCGAAAAGCTGTAGCAGTACGGAGTAGGGTCTGGAGAAAAGAGCAACACAGAAGGACCCTTGCAGCTCGAACTTTATAAACTTGAAGTTGCGAGAGTCCACCTGTATTGTTCCTTTTCCATACTGCACACCGTTTATTGAATTAACCCTAAATGCAGCAAATGCGTTACTTTGTTTTGTTCATATAAAACTTCTGAGCAAGCGAAATCAGATAGAGTGGAGAGAAAATTTTGCTCAAGACTATGGCACACAAACTCGTTTTCGAATATGCAAAACGATGAAAAGATCCTCAAGGTGTCGCATGCATTCGCCTAAAACGACTACAAGGTGGAACCAATTTACTTCTCGAAAGCACCTAACATGGCTTTGCACGGTCTCTGGTATCATGAAACTACCTTACGTGGTTCTGACTTTCGCAAACCTTTGAACGAGCAAAGATGTGCGATAAAAGCATAATTAAGAAGGCAGGGAAGGTGCATATGACGTTATGCCACGACATCACGCGATAACTTATGCATCACTTGTATTGTAAGTGGGTTGCCTTACTTGCCAAGACGACAGAGCATACAGCGAAACCAGTTTAGGCAAGGAATTCTCGTGACAGCATGCTATTTCTGGCACCTTGTGCATTGCGTTTCAAATGTCTGCAACGTAACACATTTTTAAGCTTCAATATTGACCACTGAGATGCCTTCTAGTACTGTATTTTCATGCCATGCGCTAGCCATCTGAAGGCCAGCACCACTAAATAGATGGGATCGGGGCATCATTAACAGTAGAAGACCAAGCTTATTAGGCAGAAACAATGTCAAAAGTAGTAATTGTGCGTGTTTTCTTTGACATATTTTGAAGAGGAAACGACATGAGGATTGCAGATCTTGTTGATGTACACAGTTGTCAATTAAATTAAACCAACAGTACAAAAGGAGTTGGCTTCACACTATTAGCAATAAGTAGGCATCCAGTAATTTCCGATTAGCCACATGGGTCTCTTGATAGATTCCCTGTGTTCTCCGCAAAGGCACCTCACTATGTCGGAAGGGTAGCGCAGAGCTTGTCCCCGAGTTAGGGCAGCTGTGCACCTCCTTTTGTTAAAAATTACAATGAATGACCGCAAATTTGGCTCTTTGTCAAATTCCATAACACTCTGTTGATCTCTGCAAAGACAAAGAGAAAGAGACATCAAATTTTGGCTACCACTCTTGAGAGCACGCATTTTGTATGGTGACTGGAGTTTCTTTTATTTGGGGTACCTGAGCTGACCACAACGGGACAATGCTGGGATAAATTCCTCATGTACAGGTGCTGCTACGCCACTGGGTTATGCTTGCAAAATGGGCGAATAAACACAGTTGTAACCCATAGTTGCTCAGGTGTAGTGATACAAAACACTGTGTGCAGTTGCCCTGTCTACAGGGCCGAACTCATAGCCATGAAGATCATACACGTGATGATGCAGAAGAATAAGACATTATTTAGTGTCAATATTCTAATAGCTTCTACTAACAGTGCTTTTTTCAAACACATACTGGAGTATTGAAAGAAAAATGGGTGCCCACAATTGATGACAGCAACATAAGCTTTATAAAGGAGATTTATTGAGCATAGAGGTTGATGCTTAGAAGGCGATGCACCAGCCGCAATCCACGAGCTAGAGGCGCTGCTGCACTCTAGATGCTGCTGCCTCTGCGCCGGAGTACTTCCTCTTCTCTACAGTGGCCCCGCGGAAAAAAAGGAGCCATCCTGGCGACCTAGTCCTGTGTAGGCGTCGTTGAACCGCGGTACTGCTTTAGTCTCTGGACGTGTACAACCTCGCAGTTGCGACGTCGCAAGTCTTACGGTGGCGTAAGAGGCTCAATGAGGTAGTTTACTGGCGAAGTTTGTTTGAGAATATGATATGGCCTATCGTACTTTGGCAGAAGTTTGGAAGAGAGCCCAGGTGTGCGATGCGGCACTGACAGCCACACAAGAGCACCCAGAAGAAAGACGGGAGTTGAGGTCTGGGCATCATGAATTGCTTTTTGCCTGTTTTGGTCATCGCAGGTAAAGCGACGAGCTAACTGGCGGCATTCTTCTGCGTGTCTGGCGGCGTCCAAGATCGGTAGGCACTCGGACGCGTCCGGTCGATAGGGCAAAATGGTGTCAATGGTGTGGGAGGGGTGACGGCCATAGAAGAGGTAAAAAGGGGAGAAACCTTTTGTCGCTTGCGTTGCCGTATTATAGGCGTATGTGATGAATGGAAGAACTAAGTCCCAGTTAGAGTGATCAGGCTTCACATGCCTACAGGTTTTCCCGCTCAATTTAATCCAAGCGCCAGCCAAATTAATCTAGGCGCCAGTCAATTTAATCCAGCCGCCACTGAAATTAATCCAGGTGCCATTCATTTTAATCCAAGTGCCACTGAAATTAATCCAACCGCCAGCCGATTTAATCCAGACGCCAGTGAATTTAATCCTGATGACATTGTGACTTCAAAACGACCCAGAATTTTCGGGAATGCGTGGAGTGAATAGCTTTGGAGTGAATTTAACAGGAAAAAGCCATGAATGAGTCACTAGTGACACAATGCGACTCGCGCGACTTTATCACGCCTATCACCCGCGTAAGCACTATTCACACCTTCGACATGCATATCAAAGGAAAAGCCGTCCACACAGTAATAACTTGATAATTATTAACCAGGCCAATGATCTCATCACGAGAGACTTAGGTGACGTCCTCACGCATATCACCCACGCACGCACTGTCTTAAACTTCCGTCACGCATATCAAATGAAACGTCTTTGAAAGGGCGGGATCTTGATACCTAAAACTCGGCCAAGTCACCTGATAACCAGTTCCTCAGGGGACGTCATCACAAATATCACCCGCACACGTAATTTACTCGCCTACCGACATGCATACCAAACGAAACATCTTTGAGAGAGCGATAACGTGTTACCTATGACTCGGCCAACTGACTTGATCACTTGTGATTTAGGTGACGTCATCACGCCTATCACCCACGCGCGCAATGTCTAACCTGCCATCATGTATACCAAACGAAACGTCTTCGAGAGGCTAATAAATTGAACGCTGTCAATCGGCAGAGTGACGTGATCACTAGTGACTCGTGTGACGTCATCTCGCCTAAGACTCACGCAAGCACTCTATAATGTGCCTTCACGCGTATCAAACAAAACGTCTTTGAAAGGGTAATAACTTGAATGCTGGCACTAGGCCGCGTGACGTCATCACTAGTGACTGGCGTGACGTCATCACGCCTATCACACGCACTAGCGGTGTCCAAACCTGTCTTCATGCATATCAAACGAAATGTCTTTGAGAGAGTAATACCTTGAACGCTGTCACAAGGCCCAGTGACGTCATCACTAGTGACTCGCGTGACGTCATCACGCCTGACACCCACGCACGCGGTGTCCAAACCTGTCTTCATGCATATCAAACGAAATGTCTTTGAGAGAGTAATACCTTGAACGCTGTCACAAGGCCCAGTGACGTCATCACTAGTGACTGGCGTGACGTCATCACGCCTATCCCACACGCATGCGGTGTCCAAACCTGTCTTCATGCATATCAAACGAAATGTCTTTGAGAGAGTAATAACTTGAACGCTGTCACAAGGCCCAGTGACGTCATCACTAGTGACTCGCGTGACGTCATCACGCCTGACACCCACGCACGCGGTGTCCAAACCTGTCTTCATGCATATCAAACGAAACGTCTGTGAGAGAGTAATAACTTGAACGCTGTCACAAGGCCCAGTGACGTCATCACTAGTGACTGGCGTGACGTCATCATGCCTGACACCCACGCACGCAGAGTCCAAACCTGTCTTCATGCATATCAAACGAAATGTCTTTGAGAGAGTAATAACTTGAACGCTGTCACAAGGCCCAGTGACGTCATCACTAGTGACTGGCATGACGTCATCACGCCTATCACACACGCACGCGGTGTCCAAACCTGTCTTCATGCATATCAAACGAAATGTCTTTGAGAGAGTAATAACTTGAACGCTGTCACAAGGCCCAGTGACGTCATCACTAGTGACTGGCATGACGTCATCACGCCTGACACCCACGCACGCGGTGTCCTAACCTGTCTTCATGCATATCAATCGAAATGTCTTTGAGAGAGTAATAACTTGAACGCTGTCACAAGGCCCAGTGACGTCATCACTAGTGACTGGCGTGACGTCATCATGCCTGACACTCACGCACGCGGTGTCCAAACCTGTCTTCATGCATATCAAACGAAACGTCTGTGAGAGAGTAATAACTTGAATGCTCTCACTAGGCCTAGCGACGTGAATACTAGTGACTCATGTGACGTCATCACGTCTATCACACACGCACGCGCTGTCCTAACCTGTTTTCATGCATATCGAACGAAACATCTGTGAGAGAGCAATAATGTTATACTTACGACTCAGCCAACCGACTTGATCACTATTGACTCACGTGACGTCATCACGACTAACAGTCATGCAAGCACTCTCTAAAGTGCTTTCATGAATATCAAACGAAACGTCATTGAGAGAACATTAACTTGAAGGCCGTTGCAGGCAGCGTCTGCTAGTAAAAAACTAACTTCTCGCGCTGCACAGCCGTTCACCAGCTAACCGGTATAAGTAGGCACCAGATAGCGCGTTTCGAATTCAGTCAAAGGCGTCTTTACATGGCTTTTGTTTGACGTGACGCTTTTCTTGACTCGTGTAGATGCGATGGAAGCAACAGTACCTTCAAGCAGCAGTGTGGTACAACCCAACAACAGTGTCACATCGCTCGTTGAGGGCAGCGCTTCTCCTTCATTGAATGAATAGAAATAATGAAGTCGAAATGACAATTAAGCATTTTACAAACCATACGAAATTACGCAACATTCAACCGATACTCTCACCTCCCTGCGACACGTTTACTCCAGCTCGTCGTGTGGGTAGATGTACGCGTCTTTTTTGTTGCTTCTCGTGTTTCGTAGAATGCCTTGAAAATGCGGGCAGCCAGGCCGCAATACTGTGAATGGACAGGCGTTCTGCACTGAACAGGCACGCTTATTCCAAGCACACTAACCTATAAGAAACGGCGTGGCGTAGAATGTAGAAAAGAAGGCACGAGTCAGCCACCGCATTGAATGGCGCATCAGCAAATGGCCAGTTGCGAATAGCAATAGTATGTATCTCAAGTATGGGCACTGCCCTCTATTACAACGGATTTGTTTCACAGGATAACCAGATGAAATAATTGTTGAGCCGAAAGAGTGGTAGACAAATCTTTTTGTAGCAAGCTTTGGAGCAGGTAGACCGTGCGTCTTATGCTTTATTAAGGATATACAGTGTTATGACTATAGCCGAATTATATGCAAACACCTGTTTCGTTTTTTGTGCTCATATCATGTCATTTTGACACGTGAGCACAAATTAGAGGGCGAGGAGAGCTTTTATAGTGCTTTTATAGTGCCTATATATACCTATTTCGGGCGTTGTAGCCTCAATTCGTATAGGTGCCTGTAAATGTCTGTTTTCAAAATCGATGCCTATATAAACGCTTTTTAACCTGAAATTTTGCTTTCAAGTACCACTGAGCCCGGTATTCATGTTACCGGGCAAAATATATGTTTCGGGACACTGTGTGGTGCAAACTACTCTTTATTTCACGAGTTACGTTTAGAACTGTCAAACTCAGAAGGCATTTTAGCCAAGAGGGAGCTAGACTAGCCTCTACACATGTATACCATCCATGTGGCGTCGTCTCCTTAGCCTCTTTCCAGTGTGCGCTCAGATGCGTAGGGAGCAGGAGGTGCCTCTGTGCAGCGGCAGGAAGATGAAGAATGAATGCGAAACTGTGGAGAGTGATCAGGAGAAGTAAGGAAGTAGAGTGCAGATAAATAAAGCAATATCTATGTAGTTTTTGTTTTTTGTTTGTCATATACATGCGGTGCTTCACTGGGTCACCTGAAAATATTTATTTAGGCAGTGGAAAATGTTGCCTGCCCAATGAAAAGGTTTGTGTCACTAGAAATTTTAATTTGATCATTAGAAGCGGCGAAAGCATAATCTCAGGAGGTGAGCTTGAAACCTTCGCCACTAACTCTAAGAAGACTTCGTAAGTCCAATTCCTTCCCCGCTATTGGTATGAAATTCACTCGGAGCTGGAGCATCACACGACGTGCATGAGCACGTCATGCGCGCGTAACCTACACTCGCATGAGATGCCCATGTCAGCCCGTGCGTGCAAGTGGTGTTCTGCCGTCTCGATGTTCTTTTGTATTGTACTGCGAGTTTTTGTGGGATGGATCCCTATCTGCGCGCACGTTTGGAGAGGCTGGCTTGGATAACGTATCCTTACCCCGATACACAGCGTCACACCACTGCATCTTCTGCTAGGGACGATACACCAAAACCACGCCCAGCGTTGTGAATGCTGGCCCCGACACAATGCGCAAACTGCGAGAACACCAACGCAAACAAAATGGAGGCACCTTAGTCTCGCGTCTCTCTCGATATGAAATTAAATAAATAAGGCGAATAGATTTCGCCTGTGTGTTCTAACATTTTTGTAAACTTTCATGCTTCTATTTAGGCAACAGTTTGTACAAATTACACACGTTGTCTCAAATAGTTCTCGCATTGTCACGTGCTACTTTGACATAGGCAGGACCATTCTATCACCTTCATCGTGTTGGGGCGCACGCCCATGAGATGAAGGTGAAGCCGTGTTCAGTTTGGCCTATCACCTCTTTATGCCACGCGTAGTACTGGAAATCTTGGTAAATGAGATCTTGAGCACTCAGTGCATTCATTCCTTTACGCTTCTCAAAACTCTTAAGTTTGTGTAACGACCCTTAAAGTGTTCACAGACAGAAGAAAAATTGAGCCTGTGTGGTTAGGCCAAGTTAATACGCCGCAAAAAAAAATCCTTCTGGCGCCTGGCACTCTGACTATTTGCGCATGTATAGCCCTTCTTAGCTATGGCACACAGAAAGAGACCCAGAAGCATATTTCTACGATGGTGCACACTTAACTTACCATGCTGAACTAGAAATGGAGAGACCGTATTCTGCGAACCCCGCGGAAAAACGCATGTTTATGCTAAATCATTACCCGTTTGTACAATTATAAAGTAGAACATTTTTGCTTGATTTCATGTCGTAGAGACAGATACCACACCTGTTTATTGGAAAATTTGAGTTTTGTCAAAGATTACTCGGCCTATATTCACAATTTTGGAAGCCTGAAAGAGTGTTTTGGCCACCTATTATTGGTGCCTAAATCCCGGTTTTTCAGTGCCTATAGAGCTGGCCTCTATAGTTACGACCTACCTGACATGTTTTCGCAACGCCGAAGCAAAGATGATGCCCGCTTAAAACATCTACCGTACCTCAAGAAAAAAAATTGTTGTTCTGATAACGTCGAGCTCGTCAAATTGGTTATGAAATGGGTGATGAAAGAGAACTGGGGCAAGTCCGTGCGAAACAAAATTTATTATTATACAGGCAAAGCAATTTTCATAAACACGCACCCATAGATGTGCTGCTGAGCAGTGTTCTACATATCAAGGCAGTCGAGGGCAGCTTGTACAAAAGTGTAATTGTGCCTATCATAAGCGGCACAGTCCACACGCTGGATGTGCTGCATAGAGCGCCCCGCGGCCTCAACCAGCAGAGCACGGCGATGTTTTTTCTTGGAGATCCCTCGCGGTGTCGTGAGGAGATCATCCCTCCGCTCGCTTAGGAATCCCTTTACACCTGCCTTGAACTTTGAGAAGAGCTCCTCAATCGGATTGAAGAAAGGGCTGTATGGCGGTAGCCACTTGACTGTGTGGTCGCTTGTCGCGAGGACAGCCTGTTCGGCGCGGCGGTGCGCTGGTGCGTTGTCAAACAGGAACACTGCCTGTATTCCTGGTTCCTGCTGTGAAACTTTACTCGACACTTCTGCAAGGAAGTCGTTGAAGACAGCCCAGTGGACCTTGTCGGCAATTGTCCAGTGGAGAAGGCCATTTGCTGACATGCAGGCTATAACATTTACATTCGCCCCTTTCGCACTAGTTGACAAACGGCATGCTGGAGCACCTCGTTTCGCCCTACCGAAACTGCGCGAGCACCATACGTTGAAGTTGGTCTCGTCGATGTAGTATCGTGTTAGCGTAGTTCCCTCGCTCTGAAGCCACTGGGCATATCGGCACCGCAGCTGTTTCACGTCGGCGCGATTTCTATCTACTGGGCTCGGGGTCAGCAGCTTCACCGAATAACCATGGCCATCGAGAAGCCGATCAATCGTCGACGTGCTCACTTAAATGTTAGACATCTCATCTTTGAGAGCTCTCTTTATTTGTTCCAGTGTGAAGGATGGGTTTCCCTGTACGATTCGTTGCAGGGCGTCCACCACGTCCGGTCCAAATTTCCTCGACGAACCACCACGTGTTTTAGTTGTGTCACGATCACTAGCGGCAATAGAACGCACGGTCTTTATATTGATTTTGAGTGTTTCGGAGAGCACTTTTAAATCGCCTCCGCGCCTGTGAACATCTATTATACGGCAACGATCTACAGGAGAAACGCGAGCGTACTTTTTCTTCGGTTCATCAGGCGCCTTCCGTGGCCTTCCGGGCCGCCGAGAGTCTCGGTCTTCCATAGCACCAGTGGTCGAAGCGCAAACTTTCACTTTTTCTCAGGACTGCAAAAGCGCTCACCTAACGATGACTTGGCCGGAAACTTGAGACTACGCCTTCTTGTCGCTTGCGTCACACAACGTCGTCCTGTCGTCTGCCCGAAAGACACTCGCCGAAAACAGCTACGACACAATGTCGTCTGCTTCAGTTTTACTTAGAGCAAAATTGCTTTAATTCATAAAAACCCAGCATTAGGGTATTCTAACACGAATTAAAACGTATCTTCAATTCTTCGATTCATTATTTCGTGGGATTGTCATCTGCATTGTAGAACGTCTGCCCGTCGTCTGCATGACGACGGGCAGTCATGCAGACGATGGTGCAGACGACAATCAGACGGTGCAGACGACGCTGCAGACGACGACAGACGACGGTGCAGACAACGGTGAAGATGACATAATGAATGGAAGAATTGAAGATACGTTATCAGAACAACAATTTTTTTTCTTGAGGCACGGTAGATGTTTTAAGCGGGCATCATCTTTGCTTCGGCGTTGCGAAAACATGTCAGGTAGGTCGTAACTATAGAGGCCAGCTCTATAGGCACTGAAAAACCGGGATTTACGCACCAATAATAGGTGGCCAAAACACTCTTTCAGGCTTCCAAAATTGTGAATATAGGCCGAGTAATCTTTGACAAAACTCAAATTTTCCAATAAACAGGTGGGGTATCTGTCTCTACGACATGAAATCAAGCAAAAATGTTCTAGTTTATAATTGTACAAACGGGTAATGATTTAGCATAAACATGCGTTTTTCCGCGGGGTTCGCAGAATACGGTCTCTCCATTTCTAGTTCAGCATGGTAAGTTAAGTGTGCACCATCGTAGAAATATGCTTCTGGGTCTCTTTCTGTGTGCCATAGCTAAGAAGGGCTATACATGCGCAAATAGTCAGAGTGCCAGGCGCCAGAAGGATTTTTTTTTGCGGCGTATTAACTTGGCCTAACCACACAGGCTCAATTTTTCTTCTGTCTGTGAACACTTTAAGGGTCGTTACACAAACTTAAGAGTTTTGAGAAGCGTAAAGGAATGAATGCACTGAGTGCTCAAGATCTCATTTACCAAGATTTCCAGTACTACGCGTGGCATAAAGAGGTGATAGGCCAAACTGAACCCGGCTTCACCTTCATCTCATGGGCGTGCGCCCCAACACGATGAAGGTGATAGAATGGTCCTGCCTATGTCAAAGTAGCACGTGACAATGCGAGAACTATTTGAGACAACGTGTGTAATTTGTACAAACTGTTGCCTAAATAGAAGCATGAAAGTTTACAAAAATGTTAGAACACACAGGCGAAATCTATTCGCCTTATTTATTTATTTCATATCGAGAGAGACGCGAGACTAAGGTGCCTCCATTTTGTTTGCGTTGGTGTTCTCGCAGTTTGCGCATTGTGTCGGGGCCAGCATTCACAACGCTGGGCGTGGTTTTGGTGTATCGTCCCTAGCAGAAGATGCAGTGGTGTGACGCTGTGTATCGGGGTAAGGATACGTTATCCAAGCCAGCCTCTCCAAACGTGCGCGCAGATAGGGATCCATCCCACAAAAACTCGCAGTACAATACAAAAGAACATCGAGACGGCAGAACACCACTTGCACGCACGGGCTGACATGGGCATCTCATGCGAGTGTAGGTTACGCGCGCATGACGTGCTCATGCACGTCGTGTGATGCTCCAGCTCCGAGTGAATTTCATACCAATAGCGGGGAAGGAATTGGACTTACGAAGTCTTCTTAGAGTTAGTGGCGAAGGTTTCAAGCTCACCTCCTGAGATTATGCTTTCGCCGCTTCTAATGATCAAATTAAAATTTCTAGTGACACAAACCTTTTCATTGGGCAGGCAACATTTTCCACTGCCTAAATAAATATTTTCAGGTGACCCAGTGAAGCACCGCATGTATATGACAAACAAAAAACAAAAACTACATAGATATTGCTTTTTTTATCTGCACTCTACTTCCTTACTTCTCCTGATCACTCTCCACAGTTTCGCATTCATTCTTCATCTTCCTGCCGCTGCACAGAGGCACCTCCTGCTCCCTACGCATCTGAGCGCACACTGGAAAGAGGCTAAGGAGACGACGCCACATGGATGGTATACATGTGTAGAGGCTAGTCTAGCTCCCTCTTGGCTAAAATGCCTTCTGAGTTTGACAGTTCTAAACGTAACTCGTGAAATAAAGAGTAGTTTGCACCACACAGTGTCCCGAAACATATATTTTGCCCGGTAACATGAATACCGGGCTCAGTGGTACTTGAAAGCAAAATTTCAGGTTAAAAAGCGTTTATATAGGCATCGATTTTGAAAACAGACATTTACAGGCACCTATACGAATTGAGGCTACAACGCCCGAAATAGGTATATATAGGCACTATAAAAGCACTATAAAAGCTCTCCTCGCCCTCTAATTTGTGCTCACGTGTCAAAATGACACGATATGAGCACAAAAAACGAAACAGGTGTTTGCATATAATTCGGCTATAGTCATAACACTGTATATCCTTAATAAAGCATAAGACGCACGGTCTACCTGCTCCAAAGCTTGCTACAAAAAGATTTGTCTACCACTCTTTCGGCTCAACAATTATTTCATCTGGTTATCCTGTGAAACAAATCCGTTGTAATAGAGGGCAGTCCCCATACTTGAGATACATACTATTGCTATTCGCAACTGGCCATTTGCTGATGCGCCATTCAATGCGGTGGCTGACTCGTACCTTCTTTTCTACATTCTACGCCACGCCGTTTCTTATAGGTTAGTGTGCTTGGAATAAGCGTGCCTGTTTAGTGCAGAACGCCTGTCCATTCACAGTATTGCGGCCTGGCTGCCCGCATTTTCAAGGCATTCTACGAAACACGAGAAGCAACAAAAAAGACGCGTACATCTACCCACACGACGAGCTGGAGTAAACGTGTCGCAGGGAGGTGAGAGTATCGGTTGAATGCTGCGTAATTTCGTATGGTTTGTAAAATGCTTAATTGTCATTTCGACTTCATTATTTCTATTCATTGAATGAAGGAGAAGCGCTGCCCTCAACGAGCGATGTGACACTGTTGTTGGGTTGTACCACACTGCTGCTTGAAGGTACTGTTGCTTCCATCGCATCTACACGAGTCAAGAAAAGCGTCACGTCAAACAAAAGCCATGTAAAGACGCCTTTGACTGAATTCGAAACGCGCTATCTGGTGCCTACTTATACCGGTTAGCTGGTGAACGGCTGTGCAGCGCGAGAAGTTAGTTTTTTACTAGCAGACGCTGCCTGCAACGGCCTTCAAGTTAATGTTCTCTCAATGACGTTTCGTTTGATATTCATGAAAGCACTTTAGAGAGTGCTTGCATGACTGTTAGTCGTGATGACGTCAGGTGAGTCAATAGTGATCAAGTCGGTTGGCTGAGTCGTAAGTATAACATTATTGCTCTCTCACAGACGTTTCATTCGATATGCATGAAAACAGGTTAGGACAGCGCGTGCGTGTGTGATAGACGTGATGACGTCACATGAGTCACTAGTATTCACGTCGCTAGGCCTAGTGAGAGCATTCAAGTTATTACTCTCTCACAGACGTTTCATTTGATATGCATGAAGACAGGTTTGGACACCGCGTGCGTGAGTGTCAGGCATGATGACGTCACGCCAGTCACTAGTGATGACGTCACTGGGCCTTGTGACAGCGTTCAAGTTATTACTCTCTCAAAGACATTTCGATTGATATGCATGAAGACAGGTTAGGACACCGCGTGCGTGGGTGTCAGGCGTGATGACGTCACGCGAGTCACTAGTGATGACGTCACTGGGCCTAGTGAGAGCATTCAAGTTATTACTCTCTCACAGACATTTCGTTTGATATGCATGAAGACAGGTTTGGACACCGCGTGCGTGTGTGATAGGCGTGATGACGTCACGCGAGTCACTAGTGATGACGTCACTGAGCCTTTTGACAGCGTTGAAGTTATTACTCTCTCAAAGACATTTCGTTTGATATGCATGAAGACAGGTTTGGACACTGCGTGCGTGGGTGTCAGGCATGATGACGTCACACCAGTCACTAGTGATTACGTCACTGGGCCTTGTGACAGCGTTCAAGTTATTACTCTCTCAAAGACATTTCGTTTGATATGCATGAAGACAGGTTTGGACACTGCGTGCGTGGGTGTCAGGCATGATGACGTCACGCCAGTCACTAGTGATGACGTCACTGGGCCTTGTGACAGCGTTCAAGTTATTACTTTCTCGCAGACGTTTCGTTTGATATGCATGAAGACAGGTTTGGACACCGCGTGCGTGGGTGTCAGGCGTGATGACGTCACGCGAGTCACTAGTGATGACGTCACTGGGCCTTGTGACAGCGTTCAAGTTATTACTCTCTCAAAGACATTTCGTTTGATATGCATGAAGACAGGTTTGGACACCGCATGCGTGTGGGATAGGCGTGATGACGTCACGCCAGTCACTAGTGATGACGTCACTGGGCCTTGTGACAGCATTCAAGGTATTACTCTCTCAAAGACATTTCGTTTGATATGCATGAAGACAGGTTTGGACACCGCGTGCGTGGGTGTCAGGCGTGATGACGTCACGCGAGTCACTAGTGATGACGTCACTGGGCCTTGTGACAGCGTTCAAGGTATTACTCTCTCAAAGACATTTCGTTTGATATGCATGAAGACAGGTTTGGACACCGCTAGTGCGTGTGATAGGCGTGATGACGTCACGCCAGTCACTAGTGATGACGTCACGCGGCCTAGTGCCAGCATTCAAGTTATTACCCTTTCAAAGACGTTTTGTTTGATACGCGTGAAGGCACATTATAGAGTGCTTGCGTGAGTCTTAGGCGAGATGACGTCACACGAGTCACTAGTGATCACGTCACTCTGCCGATTGACAGCGTTCAATTTATTAGCCTCTCGAAGACGTTTCGTTTGGTATACATGATGGCAGGTTAGACATTGCGTGCGTGGGTGATAGGCGTGATGACGTCACCTAAATCACAAGTGATCAAGTCAGTTGGCCGAGTCATAGGTAACACGTTATCGCTCTCTCAAAGATGTTTCGTTTGGTATGCATGTCGGTAGGCGAGTAAATTACGTGTGCGGGTGATATTTGTGATGACGTCCCCTGAGGAACTGGTTATCAGGTGACTTGGCCGAGTTTTAGGTATCAAGATCCCGCCCTTTCAAAGACGTTTCATTTGATATGCGTGACGGAAGGTTAAGACAGTGCGTGCGTGGGTGATATGCGTGAGGACGTCACCTAAGTCACTCGTGATGAGATCATTGGCCTGGTTAATAATTATCAAGTTATTACTGTGTGGACGGCTTTTCCTTTGATATGCATGTCGAAGGTGTGAATAGTGCTTACGCGGGTGATAGGCGTGATAAAGTCGCGCGAGTCGCATTGTGTCACTAGTGACTCATTCATGGCTTTTCCCTGTTAAATTCACTCCAAAGCTATTCACTCCACGCATTCCCGAAAATTCTGGGTCGTTTTGAAGTCACAATGTCATCAGGATTAAATTCACTGGCGTCTGGATTAAATCGGCTGGCGGTTGGATTAATTTCAGTGGCACTTGGATTAAAATGAATGGCACCTGGATTAATTTCAGTGGCGGCTGGATTAAATTGACTGGCGCCTAGATTAATTTGGCTGGCGCTTGGATTAAATTGAGCGGGAAAACCTGTAGATAGCATGTCACCGGGAGTACGATTAAAGCGCTCGGTAGCCCGATTGGTTTGAGGGGCGTAAGCGGTACATGTGCGATGTACAATAGCACACTCAGCGAGCAAATTTTCAATGACCTCGGACAAAAAGGCGCGGCCATGGTCACTGAGGAGTTCTCGAGGGCCTTAATGACGCAACACAAAATGATGCAGTAGCAAAGTGGCAACCTCCTGTGCTATAGCCGTTTGAAGAGCAGCGGTCTCAGCATATCGCGTTAGCCGGTCGATAGCAACTATTATCTTCTTGTTAATAGCCAGTCGGAGTCAATGAAAGTGGCCCATAAATATCTATTCCAACCCGTTCGAAGGGTCAGGAAGGGCATGGTAAATGTTGCAGTTCACCGGCGGAGGCGTGTGGTGGAGAGTTTCGGCGCTGACACTCGGCACAAGGGCGGACGAAGCTGCGGACGAAGGTATACATACTACGCCAGTAGTAACGATGTCGAAGCTTTTCGTAGGTCTTGAAGATTCCTGCGTGGCCACGATGTGGGTCTGCGTGGAAAGAAGAACAAATCTGCGACCTCAGGGTTCGTTGGACGACGAGCAGCCACTTGCGTCCCTCTGGTGCATAGTTGCGTCGATAGAGAAGAGTGTCACGTGTCGAGAAGTGTCGAACTTGGCGCCGGAGCGTTTGCGTCTTTGGGAGTTCAGAAGTGTCGGAGAGAATATTGAGAAGAGACGCAGTCCACGGGTCGTTGCGTTGTTCGATAGCAATGGTGTCAAATTCAAGAGATGACATTGTGGAACCACAAGCGTAGCCAGCTGTGGCATTTGGGACAAGGGGGAACGGGAAAGGGCGTCGGCGTCAGCATGCTTCCGTCCTGACCGATAAACTACGCGTATGTCATAATCTTGAATTTTCAACTTCCAGCGAGCGAGGTGGCCAGATGGGTCTTTCAACATCGAAAGCCAGCACAGCGCATGACGGTCGGTCACGACGTCAAAAAAAAATGACCATATAGATATGGGCGAAACTGTCCAAGGGCACGCACAATGGCCAAGCACTCCTTTTATGTGACACTGTAGTTGCTCTCAGCCTTGGTAAGTGTGCGACTAGTGTATGCCACGACGTATTTCTGATGCTCCGGTTTGCGCTTTGCGAGCACTGCACCCAGGCCTACACCACTGGCGTCGGTGTGGATTTCAGTTGGAGCTTCAGGATCAAAATGGCGTAGAATGGATGGCGTCGTGAGAAGCCGTTGCAAGGTAGTGAAAGCCTCGTCGCAGGAAGATGACCATGATAAGAGGTCTTCACAGTTGCCGAAGAGTTGCGTGAGAGGTGATATAATAGACGCGAAGTTTCGGACAAATAGCCGGAAATACGAACACAAGCCGATGAAACTTCGAAGTTCTTTGATGGTGGCAGGTTTAGGAAACGCCGTAATAGTTTGCGATTTCTCGAGATCCGGGAGGATGCCTTCCTTGGAAGCAACGTGGCCCAAAATGTTCAGTTGATGCATGGCGAATCGACATTTTAAAATGTTTATTTGCAAACCGGCGTTAGTCAAGCAAGTAAGGACGTGCTGAAAGCGACGTAAGTGGGTGTCGAAGTTAGGAGCGAAGACCACGATATCGTCCATGTAACACAAGCATATCTTCCATTTTACTCCACGCAGGATGTTGTCCATCATTCGTTCGAACGTTGCAGGTGCATTGCAAAGTCCGAAGGGCATTACGGTGAATTCCTATAAGCCGTCTGCCGTGACAAAAGCGGTGTAGGGGCGATCGGCCTCCGCCATCGGCACCTGCCAGTAGCCTGACCGTAAGTCTAACGAGGAAAAGAACTCGGCACCCTGTAAACTGTTCAAAGCATCGTCAATGCGCGGTAGTGAATAGACATCCTTCAGCGTGACCTTGTTCAATCGCCGCAAAGTGACACAGAAACGAATAGAACCGTTTTTCTTTTTGACGAGGATCACAGGAGACGCCTGTGGGCTCTGTGAAGGTCGAATTATGCCTCTGCAAAACATGTCGTCTGCTTGGTCAGCAATGACGCGGCGTTCTGTACCAGACGCGCGATATGGTCGTCGTCGCAGCGGTGAATGCGACCCACTGTCGATGTGGTGTTCTACTGCTAAGGCACGGCCGAGAGATGTTTGTGCAACGTCGAAAGAATGGAGGTAGCACTCAAGAATGGTGAGGAGTTGTGAACGCTGCGAAGATATCAAATCTTCAGCGATGAATGGTTGAAATATGTTTGCCGACGTTGAGTCAGCCGCTGAGACGATAGCCAGTTCACAGAGGGAGGTAGAAGACACCTCATCGGGGACGGACATAATTCTCGTAGAACTGATTGCCTCGGCGTGGCCAAGGCACTCGTGACAAAGTAGGGATAAGACGACGACTCATGATTATAAATTGGCTTTCAGCCATGCACTCACGGGCAAGATTCACGACGGGCAGTCGACCGTTCCTGCAGTAGCTGGCGCTTTCGATTGCACGTCCTGTGAGAAGGGATTGGCCCCACTCATCAGCATTGGTTGTTTATTAGCGGTAGAATTTTTTTCGCTGATTTTTCAGGAGCCATCAATGCCAGCCTCCGGTCCCGGCCAGGGCTCGCCCTGGTCGGCCAGTTGGCCTGCTGAATCGATACAACTGGAGTGTTTCCTCATGAACGTCGTAAGCAAATTGCCTGTCGCGCTTGTGCCCACTGATGGTGGAGTCATTCGGTTGAGTGAAACGGAGGTGTTTCAAGAGGATCTTCGCAACATAAGCGGTCATTTTCTAGACATCTCGGAGGCGAGGCGTTTCGGCAAGACTGGCATACTATGCAGGTCTTCAAATATTCAATGCTTAACAGACTTACTGGCCGCCACGAGATTTGCGTTCATTGTTGTTCGCGCTTTTATCCCCCCTCATCTTGCTTGCGTGAAGGGCATTGTTCGTGATGTTCTAACTAACATTAGTCCTGAAGCATTCTTAAAATCGTTACCTTTGCTGGTCTCACAAACCCCTCTGAGCTGAAGGCCTGGCCTTATCTATGCCGTGTAGAGGCATTGACACCTCGCCCACTGCAATGCCGTAACTGCTGGCGATTTGGACATAGCGCTAATGCTTGCAGGTCCTCATTGAGATGTGCGAATTGCGGTGGGGCATATGCCGCATCGAATTGTCAGGTAGACAACTGCAGGTATTGCCTACGTGATGGAGCACACACAGCCACGGACAATAGCGGCCCTGCTCAAGAACGTGAAACACAAATTCTAGATATAATGGAGAAACGCCGTTGTTCTCGGTCTGAGGCATTATACTTCATTAAAGAGCACGAAGTGGGGTACGCTGCTGCTACGTGACGCCAGTGGGTCAATTGAAGCGACGGTCGCTTCCGCAGTGTCGGCAGCGATAGATAAGGCCATGCCGATGATTATGGAACGGCTTTTCAACACCTTTGCTGAAGGTCTGACCGAGATGCTCGCCGCCAGGTTAAACAGCTTTATTCCCTCCTTTGCTGGACCCACTGTCACGGTCCAGGGTGAAGCTGAGCATCTTGAAAATGAACAAAATAATTGGCGTCAAGAAGATGTTACCCCTGAAACGCTCGTCAGCGCTCAGTCGCCGACCCCTGTGGGGCCCAGTGGGTCGTTTTGAAACATGAAGCTTCGTAATATCATTAATAAACGACGCAATGCTCCAGTGTCTCCAGCCAGTTTGCCACTGTCGAAACCAAAAAAAGTTATTACTAATACCAACAACGAGCAGGACGTTTTGCGTTCTGCAGTCGAGTCAACTATATTAAGCCCATCATAGCGCCTGTAAAAGTTCTCCAGTGGAATTGTCGTTCCGTATCTTCCACTTACATAGATCTTATTTATCTCATACAGCAAGCAAATTCTAATATAATTTTACTTCAAGAGTCTGGGCTTTCAGTAAACCAAACATTTACTCTGAAATATTTTCGAACTTTTAGACTGGATCGGCCAGGTAGAGGAGGTGGATTATTGGCCCTAATATCTTCAAAAATGTGTCATCATGTTACTGTAACTTTTGAACATATTTGTCCAGATTGTGAATTGATAAGAATAGATTGTTTGTTACCTGACTCTAATAGGATTACAGTGATTAATGCGTACTTTCCGAATTGAGTAAGACGCACAGATTACCTAGATTGTGTTATCAACTATTCTTTGTCAAATTCAATTTCATTGGCTGAGGATTTTAGCTCGCATCACACTTCTTGGGGGTTGAAAACAGATGGCTGTGGCAAAGGATTGTGGAATCGGTTGCAGGATAATTATTTTCGCTGTCATAACTCTAGACAAGTTACCTTACTACGCGGGATAAGCTCATCAACATTAGACCTAACATTTCTGTGTGACCAGTTTATGATTTCATCGTGGGAAACATTTGATAATGGGACGAGTAGTGATCATTTACCAATTATCTATGAAATAATGCTACCACAACTTACCTCTGCTATCCGGCAACAACGGTTCACCAACAATAAAATTTATAAAACTGATTTAAACTCCGCGCTCTCGTCATTGAGAGGACGCGTCGGACAGGAACGAGCTGCTTCAGTCGTAGAGTGTCTAAGTGACTCTGTCCAGCCGGCAGAGTTTACTGTTAGGTACGGCTGCAAACCGTCAAATTCAGCTTGGTGGAATGAAGATTGTACGCTTGCGTATAGGCGACGTAAGGCTGCTTGGAAACGTTTACGCCACAACCATACTACGAAAAATTGGGTTGACTATAAATTCCACGCAGCGCTGTTTAAATGTACAGTTGCTATGGCTAAAGATAAACACAATTCTGACTTACATTCGCGTTTATCAAAACCTGATAAAAGATCTGCCCAGTACAGGTTTCTACGGAACAAAAAATCGACGCAGGTGCCAGCATATTCGCATTCAGTAGTGCTGTCTCCTAAAGAGACAACAGATTTGTTAGAGGGCATCACGAAAGGACTTGAAGCGCGTTTCGCTTCTTCATGCTTGAGACCTGTGACATTCAAAAGCGCAACCTCGGACTTTCGGGAAGTCACTATGGCGGAACTGGCAGATGTCATACTAACTGCAAAGCAAGCGGCTCCCGGCCCAGATCAGATTACAAACTCTATAATTAAATTAATATTTAATTCCCATCCCGATGAGCTTTTGAATATTGTTAACTGCTCCTTACAACACACATAGATTCCAAGCGCATGGCAAATTGCTAAAGTTGTGTTGCTGCGAAAAAATTCAAGCTAGAAAGGCAAGCTCTGTGGCGGTGTCTTGGGCTACCTAGGTGTGTCGCGAATCGCGTGCTTTATTTGGAAGCTAGAATCATTTGACTTGATGCTAGATTTTGACAGCTTACTGTGCAAACATTTTTAAAACTTTACGATGCGCCCCTCTTCTGTTCAAAAACAGTTTTCATCAAACATCCAGTTTCTTTCTTTTAGCGCCCGTGGTTTCGTTATCAAAGACCCCAAGTCATTTTCGTCGAATCTCTATTATCAAATCTCCACATTTCCCTCCAGAATTTAACTCCCCAAACGCAATGCTCGGTGCCAGTTGACTTAGTTTTCAATAATATTTTTCCGAAAGATGCCAAGTTACTTCGAAAGCATGTTCTGGAGGGCCTCCTTCAAGACCATCTCAGTCATTTTCTTAAATACGTAGTAATTTCGACGGATGCAACGCAAAATCTTCAGAAGGCTGGAGTAGGTATTTTTTCTCATCAGCCTAATTGGTCTTTTGCGCTCCGATTGCCCGACTTCACACCAATTTATCTCGCAGAATTCCTGGCTATTAAATTGGCTCTTCTAAAACTAAATTATCAGCAATAAAAAGCTATTATTCTGTCGGATTCTTTGTCAGTATGTACACATTTAACGTCCGCAAAGCATCCTCCTCTTCTCAGGATATTTTGGTCTCTCGTGCCGCATAGCCTATGAGACGTTCGGTTTATTTGGGTCCCCGGGCATGCTGGAATCATACAAAATGAAATTGCTGATTCGCTCGCTTCGGCATCTTTAAATTTCCCGGTGGTGCTGGTAGCCCCACAGTTTCCTTTTACTACTGCCGAACGATTCAAACGCCTGTTAATCTTAAAAATCAACCTAACGTCTCCACTACAATCTGAAATATTTCGCCACTTGCAATTCACATGGAACACCGCAAAATGCCTTTCCCTTCAATGTGAGGTGACCCTCACAAGCTTTCGCTGTAGAGTTCCTCGGTTAACTTTTTATCTCAACAAATCAGGATTTTCATTAACTAACCTATGTGCAGTTTGCAATGAACCGGAAACAATAGATCCCTTTCTTCTCACATGGCGCCGCTTCGCCTCACTGTGACGAATAATTCTTGAAAGACCAATTGGTATGCTGGAATTGCCAGTCAATATATGCACCCTATTATTGTTTGGAGCCAGTCAGTTGGATGTGGGCCGCAGTGCAATTTTGTCAGCGCTACATAAATTCATTCAGGCAACCGGAAGGATACGCTGCTAGTGGTACTGCCAGATATATCCAATTCTTTGTCCCCCTTCCTCATTCTTGTTAATTTGTTTTATATATTCTTGTTTATCGTATTATTCTGCACTTTTTGCACGTTTTTTAAAGGAACATTATTATTGTTCCGATCTAATTTCTCTCTCTTTTTTTTTGCAAGCATAGTAAAAAAATTATCTATTATGAGGTACAGTGTGGCCAATGCTCCATGTGGGTATGAGCCAAGATATCCTCGGCGACAAGACAAGAAAAATTGGCATTGTGGTTGAGTCTTCTACAAGGTCGAGAGCAGCAAAAAGCAGGGGGATGGCTCTTCGGGTGAGGAATATCGGTGATGGTGTGAAGACCGTGCCGTCCACGGAGGAAGGAAAAAGGTAAGGAGAGGGCATGCCCAGCCGGCGCAGGGCGTAAAAAATGTGGCGGAAATGACATCATGGCGGCCATGTTCAATAGGCACAAGCGGCGTTGTTATGGTTACGTGTTGCGCTGTGAAGCTGGTCTAGCAGTGAGCGGCCGCGGCTGGCGGCGGAGTGTGTGCCTCCCCAGGTCTCGTGCTGAGCCGTGGCGGACAATATCTGTGCTCTGCGCCGCGTTATTGGTTACGCAGTGTTCGTCTGGCTGTTACATTACTCTTAGCAACGTTTACAAATCTCTTTGTCCATCACGGGGTTTCAACAGTGCGTAGAACAAGTGCATATCCCTGTGTCGTGCGGCGGATGACGCGGATGAAGCAGTTAGTGTTCAGCGAAATGGCGTTAGGCACCATGACGAAGCTGAATGACGACGAACGCCTTGCAGGTCAGTGACGGTTGAGCAGTGCTCCTGCTTGTGACAACGGACGACGCTGTTGAGCCCAGCAAGACGCCGTGAGGACCATGTGCACATACGTAGTTTCGTGTTGCGTGTGTACAGTAACAACTTGCATGAGCGTATTAAAACACCTTTTCTGTTCCGCTTGGTACACTCTCCACCAGCATTGCATGTAATCTCAACGTAACAGCAACCACGTTCAACTGTCACTAGCACCGTGCTCAAAGTCACCATGGTCGCAGAATGCTGACGCAGGTGAGTTTCACGCGAACACGGACACAGTGGCAGGACGCTGCGTCAGTCGCATGGCGGAATGCAACCGTAGAAGGCGCACGACCGATCGTGTTGTCTGTACAGTTGCTGAATTAATGACGTGAAAGCACTCGCCGTTGTCAGTGCATCTAGCGCGCGTTCTTTCGTAGTTGCTTCGTTGTCAGCGAGCTGTTACTCTTTGTTATTACTCGGACGAAGCGATTTCGCTGAAGGTGTCCCGCTGGCTCTGAGTGATGAGCCCAGTTCCATTAGTTTCGGATCGTCACGACACACGCGCTGCGCAGCCCACGTGCTTTCCAGGCCGGAGAGAGAGTCGCGCCTTCTGCTTCGCATTCATAAGTAAACAAGAGAGGAGAATTTGCCTACTCAATATGGCCGACTTCCGGCTTCATCGCGGCTTCACACTGAGTGAAGTCAGGGCCTCTCCTTACCTTTTCCTTCCTCCGTGGTGCCGTCGGATATTGCGCTGCATGAAACTGGTACGAACGCAAAAGAGCATGGAGAGATGTAGTGTCATCGTTAACGACGAGTTTAGCGGCAGACTGGGTGTCGACGGACGCTCGGTCATCCAGTGAGCAAAATTCAACCTCAGCCCTAGCGCAGTCAATTACGGCGTTATGACGCGACAAAAAGTTCCATCCCAAGATCATACGATGAAAGAACCATAAACTCTATTGTACTACAGAACGACCTGAATTGTCACGCGGGCAGTACATACTGAGGTTGGTTGAACAGGTTGAGCGGTGGCTGTGCGAAACAATAATCCGGAGAAAGGCGTCGTAACCTTACGAATTGAGCGGCAAAATCCAGCATCTATTACCGAAACAGCTGCACCGGTATTTACAAGAGCGACAGTAGGAATATTTTTGACGAACACATCAATAACATTGGTATGACAAATGAGGACTTGGGCAAATCGAAACTAGCGCAGATCTTGTCTCGGGATCTGCATCGTCTAGTTTTCCTCCTCGTTAGGTGCGAGCCGTCGACGCATAGGAGAAGGCGAGCGGCGGCGTGGAGAGGGCGAGCGAAGACGTCCCGACCGAGGGTGGTGGTCGTCCTGATAGCGGGCTAGCATTGGAGTGGAGGAAGCGTATTGCGTGTTGGAGTCAAGCGGGAAGAAAGGCTCACGGTGGTTTTCATCGGTGATATGCGTCCGGCGGTGGCAATAGGGAGTTTTAGTGCTGGGTACGCAGGCGGCTTGCGTGCGCAGGACGATGGGGCGGCGGTATTGCGCATGCGCGAAGCCCCAAACAGATGCGTCGCAAGATCGCTGGGGCGATGGGGCGATGCGTCTGTGCGCCCATAAACAACGCTGCCGCCACTGGCCTCCTAGCGGAGATAAGTGGAGATAAGCCAAGCCGAGGCTGGCCAGAGCCACCACTTCGACTTGCAAGCACAAAGGCGCCAAATCTCGCACAGGATGGATCAGCCGTCTTCCCAGATTCCGCCTCCGGCGAAGAAGCGCAGCGCAAGGATTTACTTTACGCCGGAGGTGGACATTTTACTTTTACGGGAGGTGCTGGCCGTGGACCCATTTGAAGATAGTTCGAAATGGGCCACCATCGCTTGCAACTTATCGGCGGTGTTGCGGAGGAATGTTCTTGCCCGGAGCCTTCGGGACCGCCTCGATTTGTTGCTCGCGCAGTTCACCACGCGCGACAGAGAAAATCTAAGAAGGTAAGTGTTCTGATCGCTTCCCCTCTCTAATAACCTATGTGTACTTACGTGCTACGTCATTTCCAATCTTATCTGCTGCCGCAGCACTTGCGCTGCTGAAGGCCTAACTGCGCTGAGCTGTGCTCGTGTGGATCTCTATGATATGCAATATGCAAAAGCAGAATCTGGTCAGGAAGAAAGCTAGTGCCTAGGAATAGCCCTAATAAATCTAAAACGTTTCATACATAGGCAGCGCAACAAGTGAAAAATAATATAGTCAATCGCGAAACGTGATTCTGAGGCCACCGGTCCAAATTTTGCCTGCTCTTGAACGCATTCAGTTAGGAATGACCTGTTCCTGGCAACTTTACGCGAAAAGTCGATCAGAACGAATGCCTAAGTGTTTGAGAGTTGCTCATATGCTTCACCCTACCGTTCCAACAATATGCATGTTCGAGGAGGCTATTTACTATTCGCATCATACAGTGGCTTAGAGAATGAACATGTGGTGTGCATGCATTCAAACAATTGACAACTTTAAATGGGCTGCCCAGAGATGTCAAACAGTTGAGAGAAATGTGGTTTGTTAAACTTCCAAAGTGCACAAACTTGCCGGCAGTCAGCGTTTTTTCTGTCCTTAACATTAGCGAGTACTGTTTGTAATTGTTATGGGATATTAATATTATTGCTAATTAATCTCTCTTAGATCTGGAACAGAAGAAGAATATAATGAAAAAGAGAGGCTGCTGGCAGAGGTATACCACTTAGCACAGAACAGTGGGTACTGCTTAAAAGGTAGTACCGTAAGGAAAGTTGCAGCTGCAGCAAAACAGCAGCTGAAGCAGGAGCAAGCAAAATTGGAGCGCTCACCTACAGAAAAGAAAATAGCTGCAGCAATCCGAGACCTAGGCGCCTCAGAATTCGAAGTAAGTGGAAGGGAGTGGATGTCTGTGGATGAGGACGTACTGTCTTCGCATGATGAAGACAACATGTGTAAGTATCTTGCTCCTTACTTAAAAATCAGTAGTTTGATTAAATGTTTTCTTAGTTTAGCAATTAAATGAATATCAAGACAACAAATAGAAATTGTTAAGTGTCATGACTTATACTGTGACATCATTAAGGTTAGTGAAGTATTGGAATGTAGCAGGCAGAACGAAAGAACATTTATTGCTCAGTATTACTGACTTTATAACGAAACAGAAAAGGTTTGCTTCCTGGTTCTTCCAAACATCAAACTGAAAAGTTGCTCACTGCCTAGCTCACATGTTTTATTTGGCCAGATGTACGTTTTCATATTTACCGTACACGCTCAGAATATTCTGAGGGCGTGCAATATGTTCACTTATTCTATATGAGCGTCTGATTTCGCTTTTTTTTTCACTCGAGGGTTTGTTTCCTGTGCACAGTTTTCCAAGCAAATGTGGTTGTCGAGGAATTCGCTTTTAATTATCTTGGAAAACCTGGGAAAAGTCAGGGAATTTGAAAAAAAAATCAAAATGGTAGATACCCTGACTGCTTCTTCAAAAATATTACGTAGGACCTTCAGAGTCCTTCAATACCCCTGAGTTGTTGAAGACTGTACCAACCACTAGTAAAACCATATAAAACTGTACATTTTTTTCAAATTGCTGGTATCACCAGATTACCTTGATGTCTCTGATAAGCTAAATAAACTATGCGCTACAACATTTGCTCTTTCTCAGGGTCCACAAACGTCTATGACCTGGGGGAGGCCCAAGCTTCAGCTACCTGTGATGACTGCGAGGTGCTGGCATCAGTTCCACAACTACCCGCCAGCACCTCGGTGAGTACAACAGGGAAGACGGCTGCATCCAGCAGCGGGCTGGTTCAGGACCTCTCACCCAGCCCTTCACCTGGCATCCTCCATGAGCCAAGTCCACGCCCTACCCTGAACACCACCCTTGACCCCACCTCTACCCGCCATCCTAGCCCCATCCTTGATCCCGTGTTCGGGGTATCAACAAGCGTAACATATCAGGCGATTGCCGAGGGTGCGGCACGGGTTGGCGGTGTTAGTGCTGGTCCAGTGAACTGGAGCTGAGGGATAGCTCGCTCGAGGCTGGAACGGAGGCGCAGGCGCCTTGCGATTTAGCATGGCTGCAGAGGCGGCGTAGGTGAGAGGAGAAGCCACAATATTATACTCCCGAGCAGCCGGTAAGTCCTCGGTGACCTCTCCTTGAATGACGCCACGAAACGACGATGGTAAAGTTGTGGTAGTTTCTGGTGTGAAGGGCACCAAGAAAAGCTGTCGTGCCACTTCTTCGCGGACAAATGCTTTTATTTCGGCTATTAGTGACGCTTAGTGATGACCATTGATCACACTAGACAGTGATGCCAAATCGTGGGCTGGAGGACGTCTTGTCAGAGCTCGCTGCTACCGCAATTCATCGTAGCTTTGTCACAGGCTAATTACGTCGTTAACAGTGGTCGGGCTTTCCGCCAAAAGCATTTGAAAAGCGTCGTCGTCAATCCCTTTGAGGATGTGCTTACATTTTTCAGCTTCCGTCATTGCGGCGTTCACGCGTCTGCACAAATCGATGACGTCTTCTATGTAACTAGTGAAGGTTTCACCTGTTTCGTGTGCGCGTGTGCGTAAACGCTGCTCGGCACCACGTTTTTGGACGGCAGGTCGATCGAAGACTGCTAAAATTAACGTTTTAAATTGCGGCCACGTTCGGACGTCTGCCTCGTGGTTTCTAAGCCAAAGGCTGGCTACACCCGCGAGGTAAAACAACACGCGCGTGAACTTGTCCGCGCCTGTCCATCTGTTTAAAGCGCTCACCCGTTTGAAAGTCGACAGATAATCTTCAACGTTGTTGTCATCTGTTTCACTGAAGATTGAAGGCTCCCGCTGAGGAACACTGCCTGAACAGGTGGCCGGAGGAGATGGAAGCGTCTGCTGATTGGCGTCCGGCATAGCAGAAGGTAGCCGTCAAGAACGGAGTTCCAGGATGGTAGCGGGAAGGTATAGGGATCAATACCCAGCACAGCTCCACCATATATATAGGAGATTTATTGAGCAGAAGGGTTGATGATTGGAAGGCGATGCTCCAGCCGTAATCCACGAGCTCGAGCCGCTGCTGCACGCTCGATGCTGCTGCCTCTGCGCCGGAGTACTTCCTCTTCTTTACCGCTTCAACACAAGACTACAAGCCGTGAATTCAAGTTAAAGCATGTTGCGTGCCACCCTTACAATCATTACATAACAGCAGCAGCATAAACTCTGAGGAAACAATCTTGCCGGGTTTGGGTTAAACGACAACATCTGGCGTTCCTTTAAGACTCTCACAAGCAGCACTGTACCCACAACAAATTCACCTCAATCCATTCCTAAAATGACATCATCTGTTGAAACAGCACAGTTGTGTCATGAAAAACGTGTGAGAACTCACGTCCGTCTGGCAAATGGTGGCTCAGAAAATCAAATCTAACAAATAGGCGCTGCTCAGCTTGTCCGTGCTAAATGATTCACAATGGTTAATCTTGAGCGCAACGACAATGTACACATATTAGGCTGAATGGGTGTATTCTTGTTGCCAAAAGCTTCGTTTCCGATTGGCATGCAACATTCTGTACTAGTCTAGGTTAAAAGTTGTTCAAAGCTTCATTCACACATTTCCTTCAGCAACTGAGTTTGCATTATTTAGCATCAATGTAGCAGTATTACCAGACAAGAAAAAACAAAGCTTTCTTTTCTTATTTCCACAGAATAAGCACAGACATATTGTTACTGTTACTTATTTGAATGATGTGACTCATAATAGTCATGAGATCATAACTTCTGACTGCATAACCTATTTTAACAGTGGTCAACTAAAATACAAAACCAGCGCACATTTACCGGCACAGAGTAATAACCCCAAATATAGCACGTGTACAGAATTCATGTTTTTGGCAGTGATACTCTCTATTCGTGTTGTGGGATCAACGCAAAACCATAACAATGCCGTAGAAATAACCTGTTTAAAGGCAGATAAAAATTTTCTACATTTTTCGGAAACAGTCCCTCTTCAAGCAAATAATTTATTTCAATTACCATTAGGCCACTTCAATCAATCAATAAATAAATTCACCGCTTTTCCAAGCCAAGGAAAAAATCCTGTTTTACCACTTTTTGTGGCCACTTTGCCTTCATTTGAGCCTCTATGTTGCCTGAATAAAGTCAGCAGCTTAGTGACCAACCCATTGGTCCCAATTGGAGACTTCGGGAATTTTTCTGCGCACTGTACTCTGGGTAGCCTTGTAAAACTATCGTTTTATTTCCTAAAATTTACCTGAAAAAAAAAAACAAATGCAACGAGCAAGGTTGCGTAAAAACACAGGTTATTATTCCAGAAACGTTAGCCGCAACAAGCTGGTACAGACAGGAACCCGGCAAGCACAAGCCACACACGGACGTCAACGTCTTCTTTCACGCTGGCACAGAGCTGGCGCCACTATGCTTCGGTACAATTACTCCCCGCGCAGAAAGGAGCCAACCTGGCGACCTAGGGAAAGGACACGACAAGGGGGTCATAGCATGGTTTGAGGCGTGATACGTGTACTGTTTCACGCCCACGGCAGCGTTGGTCCGAGGGTGGATCAATGGGCTCAACTTCATAGTTGACAGGAGATGTTTGCCGCACCACCCGGTAGGGGCCATGGTATTTCGACGAAAGCTTCGGGGAAAGACCGGGAGGGGTAGACGGGACCCAGAGCCAAACCAGCAATCCTGGGTTATAGTGTACAGTAGACGCAGAGGAATCGTGGTCAGTTTTCTGGCGCCATTGGTCTTGTGCGGTAAATGAGCGAGCGAGTTGACGACACTCATCGGCATAAGCAGCTGCTTCGGAAACAGGCGTCGCTTCGGAAACATCAGGCCTGTAAGGGAGAATGGTGTCCATGGAGCATGATGGCTCACGTCCGTACAGAAGGAAGAAAGGAGAAAAGCCAGTGGTTGTTTGTGGCGCAGAGTTGTACGCGTACGTGACAAAAGGGAGCACTTGGTCCCAATTAGTGTGGTCGTCAGAGGCGTACATGGCAAGCATATCTCCAAGGGTATGGTTAAAGCGTTCTGTCATGCCATCGGTTTGGGGATGGTATGCCGAGGATTTCCTATGGACAGTGCGACATGCCTTGAGTAGCTCGTCGACGGCGTTCAAGAGAAACACGCGTCCACGATCACTGAGTAATTCACGAGGTGCACCGTGTCGCAAAATGAGATGGTGAAGAAGAAAGGACGCAACGTCTTTCGCAGTGGTAGCAGGCAGCGCAGATGTTTCAGCGTAGCGTGTTAAATTATCCACGGCGACGATAATCCACCGGTTGCCTCGAAGAGAGTTGGGTAGAGGACCATAAATATCAATTCCGACGCGGTCGAATGGTCTCGCTGGGCAGGTTGAGGGTTGCAAAGGGCCAGCAGTGCTGTGAGAAGGCGTCTTGCGTCGTTGACACGTGGTGCATGACCGAACGTACTGGCGAACGTGCCGATACATGCCGCGCCAGTAGTATCTTAGACGAAGGCGAGAGTAAGCCTTAAATACTCCAGCGTGGCCACACTGGGGGTCATCGTGAAACGCAGTGCAGATGTCCGAACGCAAATGACGAGGGATGACAAGGAGCCACCTACGGCCATCCGTCACGTAATTGCGGCGATACAACAAGCCTTCACGGACAGCAAAGTGTCTTGCTTGACGAGAGAGGGAGCGTGAAGTCGTTTCTGACGAACTGTGAGAGAGGACGTCGAGCAAAGAATTGATCCAGGGATCCTTGCGCTGTTCGGATGGCATGTCAGTGATGCTCAACGATGACGAATCGCAAATGGCAGTTGATAAGCAGGCAAGGTCAGGAGGTAGTGGAGAACGGGATAGTGCATCGGCGTCTGAATGTCTGCGTCCTGAGCGATAAACAACACGGATATCGTATTCCTGAAGGCGTAAAGCCCAACGAGCGAGGCAGCCAGTAGGATCTTTCATGGACGCTAACCAGCATAAGGCATGGTGATCTGTGACAACATCAAACTGGCGTCCGTAAAGGTAGGTGCGAAATTTTCCTATAGCTCAAATGATAGCCAAGCACTCCTTTTCCGTGACGGAATAGTTGGACTCTGCCTTCGTTAGTGTACGGCTGGCATAGGCGACAACGTACTCGTCGCAGCCATCCTTGCGTTGAGCGAGAATGGCACCGAGGCCGACACCGCTTGCATCCGTGTGAATTTCAGTGGCTGCATTGGGATCGAAGTGGCGGAGAACTGGCGGAGAGATGAGCAGCCGGCGTAGCGCCGTGAATGCCTCATCGCAGTGGGAATTCCAGCCAGAGAGGTCCGTGCTACGGGAGAGAAGCTGAGTCAGAGGGGCAATTATAGAGGCAAAATTGCGAATGAAACGCCGAAAATAGGAACACAAGCCTATGAAACTACGAAGCTCCTTTAGGGTAGTAGGCTTGGGGTACTCGGCAACGGCACGCAGTTAGGCAGGATCTGGCGATATTCCTTCTTTTGAAACGACGTGGCCGAGAATTGTGAGTTTGCGGGCGCCAAAACGACATTTCTTGAAGTTAGGTTGCAACCCGGCTGCCGTAAGGCACTGGAGAACTTGTTCCAGACGGGAAAGATGAGTTTCGAAATTCGCCGAGAATACAACTATGTCGTCTAAATAGCAAAGACAGATGTGCCATTTAAGTCCCCTGAGGACACTGTCCATCATTCTTTCAAAAGTCGCAGGCGCATTGCAAAGACTGAAGGGCATTACATTAAATTAATATAAGCCGTCAGGGGTCACAAACGCCGTTTTTGGACGGTCTGGTTCAGCTATTGGTACTTGCCAATATCCAGAGCGCAGATCCAGTGAAGAGAAAAACTCCGCACCTTGAAGGCAATCCAAGGCGTCATCAATGCGTGGCAGGGGATAAACATCCTTGCGTGTGATGTTGTTTAGTCGACGATAATCCACGCAAAACCTGATGGAGCCATCCTTTTTTTCGCACGAGGACCACTGGCGAAGCCCAAGGACTGTGTGAGTGCTTAATAACACCACGTTGCAGCATCTCGTCGACCTGTTGAGTGATGACGTCACGCTCGGCCTGCGAGACGCGGTAGGGGCGCTGACGAAGTGGAGTATGATGACCGGTGTCGATATGGTGAGCGACAACTGACGTTCGTCTCAAGGGAGGTTGTCCGTGGTCGAAGGAGGCGCGGAAACGGTCAAGTAGTTGAATGAGCTGATTGCGCTGGTCTTGCGTAAGGCCGGTGTCTACGCTGCGCAACAGAACGTCTTCGTCAGGTAGTGAGGGCGCGGTGCCAGCTGTGACAGCATCCACGGACATCGGTGTCGTATCAGAACGGGCATCGAAAGGAAAGATGTCATCATAAGTGTCAAGACTCCCAATGCATTCGCCATGCAATAAGGTAGTGGGACAAGGGAACGGATTGCACACGTACACGGCACTGGAGCCATCGGCAAGTGTTATGACGGCAAACGGGACGACAAGGTTCCGGCGACGAGCGCATTCTTGTGACGGCATAAATAGGGCAGTTGAATCGGAAACGAAGTTGCACAAAAGAGATACCGCGGTGACCGAAAAAGCAGAAATGACGACGTCAGCGGCGACGATCACCTTTTTGGGTGAGCGAGGGAGATCTATGAATGTCGTGCTGAATGGAAACAAAACGAGTTGAGCACGAGCGCAGTTGACAACCGCATGATTAGGGGAAAGAAAGTTCCATCCCAGGATGATTTCATGAGACGCATGCGGAAGGACGACAAATTCTACGATTTAAAGCACTCCTTGAATCACAACACGAGCAGTGCATGTGGCAGAAGGTTGGACGTGTTGCGAACTCGCCGTGCGTAAAGAAATTTCAACCAGTGGAGTCGTCACTTTGTTCAGTTTGCGGCATAACACTTCACTGATTATACAAATAGCGGCACCTGTGTCGACAAGAGCAGTTGTGGCGAAACCGTCCACAAACACGGCAATCTCGTTAGGGGGCGATAGATGAGGCCTTGGAAATTTCGTCGGTGGCGCAGCTCTTGCCTCAGGAACTGCGACTGGTAGTTTTCCTCCTGGGCGTGGTTGGAACGGCGAAGCATGGGGGAAGGAGACCGAAGACGGGGTGAAGGAAATCGACGTCGGCTGAAGTCTGGTCGACGTGAGCGGGGGTCATGCGAATCAGGTGTCACATGCGATTCTGATGGCCGAGGTATGTTGCCGGAATGCTGCACATCATTAAAATAGAATCCACGGCGACGACAGTAGCGCGCGACATGTCCTGGAATACCACAGTTGTAGCAGATGGGCTAGTTATCCGGAGTACGCCAAGAGTTGGCAGGTGCTCGAGGTGGTGGAATGGGCCGATTTACCGGATAAACTGAAACTGGTAACCTGTAGTAGTTGGTGGCTGGACTATATGAAGGGAGCGGTGGTTGGGCAGAAGGTCGGCGGACGGCTTCTGCATAAGTCAGCGGTGCAGCCACTGATATTGGTGATGTGGGCGAAGGGAGAGCCTCGGCAACTTGCGTCTGAATAGCACGGCGAAGTGAGTGGTCCAGTGTTGTGGGGGTCTCGTTGATGGTGGCGACAAGAGAGAGCTGTCGAGCAACTTCCTCCCTGATGTCCTGTTGAATTTGAGGCATTAACACGCTGTAGTCGGGGCCACTGCTTTTGCACTCCAAGGCTGAAATATCAGCTGTCTGCGTATTAGCGCGACGTGTAGAAACTCGTTGCTTGCGCAGCTCATCGAAACTTTTACAGAACTGAATCAAGGCCGTGACGTTCTGTGGGTCTTTGGCCACAAGCATATGAAAAGCGTCGTCATCAATGCCTTTCATTATGTTCTTTATTCTGTCAGCCTCCGTCATCCTGGCATCAACTCGCCTACAGAGGCTGATCACATCCTCAATGTAGCTTGTGAAGCTCTCACCATTTCGCTGAAATCGTCCCCGCAGTCCCAGTTCAGCGCGAAGCTTACGCATTGCTGGACGACCGAAAAACGAGGTGACGGCCTCTTTGAAAACCGACCAGGTGGGGATGTCGGCTTGGTGGTTGGTGAACCATAGGTTGGCCAAATCCGTCAAGTAGAAGATGACGTGAATCAGCTTCGCAGGGTCATCCCACTTGTTAATCGCGCTGGCATGCTCTTACTCTGCCAGCCAGTCCTCGACATCTTGATCTTCAGTGCCGTTGTATACTGGTGGGTCACGCAGACGAAGTACACCAGAACACATGACGGGTGGCAGCGTGGAAGAGCCTTGTGGGGGATCGACGCGCTCGGTCATCGTGGACTGAGATGGTAGCTTACGGCTGCGGAGCTCCAGGACGTTACCCAGCACGTTTCCACCAAATGCAACGAGCAAGGTTGCGTAAAAACACAGGTTATTATTCCAGAAACGTTAGCCGCAACAAGCTGGTACAGTCAGGAACCCGGCAAGCACGAGCCACACACGGACGTCAACGTCTTCTTTCACGCTGGCACAGAGCTGGCGCCACTATGCTTCGGTACACAAGAAATGGTTGGTTGTCTTTAACGTGACACTGACTGCAGTGGCATGTTGGTGTTGCAGTGTTCTTGGTACTCTCTTGTAGCACATTCTCAGTCAGTGTGACTCACACACCAAAGACGCAGCAGGCCCATACAAAAATAGTCATTCTGCTTTACAAACCATTGAAAGTCGGGTTTACTGAGCAAGCAGTAATCAGTTAGTCCCGTTATCACCACTTTGGAATCCTTAGTTCTTTGCAGTGTTACCCAGCCGGCAATAAAAACACTCTGACACGCGAGATATACGCGCTTTCATAATTTGCTGGTCATGCAGCATAATAAATATTTCAAATGTCAAATATACAGAATGTATATGACTCTTTTTTTTATTCCTCAGAATTACTAGGTCTTGCGTACAGCATATCGAAAGGTGAAATCCAGTTTATTGTAATTTTGTTACACACTATATCTGCTATCTGTTATCTGTTACCATGCCGAACTTTGCTACAGCGCTGGTAAATGCTTGTACAAAAACACACTTACAACGACATAGAGTTTCATAGCGATTTCCCTTTCAAATGAAAGCCCATATTTCACACGTTAGCTTTAGATCTTTTACGAGTACTGGACTTTGTTCTGTTACATAGCCCTTCCTTGGCTGCCTAGCAGAACGAGTAGCAAGAGATCGGAAGCATTCGATCCTCATAACAAAGCTTAAAACTTGTATCGGCGAACAATAGAAAAATGTACTCTTACTCATATCACACTCAACAACGATTGTGTTTACCCGTAGAAACAAGACGCTAAAGTACTGCATTGTGAGCGTAATTTTACACGTTTAGAGCCTGCTTCTGACATAGCAATGAAGTACGGACATTACGTACTGACACACGGACCGCAGAGCAACGTTACTGCGAAAACGACCCTACCAGCAGCGGCGCAGTCAGCTACTCACGAACTTTCCTATGTAACTTCGCGCTGTATATCTACAAGTTTTTATGGTTGACGTCAAGGACTTTTCGTCATCCGAAAACCAAGCGAACTTATACATGAGTGCAACGTTCACAAAAGTGCCAGTGGGAAACTTCAAAGTTGTCTTGAACCAAAACCAAACCGAGGGTAGTAAGATAACCTGCGGAGTGCATTGAAGTTTCGATCCCGTGCTGGGCTAACATATTGGGCCTAAATCGCGTTTCACAGTGTTTCCTCTTTCCGTTTTCTTCCTTCATAGAAAAAGTGCTCAATTGTGGAACATGAAATAAAGCCCGTTGTTAATGTGTGGCGCAACATTGGAGGGCCACGAGAAACAAAAGATCAGGTGGATGCTAGTGTTTTGTTTTAGTTCTGCCATGAACACCTGAAGTTCTTCACAGTATTGCAGAATTTGCATACAGAGCAGTCCAGTTATGAACAGTGCACGGAAAAAATGAATTTTTAAAGGCGTTTGTTTCACAGAAATACTCTTTCAGTTTTTGCAATGCTTGAAACGAGTAGATCAGTGGCGAGAAGTTTCTGTGTGCGCAGCTTATAGCGGTAAATTAGAACCATATTTCAATTCGTCGCGTTGCCCTCGTGCCTGCAAGTAGTATCTAGGTCAGCTCTTTCCAACAGCTAAGTGAGTGACATAAAATATCTATGGTAAGTATAAACAAATCAGATAGCTTTACTTTGGATTATTTCGAATATTTTAACATTTACTTTGCTGTGAGGATCTCAAACCACAGTTGAGTACTCGATGATCAGACAAATAAAAGTTTTATACAAAGGTATATTAAAAATTGAGGTGCGCTTCCGCAAAGAACGTCTAAAACATCCTAATTTCTGTAAAGCTTTTTGTTCAATGTAGGTAATATGCTCACTCCACTCGACATCTGCACCTAATATAACCCCTAAAATATAAGTATTAACAAATAGTAGTTATTGACCATGGATGAAATATGAGTTATGCAAAGAATTCGCTGACAAGTCATTAGCTATCTTTTTTCTTTTATTACCCTATATCTGCCACACATCACACCAATAAGATATTTTTATTAACGGTGTGTTGGAAAGAACATGTTGATTTGTGCTGCATATTTCCCGAGACAGAATGCAGTCACCGGCAAATAAGCTAATAGTAACAAGAATGTTACGGGTAATATCGTATATCAAAATCGAAATAGAAAGTTGCCAAAGCATTTAACCTTGAGGGATACTCAATTTCACCGGTCATGAATTGGAGTGGGCGTTCTTGATAGACAACTGTTTAATTCAACAAGAAAATTTGTCCTCAATATATGAATTTAGAAAATGGTATTGCATTATATTTTATTGTTTCGCGAGAAGCCTTGGATGCGACAAGCGACCTGAAGCCGTTTAGAAGCCTTGGAAAATCACAGAATTCCGAACCAACGGAAATGCTATATGTGGCACTTATATAAGTCATATCTGGCCACATATAGGCATTTATATCAGCATATGTAGCTTTCGTCTGGAAGAATTTTACAGGGGATCAACTGCTACCATAGTTCTTCATAAACAAAGCAACAGAATACAAATCAAAAACAGTGTAAGGCAGGGGGATAAAATATCTTCATTGCTATTTACCGAGTGCTTACAGGAGGTTTTCAGAGGCCTAGATTGGGAACAGTTAGGAATAAGAGTTAATAGAGAGTACCTTAGTAACTTGCACTTCACCGATGACTTTGCATTGCTGAGTAACTCAGAGGACGAATTGCAACTCATGATTACGGATTTAGACAAGGAGAGCAGCAAAGTGGGTCTTAAAACTAATCTGCTGAAAACGAAGGTATCGTACAACAACCTCAGAAGAGAACAGCGACTTGAGATATGTAATAGTCCACTTGAAGTTTTAAAAGACTATGTCTACTTAAGGCAGGAAATAACCACGGAGCCGAACCACGAGATTGAATTAACTAGAAAAATAAGAATGGGGTGGAGCACATTTGGCAAGCACTCTCAAATTATGACAGGGAGATTGCCACTATTCCTCAAGAAAAAGGTATATAACAGCTATATTCTACCGGTACTTAGCTACGGAGCAGAAACCTGGAAACTTACAAAGAGTGTTCCGCTTGAAATGAGGACGACGCAGCAAGCAATGGAAAAAAATGCAGGTGTAACATGAATAGACAAGAACAGAGAAGAGTGGACTAGGGAACAAACGGGGGTTAAGAATATAATACTTGAAATCAAAAAGAGGAAATGGGCATCGGCCGCGCATGTAGCGCGTAGACTTTACAATCACTGGTCATTAGGCGAACTAACTGGATTCCTAGAGAAGGCAAGAGGGTTAAGGGGAGAGAAAAGGTTAGGTGGGCAGAGGAAAATAAGAAGTTTGCGGGTTTAAATTGGCAGCAGCAAGCACAGGACCGAGTTAACTGGCGGAACATGGGAAAGGCCTTTGTCCTGCAGTGGACGTTGTCAGGCCGATGACGATGATGATGACGATACTGATGATGATGATGTAGGTTCCGTTTGCCTTATATGAATGTATATTTGGCGGGTTCGATTCATATATGGGGTTATATGCAACCTTACATGGCGCAGCTGGTCCATATAAGGAGCCAAATCTGGCCTTATAGGATAATGATTCATTTGTGGGGTTTAACGGCCCGAAACCACCATATGATTATGAGAGACGCCGTAGTGGAGGGCTCCGGAAATTTCGACCACCTGGGGTTCTTCAACTTGCACCCAAATCTGAGCACCCGGGCCTACAACATTTCCGCCTCCATCGGAAATGCAGCCGCCTCAGCCGGGATTTGATCCCGCGACCTGCGGGTCAGCCAGCAGCCGAGTACCTTAATCACTAGACCACCGTGGCGGGGTGGCCTTATATTGTATATATATATATATATATATATATATATATATATATATATATATATATATATATATATATATATATATATATATATATATATATATATATATATATATATATATATATATATATATATATATAGTTCAAAAAAATAAATTCTGTGGGTCCGGTGCAAATATAGTTAGGAATAAAGGAGCACACTTACGAAAATTTGATAATTGTTTACTCTACGTTTCGGCCGTGGCACGGCCGAAACGTACAGTAAACAATTATCAAAATTTCGTAATTGTCCTCCTTTATTCCTAAATATATATATATATATATATATATATATGTGTGTGTGTGTGTGTGTGTGTGTGTGTGTACCAGTTTTCTATGAAATTTAGGTTTGCAACCATAAGTTGCCATTAATATGACGTAGACAATGTATACGAGAGCAGACATGTTTCACAAGGAAGAAATTGTGTCAGGTTAAAAAACGTATTGAAGCTCCCGAACCTCGCTAGTATGATCAAGCAATCCTGCATATTAATATGTAAAAACGACATTCATGCAACCTCTAATGTTTCCATTCATCCATAGTTCACAGTGGCAGCAAGAAATGGTAATATCAATGCATGTTTAGCTTGCATATCAGTTGAAAAATTTGCTGAATATTGGAAGGTTTTGATTGCTATATGCTCCCTTCATTTCACAAAATTTCATTTTATCTTGTTTACCGCCATCTTTGATTGCTTTTAGCGGCCACTTACGATAATATCATACGCAGTGCGAAGTTTAAGGAAGTATTTTCGAAAAAAAAAAAAAACTTAGGTGAATGCTACTCGCGGGCATTTATATGCTTAAATTCAAGATGGAAGTTGTACTAATTCCATGTAAAAATGCATCTTGCGTTTTCTTTTGTAACGTATGCATTTTTGGCTGTGGAGATAGTAAATTTATCGAAAACTTTTGTGAGTGAACTGGTCAACAATTTATTTTGTGTAGTGTTTGTAAGCGCCAAATAAATCTGAAGTCATACACACTTAACGGGCATACGTTAAGAAAGGTGCAACTGACTCACACATAATACACGTTTAATGGACCATGTATTGAATTGCTGAAGCTTTATTGCAACCTTGAACGTTGGCTGCCCAATTCCCGAAACTTTTATTTTATTTCTATCTGGTCGAGCTCACTCGTGCCTCATCAAATTTACCTTGCGAATACAATTAGTATGACACAATTTTGCGAATAAGGGCTTGCATGATGCCTGAGCCAAACTCTACATTATGTAAACAGCCCTCCACGGTGCAGCCGCGTAATAATTAAAACTGCTTGCGAACATATCCTTTCAACACTAACACTGTGATGCATTTACTTATAAAATATGGGTGCCGGTGCGTGTACCCACCAAAATGTGCGACCAACCACTCGCGTATAGATGTTGATGGACACCCGGACATTAGCATTTGCTTCAATGTGGCGAGATATTTTCGGTCATGTGAGAATGATATCAGTTTTTTATAATAATAATAATAATAATAATAATAATATGTAGTTGTTGTTACTTGTTGTTGTTGTTGTTGTGTCTCGCAAAACGTCCAACGTGTCAATTCTATACGCTGTCAATACTGTGTCGGTTTGTAAGGTTTGTGAGATCAGTAATCTTGTGGTTCTTTTTGATAGCATGCTGTTTTTTTTTCTACTCGCAATAAATGGGCTGCCATGCATGCGTGGCTTTCGTCCTCTCTCTGTTGACAGAATATCTCTCGAGAATACACTTTTTCTATAGCATTCTACAAGCTGTACACCACGATATGTCTTTTTCACCTTAAGTACATATGTATATGTGATCTCGAATCGCCTTGCTAAGCCCAGTAGTAATGCAATGGAGTGAGCCCAAAAAAATCATAAGCATTTACACTTATTATTTCACTAGACTCTTTTCAACACTGCTAGAATATTATCATTGCCATCACTTAACGGCCAACAAAATTGCGCTGAGCTGTTATTTCTCTACACGCTAGTTCAGGGTGAGATATTTTACCTCTTGCGGTTGTTATAAGTTTCAAATTCCGCGTATGTTTTCCAGAGAGAATCAACCATTGCATGTACCTGCCAGCTTCTTTCAACACTCTATCCTTCACAGAATACCACGTCTCTCTAACGCTAACTTTATTGATTTGTTATGTTTTAGATGGTCCACAGTCAATTTTTTATCCGTGAGGTTTGCCCAGTCCTAACGTAGGTTTGTAGATGTACAGATTCTTCCTTTTTCCGTCCTTCAGGAAGCCTTTTACATAGTTGTGTATATTCCGCATTATTTTTCAGTCCCGTTTTGTGAATATCTTCTTTCATTTATTATTCTCATTGTGCATTGATTTCTTTGTCTGTGCGCTTTCGCTCTTTTTTTATTTGGTTTTTTGTAGTGAGCCTGTATTGTAATGTTTGTTATTGTTGTTTTATTTTTCCGTGCGCCAGAACGAAAGACTTGATGATTTATTATCATTTTATTTATTTAATTACAGAATACTGCAGGCCCATTTAAGGGCCCCAGCAGGAGGAGCAAGATCATAGCATTGCACACAGAGGTAAAACAACAAGAACAATAAAAAGATACATAATATACAAAAGATACAAAAATATATATCATAGGTCATGGTTAAATATGCTCAGGTTCCTCTACAGAGCCAGTTAACGATTTAGGTAGGCAGTTTCAGTCGTTTATGGTTCGAGGAAAAAACGAGTATTTGAAAATGTTGGTTCTGGCGAAATACGGCGTTAATGAATGAGTTTGTCCATGCCGGGTTTGTCTTGTCGTAATAGAACCTGATTGCTCCTGGATACGTTAAATAAATGATTTATTGATAATTGGTTGATTGAATATTACTGTAATATATAAATGCTTCAGAAATATGATAAAAATTTGGCTAGAACACGTCTTGGTAGCCAGCGTACACGAAGCAGTTACTGCAGGTTCACCGGATGGCTGTCTCAAAGGCCATACACCAACAGCTTTCTGGGCCCGCGGGAAGAAGCTCAGCTCCATTGTCCCAAAAAACTCGCCTGACTTCCGCGTGGCCATTTGCAAGTTTGCAAGGGATGTGCACAATAAAGAATGTGAAGGGGAGCCAGCCAGAGTCGCGAAAAAATCAGGGAACGTTTTCTGCTCACAGCAGTCGGTCGACATAGCAGACAAGAAAGTGCCGCGTCCCTTTTTCAGCAACGACGAAGGAAATAGTTTGCGCTAACATTTGGTCGAATGGTAACAATATTGCGTCATTAATTGTAAACAAATGAAACTTCGTTCGGCAATAAGCTGAGAAAACGTCAGTTCAAGTGAAAAGCGCATAAATCATTGATTTCAAGGGTAATGTAGGTTACACTTTGAAGCCTGCAGTGTGTCCATCAGTGCCATTGTTCCTTCTTCACTAGCCTGAGTCATGGGTGCGGTGCGGAATGTGTCCCCTTGCTCTTATTTCGTGCTCAGCTTCTGCTGCATCTTATATAAGATAATTACTAAGCAGCTCTCAGGAATATACTTAACTGTCCGTGGTGCAGTATTGACGAACATGAAAGGGTTTTTGTGTGCGTGTGCGTGTGTAGGCCGATGGAAAGCAATCGTCAGCTCCTCGTGCGAAAAAAAAAATGGACACCCATGCTTAAGGCCAAGCTTTCCTTCACAACTTCTTCCAAAAGCACTAGGAATAGACATGGTGGTCTGGAGGTGTGAATAGGTTATCTGGATTGAAAGGCTCCGTGAAAGTCAAGTCTCGGTTAATTGCTCATCATTTTGATTACCATCATCATTTTGATTAAGTTCATCATTTTGATTACCATCGCACATTGTTCGATATTATTATAACTCAGAAAACACAGCGCATTGCCTGTTTTGTGAGTAAATAACTTCATAGTAGTCGTGAATACATGATTAGGCTGTTTTGTTTAAGGATACACTTTTCTTTTTCTATTTCTTTCAGACAAGGCTCTATTTATTAGAAACTCTACACCATCTACTATTATTTTCTTGATATTGTACTTTTCGTATATATATTGATGTAAATATATTTGTTTTCTAGTTTGCTGGTTTTAATGCTTCAGTAATTACAAAGGATAAACTACAGCTCGCGCAATTACAAACGAAAAACAATTGGATATCTCTTTCTCAAAGGGTGTCATAAGAATTATGAGCGTGCGTTTTTCTTTGTCTTTTTTCGCCTACTTTCTCTTCGTTTCTATAATTAGGCGTGTTGTGCTAGTTTGGTTCTACAAAGCAGGGTGCAATGCTCGCGGATCAAAACGGGAAAGCTTAGCAAATAGCTCATGATTTGGTTTACACCAGCTACAGGTCGGGTCACATTTGCGTATTTAGACTGGAATGCGTACCTCACAGCCAGCATTATTGTTACAGATGTCGCAACATCTGTCGCGTCGTTATCTGGAGGAACTGCACATACCAATACACATAGTTACACAAAATGTGATGTTACATTTTAAACCATGAGTTCTACACATACGTTTACGCAATCCGACAATTAAAATTGTCTGGTGCAATAGGGCTTGCTATCGTGTAAAAAAACTGGCGGACCCACAAGCTCCATTTTTCAGAATTAAACGTTATAGCAACATCCTGTGTCTTGTGCGTAACTCAACTACTCAGTGTTTACTCTTTATTGTATGATGCTATTTAAAAAAATTTAATTGTGGAATGGTACTGTGTAATTGGAAAGTTGAAAGTGTCTTGTCTCAATGAACGTTTCGCGCACGGCTGCGTTCTGTGTAAAAAATGGTAGCATAGTTTGAACCTTGAGCAATATTACGTTATCTTAACTGAGATATACGAATTTGCTATCGCGGGACACAAATGAAGGACGAAGGTATGTGACTGGTGCAAACATGATAATCTTGAGATGCGTGTCATGTGACAACCAGACTACTTGCCAAGCTCGTGATATCCTCGTGGCCGTTTCGATAGCTCCACATATCCAAAATTTGGTATTACGTGACGCGAGTAGACAACGAATGTAAATTACACACCCAAACACGATAATCATGGCATGCGTATCTTGTAACAACATGACTACATGCTACGCTAATAGCGCACTCGCCGCCGTTTCGCTAGCTCCACATATTCAAAATATGGTATCACGTGACGTGAATAAACGACCAAGGTAAATGACACGTCCAAAGATGATATTCATAATATGCATGTCATGTAAAACACGACTATATGCTGTGCTCAAACCGTGCTTGCGACCGTTTCAATAAATCCACATATACCAAACTCGGTATCACGTGACGTCAATAGATAATGAAGGTAAATTACTCGTCCAAACATGATAATTATGATATGCCTGTCATGTAAAACATCACTACATGCTTCGCTCTTAGCGTGCTCGCGGCCGTTTTGTTAGTTTCGCATATACCGAATTCGGAATCAAGTGACGTTAATAGACGAAGAAGGTATATTACACGTCGAAACTTGATAATCATAGTATAAGTGTCTTGTAAAAGATGATTACATGCTACGTGCAGCGTGCTCACGGCCGCTTCCCTAGATATACCAAATTCGGTATTACGTGACACGACTACAAAGGTAAATTACACGTCGAAACATGATAATCATTACATGCCTGTCATGTAAAACATGACTACATGCTACGCTCATAGCGTGCTTGTGACCGTTTTGCTAGTTATACGAAATTCGGTATTACGTGACACCAATAGACTGCGAAGGTAAATTACACGTCGAAACATAATATTCATGGTATGCATGTCATGTGAAACATGACTACGTGCTACCCTCATAGCGTTCTCACGGCCGGTAGTACCACATGTACCAAATACGGTATCAAGTGACGTGAAAAGACGAAGAAAAGAAATGGCACGTCCAATAATGATAATTGTGATATGTGTGTCCTGTAAAACATGACTACATGCTACAATCATGGCCTGCTCGCGGATGTTTTGCTAGTTATATGAAATTCTGCATTACGTGACGCGAATGGACGAAAAAGGTAAAGTACACGTACAAAATTGATAATTATTATATGCGTGTAATGTAAAATATGACTACGTGCTACGCTCATAGCGTGCTCGCGGCCATTTCACTAGTTCCACATATACCGAATTTCGTATTCCGTGACGCGAATAGACGACAAAAATAAATTGCACGTCAAAACATAATAATCATGATATGCGTGTCATGTAAAACATGACTACATGTATGCTCTTAGCGTGCTCGCGGCCACTTCGCCAGTTATACCAAATTCGGTATTACGTGACACCAATGGTCTACGAAGGTGAGTTACACGTCGAAACGTGATATTCATTGCATACGTGTCATGTGAAACACGACTACGTGCTACGCTCTTAGCGGGATGACAGCCGTTTCCATAGTTCCACGTATAATAAATTTATTATCAGGTGACGTCAATACACGACGAAGGTAAAAGTCACGTCCAAACATGATAATCCTAATATATGTGCTATGTAAAACATGACTACATGCCACACTCATGGCGTGCTCGCGGCTGTTTCGCTAGTTATACCAAATTTCGTATTACGTGACGCGAACGAAAGACAAAATTGAATTACACGTCCAAACATGATATTCAAAATATGCATCTCATGTAAACATGACTACATGCTACGCTGCTAGCGTGCTTGCGGCCGTTTCACTAGTTATACCAAGTTCGGTATTACGTGACGCGAATGGATGATGATGGTAAATTACACGTCCAAACATGATAGTCATGATATTCTTGTCATGTAAAACATGATTACCTGCCACGCTCACAGCGGGCTCGCGGCCGTTTCAGTAGCTCAACACATATCAAATATGGTAACATGCGACGTGAATAGAAGAAGGTACATGACGCGTCAAACATAAGTATTATGATATGTAAGTTATGTACGGCATGATTTATGTCTGCTTTTTAACATTCCCCATTCGTGCTTCACATATCATCGATTTCCATTGTACGTGAATCTGCCTTTTTTAGGGCTCTGGTTAAGCGATGTGCACCGCTTGCTACTAGGATACCGGCACGTGGCGCGAAGATAAACATTACCACATTTGCCGCAATATAGTTGCGTCTACAATGCAAAGGAATACATTGAGAAAGTGAGGAAGAACCTGAGCACTCAATCACAAAAGAACCGGAGGTGAATTTACCTGTGCCAGATATGGTTTTTTTTTCGCCTTCCAGCTAATTAGACCCCGTCGCGTACCATACTTTTTGGCGAATGTTTCATTTTCCAATGTTTGGTTCGTGAATATGCGACTCTCTCTTGTATTCAATTGTATCTACTGAATTGCCTCTTACAAAATTAGTACTAACTGTGTTCTCGGCATTGGCGTTCTCGAAGCGCCGTATATTTTTCTGACAATAAGAATATTGAGCACCATATAAGCATAATATTTCCATCGCTTGGACTCTCCCTGCTCCCTCTGCTCGACACGGCTGACAAACTGCTCAGGTGTTCGTTTCGCTAGTAGGTACCACTCTACAACATTATGAGAACACCACTGGTACGCATGGGCCACAATCGAATGCCGACCTTTTATCACGATCGGGAATGCAGTCCGCAGGAGCAACATGAACATGCGCTGTACCTACAATGCGAAACTACTGCCTCGCAAACGCGTTTTCTGGAAGAACATCGCTAATTGCCCGATGCGTATGGTGCGCACGCTCACAATATTTCCCACGGTGTAAACGGCGAAACGAACCTAATAATAAATATATAACTTAGAGCAACTGCGCTGCAAAAAGCCTATGTTGCACATTCTATGCGTATGCGAATTGCAAAAGTATACGCGTAACTCGGGCTCTTCGTAATATAGTGTGCCGCTTTAGTTTCCCCGAAGTGCCTTCGAATCGAATGCATTCTACCAGCCACGCGTAAAAGCGCTTGCGAGAGATTTACGCAGATAGACTGCCAAAGAATGAACGAACCGATTCCACTAGCGGCGCGCCTCTGCTGATGGTGTAATACAGAGAAACTATTCCATTTTAAACATCGACATCGCTCTTTCTGTTTTTTCTTAGTCTAAAACTTGCGCTGTGCGCGCCCGAGTTTCGAAATACTTTTCACGAGGATTGTGAAACAGTCAGCTTAGCATGAGGCGCCACGTCTACCTTATTTTTCACCTTACGACACGAGCCGTCGAATGGCATATCCGGTGCTGATGCGTCCGGAACAATAACAACATAAATAGACAAGGGAGGTCCATCCCAGACGACTGAAGTACGACAGAAGATTGCGTTAGCGAGTGAAGAAATGGCTCCGCTCATGTGGAACTATTTTTTAGTGACGGAGCCACTCAAATACGGCCGGAAATCTCACAAACTCCCCTTTAGGCAGTCCTCCAAAATGGGTAGAAGGCGAAGTGCATTCAAAGTATATGTTTGCGACATTCATTCATTGCATGAATGTGTCAACTGTTGGTGCGTTTATTTTCTGGTAAACCATTGAAACAGGATTGGTATTATGTGTAGAGTATCTTCCTAACCACATGGAAGACTTTTGATTAATGGCAGCGTAATATGTCATAAACCCAGAAGGAGCATAACTGCTCGAAAGCTGCTCTGATTGTCAAGGTTCTGAGATTTTAGAACTTGAACTGGGTATGAGAAGCAAGTAGAAAGAGCAATTGTTTGGAGCTTTCACAATCCAAATTCTAGAAGGCACTTCACTGCAGTACTGGGTAGGTGTAAAGAAAGTGGACAAGTCTTTCTGATTAGTCAGTTCTCTCATAGAACATCAAGTAAAAAGAAATTCGTAAAATAGTTATTGCCTTCTCACAAAGTAAGTTCCTCTTTTCAACAACAACCAGATTTTTTCCGTGACCCATCTTTCCTTCAGCGTTGCCTGTGATGGTGATCGCTGCCAGAGCCCGTATTCTAGAACGTCCTTTCGCTCAACGCTTCGCCTTCATTTGAAAAAGCCGATTGGAGTGCCGTCTCTAGGCACGGAGAGTCACTGCATGTCCGCGATAATCTGCTGCGATTATTGAGTAGCGCCGCGTCATTTTAAGCCGAGCGGTGGCGCAGTGCTCAACTCTGCCAAGTGCAGCGTGAAATTCAAGCCGAGGAGCGTTTGTGAATGCGGGGGTCAGGGGTATATTGAATTTGTGATGGGTTTCTTGGGAGGGCGAGACGCAGAAAAAAAAGTGGCTTACCGCTCTTTTTACAAATTGGTATAACACGAAATTCAAACATGTGCTCGCAAAGGCAGTTGAGCGTTGTTTGAACACTGTTTTGTCAAAATGGCGATGGAATGAATGCTGCAGCAATAAATTGCAATGTCACGCAAAGAATTGTGAACAGCTCAAACTGTTAAAGGACACTTCAAGCAGAAATCACCCATGCATTGAGCTTGAACAGGAGGAGCACGGACGAACAACTGTCACAGCTGAATACTGAAAGCACGCTGCTCAAACTGAAAGAAAGACGTACGAAATGAATGCATGGGTATACACAGGCCGATAGCGACTAATTGCCACACTGCATACTACATCGTGTGTGAGCAGCACTCTTTTCGTAAATGCAGCTGCGGCAGCAAGTTGTTCATGATTTCTTTGCCTACTGTAATTTTAAATAACGCTTTCGGTTGAAGCATGGCAGATATACACAGTACTCACACGAAAAGAGGAAGACGCAGTGTTGTCTGGGTAACGCATCGGCGCGAAATGCAGCATGGCGCATTTCGCGCCCTGTGGCGTTGTCGAGGTGAACTCCTGAGAGGGAGACACGATAACACACTTTTCTCTGCACCTCCCTTTCTTTGAAATCTACTTCTAAGATGCGAGTGTGAGCTCCTTCGAAAAACGACGCTTGCAGTGGCGGTGCGCTAGCTAGTGGGCATTGTTGGAATGACAGTAATGCAATCTTGCGTGTGACTGCAGAGGTGTACGCACTGGCAACACTGGTGTACACGCCGCCCATTGACATAGGACCAGCCACGAGCAAAATAAGCAAGCTTCTTAAACAATCATGCATCTCAACGAAGTTCATGATGACGAATGGATCACACTAGGCCCTAAGGATCATAATGTTCCCGTTGAAGTCGTCGAACACTATGAAGGGTTTCGCACTTTTACACTCTAAAAAAAGAGCGAGTAAAAACGGTGTCTTTTTGTCCCACAACAATATTCGTGATCTATATTGCGTTCCATTCTTGCGCTATCACCCCGTGCCCGGTACATTCCAGTAACGATCGGCATGCCCATAATCAGGGTTACAATGCATTCTCGATAGGAAAGTGGCCAGCATTGAGTTTTCAAGAAAGGAAGCGCACACAAGCCTGATGACGATTATTGTTGTGGGAAAAATATACACCTTTTTACTCGATATTTTTAGCGAGTGCAGGTGTTCTGTACTGTTTCTTCACAGTTCTATTTGTTTGTATATTGTAAACGTTTTCAGTCACATGCAGAGAAGTTTCGAATATAGCGACGCTTCTCTAATCACAATGACAAAGAATTGTGAACTTCAATGACGAGGCTAGGTCCTAATGTCCGTAATGTAGCCGGCCCGTATGAAGTTACTGGACTTTCTGACGTTTTGTGTTGTTCTGTCAAACCCATGGTTGATTTTAGACTATTGTCGAACATTTTTGTGTGCCTCACGTTAACCTATCTCTGAGGTGGACGCTGACCACAGGGCTAGGCTCTATAAGCAGTTCGAGCACTAAAAAATAAAAGGTGCAAAGAATGCCCAGTGGCGAAGGTCAAAAGTGGCGAGCTTAAAAAGCAGAGCAACATTGCCCCACAGGGATTCTTATTGGCGTTGTCTACTTACATTATCCAAACAGTGGCAGTGTCAACGGTTTCTACTTCGTGCATTACCTAGGCCGAAATTAGATTTCATTCCAGATTTCTTGTGCAAAGCCTGAAGGATTTGCGCACTAAATAACGCCTTGCTTGGTATAATACTCTGTATATGAACCGGCTCGTATTCGCCCCGCCGCGGTAGACTAGTGGCTAAGGTACTCGGCTGCTGATCCGCAGGTCGTGGGCTCGAATCCCTGCTGCGGCGGCTGCATCTCCGATGGAGGCGGAAATGCTGTACGCGCGTGTGCTAAGATTTGGGTACACGTTAAAAAACCCTCGGTGGTCGACATTTCCAGAGCCCTACACCATGGTGTCTTTCATGATCATATGGTGATTTTGGGACGTTAAACCCCCATATAATAACGAGAACGTAGAATAATGTCCAAACTTCCATATTTCCTCTCACTTCTTTTCTTGCCCCGAAAGCACATACGCACACTTTTCTACCACATTATTGTCACTTGGCGCATGCAACGGCAAAAAAAAAGAGAGAGACAAATGCGGAGAACGGATTGCATGCCAAAGCTTTCCCGAAAAAATGGTGGAGCTTCCCAAGATTTACTTCCACCTCTACCTGAACTTAAAAGCGCGCCCTCTCTAACTAACGCAACTTTTTAGCGTGCCGCCAAGGAAAGAAGCCGTTCGTGTCTTCAGCTGAGAATGAGTAAAAAGACGCTAACAGAAAAGTTCCTTCGTACACTTGTCGACTAGGAGTGCGTACTTGTTCCCGAAGCTATACGAAATAACATGGCAACCAAATGTACTCCAGTCCTTATTTGATGCATGGTTTTGGTAAGTAGCAGTGGTGTTGCTTCACTACCGCTGCAATATCACAAATAATTAGAACTTATCAGATGTTCTCATGTGCGCGATTCCTCCACTGTCGTTACAAATATATGATCCCCATAGAGAAAACATGTTACTTTTATGATAACATCTAAAGTGACTGACAACGGCACCGTGGTTCTGTGTACTTGCTTGTTCTGTTTTTTTAGCGTTGTTTTTCACTTCTAGCCATGAACAAATGTCCTAAATGCGTAACCTACTAGTTGTCCACCTCAATTATTTTACTTGCAAGACGAAAGATAATATATCGTAATAAACTCTAGAATGTGTGCTAAGGAGACAGAAAACATTTCTCTATGACTGGCTCATTTCGATAAAAGCATCTATATAGATCCGCAAAAGACAATACATATCTTTGGGGCAAAACACTTTGGCGTCAAGGTCGTCACAATGATTAACATCATGGCTTAGGCCAACTGTTTATTATTGCCAATAAATGCAGGTGCGTACATTTTCCGCTTAAATATTCAAGTCCACTTGAGGGAAGTGTCAACAATTGAAAAAAAATTAATGGGTTAACGTCTGAATCTTGGCTGCAATGCCTCAAGACGAAAAAGAATTAGCTCTTCCGGAAGTAGAGAGCACGGTTCATTTTCTCTTTTATAGAAGCACACTAGCAAAGCTCTCTCGAGATCGTGTGAATTAGAGAGAAACAGTGATAATGAACATGAAATTTCATTGTTGTGCCAATTTCTTTATGGCTACTGTTGGAAACTGCGCGAAGCGTACCTCTGCTGATTTGTCTGGCAGTTTGGCCGAGCGAATGACCAGGTTCATTTCAGTGCTGAGGGAACAGACTCGGCAGGAAAATCAAATAATGCACGCTGTTGTGAAAGTGACTGAAAATATAAGCCGACTGAGTCTCGAACATGTAAAGCCAGACACTGACATATCGTGAACATTCATTCACTGAAATTTACTCGAAGACATAGGAAAAAGAGGGGAAGCATGGCATCATTTCTGTTGGAAACCACCAACAGATAGTATGAACAGTGCGTATACGCTCACATAATCAAGCCTTGAATAGAGTGAAAACAAAAACATTCTCAGCTATTTTAGTAAGAGAAAGTTGTTGCTAAGAGAGCTCATCGTGGGCTTACCAGGAACGTTGGCTAAAGGAAAACCTATCGATGAGTGCACTGGGTTACATATGCTCTAACAGAAAGTCAGCTCTCAAGTTAGGTCACAGTGGTAGATATTCTCGGAATGAAAGTGCGCTTATGGATGTGGCGATCGTAGTAATGCACGTTACATTCGTTAGCGTATTCCCATTGAGTGGAACAACTCTTTACTATAGCTTCCTGACTCAGAGCATTAGGAATGTAATCTTCCCTATAATGCTACCAAGTGGAGTCAATATTGGAATTACAGTTGGCGTTAGCCAGGCATAATGACTATGTGATAGGTTAGCATATTTAACGTTTATTGATTTGGTATGAAATCTGATAGCCAGCACTATGCCCTAGTTCAAGTTTCACAATTTTTACGCCTGTAAGAAGTCTTTTTCAAAAGTGGTTGGAAGACCTGTTGTGGCTCTGTCATGGAATACTTGATCGCTACGTGGAATCCTCAGATTCAACTCCTGCTGGGAGCTTGATTTTTATTGTTTGCATTCATCTGGTATACGGTGCCCATTTCAGTTTCTCTTAACGCTATTACGTCTAAAATAATGTCTCCTCACAGTTTTCGGGTGGATATGAGCTGTAAATCATCTCTACCACATATTTACGTACATTTGTCTTGTAATATACGGGTATTGTGCAACACGTGTTTGGAGGAAATGGTTAGACGAGGTAGGGACCGGATTTTTGCGTTAATCATGTCGAGACAAGAAGTGATATTTTTAAAACTGTCTTACACTCCCATACCAATTTGGGTCCTCACCAAGAGAAAGAGGCAATCGCGAAAGCACCCAGACCTAATTAGATAGATAGATAGATAGATAGATAGATAGATAGATAGATAGATAGATAGATAGATAGATAGATAGATAGATAGATAGATAGATAGATAGATAGATAGATAGATAGATAGATAGATAGATAGATAGACAGATAGATAGATAGATAGATATGAACGCCCTAGGTGCATGTAATGCACTAAAAATACTTCCAGTTCTGAAACTACAATCAGCCGGCTTATTAGAAATTCAACATCTCAAAAAACGTTCTCTTGACTGCATCTTCCGAATGACAAAATTTGTAACTTCCGAAACAGAAGTTTGTAACTACAGTGCTAGGGGTCAGACTTGCAATGGAATATATAGAAACAATGATGGGAGAAAGTTTTAAACACCAAGAAAACACTGCCTGCACCGTACCAGATGAGGATGGACCAATTAGCTCAGTGGCTCCACTGGCACGACGAGAGTGGGTAAAAGTAGAGAAAAAGATTTCTAATAGCGCATCAGCAGTCCCGGATGGCATTCCAATCATGCTAATAAATCAACTAGTACCAAACTCTAAGCAAACATTAGGAGAGGCAGTGAGCAAAGCAATAATGGACGGTGAAGCTCCCCATGAGTGGAAACTAAGCAGGATGAGCATAATCTATAAAGGAAATGGGGACAGTATTGATATAAACACCTAACGTCCTATAACAGTGACATCGGGGGTTTACAGGCTGGTGATGTGGATAGTAAAGGAAAGACTACAGACATGGGTTGAGATTGAGGGGGTGCTTAGAGAACTACAAAATGGGTTCCGTAAACGAAAGAAGTTGGAAGACATTCTGTTTTCATTGATTCAGTCTATTTAAATAGCGGAAAAAGAACACAGGTCCCCGTGGCCGGCATTTCTAGATATCAAGAGAGCTTATGATAGTCTCATTCAAGAAGTCTTGTGGGGAATACTGTACATACTAGATGTGGAAGATGAAATAACTAATCTGCTAAATAATATATATGAAAGTAACAAGGTAGTTATCAATTGGGAAGAACATGTATCGGAGCCTATAGAGATATAACGCGGGCTTCGACAAGAATGTCCCTTGTCACCCTTGTTGTTTATGCCATATCTCCAGGGAAAAGAATTTAAATTAGAAGGGATATTTCCAGAGCTAGAAGCCAAATTACAGGGGAGTTAAATCGGATTCAGCCTCTCTTTTGCCAAGCAAGGAAACCACATTGAACAGTCATTACCAGCATTGATGTATGCAGATGATATAGTATTAATAGCCGACAATACGGAAGATTTGCAGGGTTTGACAGTTATCTGTGGTAATGAGGGAGATAGGTTGAATTTGAAGTTCAGCAGGGAAAAATCGGCAATCATGATTTTTAATGAGAACAAAGGCAGTGAGCATAAGATACAGGAAGTCAGATGGGATGGGCATGGTTTGAGTTCAGGGAAGCTAGCAGCAACATAGAATTTGATTAGCGATTGAGAAAAATAGGAGAGGAGCATTGGGCTAAGGAATTTTTTGCTACTTGTACATGAAGAATGTTCATAATAAATGAAGGAAGCGAACTAAAAAGTTGTCAAGCAAGTATTTAGACAACAGCAGAATACCAAGCCAAAAGGAAACATTGGTTAAGAAGAAGATGAAGGACACAGAGAGGGTCATGTGGGAGATGGGAATGCGTACAAAATAATCATTGGAGACCTACAAAACGTTTAAGAAAGAACACGCAAGGAAAAAGATCTACGTCAATTCTCGGGGTAGTTCTCTGCTCTTCGAGGCTAGAACGGGAGTATTGCGGATCAAGACGTACAGAGATAAGCACGAAGGCACAGGCACGGTACGTAGTGCGTGTGGAGAGGAAGAGGAAACGGCTGAACATTTTATAATGTTCGGTAAAAAACTCCGCCCTACAGTCGAAGGTAATGGCTATGAATTTTTCAAACCATTAAGGTTTAGGGAGAATGAAGGAAATATAGACTTTAAACGTGTAAAAATAACCAGGAGGAGACTAACTGATTTGTGCGTACAATCGAGGTGTGAGTGAAATTCAATCCTTAAGCACGTAGTTATAGTACTTAATTTTATGGCTAGGTGGTGTGAGCCACCACCCGATCTAAAGGGCGCATCCAGATACATCCAATATATGATGGAAAGCTGCAAGATGGCAGTATTTATTGTGTTCACTAGGTCGACGAACGGACGGATGGACAGACAGATAAATGGGTTGACATACATAGATACGTACATACATACATACATACATACATACATATATACATACATACATACGTACATACATACATACATACATACATACATACATACATACATACATACATACATACATACATACATACATACATACATACATACATACATACATACATACATACATACATACATACATACATACATACATACATACATACATACATACATACGGTCGGATGAATGGACAGACTGAAACACAGACGGACGGACGCGGCCAATGAATGAGTCACGGTTTGCCGATAAAACCTTCGAAGCCCGCCGCATCTGTCTAGTGGCTTAGGTACTCGGCTGCTAACCCGCTGGTCGCGGGATGGAATGTCGGCTGCAGCGGCTGCATTTTTGGTGGAGGTGAAAATGCTGTAGGCCCGTGTGCAGAGATTCGGGTGCACGTTAAAGAACCCCAGCTGGTATAAATTTCTGGATCCCTCAACTACGGCGTCTCTCAAAACCATATGGTGATTTTGGGACCTTAAACTCCACAGATCAGACCAAAATTATTCGAAGCTTCACCCCACTCATGATCATACACTCCGTGGACGGGCTGCAATTCTTTTCGCCCTCTGCCTTACTTCCAGAAAAAGATACAGTTCAGTGAATGTTTGACTTCATACTTTTACCATAGCTTAGCCACCATCTCCGAAGTCTTGGTGTTCTCTTGACGCAACTAATTGCTTTGAGAAGCGTGCCACAACCTTTTCACTTAATGTGTACCAGTGCAATTAGTCTGGCATTTCTTTAGGATGAAATCACCCGAAAGTAGCGTGGCGGCACCTAATCACTGTGTCGGCTGAGTATCGAGCACTGACTTTTAATGTTTACTCGAACTTCGCATGGCAATCATAATCGCCCTAATATTTCTTTTTGAGATACAATTGTCTATCCTGTTCGCACTTGCATGTGCCACCCGATCTGGTGTTCAAAGTTTTATGAGCCCCAAATCATAAAACAAAATCTTGCAAATAGACTCAATCTTGCAAATCTCGTTTACGGATAGATGAATTTCCGCAGCTCACTCATCAGTTCGAAACTAGACGGCGGCAAAATACTTTGGCCGTCTCCCTTACGTCGGCGTCCTTCTGTCATGGCCTTCGGCAGCACTGCTCAACATCCGCGTCGCGTCGTCTGCTCAACGTCCCCGCAGCAAATGTTTGAAGCAGACGGAGATTCCAGAAAAGTCAACATATTGGCACCTGTGGGGGCCGTTTCCTTCCACCTCTATTCTATCACATCGTCTTCCTGCGCTATGTGGCCCGTTAGTTTACAACGCACGCATTTAACTACATTATATTTACGTTCTGAACCTTCCACGTTTCCACGTTTCCATTTTGCCACGTTTCTAAGATTCATTCTCCAAATCTCGCAGACTAGGCTTAGCAAGCATGTATAAGCAAACACAGCTAATTTCTTCGTTAAAGACAGAACATACCTTATGCTTTGTCCCCCACATGAGAAAACAAGAAGCAGTAGCTAATTTCACCGTTTAAATATTGCTGTTAAAACATTGGGTGAGAGTCAAACGCATATTTGAAAGGAAGCGGGAGGTCACGTCTCTATGAATGCTGCCATGTGGGCTTCATATCTCAGCCAACGCCTCCTCTAGAATGATGCCTGCGACATTGCACGCCTTTCCATGGAGACGGCAGGTTAAGTTCCTAACAGTTCAGTACTTTCTCAGCAAGGAGCCCTCGCAGCCGACACTACTACTTACGCTCAATTTGGAAGTGACACCATCACAAAGACACGACGGTGTTGCCTCCGAGACGGCATTGGACATTGCTTTATTCTCGCAGGCGGCAAGCTTTAGAACGGCCGCCGCAGCGAGCTCTCCCAGCCGACAATGTTTGAGGGAGCGGAAAAGGAGAGAAGAAGAGATGGCCGGGAACCAGCTTTTCGCCTAGAGCCGCAGGCATCTTTCCAGAGGAGTCGTCGCCTCAACTATGGCCCTGGCCGCTTCGTTGTCCTGGTGCAACTGGCTTTGAGAAGGCTAGTTGCGGTCACGCTTGCAAACATGGTATCACCCGCGTGCCACTGACGAAAATTGTCTATAAATCAGAGCAGGGAGCAGACAGCTGTTCGCTGTTATTCAACTCCTTCCCTTTTCGATGATGAAAAGAAGGCCCATTTTCTAGAGTGAATCGGGAGATTAGTTCATTACAAAATTCACAAGGCGGAAGCATCCAAAAGCATGTCATAATGAGTGCCGCCCTGAAGGGCCTGGAAGCACGTGCCGGTCATTCTTCACAAAAACTGCATCGTATTGATGCACAAGAACCTTCAAGCAGCCAGTATAGGAAGAACGAAAGAAGTGAAATTTAAGGCCTCGTTTTTAAAACACGATATTAATCAGAAAGCATAGACAGAGGATCATTTTTGACGTGGTGCCTAGCATAAAAATTAATTTTTATTGCTACGTTGTTTTTTTTTTGCTTGTTAGGTCAGACGGACACCAGCCTCATAAAGATAGCGCTTGATTGAACGACTTGGTGTGGGATACAGTGGTTTCGTGTAAAACTTACAGCCAAAAAAGGAAAACGCTGGACGAAGAAAAGGTCTCACACGCCACATGCACCTGTTGTGTTACCTGATCCTGTGGTGTTTATATGCATCTCTTCGCTCCGCAAATTTATATTTGCACTCAAATTTTATAGTCGGTAAGAACCTTATTGGTAGTCCGGCAGAGCTTTCGTCGAACGGGGCTTAGGTCTCCCGCGTGGGGAATTCAAGAGCTTGCCTGACCGCCACCGCGAGGGCCTGCTGGACGGCCCAGACTTGGTCGCCGAGGCTGGGGCTGCGTAGGGCAGCAGCCCATCACGGCGGAGGGGTTCCGATTTAGCGCCTTACGGATTTTTGGCACAATTCAAGAGCATGTGACTCAATGTGGCCACTTCAACATGGCAGATATTGCATATATTCATCGGATATCTATTGGGGTATAGTTTGTTAAACAGCGATGGGTTGGGATACGTGTGCCTCCGCAGCTGAGGGCTGCCACATGCATAAAAAATACTAATGAGCCCGCCAGCCATCCCCTTACGCGGGTGTCTCCACAGTATCCTTCACTTAAGAGTAATAGGCGGCTTCGTTTACTTTGTTCGTAGCGTCCACTTGTCAATCACGTGAGCCCCTTCAGAGTAGAAAACATGACAACAGCATATTACTTATTCTTTATGCAGCATGAGAACTGCTCAAATTTTGACATAATAAATAATGACGTCAAAGAGAGTGCTGTATTTTGCGGTCGGCTCAACAGTGGCTATGTTATCACACAGGACCTCTGTTATTGCTCAACAAAGGTTCAAAGCAATTTTTCGGGGTTTTAAGAAAGGCCCCGCTGGTGGTGGAAGCCTTCGATAGGGTACCGATGCCGAAAGCAAGGTGAAACGCACACCTCACTTTATTGCGAAAGCGCCGACAATCGAAGCAACGCCAGCTCGGTTCGCCACAATATTGCAGGTATCTCCTATTTCCTTCGGAAGCTTCTTTCTCTTATTTTACTCCTCCACAGTTAATTTCGAAAATGTATAAACTTTTTCTTTCATAAAACACAAACACCTAAGACTCAAAACAATGCTGAACTACGCTGCTAGCCTGAAAGGGGATAGCGACGTGGTGCGTTTATTCTTAATAGCTTGCAATTGTATATTCTAATGTTCTATGCTTCTGAATATATAATTATTTGCTGATTTTTGGCGTTTTTTAAGAAGAAAGATTGTTCTATCCTGCATGCCTACTTGATTTCGCATACGAGTTGATCCTTTCTATGCTATAGGCGCTCAGTTATTTAAATAACGCGAATAAATATCCAAGATAGGTATTCTCAGCTTTATCTTCAAACTTCAAGTAGTGTACCATCAGTCATGGGGATTAAGCGCTGTTTTTAAACTAAACAGTGCATGTTGCGCTGCTTCAGTCTTCTTTTTACTGTCCTGGTTTTGTAGCTGCACTATTTAAAGGAGTGGTATGGCCCCTTCACCCGCCAAAGCCTAAGTAAATTTCACTGTTTTTAAAAGCAAGTCTTAATAAAATACATTTTTGTGATCCTGGTTGTCCATAACTATCCCAATTGTTTCACGCCTGATTTCTTTGTTCTTCTAGAATGGCGAATTGTGACTATTTACACTTCACGGCTAGCTGGATATCAGCTTTTATTATTTTCGTTGCTTTATCTCGATCATGCAGTCATCGGCCATCTTTCAAGGTTAGGTCTGCAACTGTATTTAATTGAATACAGTTTGCTTCTTTTACATGCGATTTTACGCCACTTATTAGAGCATCGTGTACTATTGCTACTTGCGGAATTTTTTCCCTAGGAAAAGTAACCATAATAATGTTGATCAACGCATGGATGGCGTGACTAAACTGAAACTCTACATATAACCGAACATGTGGCTGACAAAATAGAAACACCACGATGGAAATGAAAGGGCTGCAAGTATTACACCCTGTGCACTGATATGGGTAAAATGAGCATCGGCATGAATAAAATTGATCGGTGCATCGGGATTTACGTTCGCGTTAATGAACATGCCAGGAATATCAGTGGAGGCCACGCTCATTCAAGAATAAATTTGTATGTTCACGTTTGCCCGCTCAAGCATAATGCGTGATCTCAAAACAGTCTGCAGGGGTCCCAGCCATTCTGCCGTTATTTGCGTAAGGCTATATGAACAAGTGCAATGAGCAGCAAACATAAAACGTAGAAAGAAAGGAGCGACTGATGCAACATGAAAACACTCGCAAAACTTAGTACCCCAAACTATATTGCCCAGAAAAAGTCAATGCTCCGTTCAGACCTGATAACAATGGCACATCTGGACAAAATTGTTAAAGTGCGCAACACTTCTGGACTTTTGCGACCTTTGTCACTACTGCGGTAGCATAGTATTTGTCTAGTTAACATCCACACCTTTCTTCATTATTCTTCAAAGACGGAAAATGTAATGCTACCGCGTTACTTGCTCCTATACTGCATTACACGCATACATGTAAATGTATGCATTACCTTCAGTCGCAAGGCAATGATTTTTCAGTTTTTTTTCTAACAAGCATGGCTTCACTCTGACATTGTTTTTAATTGTTAAATGAAACACTTCATAGGCACTCTATGAAGTGCCTCATGGGCAGGGACTAAGTAAGAGTTTGCTCTGCATAATTGTATCATGCATAACCTATACATACACGTGTGATGCTTGAAGCGATGGCGATAAACTGCATACGACTGTACCCTCCGCCAATTTTAGGTGACTGCACACTGCCCTTGTAAGCGGCAAACAAGGCTGATACTAGAAATAAAGAATGCACTCTTCGGCAGAAAGGCTGAAAATTGCCAACTCTAAATGAATGAGTTACTTCGCCCATGTGAAAAGGCAGAAGGGCAGGGATTCTTACGCCATACAGTTCTTGCTTTAAAGCGTCGAGTTGCATTAGTATGCAAATGAAGGGGGCCAGGAGCTAGATGGCTCAGGTTCTCTCTCACTCTAAGCAGAAGCGAAAAATTTTGGAATGTAATGCATGTACATGCTTCTTGCAGTGTACGCAGTTATAATGTATGCTGTGTTTATTCACCACACAGCTTTACAGCAGTTGTCTGGTGGCTGAGGTACTCGGCTGCTGACACGCATGTCGCGGGATAGCATTCCGGCTGCGGCGGCTGCATTTCCAATGAAGGTGAAAATGTTCTAGGCCCGTGTTCTCAGGTTTGGGTAGACGTTAAAAACCCCCAGGTGGTCGAAATTTCCGGAGCCCTACACTACGGCGTCTCTCATTTTTGTATATGGTGGTTTAAGGACGTTAAGCTCCACATGTCAATCAATTGGACGCAGAGTTAAAGTAATTTAAGTTCAGCACTTTTTAATACAATTTTTAACCAACGTTCACTGTTTCACGGGATAGCCATATGTTTTCGATGATTGACCACTGCTAGCGGCTACGGTGGTCGTTCGGGAATATCACAATAAAACGAGGCACTCAGCTGCTGACCCGCACGTCGTGGTTGGATTCCCAGTCGCGGCGACAGTATTTTCGATGGATCATTTTAGCGAGCGATGCTTGACGCCTCTTTGAAAGCAACAGTGCAAGGTGATGACAGGGAGCACGTGCAAAGTGTCTGTTGTGCGTTCTCAGGACTTCCACAGCCATAGGAGTTTATGTACCGGATAGTCACCAGCAATTGCAGTTCTTGCCTATATTGACGTACATCTGGGCAGACCAAAGCACAGTCTCAGTGCTTGGGCTTGTGCTGCCTGTAGAACACGAACATTGGTCCTGCAGGTATTGCGAAGCACAGGAAACTATATATCAGGAAACCGAGCTCTGTAGAGTTCCATCATTGCATCTACTGACATGCCCCACATCTTTCCTGCCAGGAACGAGAACAATTGGGAAATAGTGGTTAGGCGCTTCTTCATATAAGCCACATGCGGACTCCAACAGAGGTCCCTATCAACAATGATGCCCAGAAACCGGTGGGTTATGGTGTAAGAAATGGGTCACCCACAGATTGAGGTGACATAAGGGGTCATTGCTTTGTGAGTGAAGGCCACCAGCACACACTCTTCTGGTGATATGCTGAGACCTTGTTTGAACAAGTAGTTGGCAATCGCAGTTGCTGCTCTTTGAAGCAGGGAACGTATCTGAGGACGTGTGACTGCCGAAGTCCAGACACAGATGTCGTCTGCGTATATTGAGATTTTAATGGTACTTGGCAAGTATTCAGCAACGCCAATTAGTGGAAGATTCAATAGCGTCGGGCTAACAACTCCGCCTTGAGGAACACCCCTGGAAGTATAGTGTTGCGAAGTTGGGCCAACTTCTGTTTACACAAAAATTGATCTTGCAGCCAGGTAACGCGAAATTAATCGAAAGACTCGACCACGAAGGCCAACTACCACAAGAGCACTCAAAATGGCTTCATGTAGTACATTATCATACACACCTTTCACATCTAGAAACAAAGCTGTAGATAGTCGCTTACGGGATCTTTCGTGCTGAACGTACAAAACTAGATCAACGACATTGTCAATGTAAGAGCGGTTGCGTCGGAAACCAGCCATGGAATTCGGATAAATCTTGTAGTATTCAAGATACCACTCCCGGCGGCCTAGTATCATCCATTCCATTATCTTCCCTACGCAGCTGGCCAGTGCTATTGGGCGGTATGAGGCGAGTATGAGTGGGGATTTGCCCTGCTTCAAGATGGGTAACAAGCGGCTTATTTTCCAGTCGTCAGGAACCTTGCCATCTTTCTATGAGATGTTGTAAAGGCTCAACAGTTATTTCGTTGCACCTTCCCCAAGGTTGCACAAGGCTCAGTACCGAATACCACCTGGTCCCGGAGAAGTTAAACGCCTGCAGAGAGCTAGTGCCGCCTCGAGCTCCTCTATTTAAAAGAGAGGTTCATGTGGTAGTCACGGAAACAAGGGACGTCACCTCTCACTGGGTTTTATCAAAGTCATATGATGTGAGTGAGTAAGTGAGTGAGTGAGTGAGTGAGTGAGGATGTTGTTGGGGGAATTAGTCAAAACCCTTTTATTCTGTCCAGCAATACACGATAAGGCGTCGACCTGGCTAATCCCACGATGGGGCCGTCAGGTCTATGACCTGCCGGCCCAATCACAGGCACACTGGATGGCCGGAATTCGGTCTTCATACAGTGCGTATAAGCTTTGTATAAGTGTGTTTTACTTTTCCTTGGTGAGCGTCGGGCTCGCTCAATGATTAACAGTCCCAGAATATATAAGACAAAGTAACAGGCTCATTACAGGCTGCAGAATAGCTGTTCGTGAAAATGCACAGAGATGGGCAATTGAGAGTCGCCGCATTTGGGTTGGCGCTTGTGCTGAGCGCCACCGCCTGCTGTCTTCTTAGCTTATTATGAGTCGGTGGAAAGACCGTTGTCTCTAAGTAAAGCGTTTACTGCTTTCATTGTGAGTGCTACCTCTATTCTAGGAGCAGATCCTTCGATCCGACGGTAGCGCGGCGGGTAAAGTCACGTGCAGCCTCGTGAGCCGACTCGTTGTGGTTAAGAGGAATCTCCTGGATCGCCCCTTCGTGGGCAAGGAACTAAAAGATGGAGTGTCTGAAGCTTCCAATTTTGTGCGCTTTTCAAAAGTATAACTACCTGCTAAGCTACCCGGCCTTTTGGGAAGCCCAAACCGCCGCCTTCGCCCCACTATAGACGTTCTTTCCGACCATCTTGCATGGCGAGTCCAATGGCCACTTGCATGGCCAGCTCAAGGTCTGTTGTCCGAATTGATGCGCAGTTGACGCTTTTCCTAGCGAATACACGACAAAAAACCACAAAAGCCTTGCGATCTCAGTACGCGGCAGCATCCAAGAATCATGCGTCGATCTTGCCCTCGGGGAGTCCTTTTAGTATCTTCGAAAGCCTTACCTTCTAACGGCCTCTGTTGTGCACAGGTTGTGTGTGTTTGCCTAAGACAATTCAAAGGCAAAATATAGTTTCTTTCGTGGTTAATTCTTAATCACTTATTCCATTGAGACAATATTGTTATTAAGGTTGCGATTCAAAAGAAAAATGCATTTCATCATGCGATTGAGAAAAATAACCCCGAGTAGTGTAAAATTTGTCTTCGCTCACACTGAAGTGAGGCATTCATGATGAACCCCACTGGTGAAAGTCGAAACCAAAAAGAAATGTGGCAGATTTTACGTACAGTGGCAATCGATAATATGTGAAGCACAAATGAGGAAGGATGATATGTAACTTTGAGATCAGCACAACGTTACGAGGCGGACGTAAATAAGGCCGTACATGACTTCCATCCCATGAATATCACGTTTCCGTATGGCATTTAGCATCGTCGTCTCTTCACGTCATGTGACACCAAATTTAGTATCACGTTACATGATATGTGTAAGAAGTGAAACGGCCGCGAGCACGCTATGAGTGTATTATTTAGTCACGCTTTGCATCAACGCATGTCACAATTATCACGTTTGGACGTGTCATTTACATTCGTCTTCTATTCACATCATGGAATACCAAAATTGGTGTACGTGGAGCTAGCGAAACGGCTGCGAGTGCACCATGAGCATAGCATGTAGTCATATTTTACATGACACCCATATCCAGATTATCATGTTTGGACGAATCATTTGCCTACGTCGTCCATTCTCGTCACGAAATACCAAATTTTGCGTATGTGGAGCTAGCAAAATGGCCACGAACGCGCTATGAGCATAGCATGTAGTCATGTTTTACATGACACACATATCTAGGTTATCGCGTTTGTACGTGTCACTCAGTTTTGTCGTCTATTCACGTCAACTAATACCGAATTTTGTATATGTGAAGCTAGCGAAAGGGCTGCGAGTGGATTATGAGCGTGTTATGTTGTCATGTTCTCCCATGACACTCATGTCATGATTATCATGTTTGAACAGGTCATGTAACTTATTAATTATTAACGTGGAGTAACACAAAATTTATGATTGATTGATGATCGATATTTGGGGCTAAACGTCCCAAAAACCACCATATTATAATAAAAGACACCGTGTTGGAGGGCTCCGAAAATTTAGACCACTTGGTGTTCTTCAACGTGCACTCAAATCTGAACACACGGGCCTACAACATTTTGGCCTCCATCGGAAATGCAGCCGCCGCAGTAGGGATTTGTTCCCGCGACCTGTGGGTCCGCAGCCGAGTACCTTAGCCGAGTACCTTAGTTAAGCTATATATATATAGGAGGGCCACAAAAGCAGCAAAGGAAACCTACTTTAATAACACACTCCCCAATATGTTAGTCAACAACCCGAGACAATTTTGGAGGGTGGTGTATAAAAAAGATACTCATGAAATAACACTTAAAACTTCGGACGGGGTAACCCATAAAGATGATTGCGCTGTTATTCCCTGTGACACCTTCGCGGCGGCAGTGTCAGGTCTCCTCAACAAAGGTTCAAACCCTGTTTGTCAAGCTAGTGGTTATCTCCCGATGGAAGCAATTCGTTTTGATACAGCAGGTGTACAAAAAATAATAGAATATCTTAAAGTCTCGTCTTCCGCCGGAATTGACAACATTACTTCCAAGTTTTTAATCAACACTAAAGTCTACAGCGCCATAATCTTAACAAAAATATTTGAGCAATCTCTGGAAGCGGGCTGTCTTCCGGATGATTGGAGTGTGGGAAGAATTATTCCATTCTTTAAGTCAGGTGATAAACTTTGTCCGGAAAATTACAGACCAGTATCAATCACTTTGATACCATGCAAAATAATGGAACACGTAATTTATTCGCAGCTTGTAAAATGTTTAGAGGACAATTCTTTCTTTACTGATTCGCAGCATAGATTTCGTAAAACCTTTTCCTGTGAAACGCAACTAATATGTTTTATACATGATTTGCATTCTATTCTCGACAACGGCACACACATTGACTGTATCTTTTTAGATTTCTCAAAAGCGTTTGACAAAGTACCTCATAATTTACTCATTTTAAAATTACGGAGCCTCAATATAGATGATAACGTCCTCGCGTGGGTGATTGCTTTTCTCTGTAACCGTTCCCAATTTGTAACTGTTAATAACTTTGATTCGCCCAGGGTCCCGGTTGGCTCTGGGGTCCCACAGGGCTCCGTGTTGGGACCATTGCTCTTTTTGGTCTATATAAATGATTTGCCTCTAAACATTACTTCTTCAGTGAGTCTTTTCGCAGATGACTGCGTAATTTATCGGGCAATTAAGGGACATTCAGACGTTCTAGATTTGCAGGCTGATATGGATCGGGTTCAGGAATGGTGTGAGACTTGGGGCATGGCGTTAAACGTTAACAAATGCAAGTACATGCATGTTAACCGGCACAGCACTAGTATCATGTCGTATCATATTAATAATGTTCTTCTCGAAGTAGTAAATTCTTATAAGTATCTAGGTATCCACATAACTTCTACATTGTCTTGCAAGACACACATTGAATATATTGCAGGTAAAGCTAATAGCACGTTGGGTTACCTTCGAAGAAATTTTAATCAGGCACCCGTTTCCTTGAAACTCTTACTCTACAAAGTATTGGTACGTAGCAGATTAGAATATGCAGCATCTGTTTGGGACCCTGGTCATGACTCGCTTATCTATGAATTAGAACGAGTGCAGAATCGGGCAGTGCGCTTCATCCTTTCAAATTACCATCGCACTTCGAGCGTCACATCAATGAAAACTACACTACCATTACCCCTACTGTCTCTTCGTAGGAAAGTGTCTCGGCTGTGTATATTCCATAAAATTTACTTCACCAATCCGTTACTCAGAAGCAGATTATTGGCCCAACCAACTTACGTTTCCACTCACATTGATCATCGCCATAAAGTAGGACTTCCTTTAGCGCACACCAAGTGTTTTCATAATTCATTTGTTCCAAAAACATCTGTATGTTGGAATCATCTTCCTTGTGATATTGTTGGTATAAAAGATGCTGCTTTATTTAAAATTGCCGTCACTAATTTTATTTGTACGTAGCCTCAGTTCAACCCTGTAACAAGCGACGATTGCAATTTTTCTGTTGATGTATTTTGCTTTGTATGCTGTACATGTATGTATGTACCCACTCCCCTCTCTAATGCCCTCGGGCCTTGAGGGTAACTGAATAAATAAATAAATAAAGCTAGTGGAACGACCACGGGCGCATTAAGAGCGTGAAATGTAGACATTTTCTCACATGACATGTATCTCATGATTATCATGTTTGCACCAGTCATGTACCGTGTAAAAAATTACTCTGAGGTGGGAGGAACATGCTTGTCTCCTAGCGTCCCCCCTATTTGGAGTAAATATCGCTTGGGACCTCCGGAGCAAAGTGTTTACCCTGCTGGTGGCACCATCGAACCACTTTTCAATGATATTTTACTCCGGCCAGCCGGAGGAATTGCGTGGCGCCGCGGAGCATTTTTACCGGCCTTTCGGAGTGACTATGTGGCACTTATGGAGCATTTTTCACGGTTTGTTCACTCCAGCTATCCGAAGCTTCTGCGTGGCGCCTCCAGAGTATTCTACAGATGTCCTTACGTCACCCGGACCGATCTTCAGGGAGGAGAATCAGCATTTTTAAATGTTTGTGCCTCTATTTATTTATTCTATACTGTTCGTGTCACGCGTTGGTTATATGAAGGAATTATTAGATGAAATGCAAGCACTGCAGAGTTTAAGTGTATTTTTCGACAGAGCTCTAGCAGACAAAATTCGGGAACTACTTGAGTTCATAATCTTTCATTTATTCAGAATAGACTGCCGTTTCTCATTGAAGACGCAGCATTTAGAAAAAGAAGACAAGAAGAAACAAACACAAGAAAACCCACTAACAACAAAAAACATAAAAACAGGTCACATAAAGCTCACAGCACTCAGGTTGTAAGTGCAGCGCTTCAAAATGATGCAAAACAATGCACGACAAACGAAGAAAGCATGAACACTGAAAATGTCCGTTCGCCAATCGCGAAGAATCTTGCACCAGCTTTAATGACATGCAAGGGTTCCTCTGATAACTTCCTGCATAATTTGGCAAAACAAAATACACATGAGAACTGCAAATCATGTGATAGGCACGACAACAGAGGACACTGAAGCCACAGGTACCGATTAAGACCAATACAGCGTGCGATTACACGAGAACAAAAAAAAAAGACAGAACCAGCGATCTATATCTAGAAGTAGATCCCATGTACTCTGGTGTGAGACAGCGGCTGCATGAAAAAAACACATCCCCGTGACTCAAACAAAGATGAAATCTCGCTGAAGTTTTCCATATATTTCTAAATCGATAGCTCTGCGTCTGTTAAAACGATGAAAGCGTATTTTTTCTCACTAAAACGAGCAAGTTTTGATGCTCTCGAAGGCAGCATCAGGAATGTCTATCCAGATCATTTCCTAATTTTATCAATGTTACTGCTGATAATTTCTTTCACATTTTGATATGGGCTCATCGTCGAAATTCGCACAAATTAGGCCCTTCAAGTTTCTACGGTTGCGGCCTGCCTTTAAGAAAAGCGTACCTTTAAGTTAGCGTTGTTCTTGATTCTTTTTGATTTTGCATGCCCACTGTTTCGATACTTGTCGTAGTTAACATTTTTTCAAAGTAGTTATTGCATAAGTTGCTTCAACCACAAGCACAAATGAAAGAAAAGTTCACTACAGCGTAATAAAATAAGTTAGCAATAAAAGGTGCAAACATCACGCCACCTATGCAAACTGCATTTTCATCATGTACTGACAGATATAAGGGGAGGTCGACCAGTTTACTCAACTTACAGCTCCACGTAAACGTCCGGAGGTCATGGAAAGTGAGCAATGTAGAGGCGTCACGACGTGTCCTCCAGGATTGGAGAGTCACTTTTCCCCTGTCATATTCACAGGCCAGCGTTGTTGCTTCTGATATTCGAGCCAGAAATATTCAAAGAAGCGTTTTCTTTTCAGATAGAAGGTAGATGGGACCGCAAAATTTTTGAATTCTACCTGTTTGGTCTAGAAAACTTGACTCCAGTCTCCCCCCTATAGAAAAAAACTGCTTTCACAGCCATGCCATAGGGACTTAAACAAAAGAAGTGTTGCAGCTTGGTAGGTATTAAGCTGCAACACTACCATGAGCTCTGAAGGCAAATTGGTTGCAAAAGTAAGTGTTTAACCCCCCTCAACCCCTCTTCACCAGAAACGCACAGAAAAGTCGGGCGTCCTACAACACTTGTGGACTGCGTTGTGCGCCAACACACACACACACACACAAACACACACACACACACACACACACACACACAAAAGAGCACAAACTGCACCCGTTTGTGCTTCTCTCCTTGCTGCCCACTTTTCTTTGCGCGAAACGCCATCCCCAATGAAATACCAAATCACCCAACACTCGGTTCTTCTAAGCTCTACAAGCCGTTTTGCCAAGCGACCTGACACTCCCTTCTTCACTCATTACTCGCCACTGGTCTCATCATTTCCTTTCCTTCCTCTGTTTCTTGTACTGAAAGCAGAACAACCCCTGAATGGCTTAATAGTTCATACACCAATATACAATAAAAACAATTTAACCGATGTGATTGCGCGTATCCGTTCTTAAAATCTGCACCAAAAAATGGAACTACCTCAATTCACAACATTTATCCAGAATTAACGCTGCTTTCAGTGATTGATGTTGCATTAGTACCGATTACATGATAGATCAAAATAATTTATACGCAGTGGTAAACCTCAACCGGGCGTTTGTTAATATTGAAAGTGGACAAATATTACCGCTTATATATGATAACACCAAAAATACTTTTAGCCTGTTAGGCCACTTTTTAACAATTTAAAGTTTTATAGAACCAACCCGCAACTATGGAATTTTTCAAAATTTGCAAATCTAATCAGCGTTCACAATATAAGAGTGGTACAATTAAGATTACCGAAGTTATGTTGCGAAAAAGACTCGTAGGCTAAACAACGCATTATCAGAATTTCTGTTGACGTTTTTTGATACTGTGTAAAATAAGCCTATATTGAGAAGATGTTTCCTCGTAAACAAAATATTACCTAGTTTAGCACTACGTGACAAGAATAACGTAGATTTTTCACGGAGAGCTCACTCACCTGTTTTGCACCACACCAGCGACCATGGTGTTGCTCACCACTCGCGATATCACAATTTCTTGTTCGCTGTCCAGAACCATCACATGAATAAAGCTCCCACAACTTTCTTCTGTCGATAAAAATCTTCATGGCTGCTTGTAGTCACCTTTGGTGCTTAGAAGGTTTACAAAACGATTTTCTTTCGTCGAACGCGGCTGAACGCTTCGCACAATTTTCTCTGCACCGGCTTGGTCTGCGCCATGTTGGTTTGTGGGGAGCGGCATCCCGATGGCAAGGCTGCCTACGTCACTCCTCAAACCGCCAATAAATTCCTCTGAGCGATGAGCCACAGCAATTGGGGAGCAGCCACCAGGGGACAAGCGATGTGTCGGAGCATTTCGGGAGCAACTACGGGAGCCCTATCGGGGGAGTGGCCCAGTTTTTCTCTGGTTTCCTTCGTCCGGTGCCCACCGGACGAGAATGGTGGAAAACAAATGTATTTGCTCCGGTACAATGCGGTTTGAGTGAAGCCACTGGAGCAGATCGGGCGGATCATTTCCCGATTCCTCCCAGCTGGGTATTTTTTTGTTTACAGTGTACGTTTGTCTTTCATTCACGTCCAACATTACCGAATTGGGTATATATGAAGCTAAGGAAAAGACCACGAGCTTACCATGAGCGTGGTGTTAAGTCATGAATAGTCATAACATGAAAATTATGACATGCATTTCATAATTTTCATCTTAGGGTATGTGACATATGTTCGCTTAGCAGTCATGTCATATCATACACGTTTTGCTAAATGTCATGGGAACGCATTCACCACAAGATCCGCAAAGCCATAAAAAGTAAGTCATAAGATTGATGATATATTTATCATGAATTTCATGTTACTGCTAATCTATTACAATTATCATATGGTCATGTTATACCGTGTCAATTTTAGTATCGATACCGTTATCGAGACGGCCAGGATAGCTAAAGTTCGTAGGTGCCTAGACTGACAGAGAGATAGATACGCTCAATGTCGCCGAATTTCGCTGAGAAATGCTTCGCATTGAAAAGGTTTGAAATAAGCTAACGCTCCCTGGGCCACAATAAGGCACTGTGATTTCGTCACTAACACAGTTTATTGTTGTGTGGTTCAAAAAAAAATATAACACGGAAGATTCTTGCACAATGAACACTACGCTGCATATAGTACGAGCGCATTCCGCAGGAAATGCGCAATTCGGCTGCCCCGTTCTCCGCTCGTCCAGGCGGGTTCGCAAATGGCGCAAACAGCATAGCATAGCACAAATACTGACATATAAATTAAAGGAACTCTAGGCCTTTTAAAACACCACTGCTAGAGCAACGCGAAAAGCATAAGTACGACACACATAGACGGGCACTAGTGGTTGAATGCGCCACTCTGCACCCCGCAGAGACGCCTACAAATATGACACTTTACGCCAACCACGCGTGGTTGACCGCACTTCCAAGAGACTTACGAAGAGCAACTCGAGATGACTAGCGAACCGTTTTACGCGGCACCGATTGCATCCATGCGAAAGCCTCTCGAGATGGCGCACACGGATATTCACTCTGCTCTGATCAGCAAAAAATTAGTGTCTATGTTTTTTGGTTATTTTTCGTGCCAAATCTTATTTGTGTGAACTCTTAAAATAGATTACATCATTCGAGAGTGTACCGGAGAAGGCCACTAAGCGTGCGACGAAAGCGCTGCCGCATTTTTCACTCCCCGACATACCACTTCTCCCTTGTGACTGGCGATATTCTGTCTTCTGTTGTATAGATTTATCGAGATCTCGTTAGAGCCATGTTCTTTGCTCTTCGTTTTTTTTTTGCTTCAGTTGCATGGAGTGAACTTATTGTTTCTTTTCCAAGCACAACTGGTTGAGCGCTAGCTTCTGCTTATTGTAATATTTTAAAATATTTTGAAATGTGGGAAGCCGTGATTCTGGTTATAGATAAACGTTATCCTGAATACAAATGATAATCAAAGCATCTGTTTGCTTGAGCGACGATTGATCAAATACCAAGACAGATATTGAATGCTCCTTTAGTTAGATCACTGAAAGGTTGTCAAAACTGATGGATGGATAACTTGCACGTGCCATTCACAATGGTGTAGTGAGAAGCAGGCCCCCTTTTTTTAATTTCTTGTCAACTTCGAACAAACTAGGTTAATAGAGAAAGACATGTAAGTTCCCAGCCCAGTTTTCTGCCTCCTACTACAATTTGCTGTTGCTATTCAGAACATAGAGCATTCTTTCTACTTTATTTATTTGTCTATTTACGTAAAACAATATATTTACACAATGTTTATTTCTCACCAAAATATTTGATGAATTACTTCTGCAGGTAAAAGGTGCTCTTAACGAAAGCCCTTAGCCACCTTTGAACATGACAGCAGTGGCAATAATCAGCAGTACATACTCAAATAACATGCTACAGAATAAACCAATAATCCAAGTCAAGGTATGAATAACCAAGTCGAGGTTTGCCTGCATGGGTGTTTTTACGTGGTACTCCTGTCAAAGCATGACCACCGGGTCCAGGAACGCACACACACAATTTCACACAGAGCTGATCAACGTCGAAATTATCATGTGGATACGTTGGGTAGAAGAGCTCCACATTTGAAGAAACACCTGCCAATAAAGTAAGCGGCCCTAGAATAACTGCTTCCGAGAATTCCAATTCAACATAATGGGGTGAAAATGGGTAGTTTTATCTTGTCCACAAGCATTTTTTGTAAAATTAATATCGAGTTAGTGCTTCCTTAATCGTGAAAGGCCCTTGCGGGTCCAAGATGAAGCAGGCAACTGAAAAGTTTTATCGCAGAAATTTTTCATATTGTAATACTTTGCTAGTAAATATTTTCTGATACGGCCTAATTCCAAACAACTTTCGTGTCTAATGCTTTTCATCTAAAAAAGATCACGTGAAAATAAATAAAAGCTGCATGTCATAGTTGTTTTCCCGCAAAGCATCACACAATGTCGATAGTTGATCCGGCAGAACGGTATTCTGTAATGCCATTTGCTGCACGAAAATCTTGAGCAGGCTAAAAAGCTTAACCCATCACGAAACAAGGCGACTTCAAACGAAGCGCGCGCAGTCAATATTCTGCGAAAGAACCAAAACCATCTTTGAAGGCTTAGAGAGTGAGAGTCCAGACAGGCCATAATAGCTTGGGACTACCATTCCCTGCGACAAAGAATAATCCTATTTTCCCGAAGCAGAATTGCGGTATTGTAATCCCTGAGCTGCTTACGCGAAAAATCGAACGTCTCTGAGTACTTATACCGGAAATCTTAGGAAATACACCGTCAAAAACATAAACTACCAGCGGAGCATCATCGAGTGCGTGGAAAAGAACAAAAAAATGGCGTGCAGTGGGCTCATCCAAATTGAAACTGTATCTCAGATCTGCGCTCGCATTTTCATTCGAAATCCACACACAAAACAAAACTGAGTACCTGACATGGAAAAAACAGGTATATGTACAAGCGTAACAAATAATAGCAAAAGAAAACAAAGCCCCTTCCCCCCCCCCCCCCTCCAAAAAAAAAACATTGCGCAGGCTATGGGCTGTTATTGTAGTTCATGTTTTTTTTTTGTGCTAGGTGGAGACGCTGTTTTAGTCCCAATGGTCCCAGTGGGCAGAGCAGCAAGAGGTAAGGGCAGTAACATTGAAACTATCTCTAGCACAACTTAAGCGCCTTTCGTGCACTGATTTCGCCTCCAACCTATTCTCAAGGAATGTTTATTTGCAATTTAGTAGTTTTTATTTTTTAATTTTAGCATGTAACTTCGACGAGTAAAGGCTATTCATGCATCCTTAATTTAGTATACATTAAACTAACTAATAAAATAAATAATGGAACAAAGATTATATTCTAATCATTTATGCGAGCATGAATTCCAAATAAAAAAACTAGGTCAGCAATACAAGCTGTCGCTATGCACTGTCTTGTGGCTGGCTATAATGACGTAAGAAATCAGGGGCCGAATTCACAAAGCCTTCTCTTGGCTACGCACTTTCTTAGCCAAGAATTCTCTTATCTCAAGGGATTACTATAGCGCGGGTACGAATTTGACTTATTCGGTACTTAAGGGGGCAAGGAGGTCACACGATAGCCGATGAAACGGCAAGGAAAGAAGGAAGTGTGTGCCGATAATACCAAGGTAGCACCCAAAGCGTCTAACATGGAGAGTATACAATGATAGCCAATGCTTTCCTGCATCTAAGTTTCGATTTCGCGAGCGTCTGCTACAGCGCTTACGGGATGCCACGTACGTTATAATAGACGTTTTGGTGGGCTGTGCAAAGCCAAGCACTCGCCTTCCATCAACTACTGCAGCTAAAAGAAATCGCTCGATGGCCTTAAGCCATGGAGCAATCCATGCACTATCTCGCCAAGTACAAGTAAAAAACACTCCAAGTGCACCACATCAGTGAAAGCACACATAAATAGATGCCTGCAATGTTTGAAATTGGGCCTCAAATGTCTTCCCCTATTTAACGCGGCCAGTTACTTTACATTTTAATGAAGCTGCGCTGCTACCTAACTAATTCGGTGGAATTGAGCACGGTATAGTGGTGAACGTAAGGGTGTTTTGTACCTATATTAAAAGGTAGCCTTTGTTACAATATTCTTATTTCAAGACACAGGAGCGACTTTTGTGCCTGCAGACGAATTGTGCGGAAATAGATAACAGCAGTATTCAAATGAAATTGTGAGCGGAATTCCGCTGGTTCCTTGTACTGCAGCATTTTTATAAAGCCGGAATGCGAGAACGTGCATACGCTTACGCCTAGGTATGTGTCTACGTAAAACGAAGGAGACTCGTCCGGAGGTGTTTCAGTGCTAATGCTTTCCACAAAACACGGTGCAAATATTTTGTCCAGCGTTGTTTGATTGAAAAAACAAAACAAGGGACGTGTCTACTTGTCTTGAAGTCGAGAGATGTTATCACACGTGCAAAAAGGACGAAAAGAGAGAGTGACTCGCGTTTCGTCTCCGCGAAACCTCTAAATCAATAGATTATAAAGACAAATTTCTGGCCCAGCAGACGTCAGGGAAAGTTTCCTCAAAGCAGCGTCGGATGCTTGGAGAGCATAAAAAAGTGGAGTACGGGTATTATGGGAGTGACAGCCACAGAGAAAGCGAGATGAAGTGGGACTGTCTTTAGATGTGAGAATCCATGCTAATTAGGAGAGTTCTGAGTTAATGAGCCAAATTTTTATCAAATAACGATAATAGAACCAAACTGAGTATTCATCTAGTGAAAGTGACACTAGTGACAGTGAATTCATAATAGTTGATTAGCGTTGTCACAGGCCAAAATATAATTTTAATTTTTATATATATTTGGCAAACTATAAGAAGGTTGCCTACGTTAGAGCCGGCTATCCCAACATCATGACAGTAATGTACAAGGTAAATAGTTCACGGTTATACAGCCACAAGTGGCGGTTTCTATCTTCTAGCAACCTTCGGCAAACGCATTCTATTTTTCCATTTCTGACAAAGTTTCACCGGACGTTTTTGCATTTGGCTTCATTCGAAGAAATTACAATATATCAGCAATAGAGTGAATGCAAGCACTGCTGCATTGGACGAGCGGTTACAGCGCTCAGCCACAATCTAGGAGGTGCTTGGTTCGATTCGTAGAGTCACTGAGCACTTTCTTTTCTCAAGAGGTTGCCCGGCCTGACATTATGCGTGGTGGCGGGTACTAACTTTTTGAGAAGGTGGCTTTCCCACTTGCTTCTTTCCCCTGTTGCATCAGAGCATGCGACAGGCGATTTGTCTTCGCAACGCTATTATTCTCAGGTCAAGTGGTCACTGCGTCGCACAAAATACATGTCAGTGGCTCGCTCTACCATTGAATGATGTTCGTGCGCCAAGTTAAACGGCTGGTAATTGTCGCAGGGATGAATTCAGCCAAGGTGTGCTTCAGAATCGTGAGGGTTTGCATATTTCCGGTGTCATACAAAGTTACAACGGACATTTTATTCCGACTGCTTGCCATATTATCACGGTCCATATCGGTTTCTGAACAGTTAAGGTGAAAATGCATGATTTGTTTGTAGTTCCATGCGTAATCACGCACACCCGTAATACGCTTCGGTTTACAAAGTACGCGCCGTTCCAGATCGTCCCAAAGTGTATCGACAGCTGTATTTCAGAGATCACACCCATTGGACAGTTAGAGCGAATGGAAGTACACTAGAGCACAATCTTTATGAACCACTCACTGAAAAGTCCCTCTCATTTTTATTTCCAATAGCGTGCAACGAATGTGCTCCCATTACCCTCTTTGGTGATAATTTCCACCTATGAGCCAAGGATCTCGAGTCGTATTTTTAATTGGATGAGATGGGGTGCAACAAAACAATATAACAAATAAGGTTGATCCTATGCCATGCCGCGTTCGAATGCACCGACCACTAACTTATCACATTGGTTTTCATCCAACCACAAATATTTACATGCCTAATTTTACGCCATTGACGTCCAATAGAATTCTTCAATTACTGCGACTTCAAACTTATTGAACGACGGTGGTTGTCAACACCATCCACTGCGTACAAGGGAAACAACAGACGAAACTCAAAGCACCAAAAGAAATAAAAACGCACTAGCAGTCATCAGGCAGCCTTTAATGGGCGTGAATTAACTCAAAACCAGCCAGGGCACCAAAGTATACCGCCGCAGCGGCAGATATCAAATTAGCCACATCGTTCCTAAGAGTGGTCCGGACCACTCTTAGGAACGCGCTTTATTGCAGCGGCCGACATAACAACGATGGCCTCTTACAACGTTTTTTTTTTCGTTTCATGAATCGACTTACGCGACGAAATTTTTCTTGCGCGAAAATGTTTTTGTAAGTGAGTTTTGTTAATCCGGCCCCAGAATCATGCGATATATAAAACATTTTTGAGCTCTAAAGTAAAGGTGTATTTGTCCAGTTAAAATTTGCGCGTAACCAGAAAAAAAAATTTCCTGCTTTTTAGAAGCAGTCCCTTTCCTGTTAACTGGTACGTTTAAAGTAATTGCTTCCCAATGGTCAAACAAACGAAGAAGTGTTGTTATTATATTCAGCAAATATGAGCTATTTTTTGTCGAAGCGTCATTTGAAAACGGTACATCATTATTTGCGTAAGCCAATCAAAACAATTCAACTAGCCTAATAACACGCAAGAGTTTCCCAGCCTGCATCTATTCCACCATCTTCAAAGGTTGAGCTACCGAGGTCAAAAAGAATTCCCAACAGGCATTGCTCTCTGCCACCAGCACAAGCTGATTTATAGGCTGGTTGGCAGTTTGAAAAACACTCTACAGAACAATAAACCACATGTCCTAACCAAAGGTGCAGTGCGCAGTAAACAGTGCTTACCCACGTGCATGGCAGTATGCGTGCCAGTACGACTGCTCGAATGGCTTGGACGTAAATGTAACTGGCACTCTTTGTATCGTGCCTCGAAAGGTGAAACACACACTGCGTGGTGAGCACAGCTCGCTTTCCCGATTTCTCTAATAACTGTGTTCAACGACTTTGGCTCCCGCGTGTGAAGCAGGCTGTGTTGCAGGTATGATACTTTCACTCGTAACAAAGACCATAGAAAATTCAACAATGAGCGAAGTATAAGCTTTGTCATTTATAATTCTTTCGTGAGCTAAATCAAAAAGTTGACGCATTATTGGTATTCATGGACATATTCTATGTATGCGATAAAAATTTTGGTGGTCTGAAAGCAATAGTCCAAAACCTCGACACAATATAATGACGCAAACATTAGAGTGCGAGAGATTGTGTGCGCAAGTATTAGGAAAACACGTTGAAACGCATTAAATATGTCATGCGTTGATCTATGCATGTACAGTAATTGCATTTTTTCAAGTAGCGTGCGTTAGCGGTGACTTTTTTACGCGTCATTTGTCTGCAGCAAGTTTGTAAAACTGTCGCTCCCTCGACGACCCCTCAAACCAGTGATGCGATGAATGAAGATCAAGTGATAAGCTTGCTGCAATCGCTGATGAGCACCATGCGCGTCCTACTGAGTAATATGAAGACTTCGGCTGCGCAGACCGCACTGCATGTGCTGGACACCTCGAGTCCGATGCTTGCAGCTCTAAGGTAAAACCATGGCCAGCGAGGCACCGTCGTTTCGAGCGGAAGTCAAGAATGCATCTGTCTTTCAGTGGAATGCCAGAGGACTGAAGTCGCGCATGTCTGACTTTAGACAGTTTGTATTTGTGAACCGCTTCCCCATTATCGTGATTTGTGAACCCAACCTATGTGCTTCAATCAAGCTGTCAGGATATGAGTGCTTTATGTCCTCCACTCACAGAGACTGCAGCAAAGTTATTGTATTCATGCGCCATGACCTCACTTACGTTCACCACAGAGTCTCGCCTGATGAAGGGAATCAGTATGTGTGCCTTACTGTGAAGAGAGATATGGTTGCTTTCACGATTATCGGAGCTTACTTATCTCCATCAAGCCGCCTTGACTGCGAGCGCTTACGCGGTATTCTGACATCGACTCCAAGGCCATAGGTGATCACTGGCGACTTCAATGCCCACCATTTCTTATGGGGAAGCTCCAGGGACAACGCTAGAGGAAAAAAATTGGTGTCCTTATCCTCGGAGTACGAACTCTGCGTTTGTAACGATGGAAGCCCTACATAATTACGCGGATCAGCCTATAGAAGCTGCCTGGACCTTACATTGGTTTCTCGCTCACTTACCAGGAAAGTGCACTGGTTTTCGGATCTGGAAACGCGGGGCAGCGACCATATATCAACTTACCTGTGTATAGAAGGTTTCACCAGCTCCAAGTCCTCAAGAGGCCTCAAGTACACCGATTGGCCGAAATTCAAAATGTTAATGGAAGTCTGCTGTACCGAGGGCTCATTATATAACCTAGAGGACTCGATAAAGGATGTCCTGCAGGATACCACGCATACACATTTGACTAGTCACAAGCGCACCAATTTCGACATCGAGCTTGAGAAACTTCGCGCAATACGCCGTCGTGCAGAACGAAGGTACTGACGTACAAAGTGCATGGATGATTTGAGGCTGGCTAGACGCATTCAAAAGAAAATGCAGCGGCACATGGATAAACTGGCTAGGCGACGTTGGACATCCTTTTGCGAGTCCTTGGATCCACGAAAGCCCCTATCAACGATATGGCGAACTGTCCGGGGTCTTAGCACAACCTTGGGTCAGCGACACCCGTTTACATCTCTGGCACTTCACCTTCGATGCAGAGAGATTGACGTCGCAGAATCTTTCTGTAGAAAAATTGCCGGTGATTCCAATTTCACAGTATCAAAAACGGGAACATTTGACAACCCACCGTCCTCACGTGATCCCCGTATGGAATGCCAGTTTTCTATGGATGAGCTAGAGGCGGCACTGGCTCTGTGCAGACGTTCTTCAGCACCCGGTCCTGACAGCATTACCTATCGTGCCCTTTGTAATCTTGGAGACGAAGCTCGGAAGGCACTCTTACGCCTATACAACGACTACTGGCAGACTGGTACGGTTCCCCAGACATGGAAGTCAAGTCGCCTCATTCCACTTCTAAAGGCTTTTAAATCTCATTTGGATATTGCCTCATACCGTCCTATCGCAGTTGCCAGTTGTGTGGGAAAAACGATGGAACGAATGATTCTAACACGAATGGAGTGGTATTTAGAGCACTACGAAATCTATCCAGTATCCATGACCGGATTCAGGCGCAGCCATTCGTCAATCGACAACGTTGTTGATCTGGTGACATATGTTCAACACCAGAAAGCCTGTAAGAGACTGTGCGCCGCCCTGTTTCTAGACGTTAAGGGGGCTTACGACAATGTCACCCATGAAGCCATCCTTAGTGCTTTGGAAACAGTAGGTTTTAGTGGCAAGATATATATGTGGGTGTACAGCTACTTAAAGCTGAGATCATTTTACGTGATGACAGCGAATGGCCCAACACCTGATTATTACAGCAGCCGAGGAGTTCCTCAGGGAGGAGTGCTAAGCCCTACCCTTTTCAACCTAACTCTCATTGGTCTAGTCGAGCAGCTACCTAGCACTGTAGAACTTTCTGTCTATGCTGATGACATCAGCATTTGGACATCAGGTGTGACAAGGCCTCAGCTTCGCGCTCGCCTTCAGAAGGCTGCTACAACGGCGTCATGCTATCTTCGTAAACAAGGCCTCGAGGTGTCCTGCGGAAAATGTGCAGTGGTAGCGTTCACGCGGAAACCAATGTCTGCTTACAGTATATCGATTAATGAAGAATACATATCGTTCAGCAGAAGCCACAGGTTCTTGGGAGTCATGATAGATAGAAACCTGTCGTGGACTCCACACGTGAACTATGTGAAGAAGCGGCTGATCGCAACATGCCACATGTTCAAATTCCTTGCAGGAAAGAATTGGGGAGTGCCCATACCATCCATGCTACAACTGTACAGAGTGCTGTTTATCGGATTCTTACGGTACAACTTACCTGCCATATCTAACACCGGCAAGACCAACCTGCGCGCAATTCAGAGCATTCAAGCCCAAGCATTCAAGCTCCAAGATATGCCTTGGAGTACCCCGCAGTGCTTCAACGGCTGAAATCATTGCCATCGCTCAAGATCACTCGATAAATACGCATATTATTACCGAGACAATGCGCATGCACCTCAGGCATTATGCTAGGACCCCTTCTCACCACCTGGCGAGCCTAGCTGCTGAAAGGCCCCGCACGACATACGGCACTATTGTCTCCAAGCATCGTTCATCGTTTGCTGAGACATACGCACCTGCATCAAAGCCACTGATTCCTCCTTGGAGCTTGAGCCGGCCGCGAGTTCACTTAATGATTCCAGGAATCAGGAGCAAATCGGACTTACCGACACATGCCCTGAAACAGCTGAGTCTATTCCTACTGGAAGAAAACTACAGTAACCACGTGCACATTTACACGGATGGCTCTACTACGCCGTCTAGTTCAGGTGGAGCAGTGGTTATACCATCACAAGGGGTAACTCGGTGTTTTAAGACTTCACATGTGACGACATCAACTACGGCAGAACTCGAGGCTCTGCGCAATGCAATGGAGCTCATCAATTCAGAAGAAAGACCAGGTAAATGGGCTGTGTTTTCTGACTCAAAACCACCGTTACAGTGCATGATATCAGTTCTCCGACGCGGATGCCACGACCAGTTGACTTACCAAACCGTGAAACTTCACCACCTGTTAATACAAAAAGGTCATGACATCGTCTTTCAGTGGTTACCTGGGCATAGTGGTATAAGCGGCAATGATTCTGCAGATCATGCTGCTCGCACGTCACATAAAGAAGCGAACAGCGTTCCGATTCCGCTTTCAAGAGCAGATGCGGCGAGGAAGATTCGTCAACTGGCCCGCAGTCTCACACTGACTGAGTGGAACACACCAAGCATACGACGTACACGACTGCACGAGCTCGACCCTTCACTACAACTCCGGCCTCCACCCGGCCTACATCGGCGTGAAGCTTCGCTTCTCTATCACCTTTGGCTGAGAGTTGCTTTCACGAAAGCTTATACCACGTTAATCGGAATTACTGACAGTGCGGCGTGCGATGTTTGCGGCACCGACGAAAATATCGAACACCTGCTGTGTCATTGTCCTCGATTTGCCTCAGAAAGACAAGTACTTGCTAACGCAATGCGGCGACTGGATGATCGGCCTCTTTCTGTGCAGGTGCTATTACAGCAACGTACACATGCCTCCACAGCCCACAAGGCAGTGAAAGCCCTGCTGTGTTTTCTGAGAAAGACAGGCTTGTGTGAACGCCTCTGACATGCGGTAGAGTTCTACACGCTGCAGTGAAATTACTGTCAGTCTCTCCCCCACCCCCTTTTTTCCCTCTCTTCCCTCTTTTTCGTCTTTCTTGTCCCCTTCCTTAATCCCCCAGTGTAGGGTAGCCAACCAGATGTCTTTCTGGTTAACCTCCCTGCCTTCTCCCTTTTTGTTGCTTCCTTGGTCGCTGTAAACATGCTCAGCTGGGTTCATCGTCTGCTAGGTGTACTTTATTGAAGTCACCCCCTATTACTAACGAACCAAGCTACTCGACTTATCTCTTGCGTCTTGCGTTATATTTAAATGTTATTTCTTCGATTGATTGCAGCAAACTCCCCCTCAGAACATAAAATGCGAGTGAAACCACGCACGTACTCGCGCTGCATCGGCGCTTCAAATGTGTTATTGTGGCAAGACGTCATTGAGAAAGAACAGCATTCAAGCGCGGATGGGCAGAGATAAGCGCGCTTTGTTGGCATTCGTTTACCCTCACCGATTTTAAAACTTGCCTCCAAACATAAAAGTCGCTTCTTGCGCACGCAAGTATTGTGCGTAGATAGACAGCATTGTGCAGCATAGAAATACACACATGTAATATTATCTGTGGTGTCACGTCTCAAAATCACAATAAGAACAGGAGGATAATTGATTGATTTGTGTGGTTTAATGTTCCAAAACCACCATATATATGAGAGACGCAATAGTAGTGGGATTCGGAAATTTCGACCACCTGGGTTTCTTTAACGTGCACCCAGATCTGAGCACACGGGCCTACAACATTTCCTCCTCCATCGGAAAAGCCGCCGCCGCAGCCGGGATTTTATCCCGTGAACTTCGGGTCAGTAGCCGAGTACCTTAGCGACTAGACCACCGCGGCGGGACGTGAACAGGAGGGCGGCCGTAGTGGAGGGTGGGTGGGTGAGTGCAAAACTTTATCTGAGCCTGGCAAGGCACATGTTAGCCTGTAGCCGGCGACTCCTTCATCGGCTACTTCAGGCTCCGAAACTTTTTTTCCATCTGATGTTTTTGCACGTGCATTGCTCCCATATTTTTGGTGTCAAATGGATGTTTGTCACTTTTTTTCCTGCGTGACGCTTCACAATAAAACAAAAAACATGCCTGTGTCATAGCTGTTATGTAAAAATAAACGTTAAAATGGTGAAAAATGGTCTCTACAAACTTGATCGAAATGTAGGGTTTAACGTCTCAAAACCACCATATATTACTACACGAGAATTATATGTTTACTCTTACTGAGCTCACTAATTACAGCCAGCTACTTTTTTCTAGAGACCTAAAATAACGAGCTTGGTGGCCAATTTTTTCCTCTTCTAAATTTAGAAATCATAGTAATACTCAATTCGCGTTAAACGAAAAATTCTTTTACCCACCATTTGAATGAATTATAGTAAACAAGCTGAGATTCACTTTTATCGCACTACTGAACATTCTTGCACTTAATATAAAAAGTTTAGGCTAATTTCACTTATTTCAAAAACAGCTCAAAATATATTTGCTCACGCGAAATAACAATTACTGTTACTATTGCTTTCATTTGATCCGCCCTTTTTTTCAGTGTTTTTTTCTTATAAATATAGCTTATAAAATTTTGTTATTACTTGACTTTTTCTTCTTTTCTTATAGTTTTCGCTTGTATTTCATACGTTACCAATATACTCTCTTATGCATTCATTTGTACAACTTTCTATTACAATTTTCGTTTTACTGATACCTTTCACTTCTGTTGTTTCGACGTGTTAACTACCACATTGCTTTTGTACTGAAGGTCCTGATGCATTCTCTTGACTATGGTATCTCCATCTGTATACATATTGCCTGGAATTGTGCCCAATTTTTATTATTAAAACCTTGATTTTTATAATTAGCGTAAAAACTACCCTCTCAACTGATCTCCGTCCGAACAAAATGTACACGCACATGTGCTTATGCCATCCCATTTTGCTAGCGGCAACCAGCGCCGGATAAACAAACATAAGAAAGTGCGTGCCATGAGTCTAGCAGTAGCAAACATCTTCGTAAATGAGTGGCGCTTTAAGGTATTTACTTTCACCTTTACTAGAACTTCAAGGAGCGCACTTGCCATGCTTCGGCTCTTTATCTTAGTGCCGCTACCTGCGAGAAACCCCTTGTGGACATGGACGAAGAACAAGACGATGGCTCAGGAGCATTTGGGCACAGATTATCAAAAGGGCGCGCGTTTCTTTCCGCCGAAATCTATACGAAAATAATAGAAGCCGAACAAGAAGTCCATAACTGTTACCAATTCTCGTGCGTGTTGATCTTCATACACCACCACCATAACTTGACATTTATATTGAAATAAGAACTGAATTTTTACAAACGCAGTTAAATTGTACTTTGTTTGACGTCATTGTGAAATGCGCACGGGAACACAGTGTCTTGAGTTATTGGCCTCCTAACGATAAATGACATGCTCAAGAAAGCATAACCTCTGCACAACATTAGTTTATAATCCTGGGTTGAGTCATAGAACGCTAGCAATTTTTTTTTTATTTTTAGCAAATTTTAACAATTATGGAGAGGCTGAGTACCTGCATGGGTCAGTAAATGTCACAGTGTATGTGACAATAGTGGCAAGGCAGCTCTCCTCCAAAGGTGTTTTTTTTAATATTTTGGGTACTTATATTCGCGCAGTTAACTTGGGCACACAAAAACCACGAAGACCCTTTATGTGAAACCTTTCCTCGCCATGCAAAAATATGTTTATATTCTCTTTGCATTATTCACATTCACAATCTGAAAGTCAACAGTACAACTGGTCCCTTCTCAATGAAAAGCATTATTATATGTCCAAATTGAAGCTCACAAGTGAGCTTCAGCGTAGTTTATCGTTAATATGCTTAAAGCTTTAGAAGTGGTGAGTAAGGCAGTCAAGAAACGTGGGTTTTTCACGGTGTCACCGCAACCGTCCCTTTAAGCAAGCTGGGTGCTCTTTATTTATTCAGTTGTTCGCACTTGATCAATAACGTATACGATTGTTTGAGCGTGTACATTCACTAAGGCACTTCACTTCTATGCGTTCAAGCTCTCAGTGAACCCGTCTCCCGGGAAGGAAATTAATCTTAGCAGTTGTAAAACGTTTCCTCCGGCAACGTGTGATGGGCCTTGCGAGGCGGGCGGTCCTGCATGCGCCTTACAGCTGCAGAAATGGCAAACTCACTGCAACAAAAGGTTCAACTGTAGTTCGTATAGATTGATAAGGAAAACAAGTTTGAATGCAAAGAAGAGAGGGTAAAAGCACGCAACGCTAAAGCCATTTGTTTGCTCGGGCTGTTTTCTTTTGCTCTAATGGGTACACACGGAGCTCCTTCGCGGTAAGTTTACTCGGCGTTCAACAACATCTGCAATCTTTCCGTCGTAATAAAGCAGCGTCGAGATGTGTCTTATTAAATAATTTGTTGAATTCCAGACGCCTGAGCAGATACATTCTGTTTTACATTGCAGAGCACCTTGCACGATGAAACTCGACAATCTTTTCGAATTGGCATATATTACATAAACTCTACGCATTTGACCTAATTGAGTAATTTGTTGCAAATTACAATATTCTCGTACACTGAATTTAAACTTTTCAGAAGCGTTTGCCTTCTCAGTTTTCTGTAAATGCGTCATTTAGGTTAATCCTTTTCAAGAAACATCATAACAGGAAAACTAGTATTTGTTGGGATGAACGGTTCTAAAACCACCTTACGAATATGAGAGACGCCGTAGTCAAGGGCTCTGGAAACGCACATTTGAGCATAAGCGCACAGGCTGTTGGACCGCGGTTAGAATTGGTTGCGCTGCAGTTAGTTTTATATGCGAAGCATTTCTTAGCAACCTAAGTGACTTTGGGCGTATCTATCTATCTATCTATCTATCTATCTATCTATCTATCTATCTATCTATCTATCTATCTATCTATCTATCTATCTATCATCTAACTATCTATCTAGCCGCCCACTACGTTTAGCTCTCCTGGCCGTTTAGGTAATGGTAATGACACAAACTTAGTATAGCATAACATGATTGTACGACGAGCATATTTGACTAGACATAACATGAAAATCATGACATCAATGTCGTAATTTATAAATTTTCGGGGCCTTGCTGCTGTTGCGGTGGTTTTGTTCATATGACATGTTGCAAAACTGGTATGGTATATCATGATTCCGTAGCGAACACAAGCGACATACCCTAACATGAAACTGATGACATGCGTGTCATGTAACAACATGACTACATGCCACGCTTATGACGTGCTCTCGGCCGTTTCGATAGCCTCAAATATACCAGATGTGGTACTACGGTACGTTAATGGATGACGAAGGTATGTGACTAATGCAAACATGATAATCATGAGATGCGTGTCATGTAACAAGACTACATGCCACGCCCATGATGCGCTCGTGGCTGTTTCGCTAGCTTCACATACCAAATTCGGTATTACGTGACGTCAATGGATGACAAAGTTATGTGACTTGTGCAATCATGATAATATTGGGATGCGTGTCATGTAGGAACATGACTACATGCCATAGACGAGGCGCCAATACACTTCGACGTGACCCCGCGCGCGTGCGCGCCGGCGTTGCCACTCGAGGTGCCGGTATTGCCATATACTCGCTGGCGAGGGCCGCGCAAGGTTGCTTTGACGCATGCGCGTTTCAGCGCGTCCGGCGTCTTTCCGTCTCGAAAAGAGGCAGACGCTGTGCTTGCTGTCGGGGTAACGCATCGGCGCCAAACGAAGCCTGTCGCATTTCGCACCGGTTGCCGTCGGGCCGCACCGACAGACGCTGGTCGCGCTAGGCGCCAGGCTATAGAGTGCTCGCGTTTGGTAACATAGCGTCGCTGCGCCCAGCGTGCGCGCATGTCAACGTTACGTTGTGGTATATTGGGCCCTTCATGGTGCACTCCCAGCCTTTTCGCTCGCTTTGCATATTACCAAATTTGGTTTTACGTGACGTCAATGCATGACGAAATATATGACTGGTGCAAACATGATAATCCTGACACGCATGTCATGTAAGATTATGACGACATACCACACTCATAGCATGCTCGCAGGCGTTTCGCTACCTCCACATATAGGGGAAAACCCACACCGAGGAAATCGCTGCAGAGCCTGGCGCTGTCAATCAATGTGAGGTGAAAACTGGTTACTTGAGTGTTGACTCCTCCGCTGTCCCCTTCAACCTGCTTGAAAACTCGTTGCTTTGCTCGCGCGCTGCACGTTTCTGCACGTGTTTTTGGGAGTTTCGCGTCGCGCATGGTTATGATGCGCGACGCGAAATACCCAATATATCACAACGTAACGCTTCTGTCTGCGTTTGATAAGATCGCTGCAATCGAGGATTTTTTTTTTTGGGGGGAGCAATTTCGTAAAAGGGCAGCATCTGCTCAGCCATGTATATGTGAAGCAAATTACTGATGGGTGCGAGAAGCATCTCTAACAATTCTAAATCACTTGAAAGCGTGACATCGAGGAAAACAGAGTTTTCTTCATCTTGCATTGCTGGGTCATCTTCAGCAAGACCTTGCGGCACAGCCTGCTCCACGGAATTGTGTGCTGATCTGGCTACCCTCAAAGAACGACGCTTCCACCTAAGCAAAATAAGGTTGTGGCAGAGATTAGATCGTGCCGTTCACAACAATCTTTATACGTTGGAGTTTTTTTTATGCAGATATTGTACGGTGATCAACATTGAGCATATCTGTAGGGCGCCAGATAACAATAATTTTTTTACTATCTTCAAGTATAATATGTACAACAAGTCTCAAATTGAGTGTACGTTTAAGGATTTTCCGTGATCCTGTTAGTAACGCCTTACATTCAGAACATAAAAGAAGTACTGCATACGAAATCAAACTATATGAAAACATCTACGATGGCAAAATGCCCCATTAACAAAACTAGCAATTGTGTCCATCTGTGTGCACCAAAACCCTTCATACAAGAACTTCACGGAGATAGCTGTGTATGAAAATTTATTGATTAAACATTTTCCATTGTCCGTTGCTTGAATCATTTTTACTGTGTATGAAAACTACCAATAAAGCAACGTGCTTGTTAGTAACCGCGTTCTAAGCTTACCCTTAAAATGTAATGGTGTGAAAGTGCCATGTTTGATAAAAGCCCTTCTATTTTCGCTTTACTTGATAATTGCGCATACGCAGAACAAATTCTCTTTGAGATTGAAATCAGCAATAGAAAGTCTTCAGAAAATTCCTAAAAACGCATAGATAGTTATGCGCTTCACTTCCTATCATACCTTTGCGCCGTTTCTGCGTGAGGTGCCCATTTATTGTAAGCCACTGGAAACACTGTCGGCACATACGACGGGTGCTGACTTGAGTCACTTTTGCAGTTTCCCACAAGATGTCTGCTACAAATTATTGTCCAAGTTTTTGGCAACCACACACTTCTGTCGGTGCTGCGTAGATATAAAAGTATATAACAACACATCACCAATACCACATCTGTACGTAGCTTCAACTACTAAGTCCCCAACAATATCGAATAATATTAGCAGCATGAAATATTTCTTCGCAATTCTTTGACGGTGCTCTAAAGACGGATGTTGAAAATTCATACTTTTAAGATGGGAACGTGCGTCTCCCAGTAACTCGTTAGATTAAAGGAACGGTGACGCTGGAATTAACACCCGTTATTTTAAGTGGATTGTGCGCCTGCTAATTTTTATAAAAAAATTGTTTACTTATTTTTTCGGCGCACTGCCTTAATCCATTCCCGTCGTCTGCTTGTTTCGTACCATCGGGTTGTGAATCGGTTGAATTCCCCTGGTGGAGTCGACCCCGTCGTATTTGCATGGTTATTGTGACAAAAGACGATGCAGCAATAGTTCCCCTTTCTGTTGGGGTGACATCGCGAAACGAGGGACGTTTTACGTACAGCGCGCGCTTCGCAAATTTGTGGAAGCCAAAGGGAGTGGAAGGGTCGCTACACGTTACTATCGTGCGCTGTTTTTGGCAGGGGAAAGACAAGCGCTGGCGTCGGCGGGCAAACTTGAGCGGATCTTCCCTATTCTAAACTTCGCATTACGTGACGTGAATAGATGACGAAGCTAAACGAGACATCCAAACATGATAATTATGACACGGAAGTCGTGGACGGCATAATTTACCTGCACCTAGTAACGTTGTGGTGATTTGAAAGTGACAAATTAACCTTCCTCACTCGTGCTTCGAATATCATCGATTCACACTGTACGTAGGATCTGCATTTTTTGTGTGTGTGTGTGTGCCGCAAACTCGGGGTAACAGGTCAGCCGTGGGCAGGCAGCATTGCTTTATTGGCACTCATTAGGAGCGTGTCCAACCAGATTTAGTCTGAACGCAGACAGTACAGCGCCAGTACGGTACACCACCTAGTTCTGAAGTGCCAGAGACGGCCGAGCGTTTCCATTTCTTGTTAACTCAGAAAAAACAAACTGACCCCCCCCCCCCCTTATGGGCAACATGGATTAAAAACGTCATTGTGACGGCCCCTAAAAGAGCTTCCCGCCACTGGCAGTTGGCACATCGACGGGCCTCTTCCGAGACCCAGAGCGGCGCGGTGACTCCTCACTTCGGCTCAGCTGAAGCCAAGCCGCGTGCTGTGTTCACACACGCCATTTAGAGGCAGCGGGCGTTGCGAAAATCGGCGGTCACCGAAAACCTTGTTGCAAAACAACGCTCGTTGCAGAACAAGCGTTTGTGTCGCTATCATGGCTGCGATCGACTTGTTTGCCTATTCTCCGTATTTAACGCCGGTCGTCTACGATGTAGCGTTAATGGTAGATTGGCCAACGTGGCAAATAAAACTTAATATCGGGTTGGCAGAACAACGCCGCAGAGTGCTCGAGGCAATGCTGAAAACGGCAAAGATAAAGGGCTTAGAGATTGAACCTGAGACCAAGCTAAAGGGTGGGCAAACAGCAACGCAGGCTGTGGAGGTAAATGGTGTGGCCGGGAACGATCACCGATCAGCGAAGTTTTCAGTGTAATGCCTAGTTCACACTGAATCATCTGCTTTCTACAGCGACCGAAATTCCCCTGCCGCCGAAACGCAGCGTCGTTCGCACTGGACGCGCCCCGCGCCGCCGAATATGCCATTTAGTACGGGGCGAACGCCGGATGGATGCGCTGTCACCCTTTTGTTGTCGCGGCTCGCCCACGCTACTAAGCTATGCGGTGGTGTATACTTCGACGATTCTCATACGCAAGAAGCAAGAAAATACAGTACTGCTTACTTTGCTGGCAAGTCACTGTCTTGTAATGCACGAAGAGCATGCTCTGCAAGACCGCAACTAGCTTGGTCACGCCAAGAGCAAGCTCGGTCACCTCTTTCACGAAATACGGAAGCGACGTAGGCACAGAGTAGGTTAAACTCCTGTTGGTTTCAACATTCAGTTACGTGCACTGCGGCATGACAAGTGAGTAGGGCTTGGCCGCCATTTTTCAAATTTCCTTGGCTAGCGCTCCTATTATTCCGCGGTGACGGATTCGGCGGCAGACGCCGCAAAAATCGGTCCGAGAGCGATCGGCGCGGAGAGGGCCCTTTCGGCGGATCTCGCCGCCGCCTAACCGGATTCGGAGCACTTTCGGCGGCCGGAATGCTCAGTGTGAACGCGGCCTAACACTGACCCTCACGGGCAACCTGACAATGCTGGCATAGAAACAAAATTGCAGGGCGTAGGGCCAGGCGTTCGTCCGCTGCTTGATAGGCACCCGGCAATGCAGTTTAACAGATCTGATAGTAGCTCCAGAACACACAGCCTAGCGAGTAGGCACAGCAAAACCGAATTTTCTAATGCGTAGCATGGGGAGTAGACGCATGAAAACCCTAACTTGCACGTGCATATCATTTTCTTTTTAGGGGCGAAGCTCTTTATAGCGGCACCCGTTCGTCCCCCGTAATATGTAACAAGTATAACATTTTGGCCTCCAAGGTGGTGCCGGTGAAAGCTCTTCTGTGCGTTGTTGAACAATAAAAAATAGTGCTCAATGTACATGTTAATGGCTGCTAATGGGGAATGAGAGACAGGAGCATTCGGCGTTTAGTCTACGCGCAGGCTGTGATCACCATTAGTAGCCATTGGCATGTACATTGAGCACTATCTGACAAGAAAGGGTTGCTACGTTATACTCACTGGGTGTCCCCTCCTTAGCTTTAGAAAGGTTTAGCGAGCGTTGAGCCGCAGTGCCATGAATACAATGAACTTGTATATACCATGAATGAACTCGAGGGGGTTAAAAACGGGAAGTAGATACGAAGCGCAAGCCGTAAAAAAGTAAAAGCCGAATTCTCCGCCCCTCATTTCCCATTAACAGCCATTGGCATGCACATTGAGCACTATCGGACTGAAAAAGTTTGCTACGTCCTACTCATTGGGCGTAACATTTTCGGTTTTCGAAAGGTTTAGCGAGCGTTCGGCTGCAGTGCCATGAATACAGTGAACTAGTATATACCAAGAACTCGAGGTGGTTAAAGGTGGGAAGTAGACCCGAAGCGCAACCGTAAGAAAGTGTGCGTGTGCCACCTCTCGTTTAGTCCTTGGAATGTCCGCTGGATGGCGGTGCTTCTATATGGGGAATATATGATGAAAAGGTGCAAGATGGTGGTACTTGGAGTGTTGAATAGATGGACGAACGAACACATAGACAGATGCATGGATGGGCGCATAAACGGACGCAGGGGCGGCTGCATGGACGAACGCAGGGACGGACGCATGAACAGACGCACGCACGGACGGGCTGATGGACGCATGGACGGTCACACTGACGGACGCATGGACAGACGGAAGCAAGAACGAATGGACGGACGAATTCTTCGCCCCACTCTTCATCATTCACTCCGTGGATATGCTGCCATTTTTTTAGTTGTGAGCAAAGGGGTCACGGCTGATTATGAAAACGCCCAGGAAGCGTTCTTTGAAAACGTGCCAAAAAGGGCACGGACACTTCCTCGTGTCACTGTATTGAGCGAGCGTTCCATTTTGTTTGTATCCCTGGCGGTCGGTACCAACAATGTTGGGGTGGCCCAAAGAGCTTCGTCGCGCCCTCTGGTCCACTGTCGGGTGCCTATAGCCTTTGCGGCAACGGGTTGACGACCATGGCGTCGTCACCGAGCTTCGAGGTACTTCAATTGAGCCCCGCGGCGAAGTCGCGAGACGCCGCTCACGAAACGACACGCGTAGTCTGCGCTGATGTGGTGGTTCAATCATTTGAGTTGCTCAGTAAGGATATCAGTGTACCGGAACCCGTCAGGAGCAGCTCGGTTAGCTCAGAGAAAGAGCGAGTACTGCGTGGAGAGGAATGGCACCCGGGCCATGGTAGTCAGGAATCTTTCGCTGCGGTGACAGTTGTTGGCAGAAAATTCACCATGGCATCACGGCGTAGAGGGTCGCCGGTGCATTGCCGAATAAAGGATCCACTGAGTGAAAAACAGGCGTTTTGTGGTGACCGGCTGCGTTGGAATCCTGTAAAGCTTAGGGGCGCCAAACACAGACGATAGTTATAGCGCGAGAACAAAACGACGACACAGAGAACGTTTTGTTCTCGCGCTATAACAATCGTCATGCCATACCAACTAGCCCAAGCTGCCACACTTCTATGCCAAACACAGACTCGCCATGCATCACCGCCATTGCAGTTGCAGGACTCAAGGAATGTGTTAGGGTAACTGCACTGTCTCTTGATGTCGGTGGTTGCGGGGGCTTTACGGTTGTTAGATCATTTGTTGCAGCTATCTACGCGCGTATAGATTACCCAATTGGGTTTACGGTAACACAGATGAATGTGACCCGCAGTCACATTGTTTCTGTGGAAATTCGCATTGCCACATTCGATATTGGGGGCCATTGAAGTTATTGTGCACTGGAGGTCATTTGGAAGGCGGGAAGTGGACGATGACATGGTAGCTGTGATATTGAACTTTACGCCATTTGGTCCAGCGCATTTTTGCATGTTGGGGCTCGAGCAGAACCACGGAGAAGAAAAGGGGGCCGAAGCGGTCTCCTTGTGAATGTGTTCTATACAGTACGTGCTGTGACTAGGACAACGAAGGACAATGATGAAGGAACAAGTGTTCTGCGCCACGTGACTGTCTCTGCTTGACATATTGTGAAAAATGAGCAAGAACACTCACGAATGATGATGAAAGTTTTGAAAATCATACAGCAGTGTGTGGCAATTACCGAGTGCAGTCAGGTGAAATGTCAGTTGTCATCTTTTGCTTTTACATGCCGATGTTTTGTTGCGTTTTTTATTATGTTGGGTGAAGCAACAGCAACCGATTATTCAGTGACGTGTGATGAAATGTGTGCCATCTTCTTGAAAACTGTTGTATTGTGTTAAATAATTGCTTGCAGCATAAAATGTAGCGTTCTTATGTCTACATTGATGTCAGATGTCGCATGCATTGTAGAGCTTGGCGAGCAGGCGTGTGGGGGCGAGCAGCTCTGACACGTTCGTTCAAGTCTGCTAGATGCCGCGTAATAGATGCATAATGTTTTGTATGGGTTTGCTATTTTTATAGAGTGGGGTAGCCCACTAATTAGCGTTATCATGTCAGCTGGTGCTAGAGACTGGTTTATTTTGTTCTTTTCTATTTCTGAGCTCCAAAAAAAGGAAGTGGGGCACTTTGCGCGCTTTATTTGCAGAATACCATTTGCGCATGCTGCTTCTGGCCTGGTGCAGCGCGACCACCGTGTATACGGAAGACGCTTCTGCCGGGCAGTTTAGCCATGGATGTTAAACCCCCTTACACCCACTGGTTGAGCGCGGTCCACATTTTGTTGTGTTTACTTTGAGCAACACTGTAAACAAGTTTTTGAGAAGTCTTGGATGGGCAGTGCATGAGCGTGGTTGGAATTGGTTGCGCGGCCGTGTGTCCTTTGTGCCGTAAGCTAGGGGAAGCAAGTGAGCCATCGATAGGTAGCATTGCTTTAATGACACTTAGTCGCAGTGTGTCCGACCATATTTGCTCGCCACACAGACATTACGGCGCCTGCATGGTAATCCACCTAGTTCTGCAGCGCCAGAGACGGCCGAGGGTTTCTAGTTCCTGTTAACTCTGGAAAAACAAACTGCCCTCCCCCCTCCGCGGGAAACAGGGATTAGAAACGTCAGTGGACTACCCCCAAATTTTCTCACGCCACTGGCAGTTGGCGCATCAATTGGCTCCTTCCGAGACCCAGAGTGGCGTAGTGACTCCTCACTTCGGTGCAGCTGAAAGCCCAGTCACATGCAGTGTTCACGCATGCGGCTACGAGGCAGCGCGCGTTGCGGAAACTGGGAGGTCGCCGACAGCCTTTTGTCCTGGTCCAGTTTAGCACCGGTAGCTCTCGAAATCGGGTGTGCTGGCGACACGTGAGAGCGTGGAGGATGTCACGATGATAGGATGCCCTGTCGGCGATGTGGTGCGTATTGTCACAGTGGCATGTCATCGACTGCTCCCGCGCAAACTAGCTCGTAAGTGGAACCACGGTTGGTCAGTTAGCGGTTCCTTTTACAACGCGCAGGGGACAGGCGGATTGTTGCCCCGTCGTCAAGAAGTTGGCGTGTTACGGGGAAGCCGTTCTATGGACACCAAAGGCCATTATGTGTAGCTCTAGGTCAAGATAATTGTGCGCCGCGGAGCTTTTCCAAGCCTCAATGATTTTTTGTAGTTTTGTTCACTTACATTTTCGTTGTGTTATTCGGCGCAAGGGTATCAGCCCTCACACATGCACGAAAGTTGCGTCCTTATGTCGGGTTTTTCGTCGACCAAGTATACTGTCCTATAAGTGGACAAGCAGGCGATGATTCACCAAACGCTGTTTAAAGGCGGAGCACAGAGGGAGTAAGAAGATTTCTCGAAGTTCCGCCAAGCGTTTTGAGCCGGGTTCGTGGTGTTGGGCACCGTCGGCCCTGCCTAATGGTGTAGGATCGCCCCACAGAAGACAGTTAATTTCCAAAGTGTTTTCTTTTTTTCGTAACTTTGATGTCAGTACTTATGTAACTTTTGTACAGTCTCTAAATATAAGTTTTTCTCAGCCTACTAGAGCTTCTTAAGCGTTTCTGCTTCATCGTCAAGTGACCAGCAACTCAATCGCCGCTATCTGCATAGCGGCAGTACGTTTCGTCTCTAACTTTGTTATACCACCTCGGGTGGTGCGTCTCGGGCACCGAGTGGTGAGAGTTGGTTTCTACAACATCGGAAAAAACCTGGATTTCACTCGAGCCTCAAGCATGTTTGCCTCCACAGAAAATGTAGCCGTGGTGCTCCTGGGATTCGATTTTAGGAACCTGGATTAGCAGCCATGTGCCTCAGCAGCTATACCTCAACGGTCGGTCATCAAAGATCATAAAAACGTGCATATTCGATAAAGTGCACTGCATAGCTGTAAGAATATTGTGAAAATTCAAGACATCGTGAGCTGAGTGAAAGTCCAGGAGCGTTTTGCAGTCCCGGAGCTGAATTTCTCAGAAGTGTTATACCACTTCTATCGAATATTTGCTGTCGTCAATTGCGCATATTGCCCATTTGCAGCAGCATCGAAGCTGCCACTATGTGTGATCACAAGACATATCAAAACAACAACAACCAAGTTATCAACATCTCCCACTAAAAGGAATTATATATAGAAGGGTGTGTTGAAAGCCCGTTGTTACAAGATACTGAGCAAAACAGCGCAAAAATGGGACGGAGAAAGAATGATCGCACAAAACAAGCGCTGACGAGCAACTGTGTGTAAATGTATTACCCCGGGAAAAATATAGCTGAAATCGAAAACTGGGTGTAAACCATCATGTGAACACAAATATAAAATGCAAGACGAGTCCTCCACGAATCATAATGTCGCAAATTAACAACTCAAAAACACAAGTTCATTTTATTTTCATTTATTTTTCATACTGCAGCCTCAACGATGCTCTCGCAGGAGTGGTAAAAAAACAACAGGAACAAATTAACATTCATGAGCAGGCTTCTAAATATTCTTGAAGTGCTAGCGAACGAACACTTCCGGGCAGAATATTCCAGGCTTCTGTAGTTTAAAGAGAGAAGCTGTATTTGAACTTGTCAGTGTGGGTGAAAGAGGTTACAATGTTAAGGGCATGGTCACTTCTCGTAGACAAAGGTCTGGAAAATTTGAGATAAGATTCTAGATTTGCTTAAACGAGAACAATTATATTTGTGCAAAATTTTGAGGAACTCAACATTGCGACGCTTCGCAAGTGTAGTGAGACTTAGCTGTGAAAGGAAACTCGATGGAGAAAGAGCCTGACGTATTTCTTGCATACAAAGCGCAGTTATTTTTTGAAGAGGTTCAAGTTTGTTGATGTCACGTTTCTTAGGGGGTTCCAAACCACACAACCCCATTCAAGAATGGGGTGAATAAGAGTTTTGTAGGTAAGCAGTTTGGTTTTTTGAGTAGCAAGACGGAGAGTACGATGTAAATAACCTTAACTCTTCAGCGCTTTCTTGTATGTGAAATCACTATGTTTGGGTCATGATAAATTATGTGTCACAAAAATTCTGAGATACTTATATTCGGACATCCTACACAGACTAACATTGTCAAAACCATCGTCAACATTAAACGGCAAAGAACGTGTGGCAAATGACATATTGACTGTCTTGGAAAAGGCAATATTCATTTGTGAAGATTTGGACCAGCTACAAAATATGAAAATGAATAGCTGAGAATCGAATGAACCAGTGGCTATTTAACAGCACAATAGAAGACGCAGTCATCTGTGCAAAGCATATTTTCACAAAAGTGTGCAAAGGGAGACCATCGATATCAAGTAGGTATAATAGGGGTCCTAGAACACAACCCTGGGGAACTCCTGATTAAACCGGCATCATAGGCGAGACAGTAGAATTCGAGCACACATACTATGAACGCTTCAAATGAAAGTCGGATATCCAGCGAATCACTGATGCATTCATCAGTATGACACAAAAATTTGTGCAATAGTTTAGGATGATATAGAGTGTCAAAGGTCTTGGCGAAATCGATGACTATCGTATCAACCTGGTCGCCTATGTTTAAACAGCTGCTGATGTCATGAGCGCATTCTGTCAGTTGAGTAATTGTGCTAAAAGCACGTCTGAAACAGTGCTGGAAAGGGCTGAAAATATTGTTTGTTTCAAGAAGTCTCATGGTATGCTTGAAAATAATATGTTCTAAAATTTTACAAGATTGTGCTGGTAAAGAGATGGGTTAAAGAGAAATATCGAGCGCACTTTGCCTGCGCTAGAACCGCCACGCAGCGAAATAACTTAGGGGCAATAAAAAACAAAAAGAGGTGGCGTTAATCATGCCCGATACACCGGCAAGCTTGCCCTAGTTGCTAGCATTTGCAAAACTGGATGTCATAGGTCAGTAACAAATGTGCATCTGAAGTTGTGCGACACTGAGAGCCGAGAGAAGAGAGTATCAGAATTGTGCCATTGAGTGGCATAATTGCACATCCTGTTGTGGTTGCTTAGCGTGTATACACCTTAGCTGCCAGAGAGGTGGCTTCGATTGTGGTGGAAGGGATTGCATTAGCATGGAAGTAAAGCACTGGGGCTTTGTGTGTCTAGTATTTGCTGCACTTTTAAAACTTCGAGTGGTCGAAAGTAATCCTGATTACCTGACTACGGTGTTACTCAAAATGAAAGTGTGGTTCAGCGCATCAAACACCAGAAAATACTAATACATTACAGCAAAGCTGTTTGGACGTGGATTCCCGTGTGTCCTAGATGAAAAATACTATCGTCATGTATTCGCACGCAGTAACTGAACGCCCAAAGATTCTGTACAGATGGTGTAACATGAGAAAATGAAATGTGCCCAGCAGCTCTTTTGTGAAAAATCTTTGCCTAAAATAGTGCAAGCTGAGCTAATTCTGTCTTGCTGCAATTACTTTGGACGCTTCTAGATGCCATGTTTCTTTTCACCTACCTCGCTCTTCGCGATCGATTATAGGTTAACTGGACATTCTTTGTTCGCTATCTTTCGTGCAAAGATAAACCGAAGGCCGGGAGAAGAAACCTGCAACTACGCGGAGTGTTCTTTTCATAGGTCGCAGTTTCCTGAAGTAGTTCGCTAGACATTTGAAGTGAACCTCTTCAGAGTTTATTTAAATAATTAGATATTACTGGCAAATCACCAGTATGCGCTAAGTATATTTTCTCGTGCAGTAGCTTTTGAATGCCGTAATAATGTAAAGCTGGCGTCTTGGCGGCTCCTTATAAGTGAATCACTCCTATATATAAAGAATATAAAGACGTATGAAGCTGAGAAGTACGAAATAATATTGTTTCCTTGCAAGGAGAACTATTATGAGCAGAAGACAATATTTCTATGGTATTACGATACCTTGAAGTTGAGAGCTGATTTGCATAATGAAACAGAGTATATATGCCCGTTAGTTCTCAAGAATTCTGTACCATCGGAATGCCAAAATATCCACTATAGAGTACATATGCTCTAAAAGGAATTTGGACACCTAAAATCTCGATGAGGTGGAGTGGTTCCTTAAGCCATGATGAATATTCATCCAAGAAGGTTGCTTAGGTCACTTTTTCAACCGCACAAAGTAGTCACATAAAAACAAGTATAAAGCGTAAATATGAAGTTTAGTATTACTGAGAGACATCCACACTTACAGACTGAACGTACAGTGGGCAAAGACTAGTTCGAAAACACCATTTGGTATAACATGAAATAATATTTTCTTTTTGGTGAAACAATTTGCCCCGTCACTAGCGCTCACTTTAGAGAGAGCCATCTACATTATTCTCATACATAAAAGAGTTGAAAAAGCCTCTCATCGGACAAATCAACCTTCAGAAAGACTGAAAAGCAGGCCTACCGTAAGTATACGTTCTAACGTTCGCTTTCAGTTGCGACACCTCTGCTTCTTTCCGCTATTACGGAAAGCGGAGAATGTCGGCCCAGGCTAAAGACTGTAGGTAGCAGTGGTTTCGCAAAGACCTTCGGGACTATGGCATCGATGATGGTCATCAGGGAAGCGGCCAAGCGGCTAACGGTTGCGCTATCGCGGGACGTCCTCACCTCTCTCAGGAGAACATCGTGAAAAGAGAAATGCTACAGCATGCTGTTTTCACATCCTACAAATGCACTTGCGCTGTCTGGTGCTTGCCAAAAGATAAAACAAGAAGCCAGATTGCAGCGAATACAGTGATTACCTGAACGAGGATGTGCCCACCTGGAGTGCATGTGTAATGGGAGTAGTACCGTCGTAATCTTTCTACAAAAAAAGGAATAGCTGAAATTCTTGCTTCATTCATTGATTTATTTTAGTTACTTTATGTGATGCTGCCTCAACGAGGCTATTGGAAGAGTGAGCAAAAGTAAATAACAACAATAAAAAAGAAATAACCGTTCATGGACAGGCTTCCGAAACTTATTGAAGTGATAGCGAACGAATACTCTCGAGCAGCACATTCCAGGCTTCTATTGCTTAAGGAAAGAAGCTATATTTTCACATGTCAGTGTGGGTGAAAAAAGTTGCAATGTTAAGGGCATGGTCACTTCTCGTAGACAAAGGTCTGGAAATTTTGAGATATAATTTTACAGTGCCTAAATGAGAAGAATTAAGAAGTTGAGCAAAAATTTGAAGCATATAACATGGCGACGCTTCGCAATTGTAGCGACACCTAGCTGTGAAAGAAAATTTGTTGAGAAAAAATGCCTGTCGTATCTCTTGCATATAAAGCGCACAGCTTTTTTCTGAACAAATTCAAGTTTATTGATGTCACATTTCTTATGGCGGTTCTGAACCACACTACCATATAAGAATGCGGCGAATACGAGTGCTCTAGGTAAGCAGATTTGTTTCCTGAGGAGCAAGACGGAGCGTACGATGTAAATGACCTAAACCCATAAGGGCTTTGTTGCATATCAAATCAATATGTTTGGACTAGGATAACTGATGTGTGATAAGAATACCAAGATATCTGCAAAATATCAAAAGTGAATATAGCTGGGAAAGTATTTTTAAAAAATATTGAAATTTTCGCGAGCCCTCGACTCCATTGTGCCATCGACACCATCGAAGGGGACCCCTAGGTGACCCCCTACTTCCCTCACGTCACCACGCTGCAGTCAAGAAAAGAAGTTATGATGATGTCATAGCCGCCATTTTTCTGGTGCCGCGTTTGTTACCGCAGTCTATATTTCACGGCGGCTGATTGCGCGTGCGTGGTCGTGGCGCAGGCTTAGAAATTTCTGTGTTTGGCAATATTGCAGTCCCGTTTTCTATTCGAATGTAATTCTTGATGTGGGCCATGTGGAAGTGTGTCACATTTCTGTGCGCTGACGTGGTCAAAGGCTGCGCACGCTAGGTGCCGACAGTCGCACGCAATTTATGGAGCTCCCTCAAACCGAAACTGAAGCTCATCCATAATAACAGGCGTGTAAATAATTATCTGTGACGGGCTACAGCAAACGATGTGTCGTGTCATGACTAACAGACCCCAGAAACACATTGCAGCAAGAAAAAAAAACGCGAGACCAAAGTTTTTGTGTCCGTACCCCTTTGACTAATGCGGGCATCCAGGAAAGAATCGTGATTCTGATGTATTTTACAAGTCGAGCATACTGAAGATATTGTCAAGCGCCTTGTTCCAGCGGAGAAAAAGACGTTCTACTGTGTTTCAGTTGGGCCTGTTCTGCTCGTAGATCAGGCTTTTCCATTTCAGAAGCACGTGATGAAGCCTTTTTTGAAACCAGAAGATGCAGGTTCTGTCTCGTGGTTTTTCAATTATCACCTCTCCCGTGCAAGGCAAGTTGTGGAAAACGCGTTTGGGTGCTTGAAAGCAAGGTTCAGGATTTTTCAAAAAGGCCCGAAAAATATCTCCCTAATGTGAGGCGCATCATCCGCGCGCGCTGTGTGCTCCACAACATTTGCGAAGACATGACGGACAAATACGATGCAAACTAGATTGAGTGAGGCTGTTCCGAAATCGAAAGAAGGCCTCAACCATAGTGAACAATGATTAGTGCAGAACCGGGTGGAGTACAAGTTCAAAACGCACTAGCAGCACATCTTGATGGCCAATAAAGAGAGAAATTTAGTATCATTCATGAGGCCACTTAAGTTTACATGGCTTTAGGAAAGCTTTGACAACCACTGATGTGTCCTGTGTGTTTCAGAACTGTTCATTAAAATCACTTGTTAATGGTATGCGCTTTATAGCATTTTCAGATTAATGTGACGTTGTTTCTGCTAGAAAGCTCGAGACAATAACCACATCTTTGTTCTAATTACGATCAGTAATTTGGCATAAAGGCTGCAATTCGTTGGTTGCCAGTCCACTTCTAGATGCAATGACATGCCTCTGTGTTCCAATAAATAAAAAAATGTGTATTTTGATATCTGTTATTTATTTTCTTTTGCCGCAAAATGCTGCTGCATTAACTGCAACATTGAAACCTGCATGTAGTTATTATTTTTTTTGAATCTTCAACTCTTTTTCATGGGTTTTCTTGACTTCATGGCTGTTTTTTCAGCAGTGGCGGCCTCCTAGTTATGCAAGTCGAGCAGCTGCTGCATGATAGACGTTCCAAGTCGCTTTCTGCTCCCGCTGGTGGTCGCTCTTTCAACGTTGCAATGAACGTCAGACTCTGGAGTTCTGCGGACACGCAGCGCCACCTGTCGACGCAGCTTTGAGTAGTTCAAAGCCCGACTCCCTTTCACAGTATGCTGCGCCACCAGGTGCAACTATATAGCGCAAGCAACAACAATTGAGGAAGATGTTAGATGTATTTACGCATTGAACCCTCAGAAAAATAGCAACAAATTTCTCTCCGCTAGTCGGACGCCGCACCGAACCGCCGTGAAGTCCTTGCTGGGTCACTTTCCTGAACGACGGTGAAAACAAGAGCAGACACAACAGCTCATCGCTCTGCGAAAAAGGACCCCATTCTGCGCCACTGTTGCGCTGGGAATTGCCACGGACGTGAATGACTTTAGTTTTACCGATTTCCGCAGCTTTCGAAAAGCAGAATGGCAATAGTGCTAAATACATGCCGTTGCGAACGTGTTGGGCAAGCGAATTACTCGCATTCTTCACAGGCATTCGCTTTAGTAAGAGCAATAATGTTGGTCCCTGTTTTGAGTAGCCTTAATGGTCAAACCGCGGTAACGTTTATTATAAAGCTTAACAGACATTCTGACCACGGTGCGTAACGTATTACAGTAGACAGATGATGCCCGGCGGCTCGGGCATCGCACCCATCGCGACCACCGATTATCTGAAGTTGTCGCCACCACACAGCATTACGCACGTAGGGCTTCGAAGGCTCTTAGGGCCGGTATTAACTAGAAAATTCTAACAAGTGCGTCATACAGGGTAGTCGCTAAATGATCGCAACCACAATGAAGTGGTGCTTTTTTTGGCGTTGGTCTCCACGATAGCCGAAGCTATCTCGGAGGCATTGCTTTGCGTTTCGTTGTACACTGAGAAAGTGGACACGCATGTATCCCCATTTAAAGTAAATTCTTACGGAAGACAACCGTCAACAGAGCAATTGGAGCACACGTAATAAAACATTTCAATGCACAGAAAGCGAGAGATCGGTGAAGAGTGCAACTGAAAAGCGAAAATCACCAGGGCTATTTGTGCCGGATCGAGCAAGCTTCGTACCACTGATCATAAGATTGATTGCTAGTATATTCACTTCATCGCTTTGGCATCATGTGTATGCCCAAGTTTAACGCATTTAGGCATTACAGAACGCATGTCGGAGTGCTTGCCTCGAACACGATGCGATGCTCGCTTGCATCTAAATTGCCAGTTGCAGCACGCAGAAATAAATGAAACGTCTTTTGCATTGCGCCCGCATTTTAGTTTGACGAGCTTCCTAATTTTATGAAGCGAGGTTGGATTGAAGTCAGAAACTTGCAAGGTCCTTAATTTTTAGGAAACAACGCCTCAAGACCAACAAAAGAGGAGGGCCTATGCACGTTCGCTCGCGGACGGTTCTATGTGCACTACCCATTTATGGCCGGCGCGGCGATGGGTGTGCTGGTGGCGGTGTTTTTCGCAGTGCTGCTTGGGCAGAGTCTGATGTCCATCACGTGTGCTGGTCGCGCTGCCGGTGTAAGTGCTGTCACTGCTACCACCTTGAGGAACAGGATTGCTGCAGCCACTGCCTTGACCCTCATTTTCGGTTTCTATGCTGGACTCAGTGGGGCTGGGGTTGACCCAAGAAGCAAGCAGATCTGCTCCCTCGGGCATTCCTGAGACTGCGTCAGACTGTACATTTGTAGCCTTTGATTAGCATATCGCGGAATCATGACTGCTCACGCACAAGCAAGGAAGCGCACTTTCAACAAAGTGAACGTATGTGAACTTTGTTCAATACAATATTGTTAGACTATTTCATTACGTACGTGAGCCATAATGTCCAACACACGAGCTCTATATCATACAATACTGAATTCTTGAAGTGTGCGCTGCTATAATTGACAATATTTTTTACGCTTAAAAAGTATTTAAGCACACTGATTACCTAGAAAATGTCTTCCACAAGTGTGTCGTTATTCGTTGCAAGAGTGCCTAGAGATCAGTACAGGATCCAATAGTATTCTCATTCAATGCCTTTCGAGTCAGCGGTGATGCCTTGCCCCCTGATTTTCTTAAGGAGAAAGAATTATGTTAGTGTGGACACGATTCATCAGGGTGAATCGGCACATAGTCAGCAACCTGAAGGAAACATTTTACTTTATGGTAAAATGACATAGTAAACGCACTTTTTCAACATTAGCCGCAAAGATCTAAGGAAATAGAAGAATAATATCCCCCATATTACCACTATCTGTACAGTGACAACGTGTTTCCGCCATCATCGTGTGAGAGCTTTATGCATACATTTAGGCATTTCACGTGACAATGACAATTCAATCTGTTAGCGAATGATTACACAACAGAAAATGCTACCACTCTATGAATTTACTTGTTAGGCTTTCATATTCACTACCCCAACCACCATTTTGTTTTTCGTGTGAAAGTGCGCCTCCAATATCATTAAACCCAGCCTTACACAACACTTTGCTGCACCTCGACCAAATGCTTAGCAAATACAAACCTCACATACAATAAAAAATAAGATAGCCAATGGTACACGTTAGGGCTTCAATAGCCACTTCCTTTCGTATATTGTCTCCGAATAGATTCGGTAGCAGCCAGGGAAAATGCCATATAAACCCCAAAGTGCATTTATGTACTTACCGGTATTCCCTGTTCAGGCTGTCTATCTTCACCCAGACTTGCTTTTGCGTTAATTGGACTGCGTCAGGCGGAAGTTCGGCGTTTCACTCGGCTGTAATTGCCGCGTACACCTTCGCATAGCGTGACGTGCTCCGAAGATAACGTAAATAGTTTTTCCACAACCTTATCAGGCTTTCCTTGGTCCGTCTCGTTCAGTTCGTTCGTTTTTCAGGCGCTCTCGCCGGCATGCACTCATTGGTGGTGGGCGCCGCCATTTTCTTGGTTATCTGCGTTACAAAGCTTGCCAAGCTCGGTTTCTATAAACCAAGTTAGCGGAATAACCAAAGTTTTTTGTGCCGTGTAACAGCAGCGAACCGAGCTTAAGGTAACCGTGGTTCAGGCTGCCTGTGTAACGAGGGTATCAGAGAGCACCAGCAGAAACTGTCAGTGGTCGCCTGCAGTCACTTATCAATGTACAACAGGGACTGCTGCTGATCCCTGCACTTATAGGGTTGCACTTTCTTAGCCAGGCACGGCGAACAAATTGTTAGAAAGATTTTAGAGGCAGCTGAAATTCAGAGGCTCAGTGACAAATGCGTAAGCAGGCTTTCCATTTCCCTCTCAATTAAGGAAATAAGCTACTTGCAGCGCATGTCTTTTCGAAAGTTTTATTCCGTGCTTGTAGTTCATTTCAGTTCTCTAGTTTTAACATTTTAAATCTTTTCTATCTCCCGTGCATGTGCTTCCTTGGCTTCTCTTGCTAAAAAGTGTTTGCCTTGCTTGGTTTTCGGATCAAGAATAATTTTTTCACTTCCTTCCCATCGGGGGTTTACTTTGTGGTGTATCAATTTTAGGCTACACGGTTACCTTCAGTTGATTGCCTCTTTTAGAAGCAGTTGTTGCGGGTTTTCAACGCTTCTGTTCTTCGTATTCTGTCGTTTCAACGTGTGCCTACTAAAATGCCCTGCGTTCGAAATAATTATTTAAGTGTGAGTTAAGCTCTGTGTGTGTTTTTCTTTCCTGAACGATCCGTCTGTTTTGCGCTTATAAATATATCCTAAAGGGATCTTGAAATGAAGCAATTTTCGCACTTTGAGTTGTATGCTGTGCAATTAAAATGAGTGCATAATCTGCCGAGCAAGCATCCAACTTGCTGAATGCAGCCGCGTGGCACCAGCAGCGGTCTGGCGGCCACGACCAATAGCCCACGCTCAGGAGTCGAGAATAAATGTTGGCTGTGGCGATGTTTGTTGCTCGCGATGGCATAGCTTTGTCGCCAATGTTATAAGGCAACGAACTAAGACTGTGTGATGTTGCTTATTTTGTGAAGGGATACCATCTCTTCCGAGTGTGCAAGCTGAGATGCCGTACGTGCCGAAGCCTCAGCGCTGATGAATCGTTCGACCCATGTGTCATGAATCGTGCCGCGTGAATTGTCGCACGCCGCATCGGACGCTAAATCGCACTATGTGTCCAGCGCTTAGTCCTCGCTACGTCAACCGTGTGCGTCGTTAGTGCCGCAAGCACAACTTATCAAAGCGCGAACAACGTTCGTTCTCACAAGCTGCCCATCGAGCCACAGCGCGGAGCATTGCTTCGAGCTTCTACCACGATGTCCCCCAATAGTCGGGGCATACAGAGTGGAAACTCATGGTCGGGGCTTCCGCAAACGGAGGTTTTGCCACGTGGTCTCGATGCCAGTGCTTGAAAATTGCAGGCTTCTTCGCCGTCGTCACCGCCACCGCTGCCTTGTTCTTGGGCCGATTCCCCTGAAGCAGACGACGCTGTAGTTCGGGAAAGTCGGATGGTGGTATTGACGGCGCCAAACACTATGATTCTACGAACCAGGGTCAGCTGAGGCTCAAAAACTTCGCTGCGTCGCCAAGTTTTGTTGACGACAGAGAGACTTCTCTGGCTGTCTTAAAGTGACGTCAGCTGCACAGTTGACTTGAACGTGAGCTGGGAAACCGACATTGCGCTCTTTTATGAGTTCCGTGAGCACAAACGATCAAACAAGTCGAGGTATAATATTGAATGGACTGCTAGGATTGTGATAACACATGTAGTTTAAAATTTCTGGAGAACGTTTCACGACCCCTTTAAGGAGCACGACGGCGGTCATCGTACGCGGAGTGACGTTATCGCACACACCCTCCGTGCGATGGAGATGGGCAGCCTGTTGTGCCTATGCTTCCGCGGTGTTCCTTGCTAGCGTTTACGAACTTTCATTCGTGGGAAGAACATGCTATGTGGGTATAAAATGATATTAATTCGAGCTTTATACTGAACATGACAGTTACAATGAAAGTGGTACGGAGCGTACATATATTATTTTATAATAATCAAAAAATATACAGGCACCATCGAAGCGGGCTGGCGTTTTTTATGGCGAGCTGCGATGTCTTAGCTGTAGAGAGTTCGTTCTTTGGAAGAGCAAAATAATCTGGAGCTTCTTCCTTTGGTTTTGTCTCCACTAAACTCTCTTCACTACAATTCTTACAGACTTTATCTCTTCCGAATCGATGTCTTCATAACGCAGGTGGGCAATATGTGAGCGCTAAGCGTTGAGCCTATCAGCATTTTGAACTTGTGGGCTACACTCTGTTGTTTCCATTTGTGCAATAGGAAACTCACAAAACGTCATAAAATCACAAGTTTATCGTGCGTCATAAGACGCGAGGAAAAATGGGGGGAAGGAAGCGAGTACATGGCGAAGCAGTGTAGAAAACAATTTAAAACTAATACTTCTCCTATATAGACCATCTGTGAGTATGCAACCTTATCATGTCACGTGAATCACTAATGCACTATGCACTAATAGAGCGACAAATGTCATGACAGAATGACATGCTCAATTGCATATCGCCAGAAGCTGTTTTAGGGCCCTTATATAGACAGGGCCTAACAACAACGTCATAGGAGAGCAGTAAGGACACTTCAAACGCCACTCTGAAAAGTTTTAAAGTAGGAGGAAAAAACGCGAAAGGATAAAAATTCAGGCCCTAATTCCTATCTCTGGGGAAAACAAGACGAACGGCGGCGTGCTGCAAAAATGGTCTCTCTCGGAACATCGGCGGTGGCGTGAATGGCGTAAGCAAACACTGGGGGCGGCGTGGCAGCATACAGCCTTACCTATAACACAAATATGAAACATTGTCGAGAGGACGGCTGTTGGCACCATGAATGAATAGGTAGACCAGCACATGCATTAGGTGGAAGAAGAATGCAAGACATAACGGTAGTGAGCTTTCTTTGACTCGATTACCATTTCTTTTCTTCAGCATCCGCACCACCTAAATTTGTTTTGTTCTTGCTACCTTTCTCCCCTGTTTGCCTCCTTAATCCTGCTGCAAAAACATGTAACTTGTCACTTTAGGACCAGAAAACTTTCGCATTTAAAGATAAATTCAATACATTTCTTCGTAGCACAACGGTACAAAATATCAAAGAGTAAACTTGTATGCAGCCATTTATCTCCAGTACCTCCTGGGCTATTCTACACCATAAATTTATATGAACAAGACCATTCACAGCCACCTCAATGGCTACACTAGAGGAGCGGCACGTGCACAATCTTTTGAATTGAGAAATAAACCCGCGCACGTTCATCATAAGTAAAAATATAGTTGTCTCTGATGAAATAATCTACAGAGACAAGTATCACTGACTTAATCTGCAATAAAATTTGCCCTGAATTCAATGCTTACAAAAAAAATCTAGCATAAGAAAAACACACTTTGAGCACTATCTCACGAAAAATGGTTGCTAAGATCAACTTGCTGGGCGTAATCTCCTCAGATTTAGCAACGATTATCGAGGCTCGGGCCAGAGTGCCATCAACCTGTGGCGGTGAAGGGTGGGAACTTGACAAGAAGTCCAGCCGTGCCACCTCTCGTTTATTCCTGCGAATGTCCGCTGAATCACGGTACTTCTACATGATGAATATAAGATGAAAAGATGCGAGATAGCGGCACTTGAAGTGTTCACTAGATGAATGGACGAATGGACAGACACACCAACGGAGAGACAGACAGATGAACAGACGGATGCATGTATGAACGGATGAGCGGACGGATCCACGTCCGGAAGGATGAACGGATAGTTGCACAGGTGAAAAGAAGGACGCAAAGACGAACGGACGCGTGAACAGACGTACGAATGGTCACACAGATAGACGCATGGACGGACGGAAGCAAGAACGAACGGACGAACGCAAGCGAGGACGGACTGATGGATGCTTCGCCCAGTCATCAAAATGCACTCCGTGGATAAGGTGTGATTTTTTAATCGGAGAGGAAGAGTTCCTTCCTATCTCGTCCATTGAACAAGAGTACAAATGCCGACGTCACAGCCTCACCCTGTAGATTTTAAATGCATAGCATTTCTTAGGGAACTTCGGCGACTTTGAGCGTATTTATCTATCTATCTATCTAGCCGCCTACGTCTTTTAGATCTCCGGGCCGTTTCGATAATGGTAACGATACAAAACTTGGTATGGCATAACACGAATGTATGAAGAACATACTTGACTAGTCATAACATCAAGCTCATCACATGTTTCTCATGAATCTCATAATTTAAATTTCATGGTCCTGCAGCTCTTGCGGTGTTATCGTTCACATGGCATGTTGCAAAACTGGCATGGTATGGCATGATTGCACGGCGAACACAAGCGACAGACCCTAAAAATAAAATCATGACATGCGTCTCATGCCACAATATTACTACATGCCACGCCCATGATGCAGTGGCAGCCGTCTCACTAGCTTCACTTATACCAAAGTTGGTATTACGGTCTGTGAACGGATGGCGAAGGTATGCGACTGGTGCAAACATGATAATTACGACGTGCATGTCATGTGACAACATCACTGCATGCTACTCTCATGATGCCCTCGTAGCCGTTTTGCTAGCTTCACATATGCCAAATTTGGTATTACGTGACGCCAATGAATGACGAAAGTATCTGACTGGTGCAAACATGATAATCATGACGTGCATGTCATGTAACAACATCACTACATGCTACTCTCATGATGCCCTCGTAGCCGTTTTGCTAGCTTAACATATGCCAAATTTGGTATTACGTGACGCCAATGGATGACGAAGGTATGTGACTGGTGCAAACATGATAATCGCGACGGGCATGTCATGTAACAACATCAATACATGCTACTCTCATGATGCCCTCGTAGCCGTTTTGCTAGCTTAACATATGCCAAATTTGGTATTACGTGACGCCAATGGATGACGAAGGTATGTGACTGGTGCAAACATGATAATCACGACGTGCATGTCATGTAACAACATCATTACATGCTACTCTCATGATGCCCTCGTAGCCGTATTGCTAGCTTCACATATGCCAAATTTGGTATTACGTGACGCCAATGGATGACGAAGGTATGTGACTGGTGCAAACATGATAATCACGACGTGCATGTCATATAACATCACTACATGCTACTCTCATGATGCCCTCGTAGCCGTTTTGCTAGCTTCGAATATGCCAAATTTGGTATTACGTAACGCCAATGGATGACGAAGGTATGTGACTGGTGCAAGCATAATAATCACGACGTGCATGTCATGTGACAACATCACTGCATGCTACTCTCATGATGCCCTCGTAGCCGTTTTGCTAGCTTCACATATGTCAAATTTGGTATTACGTGACGCCAATGAATGACGAAGGTATGTGACTGGTGCAAACATGATAATCATGAGATGCGTGTCATGTTAGAACAAGACTACATGCCACAGCCAAGCCACCAGTACATTTGGACGTGACGCGGTACGCGTGCTCACCGGCGTTGCCACTCCAGGCGCCGGTCCTGCCACATACTCGCAGGCGCACGCCACGCTGCGTTGCTTTGACGCATGTATGTTTCAGCGCGTCCGGCGTCCCTCCGTCATGAAAAGAGCAGACGCAGTGTTGTCTGGGTAATGCATCGGCGCGAAATGCATCGTGCCACTTTTCGCGCTGTTTGCCGTCGGGCCGCGCTGACGGACGCTGGTCACGCCTCTCGTCAGAATATAGAGTGCTCGAGTTTTGCTAACGTAGCGTCGCTATGCCCAGCGTGCGCACGCGTGAACGCTACATAGGAGTATAAAGGGCCTTTTATGATGCGCTCGCGGCTTTGCTGTTAGCTCCACGTATACTAAAATTAGTGTCAAGTCACGTCAATGGAATACAAAAGTATCTGACTGCACTCTAAAAAAAGAGCGAGTAAAAAGGGTGTCTTTTTTTCCCACAACAATAATCGTCATCTATATTGCGTTCCATCTTTGTGCTATCGCCTCGCGCCCGGTACATTCCGGGAACTATCGACATGCCTATTATCAGGGTTACATTGCATTCTCGATAGGAAACTGGCCAGCGCCGAATTCTCAAGAAAAGAAGCGCACGCAAGCGGCACTTCTCTGGCCCGACTCAGGGCCGCTCTCCTAGCCCTGTATCTCGGAAGCTAAAAGCAGCAACCAATGCAGGTGCGGTTGCTGTGCGACGAACTACTGAAGATCCTCTGAGGACGACGATGCCGCGACGGAACTTTCTGAACACGACGCGAACCAAGCACAGATTTGACGATGAAACCTCACTTACCGAAGGTGGCCTGACGACGCAGCAGGGAAGCAGCAAAACAAGCCGACGCAGCTGCGACCCCACGCCAAGATCTGTCTGCAACACGAGGCGACAAACTTGCGACCTTGAAGTCCTTATCAGTGCCAATAGTGTGACAGCTCTCGTCGATACCAAATCTGATTTTTGTGTCATCAGTGGAGCATTCACCACGAAGTTGTAGAAAGTCAAGCACGCCTGGGAAGGCCCTGAAATAAGGACAGCTGGAGGCCACCTAGTAACGCCAAAGGGATTCTCTACAGCGAGAGTCTGCATTAACAACCGCATTTACCCCGCAACTTTCGTTGCACTACAGCGGTGCTCGAGAGATGTCATCCTGTGTATGGACTTTTTAAGCGTTCATGGGGCAGTAATTGATCTCAAATCTTAGTCAATAATGCTATCAACAGAACAAGCATTACTGCCACACATGCCACTTGGAGAGCAGGCGTTGAATGTACTCAATGATCAAATCACCATTCCTCCTTGCTCCAGCATAATTAGCTCTGTCGGCCCCGTCGGCTTACAGAAATCAACACATCTCCAAGGCGTACATGAAAGCGACCAACACCTGTTAATCAACGACGAGATTTGCGTCGCAAGAAGAATAACCAATCTGAGAAGGGGGAGAGCAAGTAATGCTCATGAACTTAAGCAACGAATACAAGCGCGTGAGCAAAGGCATGATGGTCACCTATTTCGAAGAAATTGCGGAAGCCAGCGACGGTATGGTCCTCGCCGAATCTACTGAACCTGTTTCGATGAATAAAGGTGTCCAATGTAATTTAAAGCCATACTTCTATATTAATCCCATACTTCCGAAGCATAAGCATGAACAACTGAAAAGCCCGCTCTGGCAATACGAGGACTGCTTTTTGTCGTCGTCGAACATACGGAAGACACCGGTAGCAAACATCGCATCATAACAGAGGTGAGTACTAGTCCATTTCGTCAGACCGCATACAGAGTTTAGACGCGAGAGCGGGAAGCAATAAGGAAGCAAGTAGACGAAATGCTACGCGGCGACATCATCCAATATTCCCAAAATCCGTGGGCATCATCAGTGGTGTACGCACCCTACGTTTTTGCGTCGATTCTCGCCACCTGAATGAAATCAAGAAGGATGTGTATCCTCTCCCACGAATAGACGGCACTCTTGACCGGCTGCACAACGTGAGGTATATCTCGTCAATGTATGTACCTCAAGGCCGGCTATTGGCAAACAGAAGTTCACGAGACCGAGGGAAAACCGTCTCTATAACACCAGACGGCCTCTTCGAGTTCAAGGTGATATCTTTTGGTCTTTGCTTGGATCCCACGACTTTACAACGTGTTATGGATACTGTACAGGCCGGCTTGAAGTGGCCGACTAGCCTTGTGTACTTGAACGACGTCGTTGTGTTCTCCTCAATCTTCGACAAACACCTCCGGCGCCTCAAGCACTAAAAACCTCCGGACTCACCCTCAAGTCAGACAAGTGCCGCTTCGCGTACGAAGAACTCATGTTCTTCGGCCATGTGATAAGCAAATCCGGAGTACACCCCAACCAACACAAAACAACCGCCATCGCTGCATTCCCGCCACCCACATACAAGAAGGTCATTCGTCGATTTCTCGGCCTATGCGCATATTACAGCTGATTTGTTCAAACCTTTGCCCAGATGACCGAACCACTCACTAATTCTACCACGTTCAACGTAGAATCCAAGTGGGAGAAGCCACAGGAGGAAGCATTTCAAGAACTGAAATGACGCCTGCAGACGCCTCTGTTACTTGCGCGTTTCGACAAATTTGCCGAATCAGAAATACGTAGAGACGCAAGCAGTGTACTGATGTACAAGAAAGAGTCTTCAGTTATGCTAGCCGGTTGATATCGAAGGCAGAGACCTACTATTTTACAACAGAAAGGAAGTGCCTTGCAATTATCTGGGCTACAAAAACTTTTGCCCCTACATTTACGGCAGGCCCTTTAAATTTGTAACAGTCCAACACGCCTTGTGTTGGATGGCAAACCTGAATGATCCATCGGGTTGTCTCGCAAGGTAGAGTGTGAAACTGCAACCATTCGACATTTCCGTCGTTTACAAGTCCGAAAGAAAGCACTCCGACGCCGTCTGCCAGTGTCGTGCCCCCGTTAAACCACCACCGAAGGACGACGCAGACGATGACTGCTTCTTGGGAACAGTAAGGGCCGACGACTTTGCCGAGCGACAACGAGCTAACCCGGAACTCAGGAGCCTTGTAAAATACCTCAAGCGCAAGGCCATCGTTGTTTCAAAACTATTCAAACGGGGAATTGAGTCGTTTTTTCTGCGGAACTGTGTTCTCCTGAAGAAAAAACTTCTCGCCACTTCGGGCCAACTACGTCGTCGTAGTACCTTAAGCGCTACGTGTGGAAGTTTCGGATGTTCTACATGATGACCTGATGGCTCGACACCTTGGTGTTTCCCGTACGCTCGCAAGAATACAGGAGTAGTACTACTGGCCACTCCCCTCCGCCGACGTCACTCGTTATGTGAAGACATGCCGGGACTCCGAATCACGAAAGACACCGCCATCTAGGCCAACCGGACTTCTACAGCCCATCGAGCCCCCTCACAAGCTGTTCTAGCAAATCGGCATGTACTTACTCGTGCCGTTCCCTACGTCGAATACAGGGAACAATTGGCGCGTCGTAGCTACCGACTACTCCACGTGCTACGCCGAGACAAAGGCCCTGCCGAAAGGCAGTGCCACCGAAGTAGCATAGTTCTTCGTCGAGAACATCGTCCTGCGTCACGGTGATCCACAGTTCCTCATTACTGCGGTTCTTTACGGTGAACCTAACTCAGGCGATTCTGAGGTACAGACAGACAAGTCGCCGCCGGACCACCGCCTACCATCCACAGACCAATGGCCTCATGGAGCGTCTTCATAAGATCATCGCCGATATGCTGGCCATGTAAGTGTCGTCGAGCACAAGACGTGGGATGGAATCCTTTCATACGTGACCTTCACGCACAATACGGCCGTGCAAGAAGCGACGCAGATCACGCCGTACAAGTCGGTCTATGGAAGGAGCCCGGCAACGACGCTCGATGCCATGCTTCCGAACCTTGCTGACGAAGAGAACTTTGACATCACTGCCTACCTTCAGCACAGGAAGAAGCTCGTCAACTCACCCGCCTTCGCATCACGAACCAGCAGCCGTTACAATCTTCGACGAAGCTTCGTGCAGTACCAGCCCGGGTACCATGTTTGGGTATGGACGCCGATCCGCCGACGTAGGCTCAGTGAAAAACTTCTGCGACGGTACTTCGTACCGTACAGAGTTGTTCGACGTCTCAGCCCAATTGACTAAGAGGTTGTTTCCGACGGCATCGCAAACTCTCAACGCGCCGGGCCGACCTGAAGTCGTCCATGTTGTACGCTTCAAGCTATTTCATGCGCAAACCTGACGACTGTATTTCGCGGTTGTAACTGTGCTTTATTGCTTGTACTTATTGTTTATTTCCCTTTTATTGCACCTTAGGCTTTGGTTGCAGCATTGGGACGATGCCTTTTTCAGAGGGGGACAATGCCACGCTCCTTTCTTCTATTTTTTTAGTTCTGTTTCAATATCCTCCGCGGAAACCTCGCCTACGGTGTTAGAGAAGCTTCGAGACTGTAGTAGATCGTTTTCTTAAGAATATACGCCCACGTCTTGAACCTTTGAGATTTTTCTAGAACCAACGTAACCGCTAGCGATAATGCCAGATTGTTCAATGGCATTATTATAAATGCCGACACGCTCCACCGCTAGTCAGTTCTTCGACGGCTGGTGCCCTGCTCGTCCCTATCAGTGCCAGCTTTTTGCAGTAATCTGACTTTCCTTTTACGTGGCCACATGTTCGGCCCTAATAAACAGTTCATTATTCGACCCACACCCCACCACGGTGGTCTAGTGGCTAAGGTACTCGGTTGCTGACCCGGAGGTTGCCGGATCGAATCCCGGCTGCGGTTGCTGCATTTCCGATGGAGGCGGAAATGTTGTAGGCCCGTGGGCTCATAATTGGGTGCACGTAAAAGAACCCCAGGTGGTTGAAATTTTCGGAGCCCTCCGCTACGGTGTCTCTCACAATCATATTGTGGTTTTGGGACGTTAAACTCCACATATCAATCAATCAATCAATTATTCATCCCGCTGTCTGCTTCCTTCGTCCACGTAACGAACACGTGACAACAATCACACAAAACGTCATGCAGTCTGAATGAAGGAATACTTCTAAGCAAAAATTTTCGCTTGTTCATTTGTATTTATGTTTGTCTGCTTGCCACGCGAGACGGCTCAAGTATGATCACATCCATATCGCCCAGAATTATTGCTTTAAATCCTGCGTTCATACGTGTGCGACTGTAGATTAGAAAACAAATTTATTGCATACTCGAGGCATAATATTAACAATTCAATATTCTGTGGTCAGTTTTTATACTAAGGAAGCCTACATAAGTAACTATTAAAACTGTAGTGTTTATAACGCTGCGCTGACAATGCGAAGCTATGCACGAAAAGGCGTTTTCTACGCATTGATAAGACGGTGCGGTGCTGACACCTACCTTGAAATCTTCAATATATGTCCTCGAAGATTATGTGCGCACGCTTCGTGCTCTTTATAATGGGTTTTATCCTTTCGTTTTCTGAGATTACCACCACATCGCGCTCATGTATTACAAAGCACCTCCAGAATCTCATTCACCGATTTTCTCGCGCATAACATCAAGTAAATGTTGTATTCATTGTTTTTGGGCGCAAAACAATCGTTTTTTGACGACATTCGCTGTTAAACATGCAAATACGGGGCCAATTGCTTCTTTCGATATCTCCTAGTATGTATTTTTTAACACCACTTCTGCGACTGAAGTAGGTCAGTGAAATCGTGGTGGACCCCGACATGAAATACTTTCGTGGTAAAAAAATGCCACTACGATAATTCGAACGTGCAATCTTCGAGCTTCCCATCGAACACGCTAACGACTGCGTCATTCTGACTTCTTTATCAAGCATGATGCTTAATGGAATGCGTATGAGAATAGTACACAATATCGCACACAGTTGCACTGTTACAGTCTTATAGTGACAATAAGAGTACAAGCCATGCTTTGAAAGAAACTCGAAGGCTGAAGTCCTATAGTCTAGGGAAAGTTCGTCATCATGCGCTGCACAACAAAAGTGGCGAGGCTAGGCACCTAACCAAGATGGGGTACCAATCCAGTCGAAAGTCAAGATGTATGCATTCTTCGCTGCAGAATGACTTGTTACGTGTCTTACGAATTCATAGTTCAACTTTTTTTTCGTAAGTCGCATACTCGAGACAGATCGGATCTGACTTGCCACAAAAATTTTCACATTTATTGAACCCAAACAACTGCTGCCTTTAAAGATTATCGCTGTGATAGTGGAAAATTCGCTATGCTTTTAATACAAATCACAACAGCGAAAAACAAAATCAAGTCGACCGAGGAACAGGTAAAGTTCAGCGTAAGTTACTGCCAAGTTTAGTTTTCGTTCCTCGTTCGTTCCAAAGGCAACAAGGTTTATGATGCCTCTAGGCTCATTCTGTAAGTAGGTGCATACTGCTCATTGAGTATTGTAATGTTTTTCGCGCAACTAACAGCGCAGGTGGGCGGGCGCACTGATCTGTAGCTCTACGAATTAAAGCAACTATTTACGACTTCGCCAAAACAAATGCAGTGCGCTGGAAAATTATCCCATTATATTGGTTCAATAAGCATTCGAATGAGCAATTCGGTGTTCTCGCACAAGAGTTAGAGCTGGCAAATACGACAAGTGGCTGTCGGTGAGCGGAGGCTTAGGTTTGCTAAAAGTGCGGGAACCGTGTCGCATTGATGTTCATCGCTTCTTGACTGGACCCCGTGTGCAATAAAAATTTTTCATTCAGATTAACTCATACCACTGCCATGCTGTATTGTCATTCGTACTCGTCGAAATCACGTATTCTGAAGCCAAGAAGTGCCAATGACACTTGGATGGATTCGGTTGGTAGGCTTAACCTTTAGTGGAAATAATTGTGGTAGAGCAGAATGGTAAAAGCCAAACTCGCAAGAGCTTGTCTCGGCGCATGTCGCACGTAAAAGCTTCCGCATTTTAGCGTTGCACGCACTTTGGCAGTTAATTGGAAGTACGAGGCTCAGGTAGTTGAGTCTATCAGAATTGCCAGAGTTGTGTGTAGTGCTGGTGACATCAAGTGGCAGCTGTATTCTCGTGTGCCGTACGTTGGAAGGAGTAATTGGAAGCCTCAGCTAACTTATTTACCCACAACTGCGCGGCGATGTAACCAAATGATAGTTGATGTTCACAGCGACACTTCTAGTCTTGTAAACATCCCACTAAAGCAGCACATCGCGCATGTCAAACCTATTTAAGAAAGTGCAAAAAATGTAAACTTTTGCAGCTGGATCCTACACACTACAAAAATTGAGGCGTTGTTGAAACCGCAAGATAAAAAAACGCACTAGAAAGGGCGATGTCTGGCGTTCGTTTCTTTCGACCATAAACATACTTCTCTGCGCATTCATGAGAGAAACAGTACAAATAAGTAACTTCACATACTGCCGTTTGCTTTTCCGCGATGCTTCCATCACCTACCAACAACCTTGCAAAACGCCATCGTCATCCAGGTTGTTGCCAAGTCATCCACCGAACACGTATTGCACTGCTACCATCAGTCACCATTTTCCACCGTCACCGCCACTGGCTTGCCACTACCACCACCACCTGTCTCCATTTTTCCACTCTCACTATCATCATCATCTATTACTACCGCTTCAGCTTCAGGCATATCCACTAATGATTGCACCTTATTCACTATTATTTCCATCATATCTACCAATGATCTCATGATTTTATTAGGGAAGTTGTTCAATAAAGAAGATGTCAATGGGGGGCTTCGCCATGGGGACGGCGGCTCGACCTTTCTTCAACATTATTTTCGTGGCGTAAAAACCGGGAGATTGGGCCTTCAGAGGGGAGACGGAGGGCAAATCACGACTTCTCGACCGCATCTGCAGCCTGGAAAATTTTGTGAAGCCACCATTACGTCAAGCTTGTGAGCTAGGCCACGCTGCCGCCGAGACCCGGGGGCACGACTCCGGCTGGAACTAAGACCACCAGGATCATTCGTGGAGTAACGTGAGTGCACACATAGTTAGGAGGTTTGTGAGGCGGGAGCCCTCAAGTCTATCACAGCTCCGTCTTGACTCGTCCTTCACGATGACGGCGAGATATTCGCAAGTCAAGGCAGTCCATCGAGATCATCGACGCACATCTTCGCAGTGCAGCCCCGTGAGTGCAGGCATCATCTAGAAGCTCGCGAGATGGAAGCCCTCACGCCTACTTCGACTCCCTTCTAACTCGCCCTTCATGACAACGGCTCGATACTCACAAAATCATCAAGACGAATGACGACTCGACAATTACGAATATTCGTTGTGCGAACCTTGCGTAACGGCAGCCGTTTGACTCCGAATTCGCCTCGTGATAGGGCCTGCCAGTGACCTCTCACGTTTCCGACACTGAAGTGGATCATCGAAGCCCTCTACAAAAGGCGGAGTCAAGTTGGCAAGGCTGTCACGCAATCCATCAATTCCAGTGGATGAGGAGCGCTGTGCACTTTCGGTGGGTAAAAAACCGCCATCGCCACTGCTGCATTGCTGTGCACCACGAGTTGTCTGAGTACCTCCGAAAATGCTACGATACATAGGATCGTGTGGCTCACGGTCCGGCTTCCGTATGAACTGCCTCAGTTCGTCTCGCACTACGTTGAAGGCAGGTGCTGCCACTGTATTGCGAGGTGCTTGCAACTTGCTGAGCTCATTCCTGATCACCGATGTTACGAATTCTCGCAGAACTTCCATGTCATTCCGCAGGCCTCTAGAGAAGGCACGGGCCGGGCCACAGTTTAGGTCGTGATTGTACTGCCGGGCCCGCTGTTGTAGCGTTGTCTTCTTGGCTGTCACTTCGGAACGAAACTCTACAACTGTGCACCGTAGGCTGGTACACCGGTTTCCAATATCAATGGATGCCTGCGGCCTTTGTTCGCGATCAGTACTGCCATAAGTAGCCAGCGCCTGTCGGCGTAATTCATCCCATATACATAAAGTGGTCTCATGGGTTTCTAACCACGTCTAAGCCAAGTCCTGCAAAGCAAAGTATACACGGCGGAACTTCTCTCTTTTTCTCTCGTCTAGAACATTCAAACTTGCCTGCCATTCTCTCAAAGAAATCCAGCCAATCATCGACGTTTTCGTACGAGTCGCAATAGAATACTGGTGGCTGGTGAGGCTGGTTGATCGCCACGCGTGTGCCGGTGTTACCTGAGTGGTCATAGTGGTGGCGTTCAATGTCCAAGTTTCCCTTGGCCTGAAATGTTGAAGGCTAAACTCGGGTGAATTACCTCGAATACGACGGCTGGCCCTCTGGTGCACAGGTGTCAGTTCCACAGGATCGACTCGATGGTGGTCGGGGTCTTGCGTACGTGTGGTTTCGATTCATTCCCAGCACCTCCACCAGAAATGTAGGGATACTGAAGCATACGGGCTTCTAAAACAAACCTATTTATTAGGGTAAAGCTGTCCCCACAAGCTAAGGTAACTGTGAGAAAATGGCGAATCCATCGAACACCAAATAAATCCCCAAACTCCTCTTTCTATTCTTCACCAGACGGCCCGAGCACGTGACGCATGTGAGTTAAAGGTTCGGCAATGAGCGCGCGTTGCCAATGTTTCTGTTCTCTAAGGTGAACTACGCTCTATTTTAACGCGACCAACATATCGCAGCAATAAGTTACGACTAAACGGACATATCCAAACACTTCCAGATTCGTTTCGTGTGTGGCAGAATGATTTCGTTTCTTTTCCGAATATTTAAAGTTTGTGTTTATGACAGTGAGATTCACGTAGTCTCTAGCTGGAGAAAGCGCAATTTTTGTACTTGTATATGATGAAAATATCCGATGTGTTATAAAACTAGATAGCGACATGTGGAGTGTTCGCTAGATAGACGGATGAGCGAACGGACAGCCAGATGGAGAGACTGTTCGCAGTTAATCGATAAAACCCTCAGATACTTTGCCCCACGCATCATCATTCACTCCGTAGATGTGCTGTGATTGGTCACCTCGAATTTGTGTTGTTTTTCAGCAAGCGTCAGCTTGCGCACCTCCAGATGAAGCCGCCTGCTCCACGTGAATCTCGAGCTCCTTCTTCTGCAGCTCAAATTCATGCGTTCGACGCATGGCCAACAGCTGTAAGCCCACGCTTCGAAGGCCTCTGATCTCTCCAAATTTAGACAAGTTAGACAATTTAGTGAGGCGGTTCACATACATGTACCACGTACTGTAGAAAGCCTATTCGATAAAGGCGTAACACAAACACATTCATATCACTCTATGCTACCACACATAATTTAGTGATAACGATGACATTGATTATGATGATGAATATTCTTTCTTTTGGTCCAAAGAAAAGGTACTTACTTTTTAAAATTATTGGTGTCTTCTTCGCTCCAGTAACCAGTTGAGAGGCCGACGCAATCTTTCAAGCCTCTGAGCGTGAGCTTCCGGCCGAGCACATGTTTCGAATTTTCTATCGATAACTTCTATCCACTTTATGTAGTCGCTAAAAGGTGTCGCCGCTGCGAATTCTCTTAAAGAGGTTAGGTTCTTCTCTGTCGTGAAACGTAATTGGGGCCTTTTTACTTGTAGCCGAAGTTACGCCACACTTGGGGGGTGCCGCCGGCAAATTATCGCCACCATTTGTGATGGGGGCCATTTCTTCTTCGTTCTACGGGCTGCCGTCCTGAATACCGCTCAATTCGCTCATTTCGCTGACCGCTCATTTCAGACAAAATAAGCGGTCATCGGCTCGTTCAGTAAACTCGATGGATTTCACAGCGCAGTGCACATGCGCAGTTCACCTCTCCTGTCACCCTCTGATTCGCTACGCTAATATGAGCGGGTGCGTGGCTCGTTCTGTAAAAAGGCTGGTTCTCGAAGAGTGCCGCACATGCGCCATTCGTGTCTCCGATTGTTCCCTGGGCCCGCTGGCCCACTGAGCCGCTCAGCTATTACTCTCTAATTATTGCGTGACGTAAAACAGTTCCTTGGAAAGCACGGCAAGTTTTCTGATGCTGAAAGTCTGAACGCGTGAGGCCAGCAATGCGATAGAAAATTTTCGACTGCCAAGAGTTTGCTTCGTGGCGCCATGTGGCTTCGTTGTTCAAGGAAGCAAATTACAATACAGAGAGCAGAATTATGCAGCTTTTGCCACTGAAAAGAAAGTCACGCGTCACTATATAGTTTAGTAGCTTGGTATGAGCTGCACAATAAATGAAGGAACATTTTAAATACGAAAGAGACAGAAGTGATGAGATTAGCTTTTTGAAATAGAGCGCCTATAAATGCTAAATTCGAACACCCTTTGCGATTTCTGCTAAATGAACAACTTATTGCTGGTGTGTGAATAAGTATCATATCTATAGAATCAGTAGATTCGTTGAATGCAATATTATTAAAACGTTTAGCTTTCTATGTTGTGGTGGCTCTATTTTGTGCGATAATATTTGTACTATTATCTCTTACCCGTGATATACTGACGCCACTGTACACTTGCTTTCTGACACGTATCAATTTGAAATGCCACGATTTCATTCTGTTTGTCCATGTACGCTGCTGTTGAAAAAAAGGGGCTGAGATCTTTGCTTTTACGGATCATGTAGTATCCAATTTATTCTCAATATTGCCGTTATTTTACGAGTGTGTGCCAGTGATCCAACCTCACAATAAAACATTACTGCATAAGTTTGGCTAAAGTGAACACTATAAAATCTGCTTCGGTCCCATCAATATTCCGCTATATTGAAGATGATCAAGAGCTCAGAACGTAGTTGTAACAGCGTTTTTTTTTACCTTCAAGTAATGTTTCCGGCTAAACAATTTTCCTGCTATGACCATTTCAAAAAAAAAACATATCCTTGGTGTTACTTAACTTTGTTTTCAGACCGGTGGAAAGTGAACACATCTCACCACAGGAGCCAGTTACTTTACCGAGTGGTCATCGGTCACTGTCAGTGCTAATCAAGAGGAACGACTTCCGTGCTGCCTCAGCGTGATTCATTCATCACCGGCAAAAGTTTAGAGCACGGGCAACTAAGTGCTGAATTTTATTTCAAGGAACGATGCAGATGCTTCAAACAACATTACCTAAGAAAGAGTGCTTGACAGCTAAACTATTTATTTAGATTATTCGTGCATGGTGCCTGCTGCCTCTTTTTTCGCACATATTGATGATCACTTGGGGCATCCACATTTTTAGGCGTTGCCCTGGCCAAAGTGAGCGTCCACAGACTTCGCTTAGTGCAGGTTGGCTTTCGTTACAGATGTACGAAAATCTAGACAGGACCCCAATCCATGACTTAGTTTTCTAGTAGTGGCACACGCATGTCGAGGTTTACGTTTCCCATTGTAATCTTTGGGTTAGCCTTAACTCCATGCATTTGGGGGTGTAAAAGCGAATTTTTGTTGTCGCATAGAAAGAAGCTTATGGCAGAGAGCATGATCTGATAACATCCATAGAAAAAATGGCAGCATATCCACGGAGTGAATGATGGAGAGTGGGGCGAAGCATTCGTCCGTTCATGCGTCCGTCTGTGTGACCGTCCATGCGTCTGTTTGTGCGCCCGTCCCTGCGTTCTTTCATGCATCCGCCCCTGCGTCCGTTCATGCGTCCATCCATGCATCTGTTTGTGTGTCCGTTCGTTCATCTATTCAACACTCTAAGTCCCACCATCTCGCATCTTTTTATCATATATTCCCCAAAAGAAGCGCCGCCATCCAGCGGACATTCCAAGGACTAAACGAGAGGTGGCACACGCATACTTTCTTACGGCCTGCGCTTTGGGTCCACTTCCCACCTTTAACCACCTCGAGTTCATGGTATATTCTAGTTCACTGTATTCATGGCACTGCGACCAAACGCTCGCTAAACCTTTCGAAAACCAAGGAGGTTACGCCCAGCGAGTATAACGTAGCAACCTTTCCCTATCAGATAGGGCTCAATTTACATGCCAATGGCTGCTAATGAGAAATGAGAGACAGGAGAATTCGGCTTTTAGTTTCTTACGGCTTGCGCTTCGTATCTACTTCTCATTTTTAACCACCTTGAGTTCATTGATGGTATATACAAGTTCATTGTATTCATGGCACTGCGGCTCAACGCTCGCTATACCTTTCTAAAGCTAAGAAGGTTACACCCAGCGAGTATAATGTAGCATCCCTTTCTTGTCCGATAGTGCTCAATGTACATGCCAATGGCTGCTAATGGGGATCGCAGCGTGCGCGTTGACTAAAAGCCGAATGCTCATGTCTCTCATTCTCCATTAGCAGCCATTGGCATGTACATTGAGCACTATTTTTTATTGTTAAACAACGCACAGAAGAAATCTCTCACTGGCACCACCTTGGAGGTCAAGTGTTATACCTATTTCGGGTATGTGGCACTGGTAGTTACATACGAGGGACGCCCAAGCCACGCCATAAGGAGCTTCGCCCCTAAAAGAAACATTAAGATGCGCTAGTATGGAGGAGCAATGATTGAAAAAAAAAAACGGAATTATGGCCATAGAGTTCAGTGATTACATCACTGTCAGCTCAATACCACACACGCCCATTTAAAGCCACCAGTGCGCTTCTTCGCCGCAGGCATCCGCTGTGTACTTGTTACAAGCAACTGGGAAACGTTTGTCTGCCATGCAAAGCAACGAGGTACATGCTGTGCCATCGCTCCGGTCATTCCTCAAACGCTAGCCGGCCTGCTTACACGAACAAGCTTAGTTATGACCCCTCTAGCACAGAAGAGTTTCACCTGAACCATGGGCGCTACAGAGGTGGTCGACGGTTCTGGTGGAGCAGTGGGTTACATCAAAAATGAAGATTTTTGATGTAACCCACTGCTCCACCAGAACCGTCTACTATGCCTGAATGAGCCCAGGCATAGTTGTTGCAATAACACTGCTACAAATGAACACTTAGAAAATTACCAATTGTGTTCCGCGAAAGACTGTGAACATTCTACTAACTATATCAAGTCATTTTGGCGTCTTGCCTTTTCCATTTATTTCGTTTTTTACACTCTACAAGCAATGACGTGATTGATAATATGGTGAACTGGGATAGGTCACAGCTGTGGTGGCGCAACTGTTGCTATGCGGCACTGTGCCTTGACATGATTGCTAGAAGAGTGTGAGGGGGTGAAGCCACAGTGGGCAGTGTTCAGGGTAGGGATGGACAAACGCTGCGAGGATAAAACAGTAAAGAATTTCGCCCTCAAATTACAAGTAATGACACGTGGAACGAGAAAGCTTTCAGTGTACTTAGCCTGTGAGCTCGCAAAGTAGATTGCTACGAGAACGTAATGGAGAGCTGCCTGACCAAACAACCCCCAAGCCAAGAATCGATGAAGCAAGAGCAGGTGCTTCGGAAGCAGTAGAGCTAGTGTCCCCGTGCGAACAACGCAATGTATCCTTTGGAAGTGGAGTAACGCACCGCCTGCGTGAACGTTTTGAATAAGGTGCCACAAAAATGTGCAAAGGTGGTAAATTCACAAATCTGCCTGCGGCTAAAAGTTATCAAGAGAAACTTTCAGTAAAAAATGGCAACTGTGCTTCCATTCCCACAATCTGCAAGGACATCGAACATCCTTACAGCGTGTCTTGGAAATTGGCTCAGTGGTCGTTAAACCACATGCCTAGGCAGCATGACCTTGGCGTAGCTGCAGTGCATGAAAACAAGGTTTCGTTGGCTAGAGACACAAAATTAGTTCTAAAAACTTCTGTAGAATAGTATTCGTACATTATTCTACGGTTTTCTCGGGATGGTACTAATTAGTTAGACAGATTTTCAGTCACTCTTTGGTTTCGTTTCAAATAAGAGAAAAAGGCAGTCTTATTTGGGGTGATATCTTTTTTTATATTCAAATTTGGTGGTTTCTTTGCGTGTAGACTCCCATGAAAGGGAGTAAAATAAAAACAGTTTTGCTCTCCTAATTTTATTACTAAATGCTGATAGAAACTTACCAAAGTTACGGGACATCAGTTTTGTTTGTGACTTTGCGAATCAATCATAATTAACAAATCATTACCATGCAAGTGCAGCTTTGCGGCAGCTGATAATAAGTGGCACAATATAATATATGTGGCAGAGCATGTGTGTTTCGGGCTCAGCTGAACTGTATTTTAACCTCTGTAAGCGTGTGGGGTTACGTTTAAAACGACGCTGTGAAGCCTATATTTTTCACAGGAGAATTTTAGTGGTCATTTTACAGGCCAAATGTACAGCTCTTACACTCGTAATGTTTCAATTGATATTGAGTAGTTCCGTAAGGTATATAAAAATAGCTCAAATTCGAGCACCTGCTCCAACAATAGCTCAATTTTGGCAGCTGCCAATAACCGCTCAATAGAAAGTTTTCAAAAAAAGATTGAAGCATAAAACCTTCCGTATGTCATTCAAGCTGGCACAAGCGAAAAGGTTGATAAACATTCCTCTTGATCTGCTTAGTAAGCTGCATGCTTTGAAGGGCAGGAGTGGGGCTTGTACAGGGAATGAATAAATATAGTTCGAACACAAATACGAAAACATGATACGAAAGCATACAGAAGGACACTGATTCGTAGAGGCCGCATTAAATTCATAGAAGATAAATGCACTTAAAGAGCTGTTGGGAATGTAAAGGATACGCGCACACCGAGCCAATGTGTTGAATCGAACCATTTGGCTCCGAATGCACAAAGTCAATAGGAGCCGTATTCGAAGATCCTTACAGAGTTTTTTTCGTTGCACCTGAGTCAATAGATATATACAGAAATAATCAAAATAGTCTACCTCATTTACTGTTGAGGAATCAACAGTACGATGGTTGCCTAACCGTTGATGGTCTTATAACAAAGCAGGAAATTTAGTTTGAAATTATAATTTAGCAGAAGAACTAAACTCAATGCCTAGATGACATTCGCGTGGATTTCTAGTGGAGATTTCAAGAAATTTTCAATTCTTTTATTCAGCCTCTCTTTTAAGGAGCCGTCTCAACGAGACAAACACCTTTCATTTTCCTCTAAAGGAGATACAAGACTCTTTCCGGAAAATGTAAAAAGGTAAGTATAATAGAGAGCAACCCCTATAATGCCGATACGTTTCTGTACTATAATCTATACCATATTTGCTAAAATATTCATCAACGGGTTGCAAACAAAAGCACTAAGTATGTAGGTGCCCATAAAATACGTTGAATTGAAGGCAGCTCTATTCAAACGAAGATTCAGATAAGATGGTCAGTTCTTTGCTGTAAAGATGGTAGCGTGATTCAGGAAGCTCCTCTTTAGATGATTCATGCGAAGGTTTTCGACAAGGTACGGCAAGATTATTTTTCTTGGTCTGCTAAATTATCTCCGATTGGTTGACGTACTGTAAAATGGCATGCCACATTGTTAAATGTCAACACAAAATTAATATTAAATTGCGCACTTTCAGGTAAATTATATGGGTAAATTCTTAATTGCGTCAGGAGTGTCAGCTCTCACCATGCTTTTTGCAGTACAGTTGAAACCACTTTGTTTAAGTGTGCAGTTTGATTTTGTTGTTAAGAATATAGATATGATACCGAAGAAATTAAGGTTATAGCTTACTCAGATGCCATTGACCTTTTTTGCGCAGATAAACACAGTGTTCTGGAAGCAGTAAACACTATATACTATGCTTTTAATTTGAAATTCCCAAAGACAGTTGGTATTGCGATCAAAATGGAAGATTATGCAAGCCGAAATTGTCTCTAAGTTCCTCCGCGATTGAAGATATCTAAGGTAATCATACTTCGATGGGTTATCTAGGTGTTCCGCTTGATAAACACAACGTACTGGTTCCTATTTTAGGATAGTAATAACAACTATTCAATAAAAAGTGTGAACTTGGCAAGGACATCATCTTTCTGTTTTTGCAAGAGCTAAAGCATGCAACATAGTTGTAGTATCAAGGCTTATTTACTATGTGCATTTATTTCACCATTCTCGTTTGGACTTCGCCTGACATTGGCCGGCTCTATTTGGGGTTCATCATAACAATTCCTTGCAAGACACCACCTATTTATTCCGCTTTAGAAGGGTGGCCTTATTTTTTTGCCTTTCCTTGCACAAGAACTGGTCATGTAATTTTTTTACCTTAAGGATGCCTGTCACCGTTTTTTATGGGTACAATTTTAAAATCTCTTACTTGCCGTCTTCTTTTTCTTTTCTTCACAACAAACATTGCTGAAGAATCACTATTATAGCGTTTCTCAAAAGGAAATGTTGACACTGTCCTTGCTTTGGAAGCTACGTTCACGTCATAATACACATACAACGTGAAAACAACGATCTTAACAGCCGCGCTTGTCAGTACCCTTTTCACCGAACCACTTTGCAGACAGCCATAGTTATCTCATTGTGAATTTGTTCTTTGGAGTACATGAAATGTGTTCGTCACCTGCAGCGAAAACTTTTTATTTTAGGATGTACAAGTCAACAATAGTAGTAAAGACATGTCTTTATAAAAAAGGGAACATATATACTATCTTATATGAATTGCGAGCTACACAACGACATGGCGATCATTGTTTTATTCATTGTTTTGATAAACCTTCTAAATGGAATTTAAAATTACATCTCATGCTGTTAGGTTGCTGTCGTTCATAAAGAGCATCACCACAGTTGCGCCATGCAATTTAAGTATGTTGTTAGGTATTTGTTCATTAGGAAAATCCGTATCATTAACACGCAAACTCACCCACCTCGCTTAACAATATCTGTCTTTCGAAAAGAAGCCGCTAATGTGCGTAGTGTTCCTGCAATTTTTGACCGGGTTCTGGAGTGGCTTGAATTTGTGGATGCTTGTTTATGTTTTCACTGGATTCGTACAGATTTATTGACCATGTGAAACTCCGTTTGGGGCAACATTTAACGGGACTGGTCTCGTGTATCAAAGAAAAAAAAAGAAGTTATCGTAGCGTAGTGAATAAGTACTCTGTTTCAGATGCCAAGGTAGTCGGGTGGAATCCAGGTGGCGGAAATGTTTTTGATGAAGAAGTTTTTATATGCGATGATTTTTCAATGAATTTCGGCGACATTGACCGTATCTATCTATCTATCTATCTATCTATCTATCTATCTATCTATCTATCTATCTATCTATCTATCTATCTATCTATCTATCTATCTATCTATCTATCTATCTATCTATCTATCTATCTATCTATCTATCTATCTATCTATGTAGCCGCCTACAACTTTTAGCTCTCTTTGCCGTTTCGATAATGAGATCTCTACCGAAATTGGTGTGGCATTGCATCACTGTGAGACTAGCTTAAGTGAGTAATCATAACATGAAATAATTATATATATGTCATGAATATCATGATTTACTCGTCGTGATCTTGCTGCTTTTGCGTTGGTTTCGTTCGCACGATATATTGCAAAACTGGTATGGTATTAGATGACTTCATGGAGACCATAAGTGACAGGCCCTAAACGTGTGAATGATGACATGCGTGTCTTGTAAGAACATGACTACTTGCCACGCTAATGATCCGCTCGTGGTCGTTTCGCTAGCTTCATATATAGCAAAGTAGATATTACGTGACGAGAATGGATGACGAAGGGTGGTGCAAATATGACAATCACGACATGCGTGTCATGTAAGAACATGACCACATCCCACGCTCTTGATGCTCTCCCGGTCGTTTCGCTAGCTTCACACATACCTAATATGGTATTACTTGACATGAATGGATAACGAATGTAAATGGCAGGTTCTACATGATAATGATGATATACGTGTCATGTAAATCATTGATGAATGTTTGTAGGGTTTACCATCCCAAAACTACCATATGATCATGAGAGAGCCGTGGTGGAGGGCTCCGAAAATTTTGACCACCTGGGGTTTTTAAACATTCACACAAATCAGAGCACCTGAGCCTACACCATTTCCACCTCCATCAAAAATGTAGCCACTGCAGCCAGGATTCGTTTCCGCGACCTGCGTGTCAGCAGCCAAGTACCTTATCCACTAGCCCATCTCGGTGGGGATTCATGTAGAACATGACTACATGCTACGCTTATGGCACGCTCGCGGCCATTTCGCTAGCTTCACATACAGCAAGTTCGGTAATAAGTGACATGATTAGAAGACGAAGGTAAATGACGCGTCCAAACATGATCACTAGAACATGCGTATTGTGATAAACATGACTACATGCTATGCTCGTAGCGCGCTCACGGTTGATTCGCTAGCTTCACATATACCAAATTAGAGATTACGTAACGTGAATAGAACACGTAGGTAAATCACAGGTTCAAATATGATAATCACGGCATGCGTGTCATGTAAGACCAAGACTATGAGCCACGGTCATGACGCGCTCGCGTCTGTTTCGCTACATTCACATATACCGAGTTTGGTAATACGTGACGCGAATGAACGATGAAGCTAAATGACACGTTCAAACATTATAATCATCACACACGTGTCATGTAAAACATGACTCCATGCTACACTCATAGCGCACTCACGGCCGTTACGCTGGCTTAACATATAGCAAATTCTGTATTACGAGACGTGTATAGACGACAAAGGTTAATGACTTGTCCAAACATGATGGTCATGACATGCGGGTCCCTTGAAACATGACTACATGCTTCGCTCATAGAGGGCTCGCGGCCATTTTGCGAGCTTTACTTATACCGAACTTGGGAATGGGTGACTTGAATCGACGGCGAAGACAAACTCCAGGCACAAACATGCTGATCACGATATTTATTTCATGTAGGGAACAACACATCAGCTTTCCTGATTAGTGCTTCTCAATTACCACTGTATGTGGGATCGGCCAAATATTCTCCCTGATGCCTTCCACACTGCATTTTACTCAATTATTTGTCTGTGACTGCTAGGCACGATGATCCTGATGCTGCAGAGTTTTTTTGCGCACCATTCGTCTACGGCGTCCATCCTATGCCAGCATACAGCATACACCATATCCCTTCATGTTCCAGGAACATAAATACGATGGATGGTGGAATAGGCCATGCCATAAAAACAACGTAGGCTGCTTTATATATAATTCAGAACAGCCACGCAGCTTCACGTGAGTATTGGTTATGTTGTTAACATATGTGTGAACAGCTTTCGTGAAGCATTGCGATATTGGTTTGTGTTGACAAGAATTTTGAATGTTTCGTAAAGGTTTGCATGCACCTCGGTTGAACATGGTTCTCTGACCAAAAAGAATCGCATGCGTACTTCCTATATGCAGTGCGCTACAGAAAGTAGACCTAGTGGAGGAATCTTGAAACTCAATTTTCGCTAAACAAAGGTATGGCGTGATTATTCTCGTGTTTGTACCCAATAAAACCATAGTGTATTTACGAGGTATGTCGTGGTGGAGAGTTTCGAAAATTTTGACCCATATTGTGGTGTTTGACTTGGAACTAATTTTGCATGGAGTAACGTGTAGTATTTTGACTGCATAGAATGTTGACCACATAGACGATAATTACTTGGCTCAAGAATAACGCAGCACCGAAGAAAGGGACACAAGGGATGAGCACTCCAATTGCACTGGCTTGGTCAAACGCGTTATTTTGGGCCAGCAGTGGGGCACCTTATCACCTAGGTGGCTAATAGAGTAAAGCTAAAGGGAACCTCTATCTGCAGAGCATTACTGAAATCAATCACACAGCGATTGAGCCAATGGAGTCCCCTCACATGTGATGATACTTCGTTGCTGTCATTGAATGACCTTCTGTGTTTCTATGAGTACCAACAAATTTGTGAATAAGGTGAAAAGAAAGAAATTGTGAACGAATAAGACCACAATGCTAGTAACTAGCCTTGTCTTCAATGCTCGAAGACAAAATAGTGAGTTATGAAAAGTAAAAAAAAATGACATCAAGGTGGTTGTATACTATCTGTCCAGCAAAATTCATAGGGCGGCTCCTTCAAGCGTTTTACGGAATGACGTAGTACGACAGCCTATTTATTAGGAGAATGGACTTTTCCGTCGAAGCTTCTCGTAGTTTCCAGCGCTGTTCAAAGATGACGAGAATAATGGGCAATACGGCTAGCGGTAATAAATATTTTGCTGAGTGTTAGATATGCTATTCTACAAGGAGTTCTGTTATAAAGTTTCGCACTGTGCAAACAGTACGCTCTTTTTATTTATCAAACCCATACCTTTCAAACGACCAGCCCGTCAATTTCGCGCGAGTGGCCCATTCGCGACTGTCTGCATCCAATATTTTCAATGACTTTTCACCGCTTGTGACTTAAAAGAGATTTACTAAGCATCGTCAAGGCATTATTGGTTGTCTCTTGCTATCCCTTAAGAGGAAAGTATATAACAGCCACTTCTCACCGGTACTTACCTACGAAGCAGCAACCTGGAGGCTCACAAAGAGTATTCCCTATAAATTGAGGACGACGCAGCAAGCCATGCAAATGAAAATGATAGGTGTAAACTTATCAGACGAAAGACAAAGTGGGTCAGGAATCGGACTGGGGATAGAGATGTCAAAGGTGAAATCAACAACAAATGGAGATCACCCGGGTACGTAACGTAATGGCAGGATAGTCTGGTCATCACAAGCCTAGCTGTCTGGCGTCTTAGACAAGGCCAACGTGTGAGTGGAATACACATATTTAGGTGGGCAGATGAGATCACCAAGTTAGCGGGAACGACGTGGCAGCAGTAAGCACAGAGCCGGGTTTTGGCGGAAAGAAGCAGTGGCAATCACCCTGCAGTACCTGTAGTCAGGCTGATAATGATGAGAATCATGATTATGACGACGGTTTTTGATGACTTCAAATAGCGCTGACATTATTTTCTTGATAAATAACAACTTCTTCGGACAAGCGATCACAAATATGACTGCTCTAAAGCAGATTTTTTTGTGAGGCACCCCATGTTATTATCTTGTCTTTACCTATAGCCCTGCAACAAAAACTCTATACTCCAGAGTGGACCTTCAAATTTCTGAAATTGTGAATCTCGGAATCGGATAAGTATTCGATACTTGACGCCAAATTGCAATCAGAAGTGGTACATACATAAGGCACGTTAAACGTTTCCTTTCAAACGGCAACTTTAGTTTACACACCTCTCCCTCCCTTCCCTCCCCAGGCTACGCTGTCTGGGTCCTGTGCGAGGCTAAAATTTATTACTGTGGTCCGGTAGCTAGTCTAGGATTGATAAACCTGATCTAACCTAGTATCTTCGCTATTACATTCCGAAACCACAATATGTATATAATAATTATTATGATCACCCTTCCTGGCTTCGCGCCACTTAAACGAATGAGAGATTGCAGCTGAGCCCGCGTAGATTTCTTCTGGCTCAGCGCTGCCAGAGAAGCGCGAATAGCATGATACAAAAGTAGTCCTCTAAAAGCGCCCCCTGTAGAGCCTTGGGGACTCGCCTGACTGACTGATAGATTAAGAAGAGCTGTTTGTCGTCGAGGCTCTTGCTTTGTCATCAAGGTGCCAAGGGCGATGACCCAAGTGTCTAAGTTCTGTCTGTGGGGACGTTTCCCTCGTACTCAGTGGTGCTGTCATGGGGACCGTTTTCCACAAAGCTTGGCCTTCTCGGCACCACGCACTGATCAGTGCAACGGACTACAGCGGTGATCTTTACGTACGACCTAACGTCTTTGCACCATGCTGTGTCGTGTGGTGTTTTCTTCATCGCTATGGGAGTGTCTCTTCTCTCCTTCGTGGGTTGAAAAGGAAGCGGTGCTATGCCAAAATTCCCTTTTTGGGACAGAGGTAAGATGATGATTACGATTGGGCATTCATGGCGTAAATGTGTTTCTCCGCAGGGAATCCTGGGAAGACCAAGGCGTAAAAGCAAGCCCCGAGACGTTCTCGACAAGCTTTTCGAAGCCACCATGAGCTTCCATCGAGTGCTTTCATGTTGCTACTCCTATCATGCAGTTACATGTTACCTAAAAATGTAAACCTATATAAATTTTCCCGTTAACAGCTTCGGCTACTCTCTCGACACCTGCCCGACACCTGCCATAGGACCGGCTGGCTCTGATTCTATGGGCAGAACCCAGACTACATCAACTGGTGGACAGTGGTGAGATGTGCCATACTTGACTCGGGCCTCAACGATATGGTGGGTGCTTCACTTTTTTTGACATATGGAAGGTTTTATCTTTTGAAGCTTTCTCAAAGTGTCTGTAATCTTTTCTGAGTATAGGCTTCGTCATACTGCTGCCATATGTCACAGCTATTCACAAAAATTTAGCATCGATATTATAAATGGCAGTGCTTTTACCGTGCGTGTGGGCTTTGCTTCCTAACGTTAAGACATGTAAGACAGTCCTCACTCGTGAATACAGCTAAGTGGCAACTAAGGTATAGAAACCAGACATCCTGCTACTTTGTGAAGGGCTGGTATTTAAGGTGGGGTGTGCAGAAAGGGTCAGAGCTGATCAGGAATATACAAGAATACAGTGCGGAGGATGAATAAATGGAGGAGTGCTGGGAGGAAGTTCAAAACAGCAAAAGATGGTTGGAGGAAGACATGACAAATAGAAATGAAAAGGCGATTGGTTTCGCACTTTGACAGGCATAAATAATCCCGAATAACGAAAGATCACCCCCCAATAAAAAAGAAGGCAGTCTTGTCAAGTGCACGTCTACAGTGAGCCGCTCAAGACATCCTAAAAAATGGGAGATGATTAAGGCTAGAAAGCCAGTCAAATGTCACCGTTGCAAAGAGCCAGGTCACATTGCGATCGGTTACCGTAAGCCTAAAAAGTGCCACCATATCCACGAAGTGAATGATTATGAGTGGGCGAAGCTCCGGAGGTAAACTTGGTAAACCATGAATCCTCCATACATTTTGCTCACTCGATTTTATTACAACGCTCCCCCTAGCGTACGTCCACGCACTAAATCGAATGAGTGCCTTCCACCAACGACACGCACCATGTGTGACATCATTCCTATTTTATAACATCTCGCATCTTTCATCATCAACTACAAATAGCGCTATCTAGTATATACCATCTTGCATCTTTTCATTGGATGGATGGATGGATGGATGGATGTGGCTGTACCCTTTAGATCGGGCGGCGGCTAACGCCACCTAGCCGTAATACTTAGTGAACTAACCATTACATTTATCTTTTTTTTTCCTTTAAATAATGAAGTTGAGGATTCGTACTTCGCAGTGAAGGATTTAATTTTCACTCGTTCCTTGACTTTAGCCACCAATCAGATAACCTCCTTCTAGTTAAGTCTACCCGCTTAAAGTCTACTTTGCCCTCGCTGTCCCTAAATCCCAGTGCTTTGAAAAACTCTGCGCCATCATCCTGAACTATAGGGTGAAGCCCTTTACAGAACATTATCAAGTGTTCGGCAGTTTCTTCTTCCTCTCCACACGCACTGCATACTGTGTCTACCCCTTCGTATTTGGCCCGATATGTCTTGGTTCGCAGTACTCCCGTCCTGGCCTCAAACAGTAGAGAACTACCCCGAGTATTATCGTAGATCCTTTCCTTGGCAATTTCCTGCTTAAAAGTTCGATAGATCTCTAGTGCGGACTTCTCAATCATTGCCATTCTCCACATGTCAGTCTCCGTTTCCTTCACTTTCTTCTTAACCGATAGTTCTTTTTGGTTTGGCCACCTGCTGTTTTCTAAGTATTTACCAGTCAACTTCCTGGTTCGCTTCCTCCATTTTGTATCGACATTCTTCATGTACAAGTAGCTGAAAACCTTCCAAGCCCAACGCTCCTCCCCCATTTCTCTCAATCACTTCTCAAATTTTATCTTGCTGCTAGCTTCCCTGCCCTCAAATGATGTCCATCCCATATCACCTTGTACTCCCTGATTTGGTGCATTCCCGTGAGCTCCTAAAGCAAGCCTACCTATTCCATGTTGCTTAATTTCTAATCTTGCTTGAACTTCTGATCTCATGCACAATACCGGATTGCCGAACGTCAGCCCAGGAATCATGACCCCTTTCCATATTCCTCTCACAACATCATACCTATTGTCATTCCACGGTGCCCTATTTTTCATCACTCTTGCATTCCTGTTACCTTTAGCCGTCACGTATATTTCGTGTTCCCTCAGGTACTTGGTCCCATTGCTTATCCATACGCCCAGATATTTGTATTTATCTGTTATCTCTAGCGTGACCTCCTGTATTCTAAGCTCACTATCTTCGTTGTCATCGAAAATTATGACTGCTGATTTTTCCTTACTGAATCTAAAATCTAACCTATCTCCCTCATTACCGCAGATGTTCATCAATCTCTTCAAATCTTCATTGTTATTGGCCATTAGCACTATATCATCTGGGTACATTAATGCTGGTAGTGCCTGATCAATAAGTTTTCCTTGTTTGACTAAAGAGAGGTTGAAGCCCACTCCACTTCCCTCTAATTTTGCCTCTAATCCTTGTAGGTACATCATGAATAATAAGGGTGACAGGGGGCACCCCTGCCTAAGCCCCCGTTTTACCTCTGCAGGCTTGGATACCTGTTTTTCCCACTTTATAACTACCTTGTTACCTTTATAGATACCCTTTACAAGATTAGTGACTACATGTTCCACGCCTAGTGTGTCCAGTATTCCCCGCAATTCCTCTTGAACCACGCTATCGTACGCTCCCTTGATATCCAAAAATTCTAGCCACAGGGGCCTGTGTTCCTTTTCTGCTATTTCGATGCACTGCGACAGTGAGAACAGATTGTCTTCCAACCTCCTGTGTTTCCGAAACCCATTCTGCAGTTCTCCAGCACCCCCTCATCCTCTATCCACGCCTGCAGTCTTTCCTTTATAATCTGCATCGCCAGCCTGTAGACCACTGATGTCACTGTTATAGGACGGTAGTTGTTTATGTCAGCTTTGTCCCCCTTTCCTTTATAGATCATGCTCATCCTGCTAAGTTTCCATCTATCGGGAACTTCACCATCGATTATTATTTTGCTCACTGCCTCTCTCAAAGACTGCTTAGACTTTGGACCTAATGTCTTTATCAGCCTAATTGGAATGCCATCTGGGCCTGTTGATGTACTACTAGGAACCCTTTTCTCAGCCCTTTCCCACTCTTGTTGTGAAGATGGAGCCATTGCACCACTTGATTCGTCCTTGTCTATTGTGGTGCATAAAGTACTTCTTTGTTGAAAATTTTCTGTCACCCTTGTTCTTATATATTCAATAGCTTCGTCCCCTTCTAGCCTAGCACCTTGGGCTGTAGTTATAAAACTCTGCTCTAGGCTCGTCTCATTTCTTAGGGAGTTTAGATGGTTCAAAAATTTCGCAGCTGCCTTTCTATCTTTTTTATGTACTTCTGCCAGCCACTGAGCTCCCTTCCTTCTAATCTTTTCATTGATCAGAAGGGATGCATCCCTTCTACAGCTTAGAAAGGTTGCCCATTTTCTTTCAACATCATCTGTCGGTTCACCCCGCTGCTTAGCATGTCTGCGTTCCCTAGAGGCTTCCTGACGTTTTGCTATGGCTCTCTTAACTTCCTCATCCCACCAACTTTTGGGTTTGTGTCTTCTTTTCTGGGGTGACTTGCCACGCGTCTTAGCAAGCTCTAGCTCAAAGAGTCTAATTAGATTCGTGTATGTCCACACTGTCTTATTATCCTCCGTGATTACTTTCTCAATTTGTTTAGTGGCTATTTCAATATGCCTTTCTGGATAAAAATTTTCTAGTAGTTGCTCATCTTGTCTCCTTCCCACTTTCACTGCTCTTCCAAAACTTTGCTTGATGCGTTTGTGATCGCTACCCAGACTTCTGGAGCCACCTTCATCTATGTGCATTCCCCTGAGCTTATCATACATCCTATGTGACATCAGTGCATAATCTATCGTCGACTGAAGTCTTCCTACCTCCCATGTTATTTGCCCTTCACACTTCTCGGTACTGTTGCAATTGATCAAATTAAGCCTTTCACACATATCCATGATCATTTTGCCAGTCGGATCGATATACCCATCTATATCTTCTATGTGCGCATTCATGTCTCCTAGTATAATTATCTCGCACTCTCTTCCTAACTCCTGAATGTCCTTTGATATACACTCTACCATTACCTGGTTTTCCTCTCTGGCCTTTGCTCCCGTCCACAAGTACACGAAACCAAAGAGTGTCATTTGACCTGCCACTTTCCCTTTTAGCCATAAATGTTCTTTGCACTCCTGCTTGACCCTTTGCCAGTCTGTACTTTTATGAATGAATGCCCCAATACCACCCCCCTTTCTGCTGCCTTCTGTTCTATTACAATATTCCCACGCGTAGTCCGGATTGTTCGGAGGTTGTTCCATGTCCCTGAGATGTGTTTCTACAAAACCGTATACCATCGGACTCTCTTCCCTTAGCTGTTCTTCTATCTCTTCCCACTTCAGCCTGTTCCTACCACCCTGCATGTTAATATACCCTATGTCTGAATTGGCTCGGCGCTCGTGGCTACGTCTATTTATGCCCCGGACTCTACCTATCTTAGATATTGGTGCCACTTTGGAATCGTATCTGTCCAAACTACCTGTGGAAGAGTCTCCCTGGTTGTTTTCCCCGTTACTAGCTATCCTGCACCCCGAAGGGCTCGCTTGCCCCCCAAAAAAGCTACTGCGCGTCCTGCAAGTCGCCAACCCACCTCATGACCTAGCCGTTCATCGAAGTGAATTCTGTCTCGTTGAAAACCCCCCCACCTATGCACCTCTCTGTTGATTTCCACCACCTCAAAGCCTTTCTCTCGACTCATCCGCCGTATCTCTCCTCATCCGCCATTACGACTCATCCCTCATTACGAGCTAGAAGTACCGTTATCTAGTGAACACTGCAAGAACTAAACGAGAGGTGGCTACATGGACGAATGGATTGATATGGCTGTACCCTTCAGATCGGGCGGTGGCTAACGGCAGCAAGCCATAATACTTAGTGAACCAAAAACTAGATTTATTTTTCCTTTAAATAGTGAGGTTGAGGACTTGTACATTGCAGTGAAGGGTTTACTTTTCACTCGTGCCTTGACTTTAGCCACCAATCAGATAACCTCCTTCTAGTTAATTCTACCCGCTTAAAGTCTATATTAACCTCCCTGTCCGTAAACCCCAGTGTTTTGATAAACTTTTCGCCCTTATCCGGAACTATAGGGTTAAGCCCTTTACAGAACATTATCAAGTGTTCGGCAGTTTCCTCTTCCTCTCCACATGCACTGCATACCGTGTGTACGCCTTTGTATTTAGCCCGATAAGTCTTGGTTCGCAATACTCCCATCCTGGCCTCAAACAGTAGACAACTACCCCGAGTATTATCATAGATCCTTTCCTTGGCAAGTTCCTGCTTAAGAGCTTGATAGATCTCTAGTGCGGACTCCTTAATCATGCCGATTCCCCACATATCGGTCTCAGCTTCCTTCATTATCTTCTTAACCGATAAATCTTTTTGATTTGGCCCCCTGCTGTTTTCTATGTATTTACCAGTCAATTTTTTGGTTCGCTTCCTCCATTTTGTATCGACATTCTTCATGTACAAGTCGCTGAATACTTTCCTAGCCCAACGCGCCTCTCCCATTTATCTCAATCGCTTCTCAAATTTTATCTTGCTGCTAGTTTCCCTGCCCTCAAACGATGTCCATGCCATATTACCTTGTACTCCCTGATTTGGTGTATTACCGTGAGCTCCTCAGGAGAGCCAATCGATTCTACATTGCTTAATTTCTAATCTTGCTTAAACTTCGGATCTCATGCACAAGACCGCATTGCCGAACGTCAGACCAGGAACCATGACCCCTTTCCATATTCCTCTCACAACCTCATACCTATTGCAATTCGAGAGTGCCCTGTTTTTAATCACCGATGCATTCCTGTTACCTTTAGTCGTCACGTATATTTTGTGTTTCCTTAGGTACTCGGCCCCATTGCTTATACATACGCCCAAATATTTGCATTTATCTGTTACCTCTAGCGTGACCTCCTGCATACTAAGCTCACTATCTTCATTACCATTAAAAACATGACTGCTGATTTTCCTTACTGAATCAGAAACCTAACCTATCTCCCTCATTACGCAGAAGTCCATCAATCTCTTCAAATCTTCATTGTTGTTGGCCATCAGCACTATATCATCTGCGTACATCAACGCTGGTAGTGCCTGTTCAATGAGTTTTCCTTGTTTGATGAAAGAGAGATTGAAGCCCAGTCCACTTCCCTCTAATTTAGCCTCTAATCCTTGTAGGTACGTCCTGAATAACAGGGGTGGCAGAGGACACCCCTGCCTAAGCCCCCGTTTTACTTCTGTAGGCTTGGATACCTGTTTTTTCCACTTTTTAACTGCCTTGTCACCTTTATGGATATTCTTTAAGTGATTAGCAACTCGATCTTCCACACCCAGTGTGTCCAGTATTCCCAAGTCCTCTTGAACCACACTATCGTAAGCTCCCTTAATATCCCAAAATGCTAGCCACAGGGGCCTCTGTTCTTTTTTCACTATTTCATTGCACTGTGTCAGTGACATCAGATTGTCTTCCAACCTCCTGTGTTTCCGAAGCCCATTCTGCAGTTACACCAGCACCCCCTCATCCTCTATTAATGCCTGCAGTCTTTCCTGTATAATCTGCATCGCCAGCCTGTATACCATTGATGCCACTGTTTTTGGAAGGTAGCTGTTTATGTTAGCTTGGTCCCCCTTTCCTTTATAGATCATGCTCATCCTAAGTTTCCATTCATCGGGGACTTCACCATCGATTATTATTTTGCTCACTGCCTCTCTCAAAGCCTACTTAGACTTCTGACCTAATGTCTATATTACCATGATTGGAATGTCATCTGGCTGTTGATGTAATACTAGGAACCATCTTTTAGCCCTTTCCTACTCTCGCTGTGAAAATGGAGCCATTGCGCCAGCGGATTCATACTTGTCTATTGCGATGCCTAGAGCACTTCTTTGTTGAAATGTTTCTGTCACCCTTGTTCTTAAGTATTCAATTGCTTCGTCCTCTTCTAGCCTTGTACTTTGAGCTGCAGTCATGATTCTCTGCTCTCGGATCGTCTCATTTCTTAGGGAGTTTGGATGGTTCCAAAATTTCGCAGCTGCCTTTTTATCTTTTTGTGTACTTCTGCCGGCCACTGAGCTTTCTTTGTTCTAATCTTTTCATTAATCAGAAGGGATGCATCATTTCTGCCGCTTAGAAAATATATTTTCCATTTTCTTTCAAACTCATTTCGGTTCAACCGCTGCTTAGCATGTCTGTGTTCTCTAGAGGCTTCCTGACGTTTTGCTATAGCTCTATTAACATTTTTATCGCACCAACTCTTGGGCTTGCGTTTTCTTTTCCGGGGAGACTTGTCACGTGTCTTAGCAATCTCTAGCTCAAACAGTTTAATTAGATTTGTGTATGTGCACACTGCTTTATTATCCTCAGTGATTATTTTATCAGTTTCTTTAGTAGCTATTTCTATTTGCCTTTCTGAATAAAGATTTTTCAGTAATTGCTCATCTTGTCTCCTTCCCACTTTCACTGCTCTTCCAGAACTTAGCTTGATACGTTTGTGATCACTACCCATACTACTGGAGCCACCTACGTCTATGTGCAATTCCCTGAGCTTATCATACATCTTATGTGACATCAGTGCGTAATCTATTGTCGACTGCAGCCTTCCTACCTCCTTTGATATTTGCCCTTCACACTTCTCGGTACTTTTCCAAATGATCAAATCTTGTCTTTTACACGTATCCATGATCACTTTGCCTATTGGGTCAGTATGCCTATCTATATCTTCTACGTGTGCATTCATATATCCTCATATAATAATTTCGCACTCTTCTCCTAACTCCTCATTGTCCTTTCATATACATTCTGCCTGGTTTTCCTCTCTGGCCTTTGCTCCCGTCCACAAGTACACCAAACCAAGGAGTGTCATTTGCTCTGCCACTTTCCTTTTAAGCCATAAATGTTCCTTGCACACCTGCTTGACTCTTTGCCAGTCTGTACTTTATGAATGAATGCCCCAATACCATCCCGCTTTCTGCTGCCTTGTGTTCAAATACAATATTCCCACGCGTAGATTGGATTGTTAGGAGGTTGTTCCATGTCCCTAAAATGTGTTTCTACAAAACTGTTGTTCTTCTATCTTTTCCCACTTCAGACTGTTCCTGCCACCCTGCATGTTAATATACCGTATGTCTGAATTGGCTCGACGATCTCGTGGCTACGTCTCTTTCTGCCCCGGACTCTACCTATCTTATATAGTGGTGCCACTTCGAAATCCTATGCGTCCATACCACCTGTCAAAAAGTCTCCCTGCTTGTTTTCCTCGTTACTAGCTATCCTGCACACCGAATGTCCCACGTGCCCCCCCACCCCCCCCCCAAAAAAAAGCTACTGCGCGTCGTGCAAGTAGCCAACCCACTTCATGACCTAGCTAGCCACTCATCGAAGTGAATTCTGTCTTATTGAAAATCACCCCACCTATGCGCCTCTTACACTCTCTTTGATTGCTTCTGCCCATCGATTTAAACTCGAGTCCCCAGCGATTATCACATGCTGTGGCTTTTCAGCGTCCTGTACCTGGGGGCTACTTGCATCTGTGACGTCGGCTGCTTTGTCCCTCCCAGCTTCACCACTACTTCACTGAAGTTGGGCCTTGCGACAATTGAACCGGCTGAACCTGTCCTTTCTAAACTTGCTAGCTCTTTCTTCTCCGCCATTCTGGTGGCCGGTGCCCAACTGTTCTCTCCGTGGGCTGCTCCTTTGTTCACCTTGGCTAGTGCTTACTCGGCGGACATCAGCCTTTCTCCCGTTGCCCTCATATTTTCTTGCACTATCGCCAACGCAGTCTCCAGCTCGGTGATTTTCCACAGCAGTTCACTCTGGGCAACCATCGTTTTCTTCACTTTTTCATCTACCTCACATTGCCTACACTTCACGCCAGTCTCCCCTTCGTTTGCTTCTGCACTTGGGTCCATTTTCAAACTCACTCCGCATAATCATGCCTAAGACACCAATAGTCCTTATGAATTGTCTTACTCGATAATTACAAAACACAATCCCTGCCCTTCGAATAAAAGAAAGCCTAATCTCTACTACAAAAACTTGCGTGTTCAGTCGACGTGCACCTCCTCCACGGGGTGGCAAAAAAAGACAAAAGAAAGACACACACACACACGCACTCACTAGTAAATACCTGGTGACTGACCCCCAGAAAAGCCGTACAATGTCATAAGTGCTACAAAGATTTTAACTGCTGCCTTATAATTACAACATATAACACACAGGGGACGGTATCGCCATCTAGTGAACACTGCAACAACTAAACGAGAGGTCGCTACATACAGGGGAAGCACAGCCCACGCCTTAAAGAGCTTCGCCCCTAAAATGTTCTCTTTTTTGTGTGCAGAAGCGATAATATTCAAGAGCAATTGAAACCCCAGTTCAATGTTCTGATATGAATAGCACGTTGTCTGACGTACCGTGAGACTCAGCCGCGTCACTTGTTACTGAACATTCCTACTCCTTGAAAAATGGAGTAACCACAGAGGAACGCGCGTGTGCACTGCAAGTAGTTAAAAAGTTTGTTTCAGGGGCGGAGCTCCTCTTAGCCTAATCTTGTACTGCGTAACCGAGAAACCAAGAAAAGAAAAGACGAGAGAAGATGGCAACATCTGCCGAACAGTATATTAGGCGCACTGTCTGATAGAATTTTTTACAAACTTTTTTTACAAACTACAGATGAGTGAGGATATACTAGATGGCGCAGTACCGCTACTGACCGATTGGCTGCTTCGCGGGCTATGCCTCAGTACGCGAAAAACGAGCGCCTCTCTCAGCCTCCTGGTTTGTGGCCAGACTTGGTGGGTCATCGGTCGGGCATGGACAAAGCAGCTTGGCAGGTGCGTTGAAGACGCTTGTGCTCAGCTTCGTTGGCTCACGTTTCATCGGTGTTACCCACGCACCATCTCCAGTCTCGAAAGCGATCAGACGCATGCATAGATGAATGGACACATAGGCGGATTGACGGACGGACGCTTCGCCCGACTTATCATTATCCACTACGTGTATATGGTGTGAACAGCCCGCGTTTAGAGTGAGGGACGACTCAGACTGCTCGCAACAGAAACTGTGGTGTCCTGAGACCTTCCCGATCATTATTCATCTCAGAATGCGCTTTTGGCAAAGAAGAGCCTTGGCTTTGGTGGTGATTCGGTGGTAGTTCTGACGCGTCGATGGCCTGTGAGCCCGCTCCTGTGATTCAGGCAGCAGAAAGTGCTGATTCTAGGCAAGTATAGTATTCAGCTGGGCTCGTCTTGGTCCGTAATACTACCGTTCTGGCATCGACCAGCAGAGAACTGGCCTGAAAATTATCATAGATATTTTCTTTTGCAATTTCCTGCTTGAACGTTGGTATGACTCCAGTGTTGATTTCGTAAGCATTCCAATATTTCATATGTACCTCTCTGTTGCCCTCACAGCAATCGCCGCAGTGCCGCGCCACCTATGCTAAAACGCTCAAGCCATTGGCGCGTTAAGTAGGAACACTTAAAGTTATTTTGGACGTTCGCTAAGGGGCAGCGGTTTCAATACATTTGAAGTGGGAAACTTGGCGCGTATTCGGTATCGGCCCGTCACTGTTCCTTTGTCACCGCATTCGTGCCAAGCACGCTAGATCCTGGGCCCGCACGCGTTTGAGTCGCAAGGTGGAGTTCGACAAACTAGAGAACAAGCAGCTTCGTTTTGCCAAGCTTTACGTAAGTGCCAAGGTTTGCGTTGCGCCAAGCTTTCCGGATTAAAAAATTACTCTTAGATACTTAACAAACAAACATACGCTGTTTACGGGTGTCTGCTTTTTTTTGCCATTCATGTAGTCTTTCTCTGGAAAAAGTTGTCTCACCAAATAGCTAGAATGGAAACCCTACAGATTTTTCACGCCCTCTGAGCTGACGCAAACATGAATGGGCCGCTATATGATCTCTGCTCATCTCGCGATGCCCCTGCCTGCGTGCTTAACTCTGTGAAGATCTGACTAAGAGTATTGCACCCATGGCATATAACTCAAACGAAGCGAGCATCCTGACTATCAGCCGGAAAAATCGGGGCAGTAGAGCAGCCGCAAAATATGTGGAGGGACAGTGGAGTGTGAAACAACCAAAGAAGAAATTGTGACTCTTGAGATCCCCCTCCCCCTCATTAACCTAAAATTCTTACGCACGTCTCCCACCTCATGAAGTACTCTGCGTTCGCCTATGATAATGAGAAGATTCTCTTGAGTTGCAAGCTTGCTAAGCATCAATTACTTTACGCGAATGGCGGGCATGTACGGGCGCACACAAAAGCACAAAATTCACACACAACAACCAGATAACACAATATAAACATGTTAAATATATTCGCCAGTTTTACACATTGTCCGAAATTTGATTAGTTTAAAAAGGTTGGCCGCGTCTTGAGTGATTAGAAGTATACCTTTGTGGAGCACTATTTATATGTGTTACTAATAACTTTCATAGTGTTTTAGAGTCATTGTTTAGATGACTGCCAGGGGATGCCCAAGTCTATTCCTGGATTCATTACTTTCGTATCGTGTAACGTATCGCAGAATAAATAACTAACATTGTACAACCAGTCTCATGCCAAGAGAACCGTAATACAGCCAAGCTTTAATGGTGATGATGATTATGACTTTCAATACAAAATGACCCATTTATTGTCATATTTCATGTATATTGGTGTTTTTATTTAACTATTTTCTCTTTAGTCATGTTACCTGCATGGCTATTGCTACAACCACAACAATTACTGCTTCTTCTTCTTCTGCTTCTACTGCTATTACTACTACTACTACTACTACTACTACTACTACTACTACTACTACTACTACTACTACGACGACGACGACGACGACAACGACGACGATGGCATTTATGATGGTAGTAAAGACGACACAGGGTCGAATCAGACTACTTTGGTGTAAAAAACCCCAGGCCCATGTTGAAGGCACCGCACAGTCACAGCGAAAGCATGAAGCGTGGCCTTTCAGAGCCTTTTCTAATCTCCTCGGCTAAGTGCTTGAAGCACACTTGCTGGGTATCCACTACGCTATAAATATTCATATTTTCGCATAGTAGCTTGACATTCCCCGTGCTATGATTCGTCATTTTTCACAAAAGCGTGGTATCCGCTAAATACTTGCAACGAAACTTGTGAAAATTTCGTGTTACATTCGACGGGTGACAACGATGAAGAATTACACCTGAAGTGCGTATGTGCCACAATTATTAGGTGATGAAGAACAAGCTTTTGTAGTCTGTTGGAGCAATAAATGGCCCACTCGTTATGCGATTCACATTGCGTGACGCCTGGTTGTTTTATCGCTGTTCTAAAACGCCTTATTACTTACATCACCGCTTTTCCTTTCCCGATATCAAGCCTGCCTAAGGCAAGTTTGCGAACGCGTACCAAGCACCTGTGTGTCTTGGCGGTAGAATACTGGGCTGGCGCGCAGTGGACACGGGTTCGAATCTCACTATGGCGCCATAAGTCTATAGTTTACTTTATTTTAATTATATTCTTACTTCGTGCCATGATAAATACGGGCACCGGCGGCGGTGAACAATAGGGCACTGCGTGTGACCCGTGTTGTGATTTTATAACTGTTTTCACTGAAAAAATGCGTACTCAGTAAATATTACAGGACATCAAAATCCTTCAGAAGGTAGCAAAAGTCCAATCTCTCACAATGTGCTAATTTATAGGATTTCTCGAGTTCTTTTTTGTTTATTTTAGATATACATTGTACAACATAGACTAACGAGGCGTTCAACGTGTAACGCTGTAACACAAAGTAACACATGACTACATCTCGTTGGTTCACCCTCACTCGTAACTTTCACTTAGTTGGTCGCATGGGCTGCCCGCCGATAAATCAAGTAAATGTCATCTTACGCGCATATAATGAAATATCATCAAGTCGGAATGAAAAAAAAAACACATTAGTATGGAAATAAAAAAGATATAAAAAAACTTGTGGTCAGAAAGCATTCCAAGGGTGTGGCTGCTGCACTCAAATGAGGAAGTTTGTTATTGCATGGAAAGGAAGAAATTAAAGGAGGGGCGTGTTATGAAGTAATTACGGTCCTTCTTGATCGAAGGTCCCGACAGAAGAAAAGACGGCCATAAGAAAAAAAAAACGCCAGGTCTGTGCGTGTCACGCAGTAGAGTCACAGGGAAAGCTGGAAGAATGACCTGTCAGAGCCTTTTCTAGACACTGTTTGGGTAACTACAACAAGCACCATTGCAGAGTACCCACTACAACATAAATAATCACAATGTTTATAGTGTGAGCGAGCTTTCACTTTCATATTCACTGTTTTTCGGAGAAGCGTGGTATCCGCTTCACATTTTCTAGGAACTTTCTACATTTTATTTATGGAAATGAGTTATGCCAGAAACGGGTATCAGCCACAGTTAATAGGTGACCAGGAACAGTTTTCTATTGAGTTGTAGAAATAGACGACCTAATCGTTACTTGATTTGTATTGTGTGATGCCTGGCTCTTCCTTTGTTTTTCTAAAACACTTTATAACTTATATAAACGCGATTCCTTTCCCGACATCAAGCCTGCCTAAGGATAGTTTAGAAACTTGTTGCAATCACCGGCGTGGCTCAGTAGTATAATATTGGGCTAGTGCACGCAGCGGACCCGGGTAAGAATACCATTATGTCTCTGCTGTTTTTGTTTGCCGTTTTTTTCTGATTTTTTGCGATACTGGTTAGGGACACCGGTGGCGGCGGTAGTGGAAAACTACGGCGCCGCACGTGACGTGTATTCTGATTTTATGAGAGCTTTCGCTTTAAAAATTCCAATGCATAACTGCCGGCCTTTGAAGAACCACCTACTCTATCTACGCACTCTAACAAAAATAGGAGTCAAAAGAGGAATCCGACAGTCTAATTCTTTACGGGTGCTTACTCTACGCCTTTTGAAAGGTAGACGGAGACAAAAAACAGAGTTGCAATTTACAAGGGAGTGGTAGAACTCTCGCGAAGTGCATTTCGATTGTTTTCCGCGTCGAAGGCTCCGCCGTATACGTCATAGATATCACGTGTTTGCCTTTAGGCGCCCGCTTGGCGGGTTCACTGATCACTGCGGCTAAGGTTACCCCGGCAATGCCGGAGGTAGCCGGGGTGTCGCGCGTTGCGACTATAGTGCGGCAACAACTGCAGCTCCACCAGCAGTGCCTCCTCTTTTTCTCTCTCTTCTCTGTGTTTTGAATGCGTTGAATTGGCCACTGGTTTTCGTCGCTCCGAGTAAGAGTGAACATGCGCATTTTCGGTGGCAGTCACGCATTGCTTCGGGGTCGAAGTGAGGCTCAGTACAAGAAATACTCATGAAGTTGCGGACACGGACAACGTGCGCCTGTCAACAGTGAGAATACCGCTGAAATGGTTTTATTTTGTTTCAAGATGATTTTTGCGGTACGTCTACGTCATAATGACATTTTTATCAACAGTAGAGTGCGCAGGGTGATTCTTCACGTGAAAACATTAAAAATAAATTTCAAAAAACGCCTGTTTAAAGAGACGTACTGCTTAAAATGGCTTTCGATCGCTTAATGACGGCAGTTTGAGGTGCAGATGTGGTGTCATGTTGCCTGCAACTACGCGGTACCCTTTTCAAACGTGTAGGACACACCTCGCGTGTAACGGTAAAAGCTCTAGACTTTCGACGGCGCGCGATGTTGTGCACGTCGCCGTGCGCTGATTTCCCTTGTTTCTGTTTGCTGTTTTTGTGGTTAGCCTAAACCTGTGATGCCCTTGGGCGTTATAACAGAATCTAGTGAGTGTACGTGACTGTGAGAGCTGTCTGCGATAGCCCTGGCACAAACCATGGCTGATGGTAATGTAGACGGCGCCAACACGCGTGCTGGTGTTGTTCGAATGGTCGTACTCGCAAGTGTTTAACCGAGTATTTGCGGATGGGTTCCGTTTGTAAATCCTGCGGTCAATACCCCCACATGGTGGGCCTCTGGCTGCCAGAGAATGGGCTTGATTGCCGGAATACGCCGGGGGCCTATTCTGAAAGCAATCTTTGAAGTCATTTATTAAAAATGTTGCTTTGATAGATGTTACCAAGCGCGTATGCAAGCAAGCGCGATCACTTGTTGAACGCCTTAAGAGACGCCAATTATTATTATTTATTAATGGTAAAACAACCAATTCAATTCAAATTGGTGGGGGCTAGAAAAAATTAGTTACCGTTGAAATGACAGAAAACAAAATTGAATGATTATCCCTCCCCCTCATGTTTTTGTTTTCATCAGCCAACAATACCTCCAAGTTGACAGGAACATGAAACATTCCACTGAGAATCGCAATATTTCAATACGGCGCGGATAAAACAAAGTGAGACTTCTCATACAACAAGAGAAACCACGAAGAAAGCACGCTGGTGAACAAAACCAGAAGCCGTACAGGAACTCTGGTTTTAGCGGGACGGCTCAGTGTTCTCTTAGTTGAGTACGAAGTATTCGAAATCGTTAAACTTTTTTTTTCTAAACACAGAAGGCACATTCATTGTTTGGGTCGTGTTTTTTGTCCCACAAGTCTTCATTATGTTGTAACCAAAACAACGGAAACAGTTGGCATATATTTGCGCAGAATGAGGCTCGTTTTTTTGCGACCGTAATAGTGCAAGTCCACTTGTCGTAGTGGCGACTCAGTCAGCGTTCATTCTTTGAAGATGCCTAATTCTTTAATGATTTTACGTGAGTGCCTCCCTCAATGAAGTCTTGATAATACGAAACGTCTATCAACGAATAATTGCTTTGATATGGTTGTTGTGATGCGCTTGTTTGTCCAAATGTTTCAGATAATCACGGCGTTTCTGCGACTGTTCGCGGGAGTAATGTGTTTATTTGAAATTAAGTAAAGCTTGAATGACAGAAAAGCACGGAATACGTGCAGTGTTCATTTTAATCAAATTCGAACGACAAATTGTTGATAATGGGAAAGTTATTGAAGTAAGTGAAGGCCATTTGGCGTAAGTAATAACGTGAGGTGAATTCCCATTCTCTGCAAGAATGTATGCACCTAAACAGGCCGTGATGAGGGAGTATTGGACACAGTCTGCGTTACGAAAGACCAGCACACCATCAATAAAATGCCATATAGTGAGATCAAAGACAAGAGACGATTCGTCTGTAATCTTTATCGTTCAGTGCGCTAACAGGTCCCGCTCTGACGGCATGGAAAAAGCCACCTATGCTAATAGTACGTGTGTGAGGGCCCGTTTAAGATATATATCTTGCCAGGTTGCCTGAAGTTCGCAATCGCCAAAGAACTGGGCTGTTGTCATGCAAAACTGTGAGAGATGATTGCAAATACGCGGTGTTTCCAAATGAATGTCGCACTAATCTGGGCCATATTCTGCCCGCCTATCATTACAAGGTATTTTGTTGACACAACAGTGTAGTTGGATTTAATGTACGGATGAAAATTGCTCTTTATTTTGTGAAAACACCTCCAGATAGTAGCATGACGATGCAATTAGTTTGCTGGCGTAATGAATAAATGTACAAGGTGCTCCTACACAACCAGGCGTGATGGAAATGATGTGACTCATTCTTTTGCTCGTCATATAGGTTTTGGGGGAAGTAGGCCTCTTTCTTAGGAGAAAACCCTTCAGCGCGCCGTGGTAACAAACTTTGAAGGCGACAGTTAAAGGGCGCCGCGCAATAGTTCATACGTCGCCCTCTGGAAGGCTTGCCGCTGCTCAAGATGGTAGAAAAATAAAGGAGAGTAGTGTTGTATATTGGTCTGTTTGGTTTCGGTTCCACGATCTCTGCCGCAGGTGGCGCCAGTGTTGTTTAGGTATATAAGCATGCGCAAGTTGAAATAACAGGGCTTTTGTTCTGACGGACACCCAAGTTGTCTAGTCGTTCATTAACCGGCGGCACACGCCACCACTACATTGGCGACGAGGATGCTCGTTTAGGATAGGGTATGATTTTCGTCATTTTCGCCGACTGTTTCCCGCACCATTAGTGTTTCCGGACTGGCACCACCGGCCCCGTTCCTGCCCACGCCTGGCCGCCCTGCTATGGCCCGGCCGCAATAGATCTGCATCTTCGAGAATTTTCTGCTCACATCTGGTGTTTCGGACTGTGCGCCGGATCGTCGCAAGGCTCTCCTAATCCCCAGCCTCCGCGTGGAAGGTCAGCGCATATTGTACATACTACCGCTTCAATCTTCGGCCAACGCAAAGTCCGGTGAGCCAACTACTGACACGCATTCGGGAGATGTCAAGTACACTTCTCAGACGTAGCAGGAAGCGTCGTCGTGCGATACCGCTGTAGCAGCGCTGCATGCGCACTTCACGGCAACAACAAATGTTGTGGTCGAACAGCCCCGGTTCGGTAGGCGCGTGCAACAAGTCGGTGAAGCAATCAATTAGTAAATCACCGCGTTATGTGAGCTTTCTGCTACGTGCTCTTTTCTTTCTCGGGAAGATTCCTTGCGTGACCAGTTCGTTTCGGGCGTATTATCTCGGAACTTGCGCGAGTGGTTGCTGCTTGAAGCGTCTTTTCTTTCGTTTGTTCGAGCTGCACTAATAGCGACGCAGATTGAGCAGGCAACCAATGATTAAAAAGAATTTGCTACTGCAAATGTCTAGAGCATAAATGCTCGCGAAAACACCCCTCCGCCCACATCTACTGCCAGCGACCCCTCGAAGCAGCCACGCAGCCAACAGGGCCAGTGTTACCGCTACGGTTCACCTCGGCACAACGCATCTTCATTCCGCTGCCCCGCCAAAAACAAGCGTTGTCATGGTGCTGGTATTATGGCTCCTTTTCGCTCAGTCTGCAACAGAAACGCCGCTCCTGTTCGTGAACTAAACGACGAAAGTTTGATAACTGAAGAAGTATTGTGCGTTCTTGCCGTGACGACATCCACTCGTCTCGCAATCTACGTATCGGTAGCAGTTGGGAAAACAAAGTTAACTTTCCTCGTGGATTCAGGGTCATCAGTACCAATTTTGACCCATGACCTATTTAGGCAGCATTTTGAAGGTCAGCAGATTTCAGATGCTCGGATTAGACTACTGAACTATTCGAAGAAACCCATTCCAGTGTGTGGTTGCTACTTTGCTGATGTCACGTACAATAACTGCACAACAAAGCTTCTTTTTATGTCGTTGAATAAGGCACCTCGCTTTGGGGTATTGATGCAATCAGGGCGCTCAGTCTGCAGATTGATGGGTTGTCACTACAGTGTCTTGAAACGACAGCGTTGCGTTTTAGCGCTCGAATGGAGCACACCGCAGTCATGACAGAGGCGAAGGAGTCCATTCAACTTCCATCAGAATTAGTCGAAGAGTTTGGTGCTATTTTCTATCCAGGACCTGGCATCGCGAAGGGTTTTGTTCATCGCGTCGAAACACGGTAGACAGTTCAGCCAGTTGCTTCAAAAGTCGGGCGCCTTCTGCTCTCACTGCGGCCACGAGTCTCGGAAGAACTGCGCCGCTTGGAAAAAATGGACGTGATAGAGCGAGTAAAGGCATCCGAGTGGGTGTCCCCCATTGTTGTGGTTGAAAAGAAAGATGGAGGTATCCGCCTTTGTGTAGATCTTCACAGGTAAACAAAGCCATCGTAGCAGATAGCTTTCCATTCCCTCATACAGAAAAGCTATTGCATAGTTTAGTGGGGGCAACACACTTTTCCAAGCTTGACCTTGCATTAGCGTACCATCAGGTCATGCTTCAACCCGAGAGCCGCGATTTAATGGCTTTTATAACACACGACGGCCTCTTTCGTTTTAAGTGCGTGTGTTTCGGGCTTGCGTCGGCACCATCTGCTTTTCAGAGTATGATGTCAAAAATTCTGCAAGGCTTCAGCGGCGTCCTGTTTTATGTCGATGACATCATTGTGTTTGGGAAGGGGAGAAAGGAGCACATGGCAAATCTTACCGCAGTGCTGAAGTGCATAAAACAGGCAGGACTCAAATTGAACACGAAGTGCGTCATCGATACGCCGGAGCTTGCGTTCTTGGGCCATAGGATCACCGCAAACGATATTGTGCCGTTGAAGGGAAAGGTTGCTTTCATCCGAGATACTCTAGCGCCTACGAATCCAGCCAGCCTTCGATCATTTCTGGGATTGGTCGATTATTATTCTAGGTTTACTCCCAATTTCGCTGTATGGTCGAACCAATGCGTGTCCTGATAAGAAAAGGGCAGCGATTCGTTTGGTCTGACGAGATAGACGCTAGTTTCAGAAAGACCAAAGACGCGCTGGCATCTAGCTCTATACTGAGGATGTTCGATGAATCGCTTCCAGTCTGTGTCGACGGACCCATCAGAACTGAATTCAGGAACAGCGCAACCTACAAGTAGTTACTTCGTAACTACGGAAGCGAAAAAAACAAGAACAGAAAAGGAAAGAAAAGAAAAGCTTCCGTAGTTACGAAGTAACTACTTGTAGGTTGCGCTGTTCCTGAATTCAGTTATGTCCTACCAACTTGCCCAAGCTTCCACGCTTCAGGACCCATCAGAGTTTGCAGTTGGAGCTGTCCTACAGCAGGTGGACGGAAATGTACTGCACACTGTCGTTTTCGCGTCTCGAGTCCTTTCGCCAGCTGAGAGGGAATATTCGGTAGGAGAACGGGAAGCGTTGGCTTGTGTTTGGGTGTGCGAGCGGTGGCACGTGTACTTGTGGTGACGCCACTTCACGTTACTCACTGATCATCAAGCCTTGGTGGCATTGCTTTCAACCCAAGAAACAGGAAGGCGCCCCTTGCGGGTAGCTCGATGGACAGAGCGTCTAATACGGTACAACCAGACCGTCGAGTACCGCAAGGGGTCGCAAAACCAAGTGGTGGACGCACTCTCACGCCTGCCCGCGTCGTCTTTCCAGGAAGAAAAAACGCTGTTTGACGAGGTTGTATCAATTCTCGAATTTCCTTCTTGCATTACCAGAGAACAGTTTGAGCAGTCCCAATTGCAAGATAGAGCACTGCAGCAAAACAAAATCTATGTGCAATCGTCGTGGCCTGCACACAAATCGTTATCGGCCGAGCTTCAGCCATTCTTCAAAGTACGTGACGATCTGTGGTAGACAATTTGATCTTGCATGGTGAACGGCTTGTGATTTCCACGTCACTCACGCAGCAGGTAATCGCTGCAGCACACGAGTCGAATCCCGGAGTGGTGCGAACAAAAGCACGGCTGCGAGAAAAGTATTCGTGGCCGGGCATGGGCCGCCAAGTCGAGCTAGCTATCTAGATGTGTAGCATATGCCAGAAAGCACACAAGAGCGTCAAGGTGCGAGCTACACCCTTGCAACCAGTCCCCTTTCCAGAGCAGCCGTGGCTCAAACTCGGCATAGATATTGTAGGTACATTTGAGAGGGCGCCCTACGATTGCAGATATGCAATCACGCTTGTAGATAATTATTCCAAATGGCCCGAAGTGCATTTCTGTAGCGAGACGACAACCAGCACAGTAATACGCTTCTTAGTCGCTGTGTTCGCGCGCGAATGCTACTCAGAAGAGATTATTTGTGATAACGGTCCACAGTTTGCATCTCGAGAGTTGGAGGTATTTCTTCAAGATGGCGGCATCCAGGTCAAACATTCGTCTGTATACTATCCACAAGCGAACGGCCAAGTGGAGCACTTTAACAGAGTGTTAAAAAGCTTCATTCAAGTGGCCGTTCTTGAGCAGCGACCCTTGCGCCAGGCGGTAACAGAGTACCTGAGTGTTTACCGATGCTCACTACATGCTACAACGGCAAGGGCTCCAGCTCTTCTGCTACACGGGCCGGCTGGGGCGGCTGCATTTCTGATGGAGGCAGAAATGTTGTAGGCCCTTGTGCTCAGAGTTGGGTGCACGTTGAAGAACCTCAGGTGGTCGAAATTTCCGGAGTCCTCCACTATGGCGTCTCTCATAATCATATAGTGGTTTTGGGACGTTGAACCCCACATATCAAATCAATCAATCTGCTACACGGGCGGCTGCAAAGAACTCGGTTGGATGTCGTCGGGCATCCGCCGGTAACCTTCTTTGGTGAACGTAACTCGGAACTCGGGCGTTTACGTGAGCGGGTAAAGCAAAAGCAACAGAGCAGCAAACGATACACGGATGCTCGGAGGGCTGCAAGAGAAACCAGAGTTGACGTTGGTGACTTCGTCAGAGTGAAGAAACGCACTACTAGATTTAAAGGCAACCTGGAATTCAGCCATCCAAGAGAAGTGATCAGCAGAAAGGACCATCTTATTTTCGCCTGGCTGACGGCAAAACGTGGAATGCATCCAAGTTCCCAAAGGTGCCCCGAGCTTCTGCCGCCCTTTATACGTGGGGAGGAAGCGGTACAGCTAGGGGAAAAGGATCTCTGCCTACATGCGGGGGCCCCATCCCAGAGATAACTACCAGGACTTCAGCGGCTGCTCCTTCGGCTGTGCAGGAACCCACGTCTCCTGCCTACGCTGCGCAGGCAACTACTTCTCCTTCGGCTGCGCAGGCGCACGGGCGGCCTGCTGCGACACAGTCGGCCAAGTCTCCAGGAGCAGTCACACAACCACGCAGGGTGCAACCACCAAGAAAGAGACTACCACCAGAGCGTTATGGCTGCAAGGTGTAGCAAGAGAAGTTGTGCTAAAGTGAATGAAATGGACGTATCTAGTGTTGTTGATTTCTTTTGTAAATTGTGTGATTTTGTAGTACTAAATAGTTACATTCATTGTACAAGTTGTATTTTTGTATAGTGGCTTTTGCATATGTGCTAACACACTAAACTACTAAATAACTAATATATATAGCTGTTTTTAAGGAATGGAATGTGTTGTATAATGGTCTGTTTGGTTTCGCTTCCAAGATCACTGCCGCAAGTGGCGCCAGTGCTGTTTAAGTATATAGGCATGCGCAAGTTGGAATAACGGGGCTTTTGTTCCGATGGGCACTCAAGTTGTCTAGTCGTTCATTAACCGGCGGCACTGCCACTACAAGTAGATGGGCAGGGAAGGTGTTCAGATATTTGTATAAGATGAGCCTGAACACAAATGGGAGAAAAAGAACTAGGACAGTCACCAGTAAATATACGGCTGGCAGTGTGTGCGACACGACAAGAAAAAGCATTAAGTGAAAAGTCAGAGAGGTGGACTGAATTTATTCGACGACCGCGATGGAAAAGAAGTCGGCTCTTGATAACTACCGAAAGGGCAAGAACGAAATAAGGTGGGAGAGGTTTTATGATAGCTTAAGGGTTTACTGTTCGAAGCGAGGTCTGGTTGCCTTAGAACACATAGTCATAAAACGACATTCAGTAAAGAAGAACATAGTACATGCTGCGGCAGAATTAAGGAAACAATGAAACTTGTTCTGATTGAATGCAGCGATATCAATCCAGGGATATGTGTCGATACAAACCTACATAAGGCTTTGGGTTTCAGGGATCAACATGGAAAGCTGAACACACCCGCCATAGTAGCAAATAGACGGTTAGTTTACTGGTGGCTGAAAATAGAAAATAGGTGTGGAGATAAGGACAAGTCGCCGTCCCCATAGCGAAGCCTACCATTCACCTCTTCTTTATTCGAACACTGGTATCATATTTATTTTAATGAACTTTAATGATGATAGTCGCTTGTCATTTCAACACAATTTGCAACATTCCCCTAACCACCACAGTGAGTCCCCATGGTGAACAAAATCGCAGTTGCTGTAATTACTAAACACGCAATGTTCATCGCTAATAGTTCTGGGTCCAAGTCAATCCACGTGGCAAAATCCTGGTTTTCTCTTGCCCCTCGTCTGCCAGCGGTGCTTCTTAAGCTCTTTCCATGCTCGAGCGTCTTTGCGAACGCGTTCCCCATGATGGCTTTGAGATGTCAATGGTCAGTTTCCGTTCGCAAGAACAACGATGACGTCAAGTCTTCTCCGATGTTCTTCTGTAACTAGTTTTGAACAGTTTTTTTATGTTCCTTGTCCTGGTTTTCTTTACCTCAGAATAACGAGTCATGTCTCACTGTGTTGGTTTGGTCTCTCTCATTCACGGCTGTGACGCAGTTTGGGCATTCTTCGCTAATGTGAGATGTGTTATCCGCGTTGCTCTCAGCCTTGACGTCATCATCTTTCTAGACGAGGCAAGCTTGTGAGCAGTACAAAGTAGTTGCTTTTGTGTTCTCGTGGTCTTCCTTGTGATTTTTGTATTCATTATGGAATAGTTAACCCGTTTAGTCTGAAGGGTTTCAACGTCGAGAAAAACACATTTTCATAAACACAGCAACCTTGTACATTTGATAAGCGATTCTATTCTCTAATAGAGCAAACAAAAAGCAAATTAGCATACCGGTTAGATGTTTACTCTCGCTTTATAAAGTGACCTTGATCTTTCTCCGTTGGGCACTCACACGCAAGCCAGTGAGGACAATATAACATCTGAGTCTGTCAACGTTGGTTTGTACGCATCCTTGATATAACATGAATGACATTTTGAATTTACAAAGACTTTCTTGTTTTTGGTCATAGAAATGTCTACCCCCGCAAAACATCGGAGTTGTTGCAGAGATCTTGTCATTACCTTCATGAGTATTGCATGTTCACACAAATTCTGAAAATGTAGAAGGTGTCTTGAACTTTGAGGTTGCTTTTCAATGTTGATCTTTGATACCGCATTCCGTACAGTGAGATGTGATGGTTTGCGGGACAGGCTTCCGCACTTGACCCCACCCCGCCTTTCGTAGAGGGCCTCCGGGATCTGGTTCAGTGTCAGAAACGTGTGAATTCACTGATGATCTTGTCACTAAGTGATGTTTGAGTGAAACGGCAGCCGTCACAGAAGGTTCGCTGAACGAATATCCGTCTGCTGTCGGGCTATCATTCTTCTTGATCCTGCCAATATCTGCCGTCGTTATGAAGGCCGAAGCAGGACGGAGCCGAAGTAGACGTGAGGGCATTCAGTCTCTCGAACCTCCAGACGACACCTGCACTCACGGGGCTGCAGTGTCAAGATGTACGATGTTGACCTTGATGGGCTGCCTTGACTTGTGATTATCGCGCCCTCATCATGAAAAGCAAGTCAGGCCGGAGCTGTAGCAGACTTGAAAGTTCCCATCTCGCGAGCCTACAGACGATGCTTGCATGAACGTCAGTCCGTGGGTGCTCCTAGTGGTCTTAGTTATAGGCGGAGTCGTGCTCTCGGGTCTTGGTGGTTAAGCCTTGTTCAAAAGGTTGAGGTAACGGTGGCTTCACAAAAATCCTCCAGACATACGACCTCCCGTTCTCGCAGCTGTGAAATAAGGGCACGTGATATATCCCTTATATCACCAAGCGAAGTACGCGTAGGAGATTAAAGCGGGTGCCACAGCGCAATGTGGCGACGCAAGCTCTTTGCGCCATCTTGCTGGTAATGCTTAAAACACAATTCCCTACAGTATACTTGTGAACAGCGGTAAGTGGTAGATATAAGTAGCTTGCCGTTTGAACGTTGAAGGATGTGCTCCAGGGTTGCTCAGTAGTTAATGCCTCGCTTTCACGACGCATAGGTCCCACGTTAGATTCCACACGCCGGAGTGTTTTTCTTTTAATTGTTTTTGCATTTTCAATTATAGATACGTATACATATACGGTGCATGACATCGACGCCGACGCTGGCGGCAGAATCCAGCCGAAAGGGTCCATATAATTGCTACCGCAATAATAACTATTGTAGTGTCATTCGTGTCTAAGTGCATGCTCCTCACCTCCCCCGTGTCTGCTAGCCTTGGTGGTGAAAGTGCCATCTTGTCCTCGGATATTGCTTCCACAACAAAACCTGCTTACCCTCCCCTGTGTACCGTAAGAGGGTGTGTCTGTGTCCGTTGTTTCCTGCTCGACGTTCTAGGGTTGCTGCTGCTGCTGAGAGATGAGGCAAAGGCAAAGGGGTGTGGTTGGCGCCACTTTAGTTTTTTTAGGGACCTAAAGTACTTCTGCGTCTCCACTGCTTCACTGCATACTAAGGTGCATGCGGCAGTTAGAGGGGCGACCATCAGAGAGCCGCACCTATATAGCGCGACTAAACTTACTGTATATGCTACCTTTAGGTAGCTGAGTTTCGCGTCTGTTTTCGAACGCCGCTAGCAAATGTGCACTGCGGGGAATATGGTGCACAGGCCACGCCCGGAAAGCATGGCCGCACCACCGAGAGCAGTCGTCGTTCAACTGAAATCTAACAAGGTATGGTCGTGTGCTCTGTAACATGTTAGCTACAAACAGGTGCCTTATTAGCTTTGAATTAAATTTCGACAGCAATGTATTTGCCTGAAATTGACGCTATTTTCTAAAGACATACTAAAGTAATCGATGCTGTAAACTTAGCGAGGCGCTCCCTGTACCTCGGTGGACATGTGCGCATGTTATTCGGTACGACACTGCTCCTTTGCGCTTTGCGATTCCCGACTAACTGCAAAAAATTTTTTCAACTTCGTTTGCACAAACCTGAATGCAGGTGTTCTTTCATTATTCGCCGGTCATTGACACGCCAGGCACACCGACTGGTGAGCGGCGACACGCTTCGTCGATCAGCGGCAGGCTTAAGTCGCCTGCGAAAAGAGAGCGCAGCTTCGCCACGTAACTATGGTTGCTAGCCAGGCAAGACGGCAGGCCTCTGCGCAACTTTGTTCCCCTCGGGAGCATATGCAGGAATAATTAACGTGAGCCCTTTTGTCATAGTTCCTTTCTCATCGCCAGGAGCTCAGTGAGGGCAGATTTCTAAGCATATAGTCATTTTTAACCCCTTGGAAGCAAAAATAGTGGTGCGGAGAGCTCGCAGTGCGGCTGAAATGTGGACCCATCACCAAGCCCCAAAGCGTGAACTTGCGAGACTAAGGAAAGACGCAACACCGGCAGCAATTGCAAGCTAGCATCAGTATTGACCCGGAGACAGCGGCTGCGGTGATGAGGGCTTGCGCAGACGAGACAAAGCGGGCTTTTCCACAGCGCATCCCGAAGTGAGAGCCCACGAAACATGGGCGGCACGCAAGAAGCGACAAAAGAACCTCGAATAGGAGCTGGCGCGTGAAGTAGCGGTCAAGCGCCGAAAGCGGCCGCCATCCCAGGTAGGTAGCACTGACGCGTGCTTCAACCGTGACTTCCCCGGTTGCTCGCTTTGCCACAATTTTAAGATATGCGACAGCTTGGAGTTTGATAACAACTTCAACACCGTCGCCTTGATTCACAATGACCAGAACCGTGCCAACGCTGCCACCTTGCTCCAACAAGAGTTTCACGGTTTTAGCCATAAGGAGTCGAGCTTCGCCTCCCTGAACATCGTTCACTTCGTGGAGATGGCGTGATTTCCTTTCCTTCATAAGGCAGGTAGATTATTTAGCCTCTCAGATGGCACGATGCCATGGCGAGACACTAAGATGTAATATGCAAAAAAATAAAAACACAAAGGTTACTACATGCAATCACCTAATGTAAATCGCAAACGAAAACTATATTCTTTTTCTGGGATCCGATGTATTTATTCCAATCATTAGTCAATCCTATACATTGAAAGCTTCTGCGCGTAATAATATTTTTGTTCTCAGTCGATGCAATGCTCATACGAAGCCCTACCTTGTGACCTATCCCCTATGATGCCCTACCTTGTCACCTAACTCCTGTGCGTTAAGTGTTGTATATTCATTCCCACAGATAGACGAGTGGGAATAGCTATATTATTCAAACGGGCAGATGCCGATATGGCGGCTTGCGCGAACAGCCTAACTACGTCTTCAACACGGGCCAGGCTCACGACGGCATTTATTGTAGCGTTTGTAGGTGTACACATGGAAGCAGATTTGATACATAAACTAGGTGGTAAGTACGTTACCGCATCGTGTATTGCGCTTTTAAACCAAGAGTTTGATTACCCTAACTGGGTAAGGTGCCATGTGGTGGTATGCTCAAAGTGATGAAGCAACGTTCGCAGCACCTGTACATTCTTTCTTTCTTCTTCTTCTCATTCTTTTTTCTCGCGGCCTCTCTCTTGCATTGCATGTTGGCCGATCTTGAAGAAATGTAACAAAAATTGAAGTCTGGATTCTTCATCTATGTTGTCTCGTCCTTTCCTAATCGTTCTACGTGCTCCAATAGCACTTTATGATATGCTTAGCGCCGGATATCGTCATTTATTATTCCGTCATGATGAAAGCTCCATTCATTTATCTTTTTCTTACATTACTCGTGTAAACGCCACCCACGGTCAATTTTTGTATTTAGAAGGCATTTAAGAATTTGTCCTTAAAAGGTGTCATCGTCAAATATCATTTTCGTTCTGTCAGCAAAACCATACAACTACAACCATGCTGCTCAGGCTACTCACACTCCGTCTACACTTAAATTAACTTTATTACAAGCAATCTCTACCAGTATGACACGAGATATGCATTATCAGAGCGAAACAATTCTACAAGATTGAGTAGGGTGAAAAGAAGCCGAATGCATGTAAAGGAATTTTTAAGTTCGGGCTCGAGGTGAAAAGACGGTGGAACGAAGCTAAGCCAAACCCGTTGCACTGTAAATGACCTTCGGATTCCCGTGGCTGCTATTTCTTGCGTCAGCAACGAAAACGAAATGGACAGGGTAAGTAACATTGATATCGGACCACAGTAGTAAATTTATCGTCCAGTGAGAAAAAACAATACCCAAGAATAATGTTAAACTTATGATCTGATATTGTTTATGTTTACAAGAGCTTGTATCTTCAACAAAAATTTACGGTTTTTAGTTTTTAACTTGAACGTGCTTGATGGCGGGGTCAACCTTAGCTTCGGGGACGTATTTTCACCCCAGAATTGACGACTTGAAATGAACACAATGAAAGGGCAAATAAAAAGAAATATGGCTGATCCCTATATGTAGAAATCGGTATAACACGAAAGTGAAACGTGTCTTTACAGCGGTATACCATGCGCGGTCATTTATGAAAAGAACCTTTGTCGTAGCTGTAGTAGTGAATGCGGAGAGTGCAATCAGAAGGAGCCATGTTGCGGACAGGAGAACGTCTCTAATTCGAGGCATAAATTAGACTATTGTCACGATGCAGTAGCATGTTGAAGAGTTATAAAACACTCAGGTCGGACTACAGGCAAATAGAACGCAGGTTGTGTCCGGTATCTGGGTTGATCGTAAACGGGGGACGCGGTGTTAGAGCCATGAAAGGCAGGTGCGTGTAACTGTAGCTTTTGAACGAAAGCAGACAGCAAAGCCTTAGGGTGCACAGAATTTTTGAGGTCAGCATACTTGCGCTTCAAAATTACGCTTCAACGCGTCCGGGCAGGACTTTCTTGAAAGCAATGGTCAGGGATTTATATGCAATGGCCCGCTTGATTAGTTTTTAATGCGGTGAGCGATTGGGCCAATGTGGTTTACTGTTTCTTGGCCGACACATCCAGCGTATATTAAAAACCAATAAATGTGGAAAGTCAAGGAATTTGTAGCCATGTTTATTATATGTGTACATGCAATGAGTGAAGCCGACGGCAAAGCTAAGGTCCCCTCCTCACGGTGTGCTGAAGCATTCAAAAAATTGTCATTTTTTTTTACAAACGCGCCGAATAACACAGACGCGTCAAACATGACGTGTCTGTATCAGGAAGAATTGTGAGAGTGGTTTAAGATTGTCCTGTGTACATTTGTGGGCTTCTTTCAGGTGTCTTTTTAGGGGCGAAGCTCCTTATGGCGTGGCTTGTGCGTCCCTCGTAGCACCGAACCACCAGTGGCACATACCCGAAATAGCGGTCCTTACGATTTTGACCTCAAAGGTGGTTACGGTGAGAGATTTCTTCTGTGCGTTGTTGAACAATAAAAGATAGTGCTCAATGCACATGTTAATGGCTGCTAAAAGGAATGAGAGACAGGAGCAATCGGCCTTTAGGAAGCGCGCACGCTGCGATCCCCATTAGCAGCTATTGGCATGTACATTGAGCACGATCTGACAAAAAAGGGTTGCTACGTTATACTCGCTGGGTGTAACTTCCTTGGTTTTAGAAAGGTTTAGCGAGCATTGGGCCGCATAGCCATGAATACAGTGAACTAGTATATACCATGAACTCTAGGTGGTTAAACAAGAGAAGTAAACCCGAAGCGCAAGCCGTAAGAAAGTGTGCGTGTGCCACCTCCCGTTTAGTCCTTGAAATGTCCGCTGCATGGCGGTGCTTCCATATGGATAATATATAGCTTTGTGATAATCATCATCATCATCATCATCATCAGCCTGACTACGTCCACTGCAGGACAAAGACCTCTCCCATGTTCCGCCAGTTAACCCGGTCCTGTGCTTGCTGCTGCCAATTTATACCCGCAAACTTCTTAATCTCATCTGCCCACCTAACCTTCTGTCTCCCCCTAACCAGCTTCCCTTCTCTTGGAATCCAGTTAGTTACCCTTAATGACCAGCGGTTATCCTGTCTACGCGCTACATGCCCGGCCCACGTCCATTTCCTCTTCTTTATTTCAACTATGATATCCTTAACCCCCGTTTGTCCCCTAATCCACTCTGCTCTCTTCTTGTTTCTTGAGGTTACACCTACCATTTTTCTTTCCATTGCTCGACGCGTCGTCCTCAATTTAAGCTGAACCCTCTTTGTAAGTCGCCAGGTTTCTGCTCTGTAGCTAAGTACTCGCAAGTTACAGCTGTTATATACCTTCCTCTTGAGAGATAGTGGCAATCTACCTGTCATATTTTGAGAGTGCTTGCCGAATGTGCTCCACCCCATTCTTATTCTTCTAGTTACTTTAATCTCGTGGTTCGGTTCTGCGGTTATTACCTGCCCTAAGTAGACATAGTCTTTTACAACTTCAAGTGCACTATTACCTATCTCGAAGCGCTGCTCCTTGCCGAGGTTGTTGTACATTACTTTCGTTTTCAGCAGATTCATTTTAAGACCCACCTTTCTGCTCTCCCTGTTCAACTCCGTAATCATGAGTTGCAATTCGTCCCCTGAGTTACTCAGCATCGCAATGTCATCGGCGAAGCGCAGGTTACAAAGGTGTTCTCCATTAACGCTTATCCCTAACTGCTCCCATTCTAGGCTTCTGAAAACCTCCTGTAAGCATGCGGTAAATAGCATTGGGGAGATACTGTCCCCCTGCCTTACACCCTTCTTGATTGGTATTTTCTTGCTTTATGAAGCACTATGGTAGCAGTTGATCCCCTGTATATTTCTTCCAGAATGTTTATATATACTTCATCTACGCCCTGATTCCGCAGTGTCTGCATGACGGCTGATATTTCTACTGAATCAAACGCCTTCTCATAATCTATGAAGGCTATGTATAGTGGTTGGTTATACTCTGAGGATTTCTCTATTACCTGGTTGATAGTATGAATGTGGTCAATTGTTGAGTAGCCTGTTCGAAATCCTGCTTGTTCCTTTGGTTGATTGAATTCTAATGTTTTCTTTACTCTGTTAGCAATTACCTTTGTAAATAGCTTGTATACTACAGAGAGCAAGCTGATCAGCCTGTAATTCTTCAAGTCCTTGTCATCTCCTTTCTTATGTATTAAGATGATGTTAGCGTTCTTCCAAGACTCTGGTACTCTTCCCGTCAGGAGACACCTCGTAAACAGGGTGGCTAGTTTTTCTAACACAGTCTGTCCTCCATCTTTCAGCAGATCTGATGTTACCTGATCCTCACCAGCAGCTTTGCTTCTTTGCATGCTCTCCAAAGCTTTTCTGACTTTTTCTATCATTACTGGTGGGGTGTCATCTGGGTTACTGCTAGTTCTTATAGTATTAAGGTCGTGGTTGTCTCCGCTACTGTACAGATCTCTGTAAAACTCTTCCGCTATTTTAACTATCCTATCCATATTGGTAGTTATTTTGCCTTCTTTGTCCCTTAGTGCATACATCCGACTTTTGCCTATCCCAAGTTTCCTCTTCACTGCTTTGACGCTTCCTCCGTTTTTCAGAGCGTGTTCAATTCTCTCCATGTTATACCTTCTTACATCGCATACCTTACGTCTATTAATCAACTTCGAAAGCTCTGCCAGTTCTATTTTGTCTGTTGTACTTGACACTTTCATGATTTGACGCTTCTTAATTAGGTTCTTCCTTTCCTGGGAAAGCTTGCCAGTGTTCTGTCTAACTACCCTGCCTCCAACTTCCACTGCACACTCCGTAATAATACTCGTCAGATTATCATTCATTGTATCTACGCTAAGGTTGGTTTCCTCACTGAGAGCCGAGTACCTGTTCTGCAGCGACACTCTGAATTCTTTTACTTTCCCTCTCAGTGCTAGCTCATTGATTGGCTTCTTGCGTATCAGTTTCTGTCGTTCTTTCTTCAAGTCTAGGCGATTTCGAGACCGTACCATTCTATGGTAACTGCATCGTACCTTGCCAACCACTTCCACATCCTGCACAATTCCTGGGTGTACACTCATTATAAAGTCTATTTCTTTCCTAATTTCGCCATTAGGGCTCCTCCATATCCACTTGCGGTTTTCTCGTTTTCGGTAGAAGGTATCCGAAATCCGTAAATTATTGCGTTCTGCGAATTCTACTAGTAGCTCTACTCTGGCCTTTCCAGTACCGATGCCATAATCTTCTACTGCCTGGTTTCCAGTCTGCTTCTTCCCTACTTTTGCATTTAAGTCGCCCATCATTATAGTATAATGTGTTTTTACCTTATTCATCGCCGATTCCACGTCTTCATAGAAGCTTTCAACTGAAGCGTCATCATGGCTGGATGTAAGCGCGTAAGCCTGTACTACCTTAATCTTGTATCTTTTATTCAGTTTAATTACAATACCTACCACCCTTTCATTAATGCTATAGTATTCCTCTATGTTGCCAGCTATGTTTCTGTGAATCAGGAACCCCACTCCCAGTTCTCTTCTGTCGCCAAGCCCCGATAGCAAAGGACGTGCCCATTCTGTAGCACCGTATAGGCCTCATCTGTCCTCCTAACCTCACTGAGCCCTATTATATCCCATTTAACACCCTCTAGCTCCTCGAATAGTACAGCTAGACTTCCCTCACTAGATAAGGTTCTAGCGTTAAACGTTGCCAAGTTCAGGTTCCAATGGCGGCCTGTCCGGATCGAGAGATTCTTAGCACCCTCTGCTGCGTTGCAGATCTGACCGCCGCCATGGTCAGTTGCTTCGCAGCTGCTGGGGACTGAGGGCCGTGAGTTATTTGACGTAAGCATGTGGGAGGTAGTGGCCAGATACTGCACCAGGGTGGACAATCCTTCTCTGGTGAGGGAGTGCGTTCCCGGCGGTGGTTGCCGGTGAGGCCGAACCCCAGGCCTCTCAATGCAGTTCCATCAACACGCGGATTTTTTTTATCCGGTTGGGAACTGCGCGGCACCGGGAGTTGAACCACGGACCTCTTGCTTGCGAGGCGGATGCTCTAACCACTACGCCATCGCCGCACGTGATAGCAACCTGCAAAGCTTTGTGATAGCAACCTGCAAAGAGCGGTTGTCAACGCAAACCAAGAGATATGGCGGATGAGTCGAGAGAAAGGCTTTGAGGTGGTGGAAATAAACAGAGAGGTGCTTAGGTGGGGTGGTTTTCAATGAGGCAGAATTCACTTCGAAGGGCGGCTAGGTCATGAGGTGGGTTGGCGACTTGGAGGACGCGCAGTAGCTTTTTTAGGGGCAAGCGAGCCCTTCCGGGCGCAGGATAGCTAGTAACGAGGAAAACAACCAGGGAGACTCTTCAACAGGTCTTATGGACAGGTACGATTCCAAAGTGGCACCAATGTCTAAGATAGGTAGAGTCCGGGGCATAAATAGACGTAGCCACGAGCGCCGAGCCAATTCAGACATAGGGTATATTAACATGCAGGGTGGTAGGAACAGGCTGAAGTGGGAAGAGATAGAAGAACAGCTAAGGGAAGAGAGTCCGATGGTATACGGTTTTGTAGAAACACATCTCAGGGACATGGAACAACCTCCGAACAATCCGGACTACGCGTGGGAATATTGTAATAGAACAGAAGGCAGCAGAAGGGGGGTTGGTATTGGGGCATTCATTCATAAAAGTACAGACTGGCAAAGGGTCAAGCAGGAGTGCAAGAAACATTTATGGCTAAAAGGGAAAGTGGCAGGTCAAATGACACTCCTTGTTTCGTTTACTTGTCGACAGGAGCAAAGGCCAGAGAGGAAAACCAGGCAATGTTAGAGTGTATATCAAAGGACATTGAGGAGTTAGGAAGAGAGTGCGAGATAAATATACTAGGAGACATGAATGGGCACATAGAAGATATAGATGGGTATACCGACCCGACAGGCAAAATGATCATGGATATGTGTGAAAGGCTTGATTTGATCATTTGCAACAGTACCGAGAAGTGTGAAGGGCAAACAACATGGGAGGTAGGGAGGCTGCAGTCGACGATAGATTATGCACTGATGTCACATAGTATGTATGATAAGCTGAGGGGAATGCACATAGATGAAGGTGGCTCCAGAAGTCTGGGTAGTGATCACAAACTTATCAAGCTAAGTTTTGGAAGAGCAGTGAAAGTGCGAAGGAGACAAGATGAGCAACTACAGGAAAATTTTTGTCCAGTAAGGCAAATTGAAATAGCCACTAAACAAATTGAGAAAGTAATCACGGAGGATAATAAGACAGTGTGGACATACATGAATCTAATCAGACTCTTTGAGCTAGAGCTTGCTAAGACGCGTAACAATTCACCCCGGAAAAGAAGACACAAACCCAAAAGTTGGTGGGATGAGGTAGTTAAGAGAGCCTTAGCAAAACGTCAGGAAGCCTCTAGGAAACACAGACATGCTAAGCAGCGGAGTGAACCGACAGATGATGTTGAAAGAAAATGGGAAACATTTCTAAGCTGTAGAAGAACTGCATCCCTTCTGATCAATGAAAAGAATAAAGAAAGAGAGCTCAGTGGCTGGCAGAAGTACATAAAAAAGATAGAAAGGCAGCTGCAAAATTTTGGCACCATTTAAATTCCCTAAGAAATGAGACGACCCTAGAGCAGAGTTTTATAACTACAGCCCAAGGTGCCAGGCTAGAAGGGGACGAAGCTATTGAATATATAAGAACAAGGGTGACAGAAAAATTTCAACAAAGAAGTACTTTATGAACCACAATAGACAAGGACGAATCATGTGGTGCAATGGCTCCATTTTCACAACGAGAGTGGGAAAGGGCTGAGAAAAGGGTTCCTAGTAGTACATCAACAGGCCCAGATGGCATTCCAATTAGGCTGATAAAGACATTAGGTCCAAAGTCTAAGCAGTCTTTGAGAGAGGCAGTGAGCAAAATAATAATCGATGGTGAAGTTCCCGATAGATGGAAACTTAGCAGGATGAGCATGATCTATAAAGGAAAGGGGGACAAAGCTGACATAAACAACTACCGTCCTATAACAGTGACATCAGAGGTCTACTGGCTGGCGATGCAGATTATAAAGGAAAGACTGCAGGCATGGATAGAAGATGAGGGGGTGCTGGGGGAACTGCAGAATGGGTTTAGGAAACACAGGAGGTTCGAAGACAATCTGTTCTCACTGACGCAGTGCATCGAAATAGCAGAAAAAGAACACAGGCCCCTGTGGCTAGCATTCTTGGATATCAAGGGAGCGTACGATAGCGTGGTTCAAGAGGAATTGTGGAGAATACTGGACACACTAGGCGTGAAACATGTAGCCAGCTGTCACAGTTGTTAGTGCACGCTCGTCCTGTGTTGATTAACTTCTTGCGCGCTTTCTTCTTGAGGTGTGCACAAAAGTTCTGAGCTTTTTCCTAATCATAATTTGTTGCTGTTGCTGAAATAATGAACAATAAATGCTCAACTATGTCAATGCAATGAACTTACACAACCAAGTAAGTGTGCACGTGGATGCATTCAAGCTAGAGGTATCTAGTTTTGACGGTGTGGTAGCTATCAAACAACAATGGTCTTTGCGCATGCTATCTTACAACAGTGTACAGTAAAGATTAGAGAACTTGTGTAAGGGTGAACTTTTTTTTGTGTTGCAGCGACCGCTATGGGAGAGAGATTAAGCAAGTTTTATGAAGGCTACATATGACCATTCAGAAACCACATTTCTGTTTTTTACTCTAAGTGCCTGGAAGAAGAACAATAGTACTATTCTATGCCCATGCCATTAAAGAAAAGTAGAAGGATGGCATGGTGCTTGGCTCCAACAAAGGCATCATGCACCTACATAGAACGCGGCATTGTTCAGGACGGATGAGTGGCGCAGGTTTGTATAGTGGAAAAAGGCGTCAGCATTATCGGCACACGCTTGACTGATTTTTGCGGTATCTTTATGAACAGTGTACTGTACTTAGAGAGTATACACAAAAAAGCCGTTTTAGAAAAAAAAAGCTTTTGTGGAATAGGAAAGGAGTGAATTTCCATTGCTCGCAATCTTTGGAAGCTTTCGCATAGATGTAGTCGGCGCCGTTAGAATGGTTTGTTCCTTTTCTGGAGCCTTTCTTCATAAATCTTTCGGAAGAGATGTCGAACGGGATGGGCTTAGAGCATCGAAATCGCTGGTATTATGCGTTGTTTATAGCCGTGGGTTGCACTAAGAGTGACTGTTTATGTATCGCTTATTTTTGCAGTTTGCATTTTTACAGCAACGCCATATTGTAACACGGATTTGTAAATTTATACGCCGGTGATATAGCTTTGTCTTGGCGTTTGCACAATAGCAAATCCTGCCTGGGCACATGAGACAACTGAGCTGAAGTACAAAGTTCTCACGGAAAGTGAGTGTAGTACAAGATCGGTGTTCATCGTCGCAGGAATTTTCGGCTGCTATATTTTATTGACTACAAAGTCTAAGCGTGGTCGTCACAAAAGCACAATATGTGATTGCGTCCCACATTGCTGTTCTTTTTCATTTTTTGTTACCATTTTGTATGCCGACTTCTAGCAATTTCACCCGACATAACGGTTTCATTTCAGTGCATTCGAGTTACTGAGATAACGCGAACTGAAGTAAGTGCTGTGCCTTTTGAGTGCCAACTTTATAGATTAAAAAAAAGATGACAGAAAGCTTGGACTTGCCTTCGAATCATCATCGGCAATTGCATAATGAACCATGTCACTTCTATCACGCGCAAAGTGCATGAATCACATGGTACAGCAGGATATGATAGCACACGCACTTCACCCGGATAGTCAATGCGCCGGCGAATATTTCTTGGGATTACATCGGCACTGCATTTTACCACAAATAAAATATTTCACAAAGACAATGCAAGATCTGCTCGTTTAGCAAATCAAGTATAACTCGTTGGCTTGCAGATGATTGCCACTAATTTTTGATAACAAAACAAAAACGAAATTGATAATCACTGGAAAAAATAAACGTTTCATAGGATATGCAACAATTCTATCCTTTACACACGGAAAAACAGAAAAATGGAGATGTAATACACAAAACAATAGTTCCAATACAGTTAGCTGTTCCAAACAAATTCGCAAAGTGCCAGATCGCTTGTGAAGTCGAAGAGTGGAATATTCGGGAGTGCTATCAGCACGTTGTTGAAATCTCGTTCCGTGACATTGCATAAGCATCGCAGTAAGAGGCGCTCCCCCCCCCCCCCCCCCCCAAAAAAAAAGCGCTCTTGTCGAGGATCAAGATCTGTACGCCTCTAGTGTTGAGTACGATTTTACGGCATCGATGAGTTGCCCGCTTTCCTGAATTTTTTTTCCTCGCCCGAAAACCGGTGAATGCGGACTTGCCTGGTGGACATTTGTGAGATGGTATTTTCTTATTCGTGATAGCTACAAATCATTTCACCATGGAATATTTTAAATGTTGCTCTTCTTGATATCCGAAACCTACAGTTTTTCGCTGCAGCCATTCGCGCGATAATTTCGTCTCTTAGCATTAGCTCCTTTTCGTTTTGTTTGCACATAATGTGAGCTTGCTCACATTTATGATTCGCAGTAATCTTGAAACAAAGCCTGCTAAAAAGAGAGCCAAAAAGGAAAAGAAGTGTGCTCACGTATGTGTTGTGTGTCCGAATCCTATCTGCTCACATTCAGCATTACCGTGGCATTACTTTCAGCCTTACCTAGATTCCCGTTTTTAGTGATGTTTACTCGCACGCATTGTAGTGCAGGGTCATTCACACTCCATTTAAATACTTATTAAGCAGAGGCGTGAATTACGTAGGCCGTCCATTGCCTCTCCTTCTCGTCAACTCTTCCTGGGAAGTTCTTTATAAATCAATCTTACCTTGCTATGTCTTTTATGAAAGATCCCTTCGCTAGTTTGTGAGCACTCATAACTTGTAATAAAAGGTATTAGTAACGTAGGGTATTTGCGATGTTGGTTCGTCATTCTCTGTTTTTAGCGCATGAGAAAAAAAAACACGGACAGTGAGAGACGGGACCCTTTTCTGCAGTAAACATTGTTGCAAGTTGGCACCTGTTCCATCTTGCTCTGTCCCTGTTTTTCGTGCGCTAAAAAAACCGAGTTATATACTAAAAGGCGCCAGAAGCGGCTCCAATTACGGGAGATATTATTATTGAAGAGAATCGACACTATGGTCGAAAAAGTTAATTATAGGATGGTGGATTCAATACACTGTACAGCAAATTACACCCTTATAGGTGTTTTCTAGTGCCTATAACTCACACCCCTACACCCCACAAATTGGTGTAACAAGCAGGACTACACTTATACTATGGGTGTATTTCTTGATTCGCACCCTAGGGTACAAACATTTTTGGGGTGTAAAAGCAAATGTACACCCAAGTGGCCTTAAGGGAGTGAAGGTGTAACAGCGATGTACACCCAAATAATCCTAAGGGCGTAAAGGTGTAATCCTGTTAATACACTCAAGTGTACAACACAAGTGTGTAGGGTTGTAATTCACCCAAACATCTAAAAGGGTATGGAGGTGCTCATGCAGAATTATGCCTTAACACTTATGCGAAAATACCATAATTCGAGTGCTACCCCCTTCCAGTGGGCCCCCGTGGAAGCACTAAAGAACTTACCCTTTTGCTAGACCTTTCAGGCGCAGATGTGCAATTGTAGTGGCTCCTGCCATAGTGTGAAAATCCTGGCCTTAGCACTGCTTTTATGGAGCATATTTGAAGCACGACCTATAAGGCTCTCACATATAACATATAATCGTAGCTGAATGTGAAGGCATCACTAATAATGAGCTGCCGCACATAACACAACGTTTACATCGTGCAAAATGAAATCAACTTTAAATTTATTAGACACAGAGCACACACATGCTTCAGAGACAAATTGTAGCTTAATCAAAACCTTTTTCGAGTGTGCAGAGCAGAATGCCATTTGATACAAAAAAGACCGGAAATCAGACGTCTATGGTAGGGCATAGAACTCTAACGACCAAGACATACATATCAAAGTACAACAGAAGAGCCTTTATTTGTGCTTGAAAATGAAGAACTAATTTTAACATGCTTCTACGCAACACAAAAGTACAGTGCAGTGAAACATACAAACAGCAGAAAGAGTGCAGTGCAGCATGCCTGATTTCTGCAATATACTGAAATAATATATCAAAGCACACTGTTATTGCCGCAGTTTGCATGTGTTGTGGCACGTCTTATGCATAATATTCAAGGCTAGTGGTATTTTAATGAGTATAACAACAAAACAGTCTTAAAATGGCATTTTCATTTCACAAAAACCCTTGTGTGTTCAGACATTCAGAATACTCCAGAAACAATTATACAGGAGTGAAAACAATGGGGAAAATCACAATGACCTAACAGCGTCACTACATACTAACCATGCTTAATAGTTGATGTTAAGATGTAAAATATTAAACGCATCACATGATAACATGTTACCCTGAAACAATGCATCATCAAAGACCATAAAATGAACACACAAAGTGGGGTGAAAGAGTAACCACTTACAGCTACAAGGAGTCGAACGGCCAACATAAGATCTGGAGCAATAATTTCGAGCATCATATCTTGCTTTTCCAGGAAGAAAATTTATATTTGGAGCAGGTTTCAGGAAAAACAAACGCAGCATTTTTTAGCCTGAAATTCTAAATTTACAGTTTTAATTGATATAGGTGGTTTAACGTCCCAAAATAACGATAAGGTTGAAAAAACGTCATAAAGGAGGGCTCCAGAAATTTCGACCACCTGGGGTTCTTTAACGTCCACCCAAATCTGAGCACACGGGCCAACCACATTTCCGCCTCCATCGGAAATGCAGCCGCCCCAGCCGGCATTCGATCCCGCGACCTGCGGGTCAGCAGCCGAGTACCTTAGCCACTACACCACTACGGCGGGGCTCCAAATTTACATTAATACAACAAATCAGACTGAATCACACAAAAGAAAAAATATTTTTATGAAATTATTTAAATCCGCATATTCCATCAAAATACACGAAAGCGCAGCTATTTTAATAAGCAGTCTCTTGAACGGCCCCACCGTGCAAACAATGCTAAAACTCACAATAGCATTTGCCGAGCCTATTAAACTGTTTAACAGGTGACCCGTAAATTCGAGAGATTCGTAAAGAAGGAGTTCGAGGTGGTGGCGAAAAGAAAAAAAAGTGGCGTACCATTTTCTTTATTGTTTCTCAAGGCCACAAAAACCTCATAAATCACTCTGAAAGACGGCAAGCACTCATACTAGTACTCGTTATTGTATAACATCTGCATGCGTGAGTAATAAAGGGCAAAAATATTTTTTGCCCTGTGACAACGAGTATTAGTAGCCACTTCCAAATCGTAAAGAACTTTTTCGCAGAGCAAAAATGTACTGTGGAAAAAGCGACTTGAAAACTGTTATGCACCTGTGAGAAAGGGGTGGGAAAAGTTTTTTAAACCGCTTTACTTTTATTTTCTTTTGCTGTGGTATAGTGTATAGTCAATTAAAATTATACTTATGGTTGGCGCATCTTTGTTAGATTGGATGATGATGGTCCCGCGGCGGTGGTCAGGTGGCTAAGGTACTCGTCTGCATTTTCGATGAGCGTAAATGCTGTAGGCCCGTTTGCTCCGGTTCGGGTGCAAAAGAACTCCAGGTGATCGAAATTTCCGAAGCCCTCTACTAAGGCGTCTCATTATCAAATGGTGGTTTTAGGACGTTAAACTGCACACAACAATTAATTAAGTGGTGATGCACAAAGTTACGGTGATCACTGAATTTCATATTTCTTGACAAAATTAACAATACTGAGAAAATATTTACGCTGGCGGGGCATTTTATAACATTTTTGTGCAAAGATAAGAAATTGTATTTAATTGACCCGATTGGTGCAGCTCTTGTGCTCTTGAACAAGCAAATATGAATACAAAAATAGCATGTAATAATATGCTCCAGAGATTAAACATGTGCTGTAAATAGATATGAATGTCTGAATTGAATAGTCAATTTCTCGATCAAACCACAATCACACAAACGAAGAAAACACATGGACAAGACTGGTGCTCACTAGTAACTGTTTCTACCATATGTACATAAAGTTACACACAACCTTAAAAAGGTGGTGAGTCGGCATGAAGTACTGCTTGAGTTCGCTGCCTTAAACAAACTAGCAAAGTTGCGCCTGTGCATCACTGAAAATCATGCTGAGCAGCTCAAACGCTGTAAAAAATGGCAGCATATCCACGGAGTGAATGTTGGAGAGTGGGGCGAAGAATTCGTCTGTCCATTCATTCTTGCTTCCGTTCGTCCATGCGTCCGTCAGTGTGACCATCCATGCGTCCATCAGCCCGTCCGTGCCTGCTTCTGTTCATGCGTCCGTCCCTGCGTTCGTTCATGCAGCCGCCCCTGTGTCCGTTCATGCGTCCATCCATGCATCTGTCTATGTGTCCATTCGTCCATTTATTCAACACTCCAAGTACCACCATCTCGCATCTTTTCATCATATATTCCCCATATAGAAGCACCGCCATCCAGCGGACATTCCAAGGACTAAACGAGAGGTAGCACACGCACACATTCTTACGGCTTGCGCTTCGGGTCCACTTCCCACCTTTAACCACCTCGAGCTCATGGTATATACTAGTTCACTGTATTCATGGCACTGCGGCCGAACGCTCGCTAAACCTTTCGAAAACCTAGGAGGTTACGCCCAGCGAGTATGACGTAGCAAACTTTTTCAGTCAGATAGTGCTCAATGTACATGCCAATGGCTGCTAATGGGAAATGAGAGGCGGAGAATTCGGCTTTTACTTTCTTACGGCTTGCGCTTCGTATCTGCTTCGCATTTTTAACCACCTCGAATTCATTCATGGTATATACAAGTTCATTTAATTCATGGCACTGCGGCTCAACGCTCGCTAAACCTTTCTAAAGCTAAGGAGGTTACACCCAGCGAGTATAACGTAGCAACCCTTTCTTGTCAGATAGTGCTCAATGTGCATGCCAGTGGCTGCTAATGGTGATCGCAGCCTGCGCGTTAACTAAAAGCCGAATGCTCCTGTCTCTCATTCCCCATTAGCAGCCATTGACATGTACATTGAGCCCTATTTTTTATTCTTCAACAACGCACAGAAGAAGTCTCTCACCGGCACCACCTTGGAGGTCAAAATGTTATACTTCTTACATACTACGCGGGATTTACGGGTGCCGCTATAAAGAGTTTCGCCCCTAAAAGAAGCATGCGTGGCTGTTTAGGAAGTGTGCCACTGAAGTGGTTTACAAAATACCCCTATTGTGCAGAAAGAGACATGTTAGAAATGAGAGACAGTTGCAAATGAGTGCCCATCCCGTTTATGTGTTTTCTTCGTTTTTTTGGTCGTCATTTTGGCACAAAATTGACTAATATATATGTTAAACATAAATATTAGACATGTGGACATGTATTAAAGCACGTCGGCTTTAATGCAAGATTGATCGTTTTCAACATCAGAGTAAACTCGGCTACTCTTCGTGTGCACACAGATTCAACGCCATAGTCTGAAACAATACAAAAGTTGCTTTGAAGTATTAATGGGTGGGGCTTTCACCTAACGCTGATTCGTTTTTTTTTTCAAGCTTGATTTCATGAATGTAAATGAACAGTCGTACATGATTGATTGATTGACTGATTTGTGAGAATTAACGTTCCAAAACCACCATATGATTATGAGAGACGCCCGATTGGAGGGCTCCGAAATTTTCGACCACCTCGGGTTCCTGAACGTTCAGCCAAATCCGAGCACATGGGCCTACACCATTTCCGAATCCATCAAAAATGCAGCCGCCGCAGCCGGAATTTCATCCCGCGACCTGCGGTTCCGCAACCGAGTACCTTAGCCACTAGACCATCATGGCGGGGCAACATCCGTACATGGCCATATACGAATAGCCAACTGAGTGACTAACACGATCTCTGAGACGCTATATATACTAACCACTTATGTACTTCTTACCGTATTTTGGAGTGCCAGCTGGTTTTAAAAAGCCTCTCCCCTGTCTTAGGCACTGCACTCGCTTTTTAGCATAACCCCTTTGTTTACGCTTATGCGTTCAGATATTCTCAGTTCGAGACAAAAATGCCTTGCGATCACTATGAGTAATTTTCAAAATAGTGTCTTTGTCGAGTCGTGTGCATTCTGTAGAGCGCTTTTTTCCTTCCCTGCTATTGCTTTTTCTTAATCTTGGCCACTTTGCCTCTGTCTGCTGAGTGTTGCAATTGAATTTATTTTTTATTACTTAATTTTGCTGTTTTTTCATTGTTACTTTTACGACTTAGCTTACACCCTTGGCGTCACTCGGATATTTATAAAATATTTACCTTTCTACTCGGCGATTGGTTTCAAACAAAAAAAAATTATAGAAACCTCTTAGAAATAATGGAAATGTCTACCCTTACATTTTTTTCTAGGATTTTCGCTTTCAAGGCTGTTCCTAAGTCAGTTCCTAGTAGAATCACTTTATCATAGCGTGTTTGTAAGCTTGTCTTTTCGCAGCCTTCATCGGTCTCAGGCCTTGCTTTCACGAACAATGTAGAGGAGAGTGGTAGCTTATTTATATTGTTGCGTATGGTAAAGTAACCTAAGGGGTGAGATTTTATTGCGCATTGAGTCCGCGATCACGGTACGGGGATGATCACTATTCCAGCTCCATGGCTCGTACCCACTCAGGGGATACGCAGTAGAAGCAACGTCGTCTTCCTTATCTGCCCGCGCTTCCCTTGTTTTTCCTGGTAGTGACACTTTGTATCATTCCTCCTGTCTCAGACGAAGCCTTCTGGGCGAGTTATTCGTGTATCCTTTGTGTAAACGGCTTCAGGCGGGCAACATGCGTAACCCTCTGTCTTGCATGAAGGTCGGCCACTATAGTGGTGACACGTGCAATTTCATAGTTGACCACGCTAAGACGATGGAGTATCATGAACGACCAGCGTAGTGTGCCAGTAGCTTTTGACTCAAGCCACGTCTGCGTATTGGGGTCCACACCCACACTAGATCACCAGAGACATAGGTTACATGCCGGTGTTGACTTTCGTAGCGAGTTTTGGAGGACTCTTGTGCTGCCAGTGTACGTAAGCGGGCAAGTCGACGTGTCTCTTCCGCACAACACAAAGTTTCCGCAATTGTTAAATTCTCAACGGTGGCAAAAGGAAAGATAGTGCCCAGCGTACGTAAAGGTGAGCGAGCGTAGAGCAGATAGAAAGGGCTGTAGCCTGTCGTTTCGTGTTTGAACGTGTTGAAGGCGTACGTGACGAATGGTAATACTTCATCCCAATTTTTGTGGTCGGAGGGGACCTACATTGACAACATGATGATGAACGTTCGGTTTGTGTGCTCGGTGAGGCCGTTAGCTTGTGGATGATACGCAGTTGAGTGTCGGAACTCGGAGGCACACAGACGAAGTAATAATTCCACATTATCAGTAGTAAACTGTCGTCCACGGTCACTTATTATCACGCGAGGTGGCCCGTGTTGGAGGATGACTGAATGCAACAGGAACTTCGAAACCTGGACTGCCGTGGTGGAAGATAAGGCAGGCGTCTTGCAGTACCGCGTCAGGTAGTCGGCGCATACAATTATCCACCGGTTACCTTTTGAGGAGCGTGAAAAGGGTCCCATCAGATTAATGCCAATCATTTCAAATGGGGAACCGGGAGGCTTTACGGGTTGTAGGTGACCAACTGGACCCGAGGTGGGCCGCTTGTGGCTCTGACACTGCGTACAGATGGCCGCGAAGTTTGGATTGCCTTGCTCATTTTCAGCCAATAGAACCACTTTTTCATGCGACTAAGTGTTCGTGCAGTTCCTAGATGGCCAGAGGTGGGGTCATCATGCGTGAGACGCAGAACAGACGTTTGGATGGACGCAAGATCAACCAGCAGAAAGTGGGCGCCCATGGTGGACAAGTTTCTCTGGTAAAGAAGACCACTGCGGACGCAGAATCGACCTTAGCCTAATGACTTTCTTGCTCCAGGGAAGCGAACTTTCAAGTTTCGGTCATTACGCTGCTCAGCGGCGAAAGTCACGGCATCGGGAAAGTCAGACGACAGAGAAGCGATAAGGTTGTCAAAATAATCGGCTTCCCAATCTGTCGTCGGTAGCGGCATCCTGGAGAGGCAATCCGCATCAGCGTGTAAATGGCGAGATGGCGAGTCTTTTGTGAAATAGTGAAGACACATTCCTGCAAACGAATGGCCCATCGTGCGAGGCGGTCGAATGGGTCATGAAGGTTGACCAGCCAACACAGGGAATGGTGATCTGTGACGATAGTGAACGGGTGATCATAGATGTATGAGCGAAACCGTTCTACAGATAATACTACTGCTAGGCAATCCTGTTTGGTCACTGTGTAGTTGCGTTCAGGGTTGCTTAAAGAACGACTTGCGCAGGCCACAACATGTTATTTCCTGCCAGAACGCTGAACCAGAACTGCACCGATACCGATGCCACTTGCGACGTGTGAATTTCTGTGAGCGACGAAGGATTTAAGTGCCGAAGTATTGGTTGTGAAGTTAACAAACACTTAAGCTGGTGGAAAGTGGCATAACGCTCGGAGGTCCACTGGAACGGGCTGTTCTTGCGTAGAAGGCTCGTCAGGGGGTGAACGACATTCGAAAACTTGGGTATGAACTGGCGGATATACGAGCACACCCCGATGAAGCTACGCAGTTGATTTAGGACACTTAAACGATTCAACGGCCGCTGTCTTTTGTGAGTCAGGTCTAATGCCATCTTTGTCGACGAGATGTCGCAACACCGATGTCTCTCGGTCGCCAAAGTGGCACTTTTTTGTATTCAATACAAGGCCAGTTTATTAATGCAGTTGAGCACGAGGTCAAGACTGGTGTTCGGAAACGTACGACCAAAAATTACGACATCGTCAAGGTAACACATGCATATATGCTATTTTAAACCACGCAGTATAGAGTCCATAAATCTTTCGAATGTCGCAGGAGCATTACATAATCTGAACGACATAACGTTGAACTCGCAAAGTCGATTGGTCGTAAAGAGTGCCGTCTTTTCTTTGTCAGCTGCGTGCATCGGATTTGGTCAATAACCTGATCTCAGGTCAACGGATGAAAAGTAGGACGCGAAATGCAGGCAGTTTAGAGCGTCATCGATGCGCCAATAACAATAACGCAACAATATTTTAAAGCGTTTTGTACAAAATCTTATTGTGGGAAAAAGTTGTCAGATACTTGAGACGCCTTAAACGCTTTACTGAGGCCATCGTTGCCAATCGATTTTTATTTTTTGACGTCAACACGACGTCATCTTGAGGTTCCTCACGGTTAGAAAACGATAATAACTACGAACAATACCAATAGGATCGGCATTATAGTCATCCCATAATGTGTGGATAAGCTGAAATTGCCTTGCGAATATGCCACGACTCAGCTCATGAGTTTCTTCATAAGTGCAGATGGTTGCGCGCAACGCGTGCGATGTTGATTAGCAAGGTCCTATAGCTCATCTTAGAACAACATGGATGGTAAAAGAAATCGTGCACTCATGAGCGTACCGATAAAGAAAGGAAATTAATAATTACTGAAGTGGTACTTGCCTAAAGTACAATATATTATGACGTAGGCCATAACGAAAAGCTTCTGAGTGCGCCTAACTCATTAGCGCTCCACCAATGTCGGAATGAGGTGGCCGTGGTAGGGATCAAACTCCTCACCTGTGCGACAGCAACTGAGAAGCATAAACACAATACTACAATACTAAAGAAATGAATGTGTACTCTAACGAGACATAACTAACTTTGGACATGGGATGAGAAAATGGTCATGTAGAGAATGAATGGGGCCTACACCAGGAGCGATAACCTTAAAAAGTGAGCTTCTTGGTTAGTTAACAAAGATGAATGTACGATGGCGTTCAAAATTTTACGCACCACGGGACCGTGTGTTGAACAGCGACGCTACACCTTCTGACGGCTGCCTCCGAGGCTCAAAAGAGCACACTGCTCACGCACGCTCTTTTTTACCTATTAGCCTGCTCACTCGCTGCCTTCAATATCATGCACACCACAACGCTAGAACAACTGCAAGGTGTCACTCCGGCTGTCTGCGCTATAAACTTATCACAAATGTCAATTTAAAAAAAATGACGCAATGTGCACGTTTTCGATAGAGTGGTGTGTCTGGTAGTTAGGCGCAGATTGCGGTGTGCACCGAGTGCGACCAACAAAAATAACTTTTTTGTTTCACATCACCGCTCGGTGTTTCCGTGGTGACAGCAGGGGTGACACTTTGGGCTTCGTCTTGCGTTCCGGGGTGCGTGCTCTTGAAGAGAGCGAACGAGCGGGCTGCCAAGCAAACAAGGGCACGCGTTCACAGTGCGCGCTCTCGAGCATCGCAGACAGCTGTCAAAAGGCGCTTTGGTTCCCGTGGTCTGCAATATTTTGACCGCTATTGTACGTGAAAGCGGAGTGTATTCATTTGGTAATAATCCAAGAACTTCTCTCCCCGCTACAATAACGATGAAGGCTGATTTTGACTGAAAATGGACAATGGTGAGTTAGCATTTTCTTTCTGGTAATATGGCATACTGAGGCTCATAGGGCACAAAAAAGTCGAAAAATTGGAGTGTAAAACGTAGGCGCTAACTTGCACCAATATTTTATTCGAAAACATGCAGGCCCATATATAGGCAACATGGCTTTTTGACAGTCCACAATACTTGTGTTACGTTTGAAATATACGTGCCGTAAAGGACCAGAAAAGTTCCGGGTGAACGACGTTTATGGTCCCATGCTCGTGGGTTCGTGGTTCAAGCAAGGAAAGAGCTGGTGCAAAGCGGCACTCTGCTTATTACACCTATTAGCGCATGCGGACCTCGCAGAGTGCTCTTATTAATGGATGGAACCCCAGCAGACAAAATACCCCCCCCCCCCTTTTTCGTAATAACACACGCACTGTCCATCAGAGTCCAGCTTGGTATATGTCTGGTGGGCGACGATTTCGCATGGGGGTAGCGTCTTGCCTCGACGGGTGCTAGTGTGGCATGTAGCGTAATCGGAGTTGCTCTGGCAGGAAGCGATATTCACCAGTCTCAGGAAAAAACATTTGCTCGTCGTAGCTTCGCCAGCTGCTTCATGCATAGAGATAACTTCCCCTGCATGTCTATGCCGCAGCCGATCCTGGTGCTGACGCCAGGTGGAGGTGTCCCTCTGTTTTCTTGCACGCACTTGGAAAGATGCAGGACGTGTTTGGACAACAATAACAGCGGGAGTCCATTTTGGTTTTCCAGAATAATTATGCGCAAACACGTTGTCACCTACCACGAAATGACGTTTGCACATTTGCGACACGGATGACTCAGTGCCTGAGTGACGTGTCTGTGGCATATTCTTGCCCCAATGGAGGGCTTTACGGAATCTAGCCGACAGCGTAAGCGTCGTGCTAGGAGCAATGCTGCCGGTGATTCACGAGTTGTCACATGCGGCATGTAGCGCTACGCTAGCAAAAAATTATGCAGCATTACCTGCTGTGTCTCTCCTCTGCCATCTTTGCGGAGAGCGTTCTTTAAAGTATGAATAAAACGCTCTGCCAGCCCATTGGAACTGGGTTGCTAGAGATCTGTGAGGACATGTCACGCCCCCATTTTTTGCCCGAAGTTTGAACTCCTGTGAATGAAATTGAGGGGTTTATCGAAAACAATTGTTTCAGTGAAAATTAATTGAGCAAACACCTTCGTAAAACAACGAGTCGTGCTTTCTGCAGCTGTCGAGCGCATTTCGAAATCCTCTGGCCAATTGAAATGTGCGTCAACCACCAATAAAAGCATGGCATTCGGAAAAGGTTCTGCGAATTCTACATGAACATGCTTCCTTGGTGAAGTCGGCCATAACCACGGACAAAAAGGTGCGTTGATTGGCACGTTACGTTGCTCTAGACAGCTAGCGCAGATTTTGATGCGACGTTCAAGGTCCGCCTCAAGCATTGGCCAACACGCATTGCTGTGCACTTGCTCTTTGCTGCGCACGATGCTAGGAAGACCGTCATGGAGTTTGTCCAAGATGAACCCTTGCAGTTTCGCGGGAATGGCTACTCTTATTCCCAGCATAACGCAGCCATAATACACCGTTAGCTGATTGCATATGCGAAAAAAGCCTTCAACTGCTCCTCCGTGATCGTCGTGGGCCATCCATCATTTACGAATTCCTTCTCTAGACGAAGAATTCAGTCTTTATTCGTGGCAGCTGCGATGTCTCTGCTAGAAACAGGCAGCTAGTCCTATCGCAATGAACAAAACGCTTCTTCTGTTTCTTTGGTTTCTGCTTCAACATCTGGCAGTGGCTGACGTAAGCAAAATTGGCTTCCGCGTTCTCGCTTGATTTTTAAAAGATTATTCTGTACGAATACGCTGCCAAGTTGACGGCCCTGCATTGCAACCGAGCTGCCGCGATGGTGGTAATTCCTGTACTCAGGTCCGATATGGTTTGAATGATTCACCTTGGTCGGTCACTAAAGTAAATGCGCACCTGTACAAATAGAAGTGGCGCTTCTCTTTACCAAAAAAGTACGCTAACGCTACCTTCTCAAGTTTACCGTAATTCTTTTCCGCTTCAGATAGCGTTCTTGAAGCTTAAGCAATGGGCCGGGCCCTACGGTCATCGTAGACATGAAATAGGACGGCTCCTACACCATACTGAGACGCGTCGCATGACAGCAAATTGTTTTTCAGGGTCGTAGTGTGCGAGTTTATGTGGTTTCGCCAGTAGAGGTTTCACTAGGTTGAACGCTTTTGAAGCTTGCTCGTCCCAGTTCCACGCCACCTTCATCTAGAGAAGTCTATAAAATGATTGAGATACCGTAGATAACTTCAGCACGAAGTTGCTGTTATAGTTGACGGCACCCAACAAAAATTGTAGCTGCTTCTTTGACTTCGGTTCTGGTACCTGGAGAAGTCCGTGAACTTTATCTGAAAATGAAGAAATGCCGTCAGTGCTGATTCAGGGGCCAAGGTAGTGAAGTTATTTTTGGAAAAACGAGCAGTTGTCTTTGCTTACTTTGACAACTCGACTTTGAAGATGCTCTTAGCAGCACTTCGAAGTTGGCTAAGTGGTCCTCTGTTTTCCTCATTACAAAAATGTCGTCTTGGTAGCAGCAAACACTTTTAAGGCCCTTCAACATAGTATCCAATCTTTTTTGTAAAATCCCTGGCGCGGAAGAGATTTCAAAAGGTAATCGATTGACAACGAACAATCCCCTGTGCGTATTGGGTGTTAAATATTGCTTTAAAGACTCATACATGACTCTTGCCGATAAGTGCAGTTTAGGTCAATCTTCGGATAATGCGTGCCTCCGTCCATTGCCGCGAACATGTCTTCAACCTTCGGCAACGGATAATGTATGCCTTCATACGCAAGACTACCGGAAACGCGCTCCGCACAGGCTTTCTACGCGCCTCCGCTAGCGATCTCCTTTGCCAAATAGCTAGCATCGTGAAGATCAGCACAAGTTGGCAGAAGGTGCCTTTGTTGCGCTTGTGGTGGGGAGGTGGGCGGATACCAAAGGAGTGGGCTACCATACGCCACACGGGTTTCACCGCCACGCATTGGAACAACGCGTGATCCTGCGATCCAACTGCGTGACTGTTCGGGCAACGTGCATCCGGGACTATTCCAAATTTATGCAGGCGTTGTCTAGTGGGGAGGACGGCCCAGGCCTTTTTCAGGAGAAAATCCTGTGCATCACGGGGGGTGCCGCAACGGAGCGAGAGTAATTCGCGCCTCGCGCGCTCAGCTCGTTTTTGTTCAGTGTCGCTCAGCTGCTTCCGCGTGACGGCTTTAACGATGCGTGCTGGCGGGTCCTGATCCACATCGCCTTCGGGCATTTCTTGCCTCAACATGCGCCAGGTAGCCGACGCCGTTTTATAGAAGGGCGCAGGTGCCTCAGCAAAGGGCCCGGTGTGGCGGCCTGCATCCAGCCAGTCGTTCTTCCCTCCACTCCAGTAGAGGAGTAGGTTGCGCCCTAGGTAATCGCTCGCGCGCGCGAGCATGCAGGCGGTTTTCAGGGCCAGGACTCTGCTCGTGGTCAACACATGTGGTAGGCCGAGACCCCCTTCTGACACTGCCAGTTGTAGCAAGTTTTGCTTCAATGGTGGCGGTTTCCCATCCCAGAGGTATGCGTTAATGAGTTTGGTCAACTGGCTTGCTGTTTTTGTGGGCATCACTGCTACTCGGCTCGCATGCGAAGCTAGGGCGCAAATGCTTGTTTTGACGGCTACTGCTTTCTCGCATAGCGTCAGGCCTTGTAGGCTAGCGCTCTCTGACACTTGTGCAGCCCTGTCCACGACTCGGGACCACGTTGAGGCAGTAACTCCCTCGCGGGAAAAGTATATTCCGAGGACCTTAACAGCGGTGACTACCTCGAAGTTGCCGATCACGTGCGCCGGGAAATGGCCGAATAGGAGGGCTTTACACTTCCTCTCATTTAGCTGTGCACCTGATGACGCGAATACCGATGGCGTATGACGCGAATACCTGGTGAAAGCGCTCGAGACTGCTTGGATCACGCACAAAAAGGGAGATATTGTCAGCGTATGCGAGGACTTTCAGGTCCGCAGTTCCTGTGAGAGGAAGGCCCCGGATGTGCGCGTCGCTTGCCAGGGATGTAGGTAGCGGCTCTATCGCGAGTACAAAGAGGGTTGGGCCAAGCGGTCACCCCTGCCTGATTCTCTCGTGTACTGAAAGGTGTCCGTCGTGGAGCCATTTACTATTACGTGGCACCTGAGGCCTGAGTACAGGAGCCTTATCACTTGTACAAAGCTTGCCGGTAGGCCAAACTCTCGCATGGTTTCGAACAGGTAGGTGTGCCGCACCCTATCGGAAGCCTTGGCCTGATCAAGTGAAAAAAAGGCTCCAGTGACTCTTTTCTCCGAAGCATACTGGAACATGTCCCTTGTCGTGGTCAGGTTGGTGAACATTGATCTTCCCGGGACTGCGCAAGCCTGGTGTGGAGCAATAATACCCGGCAGAAAGGTCTTTAGTCGGCTGTTCAAGATTGATGCCACGATCTTGTAGTCTGCATTTAACAACGTGATCGGGCGCCAAGAAGCAGGGTCGTTCGGCGGTGCACCTTCATTAAGAATGAGGACTACGCGCCCCACGCCGAAGGAGGCAAGTTTCGCGTGTCCCTCGAGGACCGTGTTGACTATGGCTAGAAGTGGTTCACATAGGCTCTCGAAAAAGGTGGCGTAGAAGCCCGCTGTGAGGGCGTCCACACCGGGAGACGAGTTTGGTGACATTGACTGGATAGCGGCCCTCAATTCCGGAAATGTCGCTGCGCCGAACAGAGTCAGGCATTCATCCTCTTCCAGATGCTTAAAGAAGTTACACAGCTCCGACAAGGACGCTGGCTCCGAGGCGATCACTGTGGCGTCTGGCTCGTGAAAGGCTGTCTCAAAGTGGTGCAAGATGATCGCCTCGATCTCGACCGGTTCTGTTGCGAGGGTACCATCTGGGCGCTTTACTTCTGCAATACGCACAGAGCCGTTTCCCCTTACTTCGCGCGAGACTACCTCTGGCCGCTCGTTCGAGGTGGCCCAAGTCGCGCGCTTTTCGCCAAAAGCTGCCCGAAGAAGCCGTTCGTTCTGCACCTTGAGCGAGGCTAGGTAATCTTGTGTACAGGGGGTGAGGGTGTCCGCACACTGAATGATGCGCATTCTGCGCAGTAACTCGTTCATCGGGGACGTCAAGCGCTTTTTCCTTTTACGGCCTTTGCCTTGGAGGAGCACCTTCCAGGCCTCCTTGAGGTCGTCCCAGGTAGTCGATGTTACGCGGGGGGATGCTCTAATCGAGGCCTCTATGAGCGTCTCGATCTGTGGCGCAGACACCGGATCCTTTAGTAGTGCAGAATCCAGGCGCCACGATGCGTCGGCTGGTTTCTGGCCAGGCTTTGCACGGAGGGTTGTTAGCAGTGGCGCGTGATCAGACAGAGCGGCCAGAGGGGGTGGCTACGAGATCACCTCGCACCCGCACGCTGTTAGGGATGGAAGTAGGAGCTCCGGTAAACACACGCGGTCTAGCCCGCTAGCGGTGACCCTCGACACGCGGGTGGGGCCGAAGTTGTCGTCGTGAAGGCGGACCCATGCGTCTGAAAGTCGGAGGCGTTCGAGAACTTTGATCAGTTCTTTTGCACGGTAGGCTGAGCCTCCGCAACTTGGTCCCCGGATATCCCTCGCAGTGTCGACCACACAGTTAAAAGTCTCCAAGGACTACGTGCGGGAGGGGGGCCAGCAGGTACTCGCCAAGCTCCCTGAAAAAGGAGTTCGTCTTCGATCTAGTTACTGGCGCGTACACGTTCACAAACCGGATTTTCTGCCCATCGATGAAGCTGTCAAGCATTAAAGTGCGGCCGTCAGCGCCAAACACGCAATGAGCTTTTTGCCTAAACCTCCAGGTGATGAACACAACCCCAACCCCACATGACCTGGTCCTCGTCAATGAGAAGAAGGCTTCGACGTGACGGAGGCTGCGGAAGCGAGCGACGTCGAGGGGGGATCGGAAGTTCGTCTCCTGGACGAACAACAAGTCGATGCTGCGGGCTTTCGCAAAGGAAACGACCGCGGTTTGTTTCGTAGTGTCGAGGAAACCGTGAACATTCCAAGTGGCGAAACGGATTCGGTCAGCCATCAGTCGCACTATGGTGGAGTGGAAACGAGGGGGGTACGTGAGTGTGTGGAAGGAAGGGGTGGGGGCAAGGGGAGGCAGCGCATGGGGGAGTGAAACAGGAAGGTGTAAACGGCGGCGCCAGCGCGCACGGGCACTGCCGTCTGTAACGAAGCGAAGGTGTTATCAGATCGGCTCGCTGGCTTTAGGGGGCGGTTCCCCTTTGCCTGCGGCGCTTTGGCCGAGCTTCTGCGCCTTCGCCTTCGGTGGGGCATCGCTGTCGCTCGCCGTCGCTTCTAGCCCTATTCGGCGTTGTCGCGCCTCTCTGCTTGTGGCTCTCCCTCTCGTTTCTTGTTGTCCTCTTCCTGGCGTCGGCGCGAGCGCGAACGAGCACTCTGCTCACGGCCTGGCACCCGCTGGGACGCGAGTGGGTCAAGTTGGCGGTCTTTGTAGGGCGACGCTTTACCAGAGGGGGGCTCAAAAGAGAGGGGCTGGTTTATTTGAGCACGGTCTTGGTCATTAGGGAGCGCGTAATACCCGCGGCTCACGATGGGCAATTCGTCTTTGGCGGGGTCATTGGTAGCGTTGTTCAAGTCTTGGGCGCACACTCTTGCTCACTTCGCTTGAAAGTTTCGGCAAGCACCGGGAAGTTGTGGCCTTCATCTTGGACTGACGGGGGGGGGGACGAATGGCATAGTCGGGGACGATTGGGCCGAGACGGTTTCGAGGTAGCTCGATTCGTTTCCGATGACATGGTGGCGGCATCGTCAGTCTTCTCGGGCTTGTCTTCCTCGTTGGCGGGTGAATACGCCGCAGTGCTTCCTGTGAGCAAGCTGGCATACGTTTCGCGGCCTTGGGGGGAGGGAGACCTTTGGGGGGCACGGGCCGCGGTTCTTGGTACGAGCACTTGTAAGCGAGAGGGGGGTTCGCCTGGCTTCTGCGACGGGGAGCCACTCGGCTGGACCGAGTTCGACGCGAGGTCCGATACCGAGGGGAACCCACGAGCGGCTGACCCATAAGAGCGCCTCCTAAAACATTCTTTCGTTCAGTGGTGACCCCCGCAACGCTTACATTCGGCTGAACAACCCTCAGTTTCATGACCGAAAGTTCCGCATCGTTTGCAGTATGGTGCAGAGCATGCGGTCGCCATGTTGCCCACCTCACTACATCGCGCGCACACCCGCCTCATGCCTCTATATTCGAACATGACCCGGTGCCCCGCAATGGTCGCAAAGTTGGGCACCGGCTTACTCATTTCGATTTTTACGACTCTGACGCCGTTCAACTTATTTTGGCGGGTGGCCACAGTAGCAAACGAGATGCCCCGCACCTTATCGTACTGTGCTAGGGCGTTGCCAAGTATCTCGTCAGACAGGTAGGCGGGGTATCGGTAGACGTTGACGTACGTGACCGGCGGCCCGACGGCCTCAACCGGTACGCTTACTCCAATAACCTTGAAACCTTCCGCCACCATTAACTTTGTTGCCTGGCTGACGTTACGTGTAGAGACGAGAAACTTGGCCCCGCCCATATGCTGCATAACAAGAACACTATCATCACCAGCTTCTAATTCAATAGCGCCTATAAGATCATCAAAGAATACGTCGCCGTCCGGCGCTGTGAAGAGGAAGAAGTTCTCCCGCACTGGTAGGTCGGTAGTGGCCGCCATTCTGGAAGCGCTGTCGCCAGCAGAAGGGGGCGTGACTTGTAGAAAACTAGTAGCGTGCAGTCGAGCTGCACTCTGGTAAATCTGCGGCTAAGCCTGGGGAGACGCCGCTCGGGATCAGGTGGAGTCGGGTGTGCTGCAGGCAGACTCCGGGAAGGTAGCGTGGACCGGCAACCGTGCTCCTCCTGGCATAGGGGTGGGGGGGGGGGGCTTCGGGCTGGAAGGCCCGAGACCCAGAGGTGGCAGTCGCTCACACGAGGCAGCGAAGCCGGCAGGACCTGGTCTGACCGTGAAATCCAAAAGCCGAGAAGCGATTGCACCAGCACCAGATAGCAGTGAACGGAGCGCCAGCCGTCGATCAACTACTGACAAGCGGCGAAGCGCGTCGGCATTTATACTCTTGCCGTCGAATGTTCTAGCGTTATTGCTGGCGGTGGTGTAGGTTCCAGAACAATCTGTACCGTTCGCACAGTGGGCGTGATCTTATCGAAATGATCTACTACAGTCCGGAACCTTCTCTCGAAAACTGCAGGCGCGGTTTGCGCTTAGAATCGTGTGGTGTTTTGGGATGGTAACAAAAACTTGGGAAATGGAACGTGGCATTGCCCCCTCTGAAAAAAGGCATCGTCCCGATGCTTTAACTAAAAATGAAGGTACAATCATAATGCAAAAAAGTGCAATGAATAAATTACAATACAACAATAATACAAAAAACACTGTTTCAGTTTGTTAACGCGCATTAAACAGCTTGAGGCGCGCGACATGGACGACTTCAGGTCGCGATCGGCGTCGTTGAGAGTTAGTGCTGCCGTCGGGGACAACATCGTAATCATGTGGGCCGAGACGTCGAACCACCCTGTACGGTCCGAAGTACCGTCGAAGAAGCTTTTCACTTAGTCCACGTCGGCGTATCGGCGTCCACACCCAAACACGTTCACCGGGCTGGTATTCCACGAAGCGTCGTCGAAGGTTGTAACGGTGGCTGTCGGTCGTCTGTTGATTCTTGATACGGAGACGCGCAAGTTGTCAAACTTCTTCGGCGCGTTTAAGGTACTCGCTCACATCGAGGTTTTCTTCGTCGGTGACGTTGGGTAACATGGAATCGAGCGTCGTTGCCGGGCTCCTTCCGTATACCGATTTGTATGGAGATATCTGCGTCGTCTCCTGCACCGCCGTGTTGTATGCGAAAGTCACATACGGAAGAATGGCGTCCCACGTCTTGTGTTCGACATCGACGTACATTGACAGCATGTCGGCGATCGTCTTGTTAAGCCACTCGGTGAGGCCGTTGGTCTGTGGGTGGTACGCTGTCGTCTGGCGGTGGTTTGTTTGGCTGTATGCCAAGATCGCTTGAGTTAAGTCGGCAGTCAATGCCGTTCCTCTGTTGGTGATAAGGACCTCTGAGGCACAGTGACGTAGCAACTCCAACTGGACAGGGCCAAGTTCCTGCTGTCACAAGCACTGGACGAGGATGAGGCTGACAACTACCAGGAGGCCCTGGAGCTCTACACACTGGCAGTTGAGCTCTGCCTGCAGGCGACAGCTGCTACAGATGACAAGGCCCTTCACGAAAAGCTCACCAGCATTGCATCTCAAGGACTTGAAAGGGCGGAGAGCATAAAGGCCAAGTTGGCCAGCAGATGTGGCAGTGGCAGTACGGTCATTCGACCTGCGCCGTCAGCGCCTATGCTCGAAGGGGCCAGACCCATTGGTGGCAGCAAGGCCTCCGACACCTCACTGACCACCAGGTTCAGCTCAGAGGCATCTACCACGTCATCTTTTTTGAGCTTTCCTGGAGCTGATGGAGAACACGTGCGAGATGCCGGGAACAAGCTACTCATCAGCGGCAGCGAAGGTTATACACGTGATGAGATTGGGGTCCTAAGGAAGACATCAGTGATCAACGGGTGGGAGTACGTTCCTTTCCTGGAGACGGACAAGCGGGACCGCTTTGCCTTCAAGCTGCCCTTCTGCGATCCCGACGGCAGGCTGTCTCTGTCGCCCAAGCAGTGGGCCTCCTTCAGCTACGGGGCACGACTCGAGGAGTTGTCGTCCGATCCCAAGATCATCGAAGTAGTCGACTGCTTCAGCATTCGCCAGACTGTTGTTTCAGACTGCTCATTTGTGGCATCCTTGTCTGTGAGTAGTCTCTATGAAAAGCTGTTCAAGAAAAAATAATTACAAGCATAATCTTTCCCCAGAACAGACAGGGACAACCTGTATACAATCCTTGTGGCAATTACACTGTCAAGCTTAACATAAATGGCGTGCCAAGAAAGGTTGTCATCGATGATTACTTGCCAATGGGCAAGAGAAGAGCGCGGAGATGCTGTGCTCGTGCTCGAACAACAAGAATGAGTTTTTGGTGTCACTGCTGGAGAAGGCCTACATGAAGGTCATAGGTGGCTATGACTTCCCTGGCTCAAACTCTAATATCGACCTACATGCAATCACTGGCCGGATCCCCGAACGCGCCAGTCTTCATGGAAGCGCAGACACACCCTTCGACGCAGAGGAATTATTCAACAAACTGCTCGACCGACACCAACGTGGTGATGTGCTGGTCACCCTTGCCACCGGAGAGCTGAGTGAGGCCGAGGCAGAACGGTCAGGCTTGGTACCTTCACATGCCTATGCAATGCTCGATGTATGCCAAGTGCAGGGTCGGCGTTTGTTCCTGCTCAAAAACCCCTGGAGTCACCTTCGCTGGAAGGGCCGCTTCTCTGAGCGTGACACCACCAGTTGTACACCAGCACTAGCCCAGGCTTTGCGATACGACCCACACAACGCTGCCATGTTTGATAACGGAGTATTCTGTATCGATTATGACTCTGTGTGCCACTTCTTTGACGTCGCCTACCTCAACTGGAACCCGGGCTTGTTCCAGTACACCTACTGCACTCACAGGTCATGGAATGCCGGAAGTGGCCCGGTCAAGGATCTGTACAACATTGTTGAGAATCGTGTGGTGTTTTGGGACGATAAAAAAAGCTTGGGAAATGAAACGTGGCATTATGAATACCCGTTTCGAAATACACATCGAAGTTAGCGCATGTGTGTGTCACATCTTTGTGTTCGTGTTTTTTTTTTTCAGTGACATTAAACAATAATTCCGCAGGGAGCATCACAATCTATGTTTTGAACCCATAGCAAAATTTTATTCTGATGCGTTGCATTCAATTGGCTCACATTTTAAAATCCTGCATAAAATGAGACCAATGAAAGTATAGATGTTTGTTTCGGTAGTATTTCTGTATAGTTTAGATATAGATGTTTGGAAAATACAGCGAACGAAAGGCAATCTGATGCCGGAAAAAGCAAAACCTGTGACATAAGCAACTCAAGCTCCCAGGTTGCTACGGGGTCCAAATTGACATTTACTTCACTGTACTCTCTCCCCACTTATATCACAACAAATACAATAAACTAAAACTCAACAACAAACTTTACATACTCTTTGCTGGCGTCATTGTCAGCTCATCTTCATAAAGATTATGTAAAACAATGGAAACCAGCCCTTAAAAACGTCTTTTTCTTAATTTATTTTGGTCTGATGACAGACTGAGAATTCGCTTGATAATATGAAGATGTCGCAATATTTGATTATAAGTAAGAATATGTGCGCTAAAAAGCCGAAATTTCGAATGGTCTGGTTTTCTCAGACATGGAAGGAGGTGGTGTACAGTAAAGTCAGTTGTATAATCAAGCCTGCGCTCATCTCCCTTGCTGTTGTGCCGTTTTGTTGCGGTTTACATTCAATTTAGCCTTCTTGTTCTCAGCTATTACCCATTAACACAGTTCAAAGGAGGCTACACATTGGACACTGCTACTGCGAGTGCATTCACTTTTTCAGCAATGGAGATGCAATATATTTATAAGAGATGCACATTTTAACTAATAATTATAACAATAGGCAATGCATTATAAATATTAGGTAAAGATTGACAATTGTGCGTGGTGGTGAGGTTTTTCAAATTTATTTCATTTTTCCCGGAGAGCTAATTCTCTCTGACAAGTTGCTGAGAGCGATCCTAATCGCAAACGTTTCCTCTCCAATTGTACATTGCGTTTCAACAAACAGTAAGAGGAAGGACCACTTGCATCAAGCACTTGAAGCTAAAAAAAAGGGACTAAGATGCCGAAAATATAAAATAACCGCTGTATTATCGCAACATATCAAAAGCATACTTTGGCTTCGGCTCTAAGGCATCTTCACCAAATACATTCGTTTGCAATGGCACGTGGGAAACAGCCTCCTCAAGACGGTCTCTTCAGAACGTTCCCCAATGGTTTTGTAGGCTCATAACGGCAGATGCTTCTTGCCATCTATATTTTTTCACTGCAATGAATGACATGCTCGAATGAAAAGAATAACACTGGCCACTTTACTGGTGTTTAGTAGCATTGGTATGCAAACTGCCATCCACGTAACTCAATAGGCTCTGTGCCCACACAGACGCCGCTGTCGCCCGCTTTGTAAGCTTTTTGAAAAATTAACTTCAAGAACGAGACTGACTGAGTACGAGATGTCTCCTTATAGTTCGTTTTCTTACAACCACTCTTTGTCTAAGTACTGAGTCTAGGAGTCCTGCGGCGTTTCTCTTCTCCGATATCACAATAAACAAAAGAACAGCTACTTGTAGGTGCGTGCTTGATTGTCCTCTCGAGTTGAGACTGGAGTTAGATCTTAGCAAACATTCCATTATCGAATTCTTCCCTCCAGACGTTGTCGCCAAAGAAATCAAACAAGTTTCGCACTCTTTCCTAACAACCACTTTCCTTGCAAATTAAACTTTATCCGCCCTTTATTTCAGGCTATCTCGATCACCGAGTCTCGCGTTCTTAATTTGTTCGCTCGCTTTTCACTGTTCTTGACGCTAGAAAAGCTGTTCGTGAAGATTTTCTAAAAATAAGTGCCTGTTTTTGTGAAACCGGAGGTTAATTAATGGATTTGTACTTTAAGTTGTCCTTATAATGTAAACTTCATTAAGCAGGCTAAGCCTTTCTTCTATAGACACGAGGAAATTTACAAGGAAATCATACAACTCAGTTCAGTTTTCCTGTGCTCCACAAATTTTCAAGGGCGTTGGTATGCCCTTTCAAAAATATTTTGTGTGACTGCAGTTTCCAAGCATACGATTCTACAAAGAGATGGTTTAGAACCAGATTTCGAGTTTAATTAAATTCCTTTACAGAATGGTGCGACCCATATAATAGTCAACGCATGAATTTACAAGGAATCAGATGTGTTTTTACTCAGGACTCACTTAAGAGATCAACACACACTCATTTAATTTCTTAGTATGTACCGCACTCTCTTTCACACATCGGTACCCTGGTTGGACAACTAACACTCTTGCTATCGGGTACGAGGCTTTTTCGGCGCTTCAGTGAACAATTTATGGGCATTATTTGGCTCAAATGCTTCAAAGCTGTGAAGATGCACCAATGATGGCACGTTCATTACATCTTCAGGAATGATCTAATACCAAGTTTGTTGAACTGAGTTTAAAAGTGTGATGCCGTGTAATGTATAACTATATAATGTGGAATGCAATGCGCACGCAGAGAAAAAAGCCTTCACTGTGTACAAAATTTTGGCCTATATTTATTCGAGGCAGTAAACAGGTAATTGCGTCAGGGCTGTCACAAATAGAGAGGGAAATATAGGCAAACGCCTAATTTTTACTTGCGTTCCTGTTGCGTCCTTTCAATACATGAGCATAAATAAAGTTTACAGGGGCATTTTCTGTGTTTCTGTTATGCGTATTTCTACTGTTCAGACATTAAAGCCTTTAAATACCTATAACTGCCTATTTCTTTTCTCCCGGTATGTGCGTACACTATCTAATCATAAGTTAAGCCTTCGGGTGCAGTTCAACACCAACATTCATGTACGGATTTTAAGGCATTTCACATAGTCCTCTAGTTCAACCGGCTTCCGGAAAACAATCGCTAGCACCAATGAAATGAGACGCGAGGAGAACAGTGCCCTACCGCACTCACATGACGTTAGTATTAGCCACGCGCAAAACCATGACGAGACGTCAGGGCAAACATAGTGAAATATCAAACTAGATCAAAATATGTCGTGCGCGTGGTTTCGCTCTATTTGGAACTTAAGGCGTAAACGTTTTCCAGTGCGCGTAGTCAGGCTGATAATCATAATAATGAAAGATGTTCACCGAAAAGGTTGAGATTGACGCTATCTGATTCGACTAGGTTAAAACTATCGACTTCCCTCTCTTCCTTATTTATCAAACGAGCTATACGTTATTTTAAAGACTCTGGTGTTTCTTAGGCTGCGATGAAAATACGACGCAATGCACGAGAGAAGGTCGGCCGTCGGCCAAACACTGTCATCTTTTGACCACATTTGCAGAGGAGCACGCAGATACGAGGCTAATTTTTTAAAGTAAAGATAAACTGTCGGATAATATTGAAGCGCAATAAAGTTAGCAGCTCAAAGCTCACATCAAGCTAGGCGTATTATACCAATCTAACAGCAAGTGACGAATGACTGTACCACAGAATTGTCAAACTGCAGCTAGAGTGCCTAATATAGTGTGCCTAAGAAATTCAAATAGAAGTATCCAGCCATTTCTTGCACAAGAATCTGCTTCGAAAGGGGCAGTAATTTGGCGTTTATACAGTGAGCAAGTAATGTTGAAATTTACTTAGAAAATAAAGTCCGAAATACTCAGTTTAAGCACAGTAAAAATTAATTAACACATACATCTTCATTTATCTTTTTCTTTGTATTTGTTCTCTCTTTCTTTTTCCCTATCTACCTCTTTAAACTCGTTCTACCCTGCTTCTTTTTTCCTCCTCACGCTAACTACCATTTTCCGACCCCTTGTTATACAGTATTATAAAAAGCTGTATGTCAAACTCTGCTCGCGTGCATGTGGTGGGAGAGAAATGTTTAGCTTATAATTCACTCAGGGATCTACTTCAACAGAATGGTGACTTAGCTAAGAGATAAGCAAAAGCAAATGAAGAGTCCGTCAAATTGAAATTTTTATAGGTGGCGGGCCTGTGCATCTTTACCGCCATTGTAGTGTATGACTGGATAACGCCGTTACTTCAGTCTAGAGATAAACACTGATATTTCCGCAACTTTCCCTTGCCATTAGGCTGTGATGCTGAAAACAGGATTCAGCATAGTCATGTGCCATACGAAGTTGGCCTCCGCCCTCTTTTGCATGATGTGTTGCATGTTTGTGCGCACCAGTTAAATGTAAAGGAAGGTTCACAGAACGAACGTGGTTGTCCCTGCCCTTTCTTCGCAAACGTAACGCGTTACCATTACTGTACCACTGATCCTGAATAGACTAGTGGCATTCCTCTATTTCTACCATAAGGAGCTATTTTCTGTAACATCATTCTAAGCAACATGGTTCCGTAAACACCGAGGGCAAACAGGTGTTTTGCCAGACAGGCACGCGTCTGCTCGGAAATACAGGGAAAATACCTTTTTCTTCTTCAAAATCGAGGGAAAATAACTTTTATGCTTTACAAATACACGCGTCTTGTGCACGGGTTTCGTATTACAACACGTTATGTCACAGTATTATTTCGTGGTGGAAGCGCACATTTCCATCGGGCTTCTGAAGAGGTGTTTATTCTATCGACTTCAAGGCTTAAAGCCGCGAACAAGGCACACACATTACTGTGCATAATTCTTTAAGACCACTGAGTCCAGTGTTCGGTAGCAACGAGTGCCGTAGTGTTTCGTGAGCTGGACAAGCGCTCTGCCCTCGAGGGAACAGCCGACGGTGCACGCGCTGGAATACTTCAGCTATCATTCGGCAACTCAACCATGACTGATACAAAAAGGTCATCATCATCCTCTGCGGGTGTTTTGTGTTGAGCGTCAAGTGTGGTGCAGTTTGCTGTTTTGTTCTGACTGCATCTGCGGTGTTCGTTGATTCACAGGCCGTTGTCTCTCGACTGACTGCGACAGGTGGCGATAACTGCTTCTCATTGATTACTCGAGTGTTAGAAAATGCAGGCTCGTACTTTTGCTGCCCACCTCCAGATACGAGCCATACCAGCCGCTGTTACCGCTGTTCGTATGCCGCTATGACGCAAGTGTAGCGCGTAGCAAATAGACCAAAAGGTGACAAGCCGAGCAGAAGTCAGACGAAGCCTGCCGCTGTTACCGCTGTTTGTATGCCACTTTGACGCAAGAGTAGAGCGTAGTAGATAACCAAAACGCTGAAAAGCCACGCCGAAGTCTGATTTTTGTTAAGAAGTTGAACATAGAGACAAGTGCTTCGCAAAAACAAACTTTTGCAGGTAAAGCTTTCGTCGGACAGAGCTTGCCAGCTCGACAAAGTCGGCTGAAGTCATATTTCTAACAATGAACCGGCAGTGCCTTAGCGTATAAGTCCATTGTTTCATGTCACTCTCATTGAACTTGAGCCGTTGTTCACATTGTCTTCACGCTTGTGATATCCTTCGAAACAGGCAGGTCATTGACAAATCATCGTGAGGCAGGCATGGTAATACACAGTGTTCTTGAAAGCAGTGTATCTTGAAGGCCTCAGCTATTTGGCGTGCGCGCTCGGGTCTCTAACAGTTGAACAGAGTTGGCACAGAACAGTTCCAGACACACCTATTTCCCCGTAAGGTAGCGTTGTGCCATCAGTAGGCTGGAGAGGGGGGGGAAGGGGGTATAGAAGAGTTTGCTAAAACTACGGCAGAACACCTGTCAATTGTTCGTGGGGTGGTTATGCATAGCGCAACGGCTTTAGTGGCTGGTCCACGCTTATTGCTGCCGCAGAACTGGTGGATAGTCTGTTTTAGAAACACTCAATGGTTGACCGCTTTGTTACCCTTGTTTATTACGAGCTAGGGCACGTTGACCAGAATACTGCAGGTGGGGCGACAGCCAGAAAAGCAGAAAAGCTTCATGAAAATAAAGATGCCAATTACTTGTCTGTCTGTCCGTCTCTCCGTCTCTCCGTGTCTGTCTGTCTGTCTGTCTGTCTGTCTGTCTCTCTCTCTGTCTCTCTGTCTCTCTGTCTCTCCGTCCGTCCGTCCGTCCGTCCGTCCGTCCGTCCGTCCGTCCGTCCGTCCGTCCGTCTGTCCGTCTGTCTGTCTGTCTGTCTGTCTGTCTGTCTGTCTGTCTGTTAATTACTCTATCTCACCTTTAAACACTTTCAAGCGTTCTGTTTTAGGGGGTAACTGAATAAATAGATCTAATTATTTATGTTTTTACACGAGCGAAACAACAGTGCGAATGCATTCGTCAGAGAAGGCTGCGTGTAGGCGCAATGTAGTCGGCCGTCACGCCATGATAACATGGCGACATCATTGACACGAGGGGGGTGCCTCGTTGGCGAAAATTCGTTTTTTTTTTCGCGACGTTTCCTTCAGTTTAAAAAACTTTTGAAAAAGTACCTGATAAACAGGGGGTAGTATTTGCAAAGAGCACCAACGTTTTATTCTCCACGGATGTAGGTCAGATAAGTAATAGATGAGATCAAAACTCACTACGCGTGAAAAAGAAAAGATCCATAAATAACAACTTTGGCTCCAAGCGAATTACACACAAAGTTTAGAGTGCACACAAAATCATTAAAGCAACTTGTGGTTAAATTTGAGGCTTCCACGACCTCGACTCCTCTGTTGCACAACATTGTACATTTTTTAACAAGCGATGCAAGTTTAAAAGCTGACTATGTTCGGTGCAAGTGAACGATGGTCAGTCGGTAAATGGCGCTTGACGAAAACTGGAGGTGATAAAAAAATTGCCCGAGCTTCCCTCGGGGGAACACTGAGGAGGATGCGGAGCATATAATTGGTTAACGGGGTGTTAAAGTGCGACTTACTTGGGTCGATGGCTAAATTGGTTAGCGTGGTTGTGAAATGGGGTGTTAAATTGCGACTTACTTGGGTCGATGGCTAAATTGGTTAACGTGGTTGTAGGAGGGGGTGTTAAATGAGTGAACACGTACACACGTATGCGAAAGGGCGGCGCTGGTCGAAGGGACGTCGATCATTGTGTTTGTGGATTCGTTGGAATTCATTTCACCGCGACCTTGGACGTCGACGCGCCGTACAAACCAACCGACGAGCGGCAACTGAGCGAGCGAGCGCCGACCTTGAGTATATATACAGCTCGACGGCGCATGCACTGTCAGCTGTTGAATGTTCTCGAAGCGCGATGCCACATGCGCGTCCACTGGAGAATCAGGAGAATTGTAGATGTCGAACGCGGTGTGTAGAGGAGGAAGGGTGCACAGATGGTGGAGGAGTGAAGCGCGCGCGGTGTGTAGAGGAGGAAGGGATGCACAGATGGTGGAAGAGTGGGCGACGGCGCGACGGCGCATGCGCGCGCGTCAGCTGTCGAATGTTCGAGAAGCGGTGCGGACGGCACGGACGGCGCAGACGGCGCACTACAAGGCGCGAGTATAAGATGCTTCCGCATCTAAAATCGGCTGCTCAGGCAGGTCACTAAGCCGTTCACGCCTGCAAGCCCTTTTGTCGCACACCACGTCAGCTTTTAATCACCATACCTTGCGCTTGTGTCACCCGCATGGTGGAAGCGTTCTCACGCAGAGTTAGACTGAAAACAAGTTGCCCCTGTTGCGACGCCCACAGAGTTTCCTAAACATACACTAGAGGAAACGCTAGTGTCCATGGGAGCTGCGATGCACGGCGCTACAGCAAGCATGCTAAGGGTGGGTAGTACACGTACTTGTCTAATCTCGGTACTTCTGGCTTAGTTTATGTTCTCGTGGCTAAAAATTTTGTTGCCAAAAATAAAACAAACAGCAAATCTTGAGCAGTTCAGCTTCACCACCCCAATATTTTATACTGAGCATTTCAAAATCGTGTCACGATGTTCAAAAAGGTTGTCGTTTCCTTCGGAACAAAGCCAAAACACAGCAATAAATGAAGCCGCATGTGTGACTCGCTGCTCGAAAGTACGAAGACTAGACAAATCTATGTACTCTCTAGTTCCCTCTGGTTTATATTAGGAAAATGTATTGCGACACTGCTCTTGACAGAATAAATTGGTGGCCTGGTTACATGGTAACTGTGAACAGGCGCCAGGCTACTTTCTTGAGACAGCCGACCATCTCTCTAGCCAAACACATCTGTTGCGTGACAGTACCTTTAAGCTGTACCTCCAGTAAACGTATCATGGCTTGAGAAGCTTATTTTCGGCACGGTAAAGTGCGGCAAAGTGCCAGAGCGCAGAGGTGGAGACGAATCTCTGAGAAAAAGAAAGTTGCTTGCTTCATCGATGGTTCTTCAAGAAGGGGCTGATCCCACAAGGCAGCCTTTAGGAAGGTGGAAATTATTTAATGGGGAGAAATGGAAAGATTGGGAGATTGGTGCTCGAGAAGGAGTTCAGGAACAGGAGACGGAGGTCGTGCTTGGCACCTACTGGGATCCGAAGATTGAATACTACATCGAGAAGTTGGCGTCGATGGGGGCTCTATATTAAGCGCTAGGCATGTAACACCTGCGTGGGTACAACCCAGTTCTTCCTGCGTCATTTGTTCAGTGGCCTTTGTTCCACTGAGGGGTGGGTTTGCCTTTGTTGTACTGTTAGCTCGTTCTCATGGGGGGGTCGCCCGAGCTCGGGAGGATTCTAAATATTGCAAAACTCGGCCAATCCTGCACAGCGCCCCTGATGTGTCTACCGTTTAAATGACGTCATTTATTTTTTCGAACAATTCACGTAGCAGTTGATCAGTGCTTATAGTAAATAAACGTATGTTGCAGTATTTTATAGGTCCATTATAACAATTAGCTCGAACCAGAATTATTTATGTTGTGGAATCTATATTTTTTACGACAAATTGCCTGAATATTGGGATAACAGGAAGTAAGTGCTTGAACGCAAGTGGATGAAAGAGAAACAAACGCAACACTCGTCCCTCATGCCAAAAAAAAAAGCGTGCAGAAAAAGCATACGATTACAAAGCTTCAGAAAACTTAAACAAAACTTCCCCCTCGCAGGTTTGCACCTCCCTCTAAAAAATACGAAGAGTTTTGCGATTGTACCCAATGAATGAGGAAAGAACAGCTTTCGGTATGTGATATTTCTGCAGAACCACCGAAAGAGCCCATGATAAGTGGCCGATCACGCATGGCGCCTTTGGTATAGGTGGCAAGATGGAGGACCTACGCCACTGAGAAGAAACGACCAACGGGGAGTCGCCAAACCACTCGCACTGTGAGTTTTTATAGCGTAGCGATGGAATTGCGCAGCGACTGTCGGAGTGCTTTTCACGAGGGATACCCCGTCGCGCTTCGGTCGTAATTTTCGTTGAGGTGTTAGGATAGGCGGGGCAGCATGGAGGAATGCATTTGGACTTTTATATTCACTCTGTCAATATATCTTTCACACCTTTGTGTATTCACCAATACTACGTGGGCTTTTGTTCTCATTCCTAATACGAACAAAATATCGAAAGGACAATAGTATTGAGGTGCGGATGAAAATGGCGGTGCTCTAGAACGGCGAAGACACTTTATTACCTCTGGGCGTCTTTGTGACAGGAGGCCGCGTGTGGCCGCTTGCAGCAATTGCGTCAGTTCGAAACGCAACATATACATACAACTCTCTAGATTAACTGAGGTTGAGGCGAGAGCCATATATTACTTTAGTCCAAAAGAAGGCTATTGTTTCCAGCACCCATTTCGGGAGCTCTCTGTAATTTTTCGCCCAAGCGTGAATAGTACCATTGCATTTCAGGGGGTGTGAATGGAATCGAATCTTTTACTATATACTGTGTGCATGTCATCTGGGGGGGGGGGGGGGGGGGTATTCGAATACTGCTCGTGCTCTGTTGGTGATTCAAAAACAGAAATGTTACACAATTACAAAAAATTATCTTGAAACTGTATTATGAAGGGCGATGTGAGGTTTGCAATACTTGCCTATTTGTATTCTTGCACAGTTGCTTGAAGGTGGTCATATTTTTTCAACTTGTTTCTGAGAGTTTATATTTCAGAAAGATGAGATTTCGGCTTTATTGTCACAATGCATATACGCAAATGCGTTTGCTGAGGCTAACAAACTGTGTGAAATTGAGTTCACTTGTAGTGCAATGATTTGTTAAGTGCGAAAAGCGTTCAGTGCAAGTTCAGTACACCTCCGATTCTGTATCTTTCCACACATGCAGGGATGCAAAATTGAGCACGTGGTAAAGCGGACTGGAATATGGAGCTACAAGACAGCAATGTGACCATCTTTTTGAAAGAGTTGACATAAAAGGTTAAAAGAGGGGTACAGAAAGGATACGCATGTCCTGTGCACCCCTCTAGTGCAATCTCACCAGGAAAATTATTCCTTATGCAGAGTAACGTTTCTCCGAGTGTTAATCCAGCAGAACACGTGCCACTGAACAAATACCGCATGCTCTTTGATCATTGAGCGTTCATCTTGAGGCTGCGTCACGTGCAAATGCCAAATTTTGTGACTTTTAAAGTCGTAAAACACGCGAGGCACAAGAAATCGACAAAAAATTAAATTACGTTTTTAGGACAGATACTCGGGTAATTGGTTTAATAAACATTTTATTCGTCGTAGTCTTTTAACCTTTTGCCATGCGCAAGGCCCAATTGCTCTCCTCGTAATAAATGTGATTGTGGTAAACGAAAATGGTTCCGCGATCTCATCGAAATTATAAACGTATATGAACAAGTTAAGGCTAGAATGCACTTTTTCAAATAGTTACTAGCGCAACGAGTTGCGGGAATGCCACAAAGTTTGAAGAAACAATTCCTTCCCTTCGCACCTTTCGGCAATCGCCTTGTCTTTAACGTTGACCTTGACGGCAAGATGTGATGTGCTCGTCATACGCAACAGCTGTTTTTATCCGCTCGCCGGTGCGCGGGCTAGCTGCTGTGACTCTTCGCATGGAGAGGAAAAGCACTCGGCCAGGAGGGAAGAGCTAAAAAACAGTGCGCGGATTTGGAAAGAGCCAGGGGAGCGAGAGCGCCTTTATTATCATCAAACACATTGATTCACACTGTTAGGACACCATTTCAAAAAGTCTCAGGGGGATGTGTTCACTGTGAAACAATGCAGGACTGTGGCAGTACAAATACATTTGGACTTCTGGGTGCTTTAGAGACTCTTTACGGGGCCACTCAAGGTGCTCACGATGGCTTGAAAGGCAACATAATCCCAATGTATTTGAAAACAGCCCTATTTAGGAGGCCGCAAATTGCAGGAATGCCTTGCTTTCAGTGTATCTCTTTCACTAATATCGAATGACTTCTCGAGACCACCAGCTCCACTGTCTGTCGCTCTTCACCGAGTATATTGCCTAGTTTTTTGGGTAACGTTATTTCATGGTGATATCTTCAATGTTTATCCTTTTATGTACGTTTAATGGCGTCTGCAAAAGTTAGCGATAGTTTTTAACTATGAGAATCAAGTGTTTTTTTTGTATTTTACGCAGAATAGTTCGCAGAAAAAGAACTTTTAAGGCGTGCGTTGCAGACAGCTACTTGGCTGGAATGGAAATGTGGACGCGCGCTATCGACACAAAGGAAAGCGGTATCTCAGAACACGCGAATGAAGACACGATAAGATTTCCTAAAAGCATGACTGTTATTTTTTCGAAGTGTGGGATAAAATAACAGCATGGCACCTTCTACAATTTGTGTTGCGCACAAATGAAAGTCACTCATATGCATGTAAAATGAAAACACAAACAATGTCACTCTGGTTCATGCGCTGACAGACAATCATACATGCAGGACAGAGGCACGGTGCCTTTCAGTACAATGAGCTGTAATAAAAATAACTCCACGAAACTCAGATTCGGTTACTCGGCAGTACAAAGTACTACAACCTTTCCTGTATACTCGAAGCTATACACAAGACCTCGTATGGTTTGTTGACATCATTTCTCGAGCACTATAGAGACAAAAAAACAGCAGTAAGAATAATTTCTCGTCGACAAGCAACGTGGAACATTAGCAGCTCTCACTGGTGATGATTGAAAAAAAAAAGAATAAGCCACCAGCATCTTCCCACAGGGGGAACTTGATTAAATGCGTTGCACAGTGGTGGGGGTAGCTCGTGAATGTTGCGTAGTTGGGTATGGTTTGCGGCTCACCGGGTAGCGTTCATCTTGGGTGTGCGGGTCGAGGCGGGTAAGGATAACCGTAGGTCACGCTCACCGACGATACGTGCCCACGTACTAACGAGTCCTTACACGATGCACACATCAAGTACTATTTGAACAGCTCCAGCAGTCTCTCGTCGTCATCGTTGTCGCTGTTAACGTTGTCGTTGATGCCACCGCTCTTCAAGTCGACGTTGACGTGCTACAAAGACCCCATAGTGCGTTGGTCAGCTTCACTTTCTTCTTCATGCTCCCGACTAGCGTATGGTCGTTGTCGAAGCGCACTCGGTCACACACCTTACAGCTCTGTCCGAAGCTGTGGTCTTAGAAGTCGCTTTTGAAAGGAGCAGCTGGCTGCGCAAACTGCTTGGCTCGCCCCGCCCTTTTCACAGAGCGCTCGCGTTCACGAGCAGTTGCCAGCTGTTAGTATCTGTTGCTTTCATCGTATCTACTAGAGTCAATCAAAGCGTGAAGTCAAGCGAAAGAGGGGGAAGACGTTGGGATAAAAGGGGAGAGAGCGGGGAGGGGGAGACGAGCCAAGCATGCACAGTGTGGGTGTGGACGCTTACGACGAGTGACATGGCACGACTAAGAAATGCTTCGCATTTAAATATTATGCACAAAGTAAACGCTATTCAAGCCGTCGCTGGGCTCTGGTGAATTATGGCGGCAGAAAATAACGGCTCTTTCAAGCTTACATGGAACTCAGGACGCTGTTATAGAACTATACTTGAAGGAAGGCAGCATATTCAGCTCCTGAAATGATTCAGATACGATAAACACCTACGGGGCCCACCATGGAGGCTATGGTGCTCGAGTGCAGAGCTGCCGGTAGCCGGGACAAATTCCGGCTGAGGCGGCAGCATTTTAAATGGTGATGACCTTTCTTGAGGCACATGTACTTAGGCCTATTTTCACGTGGAGAACTCCAGCTGGATGAAATTTTCGCAGCTCTCTGCTATAGCATCTCCCATAGGTCGTAGTTTTGGGACGTCCAACCACAACAATTATTAATATATTAAATTTAAGTTACACTATGAAGATGATCGCGGCCACTAGAGAAAAAAACAAGGCTGAGCTTTTGTTACTACGATGTGACTGCGAGGATATTTTAAAGCTCATCTGTGATTCATGACTTTGCACGAACGGCATGTACGCACCAAGTTAAGACCACAAACTAATACAGATCACAATTATGAAGCAGGTGCGCGAGAAATTTCATAGTATCATTCAAACAGGCCTACAAAGAAATACTGGGATAGGCTAATCACGCCTGTTTTTCTCTTTCGTACCACAAGTATGAGTTTGAGCAATGGATGATTTCTCCAAACGGTCACATTTTATAACAGCCACACTTCACATAAGTAGTCATACCTCAGCGGTACTTGAAGGTGCTACTATAGGTAATGCGGCTGCTGTCACACACTGTCACACATTCATGAGCTGCTATTTAAACGTAGGTCTCGTAAACTTTTAAGTGTGAGCGTCACTGCTTAGGATTACTGCGCGATACCACGAAATGTTACGAATCGTTTTTAGCATGTCTGGTGTCATTATCTCCAACAAGAAATGACGAAACTCAAGCATCGCTACTCGGCGACTTCTTGCTGGTAGCCTGCTGCTATGCTTTCCGACTTCTAGTGAACTGGAGCTGTTGTATGTAGCCAAAGAATTATTTCATTGCTTGTTTGTAAAAAAAAGATAAAAATAACTGTAAGGCCGTATTTAACGCACAACCTTTCACAGGGCAATGACACGGAAGGGAGGAAGCAACAAAAAGGGAGAAGGCAGGGAGGTTAACCAGAAAGACATCCTGTTGGCTACCCTACACTGGGGGATAAATGAAGGGGACAAGAAAGACGAGAAAGAGCGAAGAGAGGAAAAAAAGGGAGTGGGGGAGAGACTGACAGTAATTTCACTGCAGCGTGTAGAACTCTACCGCATGTCAGAGGCGTTCACACAAGCCTGTCTTTCTCAGGAAACGCAGCAGGGCTTTCACTGCCTTGTGGGCTGTCGAGGCATGTGTACGTTGCTGTAATAGCACCAGCACAGAAAGAGGCCGATCATCCAGTCGCCGCATTGCGTTGGCTAGTACTTGTCTCTCTGACGCAAATCGAGGACAATGACACAGCAGGTGTTCGATATTTTCGTCGGTGCCGCAAACATCGCACGCCGCACTGTCAGTAATTCTGATTAACGTGGTATAAGCTTTCGTGAAAGCAACTCCCAGCCAAAGGCGATAGAGAAGCGAAGCTTCACGTCGATGTAGGCCGGGTGGAGGCCGGAGTTGTAGTGAAGGGTCGAGCTCGTACAGTCGTGTACGTCGGATGCTTGGTGTGTTCCACTCAGTCAGTGTGAGACTGCGGGCCAGTTGACGAATCTTCCTCGCCGCATCTGCTCTTGAAAGCGGAGTCGGAACGCTGTTCGCTTCTTTATGTGACGTGCGAGCAGCATGATCTGCAGAATCATTGCCGCTTATACCACTATGCCCAGGTAACCACTGAAAGACGATGTCATGACCTTTTTGTATTAACAGGTGGTGAAGTTTCACGGTTTGGTAAGTCAACTGGTCGTGGCATCCGCGTCGGAGAACTGATATCATGCACTGTAACGGTGGTTTTGAGTCAGAAAACACAGCCCATTTACCTGGTCTTTCTTCTGAATTGATGAGCTCCATTGCATTGCGCAGAGCCTCGAGTTCTGCCGTAGTTGATGTCGTCACATGTGAAGTCTTAAAACACCGAGTTACCCCTTGTGATGGTATAACCACTGCTCCACCTGAACTAGACGGTGTAGTAGAGCCATCCGTGTAAATGTGCACGTGGTTACTGTAGTTTTCTTCCAGTAGGGATAGACTCAGTTGTTTCAGGGCATGTGTCGGTAAGTCCGATTTTCTTCTCATTCCCGGAATCATTAAGTGAACTCGCGGCCGGCTCAAGCTCCAAGGAGGAAGCAGTAGCTTTGATGATGTTGCGTATGTCTCGGCAAACGATGAACGATGCTTGGAGACAATAGTGCCGTATGTCGTGCGGGGCCTTTCAGCAGCTAGGCTCGCCAGGTGGTGAGAAGGGGTCCTGGCATAATGCCTGAGGTGCATGCGCATTGTCTCGGTAATAATATGCGTATTTATCGAGTGATCTTGAGCGATGGCAATGGTTTCAGCCGTTGAAGCACTGCGGGGTATTCCTAGGCATATCTTAAGTGCTTGGGCTTGAATGCTCTGAATTGCGCGCAGGTTGGTCTTGCCGGTGTTAGACATTGCAGGTAAGCTGTACCGTAAGAATCCGATAAACAGCACTCTGTACAGTTGTAACATGGATGATATGGGCACTCCCCAATTTTTTCCTGCATGGAATTTGAGCATGTGGCATGTTGCTTTCAGCCGCTTCTTCACATAGTTCACGTGTGGAGTCCACGACAGGTTTCTATCTATTATGACTCCCAAGAACCTGTGGCTTCTGCTGAACGATATGTATTCTTCATTAATCGATATGCTGTAAGCAGACATTGCTTTCCGCGTGAACGCTACCACTGCACATTCTCCGCAGGACACCTCGAGGCCTTGTTTACGAAGATAGCATGACGCCGTTGTAGCAGCCTTCTGAAGGCGGGCGCGAAGCTGAGGCCTTGTCACACCTGATGTCCAAATGCAGATGTCATCAGCATAGACAGAAAGTTCTACAGTGCTAGGTAGCTGCTCGACTAGACCAATGAGAGTTAGGTTGAAAAGGGTAGGGCTTAGCACTCCTCCCTGAGGAACTCCTCGGCTGCTGTAATAATCAGGTGTTGGGCCATTCGCTGTCATCACGCAAAATGATCTCAGCTGTAAGTAGCTGTACACCCACATATATATCTTGCCACCAAGACCTACTGTTTCCAAAGCACTAAGGATGGCTTGATGGGTGACATTGTCGTAAGCCCCCTTAACGTCTAGAAACAGGGCGGCGCACAGTCTCTTACAGGCTTTCTGGTGTTGAACATATGTCACCAGATCAACAACGTTGTCGATTGACAAATGGCCGCGCCTGAATCCGGTCATGGATACTGAACAGAATTCGTAGTGCTCTAAATACCACTCCATTCGTGTTAGAATCATTCGTTCCATCGTTTTTCCCACACAACTGGCAAGTGCGATAGGACAGTATGAGGCAATATCCAAAGGAGATTTACCAGCCTTTAGAAGTGGAATGAGGCGACATGACTTTCATGCCTGGGGAACAGTACCAGTCTGCCAGGAGTCGTTGTATAGGCGTAAGAGTGCCTTCCGAGCTTCGTCTCCAAGATTACGAAGGGCACGATAGGTAATGTCGTCAGGACCGGGTGCTGAAGAACGTCTGCACAGAGCCAGTGCCGCCTCTAGCTCATTCATAGAAAAATGGCATTCCCTACGGGGATCAGGTTAGGGCGGTGGTTTGTCAAATGTTCCCGTTCTTGATACTGTGAAATTGGAATCACCGGCAATTCTTCTACAGAAAGATTCTGCGACGTCATTCTCTCTGCATCGAAGGTGAAGTGCCAGAGATGTCAACGGGTGTCGCTGACCCAAGGTTGTGCTAAGACCCCGGACAGTTCGCCATATCAGTGATAGGGGCTTTCGTGGATCCAACGACTCGCAAAAGGATGTCCAACGTCACCTAGCCAGTTTATCCATGTGCCGCTGCATTTTCTTTTGAATGCGTCTAGCCAGCCTCAAATCATCCATGCACTTTGTCCGTCGGTACCTTCGTTCTGCACGACGGCGTATTGCGCGAAGTTTCTCAAGCTCAGTGTCGAAATCGGTGCGCTTGTGACTACTCAAATGTGTATGCGTGGTATTCTGCAGGACATCCTTTATCAAGTCCTCTAGGTTATATGATGAGCTGTCGGTACAGCAGTCTTCCATTAACATTTTGAATTTCGGCCAATCGGTGTACTTGAGGCCTCTTGAGGACTTGGAGCTGGTGAAACCTTCTATACACAGGTAAGTTGGTATATGGTCGCTGCCCCGCGTTTCCAGATTCGAAAACCAGTGCACTTTCCTGATAAGTGAGCGAGAAACCAATGTAAGGTCCAGGCAGCTGCTATAGGCTGATCCGCGTAAATATGTAGGGCTTCCATCGTTACAAACGCAGAGTTCGTACTCCGAGGCTAAGGACACCAATTTTCTTTCTCTAGAGTTGTCCCTGGAGCTTCCTCATAGGAAATGGTGGGCATTGAAGTCGCCAGTGATCACCCATGGCCTTGGAGTCGATGTCAGAATACCGCGTAAGCGCTCGCAGTCAAGGCGGCTTGATGGAGATAAGTGAGCTCCGATAATCGTGAAAGCAAACTTATCCTTCTTCACAGTAAGGCACACATACTGATTCCCTTCATCAGGCGAGACTCTGTGGTGAACGTAAGTGAGGTCATGTCGCATGAATACAATAACTTTGCTGCAGTCTCTGTGAGTGGAGGACATAAAGCACTCATATCCTGACAGCTTGATTGAAGCACACAGGTTGGGTTCACAAATCAAAATAATGGGGAAGCGGTTCACAAATACAAATTGTCTAAAGTCAGACATGCGCGACTTCAGTCCTCTGGCGTTCCACTGAAAGACAGATGCATTCTTGACTTCCGCTCGAAACGACGGTGCCTCGCTGGCCATGGTTTTACCTTAGAGCTGCAAGCACCGGACTCAGGGTGTTCAGCATATGCAGTGCGGTCTGCGCCGCAGAAGTCTTCATATTACTCAGTAGGACACGCATGGTACTCATCAGTGATTGCAGCAAGCTTATCACTTGATCTTCATTCATCGCATCACTGGTTTGAGGGGTCGTCGAGGGCGGCGGGATTTGATGCAGCTCCGAAGTAGGTTGACGTCGTGGAAGAGAGGGCCACTGTTCGGAAGGCGCGACTGCTGTCCCTTTCTTCTGTTTGGCAGCATCCGTCTTCAGTGAGCTCGGTGTTTGTGGGTCGGCCTCTTTGATAGAGGATGACATCTCTCTATCGGTAGAGGCGTTTTTCCGTGATGGTCTTCGCCCACGATGCCGTCGTCGGCGTAGTGTAGCGGCAGCTTCTCTGTGCGTTGAATTGTCCCGCACCATACTCCTGAGTACCGCGTGCTCGTTTCGCACCCGCGGGAAATCTTTGGATGAGGCCTCATGAGCGCCGTGGCAGTTTGGACATCGTAGTATGGTGGCACTGCAGGCGTCTTTTGAGTGAGACTCAGCGCACCGCGGACACACAACTTTGTTCTCACAGACACCTTTTACGTGTCCCATCTTGAAGCACTTGTAGCATTGCAGTGGCTTCGGTAAGTAAGGACGCACTGAGTGGCGAACATGGCCAACTTTGACATACGAGGGAAGGCTGTCTCCCTCGAACACAAGCCTCAAGCAGCGTGAGTTGCCGAGTCTGGTAGTGTGCGTAATGCGGGTGCGTTCAGTCGCTGGCTTTATTAGTATTGGCAGGTCATTAGCTGAGATGGAAAGATCCACATCATAAGTGACGCCAACAGTGCCATTACAACCTGTAGCGACCATTGGCCGAACTTTCACGTTGCCGATTTCTGTTATGTTCCGAAGGCTTTGCAGTGCGCTACGGTGCATAACGTCTACAGCAAGGACATTCTTTCGTGCATTGATCCTCACGTCTTTGATCTCATTCGACGCGGTTTCCTCGAGAAGCACAGAAAGAACTTGCCTGTTGAGGAGTCGCAAGTTAGATGCAGGGTCTTCAGGCATAAACAGCATGGTGTGCGGCCACCGCTGTGGTGCAGTCTTAACGGTGGAAACACTTGCCGACGATGCCGTTCGCAGCAGTCTTCGTTTTGTAGATTGATTCATGACGACCGTGAAGTCATCATACGATGACTCAAAGCCGTCCGAATACAAATCGGTTGCTTCACTGTCGGTGTCGCTCGACGCGTTGCTACGCTTCCTGGACGACGAAGTCCGGCGCGACGGTTGCACGCCTGGAACATTCTCAGGTGTGTCCTGAAGCATCACCGCAAAGGAGGGAGCGGCAGCTCCTAGGATTTCCAGGAAAGCAAATTGAAAACACTGAGACACGGGCACAAGCGTTCTGTGAGAGAATCACTTCGTCAGGGCAATGACACGATAGTAAATAAAAGTGGGGATGCATATACCGACAAAAGAAAAGACAACAAAATTTCAAAAAACATCACATTTTTGTATTTCTACGGCTTCTTTTTTTGGTCCGCATATACATGCCTGCCTTCTTTTATCATAAATCTGCATCGACTTTGTTAACACCCTGTCATTCTAAGCACACCGTTGCCGCTTCTCTCCTCTTCCTCGTTGCCCGAAAATATACATGCAATTTACATTATTAGACATGTCAGTCAGCTGCTCAAAACTTCGTTTTCCATCGGATATTGTAGAACGAAACATGGACAGGCATTGAAGACACATTGAAGGCTACACAAGCACACTCTACACAAAGAGATGCTGCATCGCGATAATAACTTCGAATATTTTACTTTATTAGATTTCTTTTTATCCTTCTCTTACGGCATTACCACTTCAATTCATTCGTAAACTTCCGTAGGACGACACATATCATGATTCACTCACAGATAACACATCTGAGCAAGTGTGTCACACTTCGAGAGAGTTAAGTTGTAATTGGCTGAATCACTAACAACAATGAGAGTCTTAAATATAGGCACATCCTTGCATATAGTCTCATGCCACTGCTCGTAGTAGTGTGGTACCTTTACTACTTCGAACAACACAGGTCGTCGCAAGGAAGGGGAACACAAATGCTTCGACGCGCATGTCACATTAAGCCAATAAGATTGTATTTTCTTTTCGCCGGATTGCCAATAATTGTGTTTTACTCACACATTTTTTGTTTTTGGAATAGTGCATGAGTCCCATACCAAAAGCGGATTGTATTTGAGATAGAATTTCGTTCACGTGTGCTTTAAAAGCCCATATTGTCTATCTAAAAAATTTTCTGTTCTCGAGAAAGTGTGGGCGCAACGTTCACGTAACAATATTTTTCTTGAACGATAAAAACAACAACGCACAATATAGGACACATTACTCAAGTACTGAGGCAGTAAAAAAAGCTGCCGCCGTTTCACGGCAACGTGACGGGACGCGATCATATGGCACGTGACACGATGCTATGACACGATGACACGTGACACGATGCTAGCACCCTATATTCACCCCACGAAAATCCACAGGCTGACAACTAGGGTTTCAAAATCGAATGTAGCGCACAAGGTTTCGACAAAATTGATGTCAGTAGAGTTGCAAAGTGTGTAAAAATAAGCACTCGGAACTTTATCAGTGTCCCCTTAATGAACAAGAAATTCAGTTTTTGGTGGATTCAGGTTTTTGGTGGATTTTTGGTGGAATTCAGTTTTTTGGTGTATCCATGTACTGTGAACATTAGAATTGTTGATGCAATGTGATGAGATAAATCAGCACCTGAATGTCGGCCTGGGCACTAACAAAGTGTGAAATGTGGAAGCGGTACACTGTGGATTCAGTTTTGAAGGCGCCACTAAAAATCATTGTTTATACACGGAGAAGCGGCAGAGTAAACGCACTCAAACGAGGCTCCAGCACTAAACGCAGCTGTGCAAAGGCGTGAATGAATTCGTGATTCGTCGCCTATATTTGGCCATGTTGACTATGATGGGCTTGTTCGTTGTTTTCATTGAAAGGGCCACTTCATAGTCTCGAAGTGCACCCGAGTAGTCCCTCTGAAATGAAACGTGTAGCATGCCATGTTAGCTAAATGAATGCGCTCAATGGATGCATTCTTGAAGCAGAAGTGGGGTTCTAGTAATGGAAAAATGAGGAATAAGGAACAAACTACTGTGAGTGTCCTTGAAGACTATAATTGTTTTGCCAAAGTTCGCAAATTCAAAGCCCACCTCCAAGTGTTTGACCACAGCAAAGTTCATATTAGCAATTATTTATTTATTTATTTGCATACACTAGGACACAAGGGAAAGAAGGAGAGAGCAAACTGTTCTAACTTGTTCTAACACACATAGTTTAGGAGTGTTCATAAACACATATAATTGTAGGCTGTAACGTCTCCTTAACGCCTACATTTTTAGAGCGTTTCTAAAGTTTCTGGAAGGGTGTTGCCCATGCGACAAAAATACACTTTCAAGGGTGTATTTTTGCAGTGATTGGTTTCATCAAGTTATTAACATAAAATTTGTTCAGCTGCCTTCCTAATCTTATTTCATAATTGGTATTGGAAAGCTTCAATATTACTTTGGCGGATCCTTCCCATTTGACCTATAGCTTGTTCTTTATGGATGGCTTCAGCAACATTACTGAACTTCATACTTCAAAGGGGTGTTTCTTCGCCTATTTGTCGTAGTGTTGCTTCGACAACACTTGTGCAGCCTTCATGTGCCATTCCACAAAATCTTGTGTACTTCCAAGCCTTTGAAGGAGGTTGAGAGCATACGCAACCATAGTAGGGTCCTCATCAAACCCTTCCAGGTCTCGCGTAGCATTCGCAATTGTGTTCTCTTATTCCTGCCATATACAAGCTCTACAGGGCTAAAGGCAGTGCTTTCATAAGGATCTGATCTCAATGTTAACAGGAAGGAATACACGCTTGCCCGTCGCATTTGTGCTCGTAGCAAAGAGCTCTCGGTATCCGTTTCAGAACGGAATGCATTCACTCTACTGGATTAGATTGCGGGTGCTGCTACGAGTTGTGCACTACTTTTATTTCTTCGTTATTTACAAATGTAAAGGTAAGGCAGTTCTTCAAGACACTACCATTGTCCTATTGAATTGCAGAAGGATGGATGAAACAAAGGATGGTCGTCCATGATTACCGCTGAGTCTCAAAGTGCTCGATACCTTTTCCCATTGACACTAATTTCCTGAATATACGGCTCTAACAACTTAATGTTATTTTCCCATTCTTGAATTGCTGCGAAAGCAAATGTTTGTTTCAATTTACTGCCTTGTGCCCTTCCTTTTTGCAGCTGTAGCAGATTAGCAGCTTCATTGACTCAAACACACGAGTGGTATAGTGCACTGTTTAGGAACCTCACTCGACTTCTGCACTTCCGTTTGCTCTCCCCCTACAGTGTCCTTCGTGAGAGATAGGTTCTTTATGAAATCGCCGTGCGGAGTGGGCTTCCTTTCATCAGGTTTCTTCTAAAAGGCCTCTCTTCTTTCACCCTTTTTCAACGCGCACTGCCCTGCTATGCAAACTCAGGCGAGTATAGTACTCTTTAGCTAACTTTGATGCCTTGTTTAGCTGTACTTCGCCAGCTTGTCCTGCAGCTAAAGCTTGACGTCATCCTCAATGCAGCGGTAGAATTGTCTCAACTTAATGAATTCCACCACCTCACGCGATTGTCATAAACATCTTCGCCCTTGAGTCATTCAATTAAATTAGCTTTACGACAAAACGCGAAGTCGACGCGTTGCTCATTTCCATTTTTCGCATACCGGAATCTTTTCCGGAAAGACTCGGGTGACAACTAATAACGCCTCAAGAGCACTTAACCTCGTTATAGCTCTCAAAGACTTCTCTCAACAACCATGTTATCACGTCAGATGCTTCACGGGGAAGTAGAACTAATAGGTTCTGTGCCCAAAGCGACCGCTCCAAGGCATTTTTCTCACAGACGTGTTCAAACTTGACGTACTTCGCTATCTACTTGTCTACTATGAACGGAGGCAATTGGTCCTTAATCCTATGACCGCTGTCTGAACCGTCGCAGAAGCTACGCTAGATGCCAATGAACACTTTAGGATTACAATTCTATTTTTTATCCTCGAGGCGCCCCTATCTCTCGGGCTTCCCCTGGCGTTCTTGCCTTTCTGGATCATCGCGAAGGTCCCGCTTTTCAGCCTCCTCCAAAAAAGTTGTTGCCTTTTGGCCCCATCAAGGTGTGCTTTCGTATCTATCCAGGCCTCATAGACTACATCAGTCATCATTCCTCCATCCTTCATGAGCTCAGCCCTGCCGCGGTGGTCTAGTGGCTAAAGTACGCGGCTGCTGACCCGCAGGTCACGGGATCAAATTCCGGCTGCGGTGGCTGCACTTTCGATGGAAACGGAAATGTCACAGGCCCGTGTGCTCAGATTTGGGTGCACGTTAAAGAGCCCCTTGTGGGCGAAATTTCCGGAGTACTCCAGTACGACGTCTTTCATGGTCATATAGTGGTTTTAGGACGTTAAACTCCACATATTATTCAAATCGTGATCTCGGAGATAGCTTGCTTACGTTTTGCACGGCGCAAAGTAAGGCCAAGTTCATCACAAATTTTCATGAGTTTCTTCACTTCAAGGTTACCATCGTTCACACTATCTTCTTCGTGTTTGTCCTTGTTAAGAATATAATTGCCATAGCCACTAAAGGTCTACTAGCAAGACGCGCAAACATTTGTCAACACCACCGTGTTTACACCCTCCGTATTAACCTTATTTTCAAAGCACTCCGACTTGGCTTGGAACAGTCAAAGCTCCCTTCAATGCTTCACACACCCTTTTCTCTAAACTACTATAACCTGTGCTAGAGCAGTCTGGTGAATTGAGGTGAAAACATCAGGCACTCACTGCATCGGTGTAGCTCACGCCGGCCGATCCTGAAGCTGCCATTCACTGTTAAAAAGCGCACCGCTACCGCCACTCTTGAGTTGTGTGCCGAAAACATGGTCCGCCAAGGTCACCACCGTTAGGTTGGGCGTGTTTCTCAGCTCGCTGCTGCTTCTGCGCACAGTTAAATGACGGAGCGGAGAAGACGGCGGGGAGTTAAGGCAACATTCACGTACAGAATAAATAGAAACATTACTTATTCGGCAACCGCGCCGACAGCTTAGAAGCTCGAAGAGCGCAGATGTTCTCGAATGCTCTGATACAATCGTCTGCTCTCTCGTTGCTCAATGATACAATCGTCTGCTCAATCGTTGCTGCCAGAGTCACGGTGCTTGGTTTTTTTATAGGCTCATCCTCACGCCAATAGCCTCCAATGCAGAACGCTTCTGATCTTGCGTCAGGAACCGCCGAGTACTCCTGGCATCAGCAGCTTACAATCGGAAATCATCGCTCTTCTCGGGCTGTATTGCACCCGTGAGCGAGTGGTGTAGCACACGCATTAAGCAAGACTCCCCAGGCTGGATGGCATCAATTGCGTAATCGGGCTGGAATTTGAGCTGCGCGTGGAGGGAGCTTGCCGTGCGTTGCGTAAGGGCTGGTTTACGCTAGCGGCAAGCCTGTCGTAACGGCACAGTGCCGCACACCTCCAGCCGCCGTCATTCACGAAAAAGCTTTTCAAAGGGCATGGCAAATTTCACCGGCGAGGCATTTCAGCATCCGACAGAAATGGCTGCCCTTCCTAATGCAGTGGTCGACCACCTCGAATCTCTAAAGTGGCCGCCGTGCGTTCTGTAGCTCGTAAGCGGCGAACTGGTACTTCCATTTGCTTTACAATCATGTTTTTTAGCTTCGACAACGCTGTACTCGAATCAATTTGGCACCGAATTTGAAGCAAGCCTTGCCGAATCTCGGAAAGCATATATTACACGTTTGTTAGCTGTTGATAATGCTCTATAGCAGGCGCCACTTGCCCAAACCGCTTCTTTCAGACATGTTATTTTGCATGGTTGTGCGCTTTACTTTAGTTAAATTGCTAAAATGCTCTATTCCCTGCTGCAACGTAGTCTGCAAGCAACATGTACGTCATAGCGTGAAAATCGTGGAGTAAGAAGCATTCAATTCGAAGTGTCCTGGGCCAGACGTAGACGATGCGCAGATGCGAAAGCAGAGGACGCGGCGGAGCCGTGTCGCTATTCCATCGCTGATTGGCTACGTAACTCAGCAGCGAAAGGCGAATAGTGCGAAATTGGGTTTCGAATGCATTGTTCAAGTGGCAAAGAACGGCAGACGTGCGCGAAGGAAACGACCATGCACGGCTTCCTGAGAATGTCAAGCGTCAAGCGGCGAGGAATGCTTGCCGCTAGCGTGAACCAGCCCTAAAACGCCAATGAGGAGATGCCGTCAGCCGGCCTCGCTCTTTCGCCTTACTATGGTTGCCTTTGCTGAAGCAATGACGTTTGGTTTAGTCTCCCAGGCAACCCAGGTGTCGAATTCGAATTTGTGGATTTACTTCGTACATTACTCCCCACGTGTATATCTTGCAATTTGGAAGGTCCTTCGACAATTGCTGTGCTTGGGATGATCACATTCTCTACTTTCTGATCCTGCACTAGCATATTGTCACGGAAATCCTGCTGGGCCAAGCTACCAAAACTTTCGATGGCATGTGTAACCTCGGTGATTGATCGTCGCGAAATATCTTGTCCTGGTTGCGGGCGGAATAGATATTTGAAACCAGTAGAGAATGGCTGCATCCAAGTGCTGAATTGACGCTGCAGTTGAGACTTGGCATCTGGCTTCAGAGGCTATGTAGCTCTTTCTTCGGGTGGCATGCCTTCTTTGGCTGACCTGACTTTACAGTCAGCTTGTAGTCACTCAATGCGGGGTTTACCTGTCATTTTTTCACAATTTCATGAAACGTCCAGTGTGATGCCGTTCTTGAGTTACCCTTCGTGTTGTCCACATGCATCGTACTCGGGCCCTCTTGACGGGGGTTAGCCGTTGGCGTTACCGTGAGAACGTTGGCTCTTTACCTCAGACGCTGTTTGTGTGTTGCGCGAGCAGCGTGGTCGTGCACCAACGAGCCGCTGGCGTCCAGATCGCCTCGCAGGCCCTTCCTCGTGCCAGAGTGGCGTGCGCGTGCAGCGTGGCACCTGAATTCTTTGGTGGCATTGCGTTCCAGCAAACACGCACAATATGTTTAGAGTTCGATATTTAGTAAAAAAACAGTCGGAAGGTTCCACGTACCTGAGAATCGAACTTATTGCGAAACCTGCGGAGGGATTGTGAGTGCCCTGCTGGAAGTTTTTCATCGAGCGACACGTCATCAATTCACGCTAAATATATGTACAAACGTTGCAAGCAAAGACATATGTTGAAGAGTTGCAGATGTTTCTATAACTAGTTGTTAACTAGTTAAGTAGTTGGTATAACCATCCATGTGAACAGATGGTTCCCGTGGGCTGTGGGCCAAGGCACGCTCAGGGGAGTGACTCTGATTCACGTGTAGAATTTTATCGCTGCGGAGCCTCGCTTGTTTATTACACTGATTATACACATATACAATGATGTAAATAAATAATTACACTGTGACTCAGCTGTAACAAAACTTTTTTCCTAGTTTTATATGCAGCTTATTTGCTGACAGTGTTTTTGTCATGAAAATACTCCGACAGCAGCAAGCGTTGGCCCGAAGAGCGATCGCATTTTGACGTGGCAGCAATCAAGAGCTTGTTTCGCTGAATATCTGCTGTCAGCGTCGGCGGTGTCATCGCCAGCATCCTTGGTTGAGAAAAAAAAAAGCGGCATTATACCTGAAAAATTACTTCGTGTTTGCTATAAGGAGACCAGCCCAAGAGCAAAGGCACGTTATTTATTAGGGAATCCATAGTCTGCGTACGTTTGACCATTTATGTGAATGCATTTACGCTTGCATGTTTGTGCGTGCGCGCGGAAATATCGCTGTCGCTTTCTGTTTCCTCAGCAAAGTGTACGAAAACCTTCGTCAGAAAACTTTCAGCTAATTAATCACAACACTTACACGCGCTCGATTAAGAACTTTAATTTACACGCTACCCTGGCCAGTTTTACTGTTAGCGTCATGCAGATGGCTTCATTTCGGCCTCTAACAGTATAAACTGCATGGTATGGTGGAAAGTATTTCATTAGGTCCTGAAGGTTCACCCTTGGGTTTACCCGTACCACATTCATGTCGGGATTGTCGGGCCAGTGTCATCAGCCATACTTTGTGCTATTTTATTAAGGCGCGTTGACTTCAACTTCATGATGTGCTTATCAGACAGTAAAAACGAGCGCACACCGAAAGCAGTATAATTTGTGTTGCTCGACCCTTATACGCCGCCGACGCGGGACGCCGACAATAATATTTCGCGTTTCATGAGGCATGTAAGAATATCTAAAGCCTTCACCCTAACATACGTGATTGTGTCGTAAGTAGCGTGGTCGCAAGTATTCCTGCAAATTTTCAAGTTGGTTACGAGTAATGGACGATGAACTACGGCCAGTTGCCCTTGTTTTATTTAAATGCTTGTTTTCTTAAAGAAAATGTCCATGTCTGCTCAATGAGTGCACCCGACTCATACATCACTTCACGTGCAGCCCCGCATGGTTATGCCAACGTGCAAATAAATTTGAAACGTTCCACTTGAAGCGTTTTCACGCGTGGCAGACCTTAACGTAATGTACAAGCCTGGAAGTCTGCCACACGTCAGTGTTAGATTGACGGGGCCTCACTCGAAGCATGTTACATATTTTGGCGTGTGCGACAGGAATCGTAGACCACGTGATGATGTCTGGGAGACTAGCGTAGCTCTGAGATTACAGTGTGTAGCCGTCCTCGCTATTGTTGTATGTTTGGTAGCTGTTTGTAGACATGGGGAGCACGGACGTAGACAAGCTTATTGAATATGGCAGAACCCATGCTTTTGTAAGCAAGCAATTGTTTCATTTTGTCAAAAAAGAATGAAATATACGGAAAAAAAGAGTGTCATGCTGAGCAAAAGTGGCACACGAAGCATGTGCAACGCGAGATGAAGGGGGAAAGAGAATGGTCTCGATAAAGAATAAAGGAAGAGAAAGATAGTCTAAAATTAGGACAGCTTACTACGCAGTAAAACCGCTGCTCAGGCTCGAGAATTCCTAGTAGGCCGAACATCCCTAGCCCGAACCAGCTGGCTTAAAAATACCCTGAGTACGTTGACTAATTGGACCAGGGATTCACAAAACGGCGGGAAAATTTTGAGGCACTTGATTTTATGGATGAAAGATGCAATGAGCCCGTAGTTCACAAACCGTTGAGAACCAGCCGAAATGATAAGGCCGACACGGATGAGGCCACTGATGAGGCCAACAGCAGGTTCATAAGTGAACCTAATGTGTTCGATGCTGAAAGTCCCATTGTGGCCACAGAGGCCACTGAAGGCCCCTGTCATGCCGACGAGGTAAGTGCCAGCAGAGTCTTGTTGCTACGGAAAGTCCTACTCTAAATGGCTTCGGACAATCACAGTGCTACAAGCCCAGCGAGGAAGAACTCGTCTAGGGAAAGTGTATTGGATCCGTGCGCTAAAGCACATTTCGAACCAGACAAGGCAATCGATTAATTCAGGTATGAGCGGCGCATGTCTGAAGAATTTGGCATCGTTCCAAAGTTGGACAAGCTCTCCGCCAGTCGAGGTGTCATCAATTGCACTACAAGTCATACCGAGTCTGCAGGCACTGTAGCAATTGAGCTCATTGATCCGACATCAGCTCAGCAACTAATGCTAGCAGACATTGCCAAAGAAAGCACGCCAAAATGCACAAAAAGACTACAAAAACAAACTCTTCCTAAAGGGTGCACAGTTACCTAAGAAAACAGGAGGGGCCCAAACGGCCAGGTAAAACACGACGAATTTTTTTAGTTGTTGTTTTGGGCCGTTTGCTTGCGAAACGCTTCGCCGTGTTCGAAGTGCGCCAACTGGTAGAGAGGGGAGGTTGTTTGAGCACAGCTGAAACGCAACTTGCCGCGTCATCATTGTTTGCCACCCTGTTCTGTTCGAGGCGTGCTTTGGATGGGGACGGAGCGTTCTACGGCAGACTGTCGTAACGTGGTCTGAAGACCCATTTTCATAAAACGCGGTATGCAACCACATGGCAAACTGGCTGGAAACTGGCTGCAGCCCTAGCTGCAGCAATGGTTCAGTGTGTGGTCATTCCTGGTTTCTCAAAAACCGGTTGAAAAGAGCGGCTGTGTCGGACGTGGGTGAAGGTAAAAAGAATCTGTCGTAACATAAACATGACCTAAGGCAAATACGTTTTCCAGAAACTATTTTTTGCGTTATTTAATTTATTGATTATGAAGACTTCCATGACTATTGTTACATCTCAGTTAATTTCATTAAGGGAGTTGCGACAACTTTGTATGTATTTGTATATGTACGTGAATACCCACTCATTAAACACATGTTCGTGCGTTTAGTTCAAGAAGCTTTGTTTCAGAAACGTCAATCGATTTACGTTTGGAAGTAGGTGAGCTTCGTGAGAGACTATAGAGTTCTTGCTATGTTCGAAGCCTAGGATGGCATGCGTGCGTGCTAAACGAGGCGACATATTATTCAAAGATTTTTTATAATTTTTACGTAAAGCGCAATCTGTTTAGAGACGGTTTCGTATTTTTTATTTTTTTATTTTAATTATACACGCCTAAATTTCTGTCATTTTTTTATTACTTCCCATCTTCTTTTTCTCCTCTCTTATCTTCGTGTCCTCTGTTTCTTCGCTTCTCCCGGAAGAGTGAGCAGGCGTTAGGCCTCTCCAGGTGACAGTTGCCAGCTTGCTTTCTCGCTTTTTCCTCTGTGTCCTTGTGTATCTGTGTATGCAAATCAAATAAACAAATAATAAAAACACTGAAAACTCTCCAACGCTGCGCGTTTGGGATTTTCGGAAATAATATGCAGTAATATTGTTCAGGTGCAGGCTTTGTCACAAACGTCAATCATTTTTGACCGGGCGCCGCTTCGTCGAAGTGGCGTTCAGTCTTGGTAAATTGGTAAAAGATATGCAGAACTGACAACTCTGCAATGGCGCCATCACGTCTTCTTTGCGCCTGCAGCGAAGGGGGCACGTATGTGTTCGGGAAAATCACCTAGAGAGGGATGCTAATATGCCCCGAAGGAAATTTGGCTGCTTCGACAGTTAAAGTTCAACCGGCAAGAAGCGCGGTCGTAGGTGTCGCAAGTCTCGCGTTGTCGGCGAGCATGGAGTTTCACGCGCAGCGTATTGAGACGGTTACAACACCGGGCACCGCTTTCGTCAACTGAGCTGGCGAGGCTTTCAGTGGCACCCAGTTAACTCCCCTACGTGCACAACGACCTGGCCTGGTCCGTACGAAACTTTATAATGCGATTTTTTACCTTGATGTTAATATAGCCAGCTTTATATATTTGTAATTTTGTGCGCTGCATCGCACATTCCAGTTGAGAAGCGTGACAACAGTTCTACATTTTATTTGTCTCTCTTTTTTTCTGTCATGTCGCTCTTTTAGTAACATTCCGCCTTTTGTGTACTTTACCTGTCATATGCATTCTTAGGAACATAGTTTTGAAGGTGTTCTTTGCGTCGTGCGTGATTGCGTTTGTCCCTTTTGTTATTTTATGCCAACTCGTGTCTATTGCTTTATCTGTAAAAACTAAGTGCTAGGGTGCCTTTAACAAAATTTATGTGTCTGATGAGTCGGTCAGTTAGACCTAAACATCACTGCACATGAAACCCCGCACGGGTCGACCGACCTACACAACTTTAATAAGTGCCACTTGCAGGCCTTTCAGGCGTTGCAGGCCTAAACTGAAAGTGGAAGCCTGCAATTCTGTCACACGCCATTGTTAAAAAACCGGGGCCTTATCTGTACTGCGTGGCACTCATTCTGTCTGCATTAAATAAGGTAGAGATAAGGGAGAGAATAAGTCACGTTATTGAGGACGTAAGAGAAATTCAGGGGGAGGAGCTTTGCCTCTTGAGCCTCACGTTGTTATTGGATATCCTGCCTTCCCATAAGAAGCAGGGTGTTGTTCACAGTTCTAACGGTAGCCAGGAACAGGAGCATTGATATACGGGTGGCAGAGATGGGCCCACCTCTCAACATTGGGTCACTGCAATAGCCCCACTCCTAAACACTAGGCTACTGCAATATACAAGGAGAAAAAATAGGCAGCAAACACCGATCAAGTCCCTGCTCAAAACTTCAAGGTGGTATGCCAACACGAGCAAGACCTCACATGCCTCAAATAACACACGTGCTTGGTTGAAATGAAAATCTTTCAAGGGTCACACTCCTAAATTAAAACGACCTTTCAGTACAGGTATAGTTGACGATTTAGAGCGTTTGAGCTAGATTCAAAATTTCGTTTTACATCTATATTTTCTTTTTTAATGTTTGAAGTTTATTTCACCACAGTGTTACACTATACAATGTGTGGTGTGAAATGCGGGAAAAAACCTGCGATAAAAAACGCAGCTAGACTAGCCCCACATCCCATCAATACAAAGCAGAAAAAGTGGCAGCGTTCATAAAGTAATCGAAACAACTAAACGGACACAAATACATAGTTTAAAGTGGCACCAATAAGAAATATAGCATACATAAAATTTTAAGAAATGTTGATAGTATCGCACTCTTTGAGGAAATACGAAAAAAATAAAAATAAGCAGAACATTAAGAAGAAATCTTTGGAACTGCCTAAATCTCTCTTGCATCATGAAGGTAAAAAAAATATTCGACATATCCTGTCGCGAAAGAAGGCACCATTGCTCCAATAAAAAATGAATTTATTTAGTATGTGGAGGAGTGAATGTTTCAGCATTTGTAGACCAGAGTTGGTTCGGCATCGAGGAACCTTTCAATAATCACTCTGTCTAGTATGTCGAGACAAGGTGCTGTGCTCTAAGCATGCTATGGAGATAAGATTGATACTTCCTTTGTTACTTTCAGTTTTTAAAGATGCTAATAAACAATATTTATACGTCTTGTCAAATCTTATGACTCTGAAATTGCTGAATAAAGACAAGGTATGTGCATTATCTTCGGTATTTTGCAATAGAACGTGATGCATTTTTTGTAGTGTGAGTAATTTCTGCTTAGAGTGCAAGGTGCCAGTACCGCACACCAAAAGACCGTAGCGTAACTGGAAAGAAAAAAGCGTGCTGTATATCATTAGCATCTGAGTAGTTGGTAAAAATCACTGACATCTCCTAAGCATGCCTAGTACTTTACTTAACTTGTTTCTTACCATTTCGGTTTCTGAATCCTTTAACATATCCTCATGGAAAACAATTCCTAATGCTTTAGTGGACGAAGAAAAATCAATCACAGAATCGTGCAGGTGTAGTTTTGAAGTAGCTTCGTAGGTTGTTCCTTTCGAACGAAATAGGACGGCTTTGGCTTTTGAACAGTTGATTTGTAGGGAGTTAGCAGTCGCCCATGCATACAAGTGATCTAGTAACGTGTTTGCTGCTGAAATCAAGTCATTTACATACACACCTGTTAAAAACAAACAAGTGTCATCCACAAATATGACAAATTTGATTGTGTGATTTATGTTTATAATGTCGTTGACAAAAATGATAAAAAGTAACGGCCTCAATACACTACCTCGGGGTACACCTTGAGCAAGTTTTTGCAGAGATGATTTTTCTGTGTTTTTGCTTACACACTGTAACCTATTGCTCAAATAACTGGTGAATAAGTTTAGCGCATTTCCTTTATAGCCATAATAGGGCAATTTTTGTAAGAGGGTATTGTGATTTATCCAGTACCCTCTGTTGACTTCGGAGAAGTCAACAAATATGCCTAGCGTAACTTCCCTGTCTTCTATATTACCTACTATAAATTCCTTTTGACGTAACAATGCTACCTCTGTCGACAGCCCTGACCTAAAACTGTACTGGGCTGAAGTAAATACCGAATGTTTTGCCAAGAAGTTTGACAGTCTCATAATTATTAACTTTTCTATGGGCTTTGAAAACTATGGTTGAACAGATATGGGCCTATAGTTCAAATCATTTTTGTCTCCTCCCTTAAACAGCACTGTAACTTTTGCATGCTTCATACGTTCTGGGAAAATACCTGTGCCTGAAATAAGGTTATATTTGTATGTTAAGGGCATGACTAATATCTCTATGACAGAATAGACTGGGGCCATCTTTAACCCATCAATACCTTTCAATTTACTTTTCTTTAGTTTTTTTTAAACACCCATACCCGCGTGCTCATTTGTTGGGGAAAGATGAACCGACGAAACTACTGTCTGTGCGGACAAGTAATGTAGTGTGGTAGTGTCACTGACACTGTCTACTAAAGTAAGGTGATTTGAATTTCTCAGCCAATGCTCTGCCCCTGTATGTTCGATCGCCTTCAGTTATCTCTTCTACACTAAAATTACCTTTATGTAATGCATTAACTGAATTTAACTTGCTCCACATCTCCTTTACCCCTGAGACGCCCTCGAACATGCAAGAATAATAACTGCGTTTCGCTTTTTTTATAACTTTAGTTAAATTATTTCTATATTTCCGAAAGGAATTTAATGCGTCTGGATCACGGTTCTTCAAAAATAGTTGATACATGCTATTTTTCACATTTATCAATTTATTGGGTTCTTTGTGGTCCATGGTTTCGGCGAACGTTTAACCTTCTTTATTTCTTTTTAGGGCAAACATCGCTTGTAAATACGGGAAATTATCTTCATAAAACTGTCGTATGCTGCATTTGCTGATGAGCACGAGAGCACTGCTGCCCAATTTGTTCTGCAGATTTCATCTCTAAACTGCGAAAGACAGTTTTCAGTTATATTCTGGCCCTGAAATTTGTAGGTTGGGTTTGACACGACACGGCACTTATCAATAACTAAATATATTGGCAAATGATCACTAAGTGTAATGTTCACTGTCCCAGAAAACAGACTTTCACGTGGTAAGCTGGTAATAAAAAGGTCTAGTAACGTAGCACTAGTTGCTGAAATGCGATTTGGTTGCAGTATCACATTTGATAACAAATACGAACCACGAAGCATACAAAGTTTGGCCTGTTTTTATGTATTTGAAAGCATGTCAATGTTTAGGTAGCCACCTAGGACTAATTTATACTGATGTATATTAGCATGAGAGAATATCGTGTCCAGCTGCTCGAAGAACTCACCTAAATTACCATCAGGTGGACGGTACACCACCGCAAAAAGAAACTTCCCACATTTCAAACTTATTACCCCAATATCTGACGTACATAAAGACAGGTCATCAAGCAGTTCATAATTAATACCTTGTATAATAAAAATACATACGCCTCCACCTCTTCTAATGGGTCTGTTAAAAAAAACTGCATTATAATCTTCTAGGTGCATGTCATCATCAGCCGTAAACCACGTTTCTGTCAACATGATTACAGAGAACGAGAAGCCGAAATCACTCATAAATACACAGAATTCATCCTGTTTTCCTCGTGCTGACTGCATACTTAAGTGAATAAAAGTAAGAGGTGAATCGCATTTCTCCACCGCATTACGCTTTAACTCTGACGGAGTAACACAAGAAGTGTTCATTTCAGATGCTGATGGGTCAACAGGAAATCGTACATTGTAAAGTTTATATTCATTGCGACACGTAAACCATGCGTCAGAACGACAGGTCAACAACGAAATTGGCGACAACTATTCTTATCGAACAAATTTTATAGCCACAAACTGGATAGCCAGCATCAAGAAAAATAGTAATGAAAACAAGCTACTGCAAGAGCACTGGTGCATCCCAAGGCATTAGGAGGGAGTGTATTTTCTCAAATAAAAACTCACACGCCAAAGTTTTTTGTGATATCATCCTCATCATCATCATCAACTTGACTACGTGCACTGCAGGACAAAGGCCTCTCCCATGTTCCGCCAGTTAACCCGGTCCTGCGCTTGCTGCTGCCACTTTATACCCGTAAACTTCTTAATCTCATCTTCCCACCTAACCTTCTGTCTCCCCCTAACCCGCTTGCCTTCTCTGGGAATTCAGTTAGTTACCCTTAACGACCAGCGGTTATCCTGTCTACGCGCTACATGCCCAGCCCATGTCCATTTCTTCTTCTTGATTTCAGCTATGATATCCTTAACCCCCGTTTGTTCCCTAATCCACTCTGCTCTCTTCTTGTCTCTTAAGTTTACACCGACCATTTTTCTTTCCATTGCTCGCTGCGTCGTCCTCAATTTAAGCTGAACCCTCTTTGTAAGTCTCCAGGTTTCTGCTCCGTAGCTAAATACCGGCAAGATACAGCTGTTATATACCTTTCTCTTGAGGGACAGTGGCAATTTACCTGTCATATCCTGAAAAATAAACAAACATTAACCCAACTTCATGAGCATGCGTGGTACTTGACCCACGTAGGAACAAAAAATAAGCATGAAACAAACAACCGAAATTTTCGTTTATAGAGGCGCCGCAATATCTATGCCCACAACACAAACCACCTTTTTCGCTGCACTGCTTTCACGAAGAATTGTTCATTTTGTTTAGGTCATCACTGCTTTCGATTTTGATTTTGGGTGCGTTTTCATTCTGCTGCGCAAAGATTTTTTCATCGCGCACCCACAAATATCGTGTGCTAAAGAATTTGGCTGGGGATTCACCTTGATAAAGTGTGGGGGCTCAATTTGTTTTTTTCAAAATCTGGGTCAATACGTGTTTAACGAAGACGCACCGAGAAAAAACGAGTGTTTACTTGACCGCACTCGACTGCATAGTTCTGAAGGCCACATGTAAGACAGGATCCTCAATTCCCTCTCAGAAGAAAACGAAGACTGCCCGATACTTTTCAGCTCTTAAAAGCAGAATTTTTCAGTAATGTGGCACCAATTCTGTTTAGCAGTTCAAGAGTACTATTTTAATGCAGGGAGCGGACATCAAAAATGATTAAAGATGGACTTGGATTCAAACAGGTAACATTCATTCGTACATCGTCTGATGCCTCAAGGCGGCGCCTCAAGGCAACATTGAGTGGCCTACCAGAGGCAACACGAAACATCTATTTCAATTTTCTTGAAATGCATAGAAAGCTCTGACATTCCGTCATCAGCATTCCTGGTCACGCGAGATGTGACAGCACAAACTGTGTCTAGACTACAGGGCCCGGATTCACAAAACTCACTTACAAAAACATTTTTGCGCAAGATAAATTTTGTTGCGTAAGTCGATTCACGAAACGAAAAAACGTCGTAAGAGGCCATAGTTTTCACATCGGCCGCTGCAAATAAAGCGCGCTGTGACTGCCCGGGAACATGTCAGCGATGGTGATGCAGTTGCTATATTTGCTTACGTCACCGAAAAGTGCTCGTAAGTGGATTCACGAAGCGAAATTGTGCGTAAAAACAGCATGGCTGAGAGAAAATCCCAAGAGTGGTCCGGACCACTCTTAGGAACAATGTGGCTACTTCGAACCTGCTGCCGCGGCGGTATACTTTGGTGCCCTGGCTGGTTTTTAGTTAATTCATGCCCATTAAGGACTGCCTGATGACTGCTGGTGCGTTTTTATTTCTTTCGGCGCTTTGAGCTTCGCGTGTTGTTTCCCTTGTACGCAGTGGATGGTGTTGACAACCACCACCGTCCAATAAGTTCGAAGTCGCAGTAATTGAAGAATTCTATTGGGCGTCAATGGCATAAAACTACGCATGTAAAGATTTGTGGTTGGATGAAAACCAATGTGATACGTGAATGGTCGGTGTATTCGAACGCGACATGACATAGGATCAACCTTATTTGTTATGTTGTTGTGTTGCGCCCCATCTCATCCAATTAAAAGTGCGACTCGAGATCCTTGCCTCATTGGTGGAAATTACCGCCAAAGAGGTTAATGGGAGCACATTCTTTGCACGCTATTGGAAATAAAAATGAGAGGAAGTTTTCAGTGAGTGGTTCCTAAAGTTTGTGCTCTAGTGTACTTTCATTGGCTCCAACTGTCTAATGGTTGTGATCTCTGAAATACAGCTGTCGATACACTTTGGGACGATCTGGAACAAAGCGTACTTTGTAAACCAAAGCGTATTAGGGGTGCGCGTGATTACGCATGGAACTACAAACAAATCATACATCTTTACCTTCACTGTTCAGACACCGATATGTACCGTGATATCATGGCAACTAATCGGAATGAAACGACCCTAGTAACTTTGTATGACACCGAAAATATGCAAATTCTCACGATTCCGGAGCAAACCTTCGCTGAATTCATCCCTGCGTCAATTACCAGCCATTTAATTTGGTGCACGAACATTATTCAAAGGTAGAGCGAGCCACTGACATGTATTTTGTGTGACGCAGCGACCACTTGACCTGAGAATAATAGCGTTGCGAAGGCGAATCCTCTGTCGCATGCTCTGATCGAAGCAGACGACAAACGCGAGCAGACGACGGCTTGGCCGACAGGCACAGCTTGTGATTGGTTGTGAAGCAATACCCTCTACATCAGCTCACTCCGTGACGTTGCCAAAACAATTCTTTCATCTGGCACGCCTGTCTTGTTCGTCATATCACCCCCCTCACACATAAGAGAAATTTTTTTCACGCCGTGAAAATAGTGCAAGTACTTTCTGAGAGCTCTCTTACGTGCGGTGCAGTTGTCGAAAACAACATGGCGTCGTAAACAGCATATCGGTCGGTGCGACTTTCAGCAAATGCTTCTCGCACGAGTTACTTCAGCGTTTGACCGGATGTGTTGTGATTACAGCAGCTCTTTCGGTGCGTGTAAGCAGTGCGGAAAGCTGTGTCAGTGCAATGGTGTACGGTGAAGCGCAGCGAAGCCTGTGCGTCGGTGTGGTTATCAAGCGGGGATCGGCGTCGATGTATCGACGGCAACTAGCACTCGAGAAGCCTGCAATGTGTGTTTGTGTGCCGGTAACAGTTCGTTCGCTTGACTTTCCAGTCTCTCAGTTGGGTGCTGTGCGACATTTCGGATTGACAGCATTTTGACACGTTACTTAAGTGACCCCAAGTACGTACGGAAACGTATGAACTACGCGCTCGGTTCTTGCTTCGCCACTAGTTAGCCCGTACGCTTCTATTTACTTCAGAGCAATGTACTGTTCGGGTGTGAAACGATGTTCGTTGTGAACAGTGGGGCTGTGTTGACGTTCCAAGACTTGTGAACAAGCTGTGCTCGTGTGACTGAAAGTTGAAAGACAGCGTTGATAACTGTTTTGCCCTGCGAAGTTGTGGTGGGGCAGCTTGGCGCTTTTGTTTATTAAGTCGTCACTTCTCCTTTTTGTGATAACCATAGTCCTAGCGCTGTGATGTGATCAACCAAAACTGCGAGACGCTACATTCTGTTGTGGATCGTGTAACTTTGAAAGCGCGCCTAGACTGTTCTTCGGTTACAACTTGAGAGTTCTATGTGGCAGCGAGAGCCCGTGAACGTCAAGCTTCCCTTCGGCCCCCAGAAAAAGCAAAGATTTCACCGGTGCCTTGCTTTGGATGAAGTTGTAGGCCAATATCGCCAAACTACAGGTTTCCGAGTTCGTCTGGCCATCGTTTTGCACGGCACTAGAGCCTCAATTGACAACAGGCGGTCATGGCCAGTTCCTACATTTTATCAATGGACGTGCACGCCTGGCCAGCCCTTCATTGCTGTCATTGGCAGCTTCCAGTCTGCAGATGCCCTTTGCCTGTTGGCCGTACTTGGTTCCTCATGACACCGACGGCTACTAAATTCTGCCATCGGTGAGTTCACCTTGCAGAACTAAATTTCACCGGTACTATAATTCACGCAGTTCTATAACGTGTGCAAGTTTTTAAGCCCATCAGATGTAATGTTTCTCTATGGTAAGTAGAAGCATGAAAAATTTACTACTACTGTTATATACATACATATATTATGGAGCAAATACATAAAAAGTTTTTTTGTGATTTGATACAAGTGAGCTCTTGTTTGATTATAAGTTTGGGCCTGTCGATTGACCACGTTTGATAGTTGGAAAGTTAATGTGCATTTATTTTTCAGGAGCCAGGTTGCACTTAAAAAATTATAGTTATTTTGGAAAATTAGTTCAATAGATGATTACCACTGTGGTAGTACTATACTTCAGAAGGACATATATATTGCGGTACGTAAATTTTACATGAGGCTTCAGTTTATTTCAAAGTGATTATAGCAACTTTTGGTCACTTTAACGAAGTGATAGCTTCCTCAAATAAGTATTAGAAGTGAGTGCTTTTAATGATTCTTTTTAAATATCTCGTTTTTGGCTCTTCACAGATCGCAGAGATTGGTTTGTTAAGGTCCTGTGATGCATCGGTTGCACATTCTGGCACGTCAATCCTCATCATTACTTGGAGCACCTGTACAAAAATAGGAAGGACACGTTCTTCCTAACTGTACAAGCCTATGTCACTGCTGGGACTGTTATCATTCAGCGGATGTGGCATGGAAGCATGCATAGCAGACTCATCTGGAAGGACTGTGATCTGCTTGGGAGCTTCGAGCGCTCAAAACTGCCTAACGGTTGGCTGCAAGGTTAGTTTTTCTTTAATACATACGATTACGTGAACACCACTTACTGTGCACAAATTGAAAACCCAAGCATGGTTGCTTTCAGTGAATACCTGTAATATTCTTACACATAATTCCTACGCAACATTTATAGAACTAAATTGCAAGATAATTGAGAATGTTGAAAGCTGAAAGCCTGCAGCTTATGAATGAAACTCCAATAATCTGAGATTCAAAAGCTTGTGCTTTGAAACGAGCACAAATACTTTCATTCCTTATTGAGCTCTCGAGCTTGTGACTCCTTTTGTGGATCAAGTGCTCTAGAAGGAAATAGCAAGTGGGTGAAAATTGCCTTGCTGTTCACAACTTGCAAGGAGAAAGACCTATTGAAGAAGCCTCAGATGACATAGGGCCAGTAACTGCATCTTTTACCTAATGTAGCTTTTTCTCTCTCAGTGCTGTTGCTTGTGTTTCAGCCGAACATGTTCACCACGATTGCATAGTGATATATATTTTTCTGCAAATTTTACCTGACCTAAGTATGCATTGTTGATCTCTAAAGGTGACGTTCAGTGTGTTTCAAAGCCATGGCTTCTCATTTCTCTGTCTGTGGCTAGCCTATTTCAGCCGCAGAGCGATGCAGCTAGCACACATGCAATCCAAGTCATGGAGCGCTCCTTTGCTGTTCTGTGCAGGACGCAGCATATCCATCCGGCAAGACACTGGTATCAACAATAATGGTGAGTGTTGGTGGCACCTGTAGGAGCCCGTTGTGTTTCTTGCGTATGATTATTTCCCCCGATGAAGTGCATTTTTGAAAGGTTTTCTTCATTTAGAATAATAGATGTCAGCAACAAGCACACTCATAATCCACAAAATATTTGTGTCTTCTAGACTGCCCATTTGCTCCTATACGCAGTACGCTGAGCTAGCTATGTTAGACAGCCTTAAAGTTATGAACATTGGCTGTTGTGTTGTAATGCAGTCTAACTTGTGTTTCTTAGTGAACTTATTTGTGGTCTGCTTCTCGCACCTAATTTAAAGTCAAAATAGAAGAAACCTTATTGGCTTTTTATGTCTGGCAGAAGTTTCATGCCTTCATCTATAACAATGTAGTTTTGCTCTTGTATTATATTAAATATATTTTCAGTCTTCAGTGTTTGTGTGTGTGTGTGTGTGTGTAGAGGCTTGTCATTGGCTTCTGAAAATACAATATCTGTAAATATGAGCACATAATAGACAACTATACACTCTTGCATGTAGCATGGTTGTAACAATGATCTGTATTTTTCTAAGTTCCAGCAGTAACAAGGGGTTTGGTGCTCCACAGTCATGTACAGTGCATCAAGAACAGAGCACAGAAGACCAACAAGTATAAAGCGACTGCCAGTGACTGTTCTCCTGCTCAAAGTTTACAACAGCAGAAAGAGCACATTGTAATGTCAGGAGCAGCTGCTGCTTAACTTTTTAGCAGTGCATTATTCAGCAGTTCAATTGCTTGCATTCGAAATTATTTAAATTTTGCATGGAAGATACCAAACTATGACACTAATTTAAAGGCTGCTGTAGTGTTAGTGGGCAAATATTTTTGAGCTGAAGTTTTAACAAGCGTGTTAAGTGCCTGCGTGCCTCTACATTTACATGCCAGAAATCACAGCATCCATGGTCGCCAATGGTAACTGTGTTTGCATTCTTTGTAGTACAAGAAGTAAAGCCATGGATGCAGTAATCATGTACTTGGTCGATGTAATCCTTCAGTGTACACTCATTTGTATAGCACCAATGATGCCATGAGTGTATAAGCTCTGGGAAGTGAATCTATGTGGATTATTTTATTTGGAAGGAATAGGATCATCTACTCCTAGTATATTTTAACAGTATATTTTAGTGCTTGGGTATTATCCCACTGCCTATATGTCCTTCAACAGTCTACTTCTCTACTGTGTAAGTATAACTTTTTAAATGTATACTTTGCTCAGATAGGTTTGTTCATAACGTAATGCAAGTGACTTATCATCTATGCAGCTCTACTCAGACTAGAAATAAAAGTATTTATTTTTATGTGTAACTAAAGCATGCATTCTCTTGTGTTTTTCTAGGTGCCTGTACAATTTTTTAGCCTTACAAAAGGGCTGGTATACTCTAATATTGAATCTGGCATCTTAATATAATTTGTTAGTGGAAGTAAGAATGTGTTTACAACCAATATTACTATCCTCAGATGAACTGTGAAAACTCTGTCGAAATTTATTTACATTTTCTGAACTTTGAGAAGGCAAATGTTGTTATGTTCTTTTATTGTGGTCCCTGTTTCATGCAAATGACACATAATTACTTTGCAGTGGCATAATATTAGTTGTTATTTTACGCATATGTGCTGAGCAACATCGCAGTTGAGGCCAGCAGCAAGACATACATGCAGTGCACTGGAGCATCACCTCACATAGTGTACAGTCTTTGCCCACCAGTAAACTCAATATTTTTCAAGCAGACTAATAGACAGCTGTATGGGAACTGTGTTGATGTGCAAACTTTGAAGTCTTGTTGAGGAGTGTTTTTAATCATTTTTGTCCAAGTGAAGTAGCTACGCAAGGCCACAACTGGTGGGAATGTGGTGGTTTCCTCTCTCCAAAAGCACTCTTACCAGCTGCCTCAATGTTAGCATGGGGTGAATTCACGAACTGGAAAAATAATTGGTCTTTTTTTTCTTGGCCGAAAGAGTCGCTTCCACCGTTGAGCCACCACGACGCGCCTGAATAGAAACTTTTAGCTAAATAAAGTTGATTCTACTTTTGAGAAGTGTTTTGGGGAAACGAAATGACACCTATAGCTGTCAATATAAACACTGTTTGCACCAAGGAGCTTAGTAGCTTATAATTGTATTATTCATGTTTTGTCTAGAATTCACTCGCGCTGTGCCAACTTTCAGCCCAAGTGTCCTAACATGCTTTGTTAGTGGGTTGTGAATGAGCCAAGCTATGTAAATAAACAGAGTGATATTGCAGACATGTACACAATATTGATGCACAGCCCTTTTCTTTAACATGACATTGTCAAGGGCTTTATTCTTGTGTTTTTTATAAAAACTGCTTGTCACTGGGCAGCAGCGGAAAACTATGCATCAAGCTTTCGCGAGATGGTTCGAGAAACAGTGTGTTCAGACATAACAGTGCCGGTGGATTTCTCTCGTAAGTTACTTTCTGTAGTATATTCAAAATGAGTATATTAGAATTGTTGTTTTATAGCCATTCATTTTAATATTTACACCTGAGTGTATGTATGTATGTATATATGTATGTATGTATGTATGTATGTTCGTATGTACGTACGTACGTACGTACGTATGTACGTATGTACGTATGTATGTATATATGTACGTATGTACGTACGTATGTATGTATGTATGTATGTTTTAAATGAGAATCCGTTTATCATTGGTGAGTAAGCTTGGTTATGATTTGGCTGAATTTTTTTCTAGTTATTTCTCTTTTGAGTCATTATACATTTCAATTTGTTTTGTACTGCATAAAAATAAATGTAACCTTACACAGAATATGTGTGTTCGAAGGAGTTGTTTCATTTACCAACCTACAGTCTTGGGCAAGAAATTGGGTAAAATGGAACGAACCTACGAAGATTAGTTTAGAGCATAGCTACTCTACATGGCATATCTCATACACATTGCGTTGGTTGAGTATGTCGATTTCAACCTTTCAATTTTAATCAGAATAAGCAAGCTATCACCCGTGGTTGTATATGTGTGTGATAGTTATGCATACTGTGATACCGGTTCGCAATTACAATTAAGGTCACAAACCTAGTCAAGCTGAATAGACGAATTTTGTCCATGCACTTTTCATCTGCACTGGAACTGTTGTTAATAAAAAATAAACTTCACTTTAGAAATTTATTCTATTAACCAAAAGCAGGGTATCTCTTTATCACACAAATTCAATTGTCATTGTTCTGTTCCATTCTGGACAATAGGGGACCCTCTCAGCAGAACTCGATTAACTGCTATAGTTGAATTTAACCATTGACAGCGACATTACACTGAAGCGTGCAGCACGACAAATAGCGGGAGAGAAGACACAAACTAATCACTCTGTTTGCGTCAGCTCTAACTGTCCGTGCTCTTTGGTCTTGCTGCATGTGATGATGCCCACCAAATCAGCACGAAAGCGTGTCCGTACAAAGGCAGTCAACTTGGCTGCAAGCAGTTAGCTCACTGCATGTGTAGATTTTCTTCAAAACACCGTGAAGACTGATTGCTGGCCGAATATCCAAACACGTGAAAAGTAATATACCAGGTATAATATTGGTATTTCAGCACTGGACACTTTTGCGATAAGAGAAGATGGAGGAGAAAATTGTGAACCCTGAATTGTTTAATTTTTGAAGGAGCATAGTACAGCGCTTTTGGGTCAAAAGGGGAGTGAAAGAAGCAAGTGCGAAAGCCTACTTTTCAAAAAATTAGTACCCGCCACCACGCATAATGTCAGGCAGGGCAACCTCTTGAAAAAAAAAAGTGCGCAGTGATTCTGCGAATCGAACCAAGTACCTCCTAGATTGTAGTTGCGCGCTGTAACCGCTCGTCCACTGCAGCGGTGCTTGCATTCGCCCTATTGCTGATATATTGTAGTTTCTTCGAATGAAGCCAAATACAAAAACGTCCGGTGGAACTTTGTCAAAAATAGAAAAAATAGTTAAAATGCGTTTTCCCAAGGTTACTAGAAGATAAAAACCGCCACGTGTGACTGTATAACCGTGCGCTATTTATTCTTGTACATTACTGCCATGACGTTGGGATAGCCGGCTCTAACGTACGCTACCTTCTCATAGTTTGCCAAATATGGATAAGAAAATAAAAATATATATCGGCCTGTGACAACGCTAATCAAATATTATGAGTTCACTGTCACTAGTGTCACTTTCACTAGATGAATGCTCAGTTTGCTTCCATTATCGTTATTTAGGAAAGTTTTGGCTCATTAACTCAACTCTCCTAATTAGCATTGATTCTCACACCTAAGGACAGTCACACTTCATCTCGATTTCTGAGTGGCTGTCACTCCCATATAACGCGTACTGCACCTTTTTATGCTCTCCGAGCTTCTGACCCTGCTTTGCGGAGACTTTCCCTGACGTCTGCTGGGCCATAAAATTGTCTTTGTTATCTATCAATTACAAGCTTTCACGAAGCCGACACGAGAGTCTCTTTCTCTCTTTTCATCCTTTTTGCACGTGTGATAACGTCTCTCGACCTCAAGACTCGTATACACGTCCCTTGCTTCGTTTGCGCACTCAAACAACGCTGGGCGAAATATTTGCACCGTGTTTTGTGAAAAGCATTAGCACTGAGACACCTCCCGACGAGTCTCCCTCATTTTACGTAGACATACACCTAAGCGTAAGCGAATTCACGTTCTCGCATTCCGGCTTTATAAAAATGCTGCGGTGCATGGAACCAGCGAAATTGCGCTCACAATTTTATTTGATTACTGCTGTTATCTATTTCCGCACAATTCGTCTGCAGGCACCAAAGTCGCTCTTGTGTCTTGTAATAACATTATTGTAACAAAGGCTACCTTTGACTATAGGTACAAAACACCCTTACGTTCACCACTATACCGTGCTAGATTGCACCGAATTAGTTGAGTAGCAGCGCAGCTTCAATGAAATGTAAGGTAACTGGTCGCGTTAAATAGGGGAAGACATTGGAGGCACATTTTCAAGCATTGCATGCATCGATTTATGTGTGGTTTCATTTATGTGGTACACCTGGAGTGTTGTTTACTTGTACTTGGCGAGATAGTGCATGGATTGCACGGTGGCTTAAGGCCATCGAGCAATTATTTTTTTAGCCACAGTCGTTAACTAAAGGCGAGTGCTTGGCTTTGCACAGCCCACCAAAACGTCTATTACAATGTACGCGGCATCCCGTAAGCACTGTAGCAGACGCTCGCGGAACTGAAACTTAGATGCAGCAAATCATTGGCTATCATCGTATACTCTTGATGCTAGACGCTTTGCGTGCTACCTTGATATTATCGGAACCCACTTCTTTCTTTCCTTGTCGTTTCATCGGCTATCGTGTGTCCTCCTTGCCCTCTTAAGTGCCGAATAAGTTAAATTCATGCCCGCGCTATAGTAATCCCTCCAGATAAGAGAACTTTTGGCTAAGAAAATGCGTAGCCAAAGAGAAAGCTTTGTGAATTCGGCCCCAGATTATGTGTCCTAAAGAAGCAAAACAAAGTAGAAAAAAAAGCTTTCGTGAAGTGATAGAATTCCTTTTTTGCTTTCAATAGGCCGTGGGCTGCAGGTAATAGAGAAACTATATGTAATGGACCTTAAAACAGGCATCTTTTATTACTTTGTAAAATTAAGAAACGAACGATCTTTGTTCAGAATATAAAATGGCGTGAGTAAGCTATGAGAGTGCGTCCTTTCACCACTGCTTTTCAGTTAAAGTACTGCCTCTAATTTACGAAAAATATACTGAAATATGTCAAATAAATAATATCTATTTCGAGCCGAAGGATTTGAAGCATGTGCCCAGCACAGCAGCACGCTATGTTTAGTCCGACTGTTCTAAAGGTGGAGACAAAGTCGAAGCAAGCGCAATGTCCGAACTGGGTTTTCATTCCAAAACAAGAACGCTTTTAGGTGCACTCAATGTTTGTCTAGCTTTCTGTCAAAACTTCATGGCAACTACACGACGGCAGTACCCGTTCAAAAGCCTAAGTGGAAACATACAGCCAGCCATTCCACTGGAGCCGAATGTCAGTGTTCATTTCGCAACGGTTACACTCGCCCGCACTCGATCCACTCAGCCTCATGGATGGCGGTCTCTTTGACCTTCCTGTAAAGTTGAAAAACATGGAAGCTCGAACTTTTTTACGTCTTCACTTAGACCCTGCAGAACTTGATATTACACTCGAAGAATTTCACAATGCATGCGTACCCTAGAGTCAAACTTTGTTTCTAATGCTGCACGCTGAGAGAAGAACTACCCGATTACCATGGCATTCCCTTCCACAATACTCGAGCTTTCGAGAAAACCTTGAAGATTGATTTTCATAAACTCAAATCTGTTTCCTGTTCGTGTATTCATTGCATTGGGGGGTCGTTTCATTGAGTCCATTTTTCTATTGGTCATAATACAGCAGCCGACGATGCAATTTGAACACCCACTTGTATAATTGTACCACGCTTGAGTACGTAAGAGACGTAAATAATATGCCTATTTTTGCTTGTTCCACATGGGCTCCTTGAAACAAGAACAATGAAAAAGGGCTGCCATACCCACGAACTGAATGATCATGAGCGGGTGAAGCCCTGGAGGTAAACCTGGTAAACCATGAATCTTTCGTACATTTTGCCAACTCGATTTTATTACAACGCTCTCGCTAGCGTACGTCGCGGCACTAAATCGAACGATTGCCTTCCACCAATGACACACGCCTTGTGTGACATCATTTTTATTTGATAACATCTAGTATCTTTCATCATCAACTACAAGTACTGCTGTCGAGTTTATAACATCTTGCATTTTTTCATCATCAGTTAGAAGTATCACCATCTAGTGAACACTGCAAGAACTAAACGAGAAGTGGCTACATACAGAGGACGCACAGCCCACACCTTAAGGAGCTTCGTCCCTAAAAATCTGGCTGATTCGAGGTACCTTCGGAAGCGATGTCATCCAAAGCATCCATAGGAAAGATGGTGGTGTAGCATATCTTTATTGAGCGAAACGCAATGAATTGGCGCTAAAGATTTGGGAAATGCACGTATCAATATGTATTAAACAGCTGCGTAAGTTTTATATTATCAGTTTTTTACGGCTGCGTAGCAATGCCAAAAACAACGTGGATATTAGCAACACCAGATGCAGTAAGCTGATATGAGGCGTAGTCGTGGCAGAAAACGCAATAAGGGTAGACGGAATGTACGTTTGGCCGATGAGATTTAAAAGTTTGCAGGTATAGCGTGGCAAGGGAAAGTACAAGACCGGTTTTATTGGCGGATCATGGAATATGCCTCTGCCCAGCAGTGGGCGTATAGTCAGGCTGTTGATGACGATGATTATGATGATATGACACGTAAGGTGATATGAAGCGTTGGTACTCGCAAGAATGTGAGCTTAAGTGTTTCACACTACACACTACAACATCAGCTTCAGTGGATGGCACCTGAATACACTTGACTCCTGACGTGACGGCTGTATCATGTAGCGCTTGTGTCGGCTGTATCGTGTAGGCTGTAGCGGTGTGTCGTGTGTTCCTTCTTTCTCGGTCCGCTTTTTTGCGCTGTTTACCTCAGTACACATGGAATGTTATTAAAACTCAATAGCCATCCAGCTGCGACAATTGACGTTTCACGAACATTAGGGTCTATTTGAATAGTAATTCCGAGAACTGGCGTACCTCTGTGGTAGAATAATTTATTGAGACGTAGATTGCTTGGGTTTGACTCCTGCTGAAGAGGTTTTTCGCTGCTGATGTCAGCTTTTTCTTAAGACGCACGCGTGAAAATACCTAATGTGTGTTCTTGTCCTTCCTGGGTGAACATAAAGTGTAAATCATCTGCGGTACATACCTACATACCAGCGGCACATACCTATCCGTGGGTATCTGCCACTGCCTGGCGGAAAGTGTTTGATGATGTACGTGACAGGATCGTGACATTATTCATATCCAGACAAGTGAGTAGTATATATCAAACCACCTTACCTGCCCATACTACTTTTGTTTACACTGAGCCATGGGGCGGGAGAGGGAGGGTGTTGATCAGATCACTAAGATGTAGGCGAACAGATAGATAGATAGATAGATAGATAGATAGATAGATAGATAGATAGATAGATAGATAGATAGATAGATAGATAGATAGATAGATAGATAGATAGATAGATAAACAGACAGACGCCCAAAGGGTCTGCAGTAGGCGAATAAATGTTTCGCGTTTAAAACTGCGAAACTACCGTGTGCGTTGACGTCGTTATATTGCACGTCTGCGGCTCCAGGCATTATTTCACAGTGTGTGATTATTGCTGACCCATGGAACACGGCACATAAGTGCAGTCGTACCTCATTACTAATAGGCTGACGTTCCGCGCCCACGCTTTTCACTCTAAAATTGCTTCCCAGCATTCCTAGGCATTAGTGCAACGACGATGTAACGTGGCTTTATTTCACCTACCGTGGAACGTCTTTGAACGCCGAAAAAAAAGGGGGGGGGGGGTAGATTCCACGTACAGGAGGACTCATTGATATGCGAAGCACGAATGAGGGAGGTTGATATGTCCTCTTAAAACCAGCACAACGTTACGAGCTGGATAGACATAGTACACAGAAAACACAAGTTGAAATTTCATGTGCACTCACGTATCTAGATAAGATGCAAGTACGTTACTTATAGTCGCGTAACGACGGGACCATTAACGTTTCAAATATCAGCACCAGCAGCGGTAAGCGTGTAAATTATGCCGTACTTGACTTCTATATCTGGACTATCACGTTTGCCTCTGGCGTTTGAGTACGTCATTCATTCACGTCTCGTAATACAAAATTTGATGTATCTGAAGCAAGGAAAATGGCCACAAGCGCGCTATGAGCGTCGCAGCTAGTCAACTTTTATATAACACGCATGTCTTGATTATTATGTTTGCATGTGTCATTTAGCGTCGTCATTCATTCACATTGCGTAATATAAAATTTGCTATATGCGTAGCTAGCGAAACGGCCATGAGTGCATCATGAGCGTGGTATGTAATCTTGTTCTTATATGACACACATTTGATGATTATCATGTTTGCACCAGTCATATGCCTTCGCCATTCATTCACGTCCCGTATTACCAAATTTGGTATAAGTGAAGCAAGCGAAACGGCGGCCGACGCATCATGAGCGTAACAACTTGTTTTACATGACACGCTTGTCATGACTCTGAAGTATTATTCACCAGTCACATACCTTCATCGTCCATTCCCGTCACGTATTACGATATTTGATATATGTGAACCTGGCAAAATGACTGCTAGCGCACGGTGATCGTGGTGTGTAGTCATGACTTAAATGACATGCATGCCATAATTTCCACATTATTGCCTGATGACTGGACTATGACTGAGTGTGCGCGCATCAGCTACTTATTATGCCGTGTTTATCTCTCTTGCCTATCTCCTCTCTATCTTTCGTCTCCCTCATTTCCTTTCCATCCACAGGGTAGCAAATCTGCTTCTTGTAACGCGTTTTGTAATGTCCTTTTGTAATGTATTGCCTTTTGGCCTAAGTAATGCCCCTGCCACAATTCGCCGCATAATAGGTACGGTAACGCGAGGCTTAAAAACGAAGACCTGTCTTTGCTATCTAGGCGACTTCATCATCTTTTCGTCCAGCTTCGCACAGCATTTGGAACGGCTAGACAAAGTTCTATTGTGTCTAGCTATGGCTGGTCTCCAGCTCAACACTAAGTAGGGTCGGTTTGCCCGTCGCAGCATTAAGGTTTTTGGTCAGATCGTCAGTAAACATGGCATTGAGCCAAATCCCGACAAGATTGCTGCGGCACTTCAATTTCATACACCAACGGCATCCAAAAACCTTCGCAGCTTTCTTGGCGTAGCACCGTACTTTCGAAGCTTTGTGCGTGATTTCACCACTATCGCCGCTCCTCTGCACAAACGTCTGACTGCGATCCCACCCTTTGTCTGCTCGGATGCCTGAGAAACCACTTTTCACACTCTCAAGCGATGCCTCACATCACGGCCAGTGCTCTGCCATTTCAACCATGCAGCACCTACTGGTTTACACACTGACGCCATTGGACTTGTCATCGGTGCGGTCCTGCTTCAGCGTAACGACGCATTCGAAGAACAAGTCGTGGCCTACGCTAGCCGTACTTTTTCTCCTGCTGAGCGAAATTATAGCATAATCGAACAAGAATTCCTCGCCATCGTGTGGTCTGTGCAATAGTTTCACCCCTATTTATACGGTTGGAATTTTACAATCGTGACTGACCGTCATGCTCGGTGTTGGTTATCAACTCTCATGAATTTGTCAGGACGCCTTGGCAGTTGTGTTCTACGGTTACAGGAGTATGACTGCAGCGTCACACATAGGTGAGGTTGGCAACACCAAGAGGCTGACGCTTTGTCACGCTGCCCACTCGCCAAGTGCCTAACTTTCACCTTCCATCTGCTCGTCACTGACCAGTCAAGCGACCAAGCAGACGGCTGTTGGTCTGAAAGAGTTTGTTGCCTCGGCGAAACCTCTCTCATCCACAAATTTCGCAGCACTCCAGCATACAGATCCATACGCCACACAATCATCGGTAGGCTCACAGGTGTATCCTGGTCTCCAAACAGCCACTTAGGACGACAGCTAGCTTTCACATTTCAAACTTCAGGATGAAAGATTATGTCGGCAAATTTCCCATCCTCTCGATAACCAATGACTTCCGATCGTCCTTCGCCCACTTCTTCTCCAGGTTTTACAAGCTTTTCATGATGACGTGACAGCTGGCTACTTAGGCTTTCCCGAAACTTACGACCGCATCAAGACTCGCTGCTTCTGGCCAGACCTTTCCGCTTGTGTGGCGAAGTACGTCAGTTCGTGTGCGTCATGCCAGCACCAAAAACTTGCGACACCTCTTCCAGCGGGGTCGTTGCAACTTCTGCCACGTCCGTCGACACCTATTGAATTCGTGTGAATAGATTTTACGGACAAGTTTCTTTTACTTCCACCGGTCACCATTGCAATGCTACTGCCGTCAACCACCTTACTCCCGGAGACGGCAGCTTTTCCCTCCCGTGCTACCTCTGGAGCCATCGATTTTATCCAAAGCACCCCGTGGTTGCTCCTTCGTGATCAGGGAGAGACATTTCTTTCGCAAGTCCTTACTGAAGTCGTCCTGGCATTTTAGACCATCCATAAGACCACATCAGCCTACCACCCGCAAACGAATGGTCTGACAGAGCGTTTTCATCGATATTTGTCCAACGTGATCTCCATGTATATAAACCAAGATCACAAAAAACTTGGACACTATATTTCCTTTCATCACATTCGCATACAATAATGCCATAAAACGTACGACTAAATTCAGCCCGTTTTTCCTCGTGTTCCGGACACCAGCTTTTTGTCCACGTGCTCTGCTTCATCTTCGTCTCTGCCAGAAAAGTTTGCTGCTCGCGTCCCCTTTGCTTTGAAACTGCCCGCACAAACACCGCTACATTTGAGGACAAGAGCAAAGTCAGTATGGATACGAAACAACGGGTTGTTACGTTTCGCCCCGGCAAAAAAGTGCTTCTGTGGACACCTGTTACTGTACTTGGGCACTGTGAAAAATTCCTTCCCAGGTATCTCGATCCATACACCGTGCTAGAACAAATATCTGATGTACACTATCGCGTCACTCCCGTCAGTGTGCCTCCCCATTGTCATCACCGCAGGACCGAGATTGCTTATGTATCTCTGCTGAAACGATATATTCGGCGTCCCACCCTCTCTGACTTGATGCTCTCTTTTGTGATAGGAGAGGAAATTGTGTGAGCGCTGACTATTCACTTCATCATCGTCAAATGTACACCCAAAAAGATATTAGACGAAATAGTAATGTATATAAGAAGAAATAAAGTGGGTGAAAAGATAACTTGCCGCGGGCAGGAACCGAACCTGCGACCTTCGAATGACGCATTCAATGCTCTACCACTGAGCTGCCACGACAGCTATTCTCCCAGCCACTTTATTGGGTTTGTATGTGAATTCAACGTGGGAGTGTAAGTCAGCACCACCAGTAGCCATGGCGGCGAGTGTGGCACACTCTTTTTGAGCCTGTTTGGCGTCGCGTAGCACGTGAATTAATTACGAGTGGGCAGTCCCTCGTATACCACCTGAAGGCACGAAGTCTGCCAGTACGAGGCCCTCGTTAATGAATAAAGAAAGAAGTGTTTACTTAAGGGCTCGTTTTTCTGTGTTCTACACAATACTAATGATATCTAACAGACAATAATGCCAAGGAAAGTATAGGGAAAAATATTAGACCGAATTATAACGTAAATATGTAGAAAGAAAAGTGGGTGAAAACATAACTGGCCGTGGGCAGGATCCAAACCATATACATATATATATATATATATATATATATATATATATATATATATATATATATATATATATATATGAATAGAACCTTCAAGTTCATTTTAGGCGCTGGTGTTGTTCTCTCTCTTTGTCCGTTTCTACACGGAGCGACATTAACCAGCAGACAACGTACCCACTTTATTCTAAAAAGGCATAAAATTCAACCAAATCGTAAAAACAAAACCACAATGGACGAAAAATTACACGACATATCAGCAAAAATGTGCACTTAAACAATGTTTTCGGATCGTTAGTTCATTACGATGAAATGCCTAGAGAAAACGTAGCACTTCTTGGCAATATTTACTGCTCATGCCTGAAGAAAAGCGCGAACATGTGAACGTGACAAGTTTTATAATAAAGGCCAGGTGGCTTGTTCGGGCACTTGTAATGTTTGCTACTTGTAGTTTGCTACTATTTAGTCCTGCGTGGTAGCACTTTATGAAACTTGTGTGGTAGTTCTCTGGTACGTTTTCGGGTTCATTTTATGAATGAGGGGGCAAATGTGACTTCGTTTGGAGAAATGACAATGATAATAACATATGGCGTTTAATGACCAAAATCAGGCTATGAAAGTGAAGCTCCTCCTATTGAGTGGCTTCGGAAGTTTTGACAACCTGGGGTCCCTAATGAGTACCTTATTATGAGTAAACCGGCCTCCAGCATTTTCACCTTCGTAGAAAATGTGGCGGAGCCGATCTTCGATCCCGCAACTATCGGGTCAGCATCGAAGTCTACAGCTTCATAACCAGTAGGCCACGATGGCAGGTAAGGAACAATCGCAATTGCGCGAGTAGCCCTTTTCTGTATTACATGGCGTGTATAATTGTTCGTGAATGTTGTCGTGCGCGTGACCAGATTACAACTGTTTATGTGCAATAAAACATTGTGTAGCACTGTGTAGCAATGCTGAGGCAGACAGGCACACAAATCAAGCGTATTTATAAGACGAACTTGTGCCCACAAGTCTAATGACTAAGATCGTCGAAGTAGCAGTTAGTTGAATTCTACAGATCCAACTGCCTTCTTCTTCCCCGTAGCCAGAGCACACATGCGCGTGGCGCATGCCAGCTAGGTCTGGCCTAGTGCTTGCGCCACGATGGTCGCGGCGGGCTATTTGAACGTGGCCAACCTGTCGCGGCATTATCCTTCTCCTCGGATGAATCGTCCCGATTCTCTAATCAGTGAAAAGATGCATGCGCCCTCTCACTCGTTTTCCGACGATCTGTCATGATAGGGGTTCATGCGGACTAGGTGCACCACTTCCGTGGGGTTGCGGTGTCTTGAGCTCTCGTGTCCAGCGGATCTGACTTTGGCAGTGACGTCGCTAATACTGTAGAGTACTTCATAGGGGCCGAAGTATCGACAAAGAAGCTTTGCTGAGAGTCTGCGGTGGCGCACGGGGATCTATATTCACATTGCGTCATCAGGCTAATAAAGTGCGTCACTGCGTCGCTTGTTGTACCGACTAGAATCGACGTGCTGTTGGCAGAATTTTCGGTATCTTGCCATTTGCCGTGCTTCCTCGGCGATTTGCAAGAATTCATTCAAGTCAGGTGGATAGCTGCTTTCGTCTCGGAGTGGAAACAGCACATCTAGTGGGGTGGTTACTCTTCGTGCGAATACTAGTTCGAAAGGAGCAACGCAGGATATTTCTTTAACGGCTGTATTATATGCGAATGTGATGTAGGGTAGTATTGCATTTCACTGTTTATGTTCGACATTGACATACACTGATAGCATGTCGGTCAGAGTTCTGTTGAGTCGCTCGGTTAAGCAATTCGATTGAGGTTGACACGCCGTTGTTTTCCTGCGATCGTTATTTGTCATGCGCATCAGGCATTGCATTAGGCATTGCATCAGGCAATGCGGTGCTCCCAACCGTAATTATGAAGATGGGCGCACCATATCTGAGCACTATGTTGTTCACAAAGAATTGGCCGACTTCGGCAGCTGTCGCAATGCACAGAGAGTTGGTATAAGCATAGTGGGTCAGATGGTCTGTGGCTACGGCTATTAACTTTTTGCCTGCACACAATGTCAGGAAAGGTCCTAGGAATTCTATTCCGACTTGTTGGAATGGGGCATCTGGAGCTTCTATTGGCTGGAGAAGGCCGGCTTGTTTTACTGGCGTAGTTTTTCGCCGTTGATATTGACGACACGTTTTCACGTAGAACGGTACTGATGTGAGACAAAGGTCAATAGTACTTTAGGCAATCCTGGCGAATGTTTGGTTCACAGCCATGTGTCCAGGCATTGGCTTGTCGTGACATGCATGCAGAATTTCCTCTCGTATGGCTGCAGGTATGGCTAGTAAAACGTTTCGCTGTTAATATTAAGTTCCCCTTGTAACTGACACTTTTTCGGAGGCAAAACGTGGAGAGCCCTCTGGAGTATATGCGAGGGACTTGAACGTCTAGACCTTGCAGGTGTTGTATAAGCGCCAGAAATCTGTGCCATTTCGTTTAGAGATTTTGGATGCGTCAACAACGCCTAGAAACGGGAAGTCTTCCTCTTGGATTGACAGGGATGCATGGCAGGCAGTCGGCATAGCTGTGCTTTTTTTACTAGATTTGTATACGAAAGTGAGGTCATACTCCTGCAGCCTATGGGATCTTGCCAGTCGACCTGACGAATTCTCGAAAATTGCAAGCCAGCATATAGCATGGTGTTCACTTACAGCTCTCAACGGTCTACCATGAAGGTGAGGTGTAAGCTTCCGTAATTGCCAGATGACTGCTAGACACTCTTTTTTCAGTTGCAGAGTTATTTGTCTGAGTCTTTGAGAGTTTGATATTCGCATAGGCCAACAATTTCTCTGAACCATTTTGCTACTGGACCAAGATGGTGGCGAAGCCGGCATTGCTGGCATCGGTATAGACTTGAGTGTTGGCTGTCGCATCAAAAAGGGCAAGTATTCGTAAACCCTGTAGCTGTTTTTTTAATGCATCAAAAACATCCTGTTATTCACTTTCCCGTGTGAAGGGCACGTTGTCTCTTGTTCGTTCTTTTGTTTTAAAACTTACTTTGCCTTTTATCACATACGCATACAACATGGCAAAGCAAGAAGTCACTGGTTACATTCCTTTCTTCTTGATCTACGCAAACCATCCCCAAAGATTGATCGACACATTACTTCCCAGGTCTCCGCAAGAACAATTCTCGGTAGCTAGCATTTTATGTCGTGCCGAGGAAGCTCGTCAATTGGCTTGACTCAGAACCATTTCGTCTGAAGACCAAGCCTAAACTGGCTATGACGCTAGACACAGGTCTGTCATGGTTGAACCTGGAAACTTCGGTTTGCTTCAGACGCCTGTGCGAAAGAAAGAATTATGCTCTAAGTTTTTGTCTAGTTAGAGCAGAGCATACGTCATAGTTAGACGTTCGATTGTCAAGGCGGTCGTCATCACCGAATGACCTGTGACAATCGGCGATGACGACAAACCCAAACAGGGCACGTTTCCCGGGCGAAGCATTATCATAGCCAGGCTACGTAGCTCGCTCGGCAAGCTTTGTCTCGACCCGGAGCCATTGTCACGCTACAGGAGTCGACCGAAGCGAATATAAGAAGGAAAAAGCGCACGTGACGATGACACTCCTGAAGCGCCGTTGCGGGTATGAACATCCTGTCTCTTGCGCTGCGCTACGTATCTCTTACTTTTCACCTTGTAAATGAATTAATTTCATCGTTACAATATTGTAGCTATGCTGAGGCAGATATGTTAATCAAGCAAACGTAAGTATTAGGGCAAACTTGTGGCCACAAGTCTAATGACTATGGTCGTCGAAGTCCAAGTTAGTGGAATTCCAAAGATCCAACTTTCTCCTTCTTCTTCGTACCCAAATCGCACGAGCGCGTATAGCGCACGCTGGGTCTGGCCTGGTGCTTGTGCCACGATGGTCGCGGCGGACTACTTGAACGTGGCCAACCTGTCGCGGCATTATTAGTATACATAGAAGAAGGAAAGGAGGAAGTGATGGTGAGTAGAAGGTGAAAAAGATGAAAAGAGAGTAAAGCAGAGAACAAATTAAGAAAATATTTAGAGAGAAAGAAATCAGGTGATGATAAAGCAAGACAGATCAAATGGGCATTTAGGGGAATAACAAATGATATAGAAAAAATAGGTAGAAATAGGAAGGAGGAATTGAAGGGAGTGAAAAGGAAAGAGTAATATAATCAAAAATAACATTATGGAGTTTGAAAGAAGTTAATAGACTCAGACAAAAAGTGGGAGGGGAGAGGAAAAAAAAACAAAGAGTAGAAGATAAAAAAAGAGAAAATAAAGCGCCACAAAGAAGGGCCACGCAGCCCTGCACTTTTGTTCAGGCTAGGCACGAACAGTGCGAAAATTCCTTATCATGATTTGTTTTTCGTAAAACACATAACTAGAGCACTATGCGAAGAGTCCTTAGACTTGAAGGGGTCTTGGTATTATCGCCAACGACGATGTGATGAAACAAAGTTCTGGCAGGCTGCGATTTAGTTTTTTGTGACAGCTAAACTGATTGAGATTTAGACGCTATGACCACTCCCACCGGCCCGCTCTCGTATTCGCATACAAAAAAAAAATAATTGTTTTATTGTGTATTCTTATTTCGTAATTGCTATTTTGTGCTGATTCTTCTGAACTCAAGCTTTTCACGCCACATCTATGTGGCTCTTCTCAATCCTCTGAAGGCAAAAAATACTCGCGAAATCTGATTGCCACTCCACGTAAATGACGACATCCTAATGACGCGTAACCAGGTTTGAAAAAAAAATATTGTGCCAGCTTTCTTCAACGTGAAAGCAAAACCAATGTTCGAAAATAATCTTCTGTGAGCGTGAGCTTTCAGTGAAACGCAGAAACCCATTAAAAATAATAAAACGAATCGAAGCAATTTTTTTTATTTATGACCCAGAAACGCCACCGGCTCAATGTTTTAAATTTTTTTGTGTGATTTACATTGAAGAATACATTTCACGCTGCATGTCGACAATGTATGGTGATGCTCTCAAGCGTGGATATTGAGGCGAGAGGCCTCTACGGAATAGCGTGAAGCAATTGTGCTTATATACGCTAATTTAGCCGTATTGACCGCACTTTGTTATGAGTTACTACTAAACTTTTTTTTTTCAAATCAAGTCATTTGAGGCGAAAAAAAAAGTAAACGTAGAACATAAATTACTGTATACGTAAACAATGCACGTGAATTGGCTTGTTCGCTGGCTTGCGTGGCTTAACTTCCCAAAGCGGCTCAGAAGTTGAGAACGGCCATAGCAGAGGTCTGTGGATAATTTGGGCGACATAAGGTTCTTAAATGGGCATCAACATTGCACGGCACTCATGATCTCGATTATTTCACATTGAAGCAAGACATAACACTTTCTCTATAAGAGGAATCTGTATATGTACATTTTATCGAATATGTGTGCTGTGTACATACTGTATATCACAATATATTATCTGGGTGGGACTTCATAGTACCCTGCTTGCTGCTAAGGCCAGTCTCTGGGTGAACTGAACCCGAGATTCTGTACTGTGCAGATGCACCTTAGAGTACAAAGTCACATCAAACTGCAATCTCACTATAAAAATTCACTGCTTCTTGGAACGTTGTCTTTGCGATTCCAGTGCCCAGACTGTTGCCCTATAGTAGTTACCCATCAGCGGGCTGGGTCCCAACATTCCGACGGGGCGGTTGCATTTGCTGCCCGTAGACAACCTTGCTTCATACTTTTGCAACGATTTGTTGAAGGGAAATTTTTTTTAGCATTCTCTACTGGCCTGCGGCAATAGTTGCTGGCTCAGTGGTCATCAATACCTTTTGAGGTCGTACTTTATGAGTGAATAAAGCTTTCACAACCGCTGCATAACTCAAGAAAATATGATGGGGGCTACATGGTCTTGAGTTTTGCAAGTGAAAACATGCATTGATGGTAACAGCTTTAGAGAGTGTTTTATTTGTGCTGTGAGACGCAAATACAACCATAGTTTTGGATTATGATAAGAAAGAAGAACAGACAATCCTTCATTTGACTGAGTTTATTTTCAGAATTATTTAGCAAAGCATGTTAAAAAAAAACTTCAACACAGACGTATAACTTTACCGATGGGAACACGAGAGTAAGCCGGAAACATACTATAGTCATCAGTAGTCACGCACAAATTATAACCATGAATACGCGTTAGAATAATTTTGTAATATCAGCGCAATAACCTGTCAATAAATTACCCTGCAATATTAAGGCCCCTGTACTCGTTTGCCCCTCCAGCCTGAGTTTCATAAGTACTTACCGTTTTTCTTTTTTTTCACTTGTATAACTGCAAAACAAATCAGCACAATAATCCCGAAACGGCAAATATAAGTATTTTATGCATGTGACATGCAATCTTTTCAGAAAAGGCAGCGTGGCTAGATGCTCCCGTGGTAATTTACTCGAGCCTCTAGCCTCTAGCCTCTAGCCACGGGTTAGATTACCAACAAAGTGGTAATCTTCAATTTGTCGGCATCAGATCTTGAGTAAACTCGGGTAGCGAAGAATAGTTGGCTCGCAGATATCTGTGTGCTAATATAATCAATAATGCATAAAGTATCCATCCAGTAGGTAAGTATTGCTGACCGGACCCCGTTACAGTACCGTTCTACACACTCTTAAAAGCAGTCGCGTGTTTACAACACTTTACATCAGCAATAGCGCTCTAGATTATTCGACGTTTTCGTTCATTCCAAAACTCAGGTCGCACGGTGATTCTCTATGGCTGCCGCGCTGAAACGAGTACAATAACGGCGTGGTTGTAACTTGTGCCCAAAAGTCTAATGACTATGATTGTCGAAGAAGCAGTTAGTTGAGTTTCACAGATCCAACTGCCTTCTTCTTCTCCGTAGCCAGAGCACACGTGCGCATGGCGCATGCCAGCTTGGTCCGGCCTAGTGCTCGTGCCACGATGGTCACGGCGGGCTATTTGAGCGTGGCCAACCTGTCGCGGCATTATCCTTCTCCTCGGATGAATCGTCCCGATGCTCTAATCAGTGAAAGTATGCATGCGACCTCTTACTTCTTGTCTGACGATCTGTCATGATAGGGGTTCATGCGAACTACGTGCACCACTCCCGTGGGATTACGGTGTGTTGAGCTCTCGTGTCCAGCGGATCTGACTTCGGCAGTGACGTCGCTAATACTGTGGAGTACTTCATAAGAGCCGAAGTATCGGCAAAGAAGCTTTGCTGAGAGTCTGCGGTGGCGCACGGGGATCTATATTCACACTGCGTCATCAGGCTGATAAAGTGCATCACTGCGTCGCTTGTTGTACCGACTAGAATCGACGTGCTGTTGGCGGCATGTTCGGTATCTTGCCATTTGCCGTGCTTCCTCGGCTATTTGCAAGAATTCATTCAAGTCAGGTGAATAGCTGCTTTCGTCTCGTAGTGAAACATGACATCCAGTAGGGTGGTTACTCTTCGTGCGAATACTAGTTCGAAAGGAGCAACGCGGGTTGTTTCTTGAACGGCTGTATTATATGCGAGTGTGATGTAGGGTAGTATTTCATTTCACTGTTTATGTTCGACATTGACGTACACTGATAGCATGTCGGTCAGAGTTCTGTTGAGTCGCTTGGTTAAGGAATTCGATTGAGGTTGACACGCCGTTGTTTTCCTGCGATCGTTATTCGTCATGCGCATCAGGCATTGCACTAGGCATTGCATCAGGCGATGGGGTGCTCCCAACCGTAATAATGAAGATGGGCGCACCATGTTGTAGTTCAATGGTTTGCTGGCCAACCTAAAGTATAGTGACCACTTTGCCTCGTCGTGGTGTTGTGCATTGTTAAGTTTCTGATGGTGTGAACACAACAGTTGCTCTAGTTATGAACCAGGATGGCCTCGCCTACAATTTCGTGTTAGGAACGAGTGTTTACTTCTTGGTTTAACAGAGATAGAGCTGCAGGAAACAGGATTTATACAAGGCAAGCCTAAAAATGCAGTGCACGGTGCCACGATCATTCAGGCTGCGAGTTATATCTATCAATCATTTTCTTTTATATAAATGAAGTTATCTAACTCCGCAAAGACATTATTGGGAAGGAAAACATTGCCAGTGGAGGTGCCCCAAATTTATTGTGTCTACATCACTGAAGTAAAAATTTATTCGTAATTGATGAAGTTATTGTTGCACTACGCAGTTCTTATTTTTTTTTCTTTATAAAACAGCGGACAAAAAGTTCAAGCAGGGTGAGCACTATAATACACACGATACACACTAAGCAATAAAGAAAACAGGGTTTAAAAGTGTATTTTACAGAATGTTTTTTTAGTTTACGATAGAGGGTTGTCGCTTAAAAAAAGCAGCAATTGAACAACTTGGCCATAATACAATTCTAAAGAGTCATAAAGAAACAATGTTATTTGTACAAATAGTTGTTGGCGTTGGGAAAATGCTACCATCAAATTAATCCAATCAGCAATTGTTTATGGAGAAAAAGGAGTAGCGAAAAATGCGTGCCCACGCGAAGATTAGAGTTGAAGAATGCGGATAGTGGTGCCGAGTGGGTCTGCTTTACAAAGCTGAAACGTATGCTGTGGTGCCTAAGCATAGCAATGTTATTAAGAAACTCTAGTCAACCTTTTTTTTCCGAACTTGCAATATATTAATAGAATTTGCAGTTAGTAATGCAGCCAGGGAATCAGTTCACTTAAATTTACTGTAAATAGGCTGTACAGCTTTCTGTTGAAATATTTCTAGATTTTCAATGCTAACATTTTTGTAGTGGTCGCAAAAAATGGAGGCGTATTCAAGATTTCGCCTGATTAAGGAAAAGTAGGAGAGGCGGGGCGAAGTAGCCATAGTTTGTGGAAGGCAGCATAGTAGATGTTACCAATGCGTAAATTCCTGGATGAGAAACACGTTAACGTTAAACCGATGTGTTTATAGGATGCTGCTTAGAGCAAAGGTGCTTAAACTAAACTGTATGTGTAGTCCAGGGAACGTTTCTTGTGGGTTATAGGAGATAAACACATGTATTTGTACCAAGGAGCATTCGCTATTCGTCATACCTTTTTGAAACATTTGGTGCCACTGCATGTGAGGGTGCCACCCGCATAGGTGGCGGAACATCTATTTGTTCCTTTTTTGTTAATATTTGTTATGTCAAGTCTGAGTACATCTTTCAACCTTGAAATAACCCGTCTTTTCGAACATTTGCAAAATTTCCACAATGCCTAAGTTAGTAACAGGCTCGCATTGGTCACCAATGCGACCTTAATAATAGTTTTCACAAACAGCGATAACTAGATTGTCACATTTATAACCATTATGTTCTAACTTTTTGACTTTTTGCCTAGATGTATTGTTTTGGTTGCTTGTAACAAGTTTCCTCCTGGTACCTGTCTGTACCAACTCTTCCGCGTTGTAGAATATGTTGTAAATGAGGCATAATGAAGGTGTAAAATGAAGAAGTGCAACAAAAGCGTGCTTAAATTGTCTTCCCGCGATCTCAGTACTCCTGGCGTAAGAAAGACAAATAAGCAACCAAAACTGAAACTGAACAGAATTATTATAAAATTCACTACATCGCCCCAAGGGGAACTCACGGGATGCGAAACAGCATTGTTGGGCATTGGTGGCGTAACGCGTTCAACGGCGGCGTCGTGGAGCTGTGGTTAAGGGTGGAACATTCGCTTGAAGCGATAGCGGAACTAGGCCGTATCACTTCAGCGGATGTTTCGGCGAGCAAAGGAGCGCTGTCATCGGGCGTCCTCTTCATCACATAAAAACGAGCTGAATGAGTGCTACCACTCAATTTGTGATCGAGCGTTGCGAGCAATGAAGAGGCTGAAGCGAGAGTAAGGTCACCCCCGTAGAGAAAGGTTTCAACGCGTACGTTAAGCGCGCGTCAGGTTTATTGCACGTGAACTGACGAATTGGTGGTGTAGTGAGCGGTGGTCGCGGTAGTGGTGCAAGTAGTGGTAGCGGCAGATGTTGCGCGCGAACAAACGATGATGAATCTGCGGGCGCTTCGGCAAGGGCGGGGCTGGCGAGAGAGGAAGTGACGTCACTGCTCACTACAACAAGGGCGTGACGTAACGCGTGTCCGCGGCGTGACCTACTTGGTAACACTCCAACACCTTCGGGGAGGGGAGCGTGTTGTTGCGCGTTTGTATACAGACGCTCGCAGGGACAGCGCTTGACAGGCCAGTGAAATGGCTGCTTCGCGTCTATAAACTGCAAGATGCTTCAGCTTCGCTTTTCAATAGTGCACCGCGACAGCGTAATCGTATCGTGTCCGCATCACCTTCTGAGCTCCTGACCTGCTTCTGTTCGTGGTGCATGCCTCAACCACGACGCAAAAAATGAGGGACTGTACGGTTATTATTTGCCGTTTCCGAATATCATTCAATGCCTATTGCAAGCAAAGTTGTTCAGCGCCTACTACACACCAGTGAAGGACACTCTACGTTTCTGTTGGACTACATGCGAACCGACTGAGCTGCTCACTTTTTTGTTGGTATGCTGCTGACTATGACCAAATACGTTTATGCGCTTTGTACTGAGTGAGCCTTTGAAACTCCCTCTCTTTAATGCGCACCTTTTGACGCGTGGATCGATTCTACGCTTTTGACACGCAATATATGGTGCGTTAAGAAGCCTCATTTCACTACATGACATACGTATAGTGCGTTTTTTTCGCAAGGCAGCTAAAGCAAATCTTGTGACTTTGTGGTAGAACACCTGTTTTCCACGCAGACAGCCTGTGTTGTATCGTCACTTACACCCGGAAGTCCTTATTATTTATTTATTTGCATCTCTCTCAATATCGTTGTGAGGGACAGGACAATGATTTTCACTTACAACCGATGCCGCACACGCCGACTCAGGCAACAACGTCGAAGTTCTCGCGAAACGAGTTCTTTAACGCTATCGCGTTATTAAGGTTTTCTTCTTTTTTAAAAAAGCATCAGCACGCCCCGTGGCTCGGTGATTCACCATCTGCTTGCAACGAAGGCGTGGCAAACAGGTTTGTGATACAGTGTCTGACAAAGAAATTTTCATTATTTGTTTGATTTTCATCTCTCTCGAGTTTTCGGTCACGGACAAAATCATGATTTTTTACCACAATCATTGACGCCAGCGCCGACGCCAGAACATCTGCGAAACGAGTTCTTTAACTCTTTTGCTTCATTAAGAGATATACTTGAGATAGAGTTAAAAGCCATAATCTCACAATATAGGCTTCATTGCAAGTTCACTTGAATGAGCAATGCTAATCATGATGACGTATCATACAGTAACACTGCTGTTGTGCTTAATAATGAATGACGGCAGTCTGCGAAGGAGCAAGTGCTTTTGGATAAAAATGAAAGAATGCCTGTGCTTTGCCGTCAATTGAAGGTCACCATAGCGTAATCAGGCATTGTGCTCATCGCCTTCTGGACTTCTGTAACCCACTTGTAGCTCTTTATGCTATCACATTATTAAGGAACATACTTGAGAGACGGAGTTCGATTCAGGAGTCTCACATTCGAAGATTAGTTGCAAATATGCTTAACCAAGCAAGTATAATATTGATGAGGTTAGAATACGGTAGCACTTTTATTTTCCTTAATTTAGGGCGATCATCGGCAAAGGCACCAATGTACTTAGAATATTTACCCACCCTCGCATTTCACATTTGGAAGGCTACCACTATACAGCATGTACAGCTCTAAATGAACAAATGATGGCTTATAAAGGAGTCATAGATTGTACCTTGCAAATTTAGAGCTAAGTAACGAGGACTATTTTGTTTCTAGCGTCTACGGATCACGCTATAAGGGCATCATTTCCAATGGAACACTAACATACAAACCAATGTTTTCTTTAGAAGTCATAATTTTAACGTAATGACACCGTTAGGCTAAGCACCTCCCTTTAAAACTCGTTCTACAAAAAATGTCTGGTTTTAATTCTGGAGTACTTCACGTCCCCACAGTCGAACGGTTCATCATAGTTAACGTTGTCGCTTGATGCCATTAGCGTGAATTAGTCACACAAAAAGTTATAAAAAACAATAAAACAAAAGCAAGATGGCAAGTTGGGCTAGTAGGATTACGTCATTGTCAGCCTCTGTCATTGTCAGTCTCTGGCGTGCGTCTGTATTTATGATTATATAACGAAAATTAGGATGGAACGAAAAACTTTGTAAGTTAACTCTTGAAGACTCAACGAAAAATTCGACAGATCCCACGTACCTCCGATATTATGCGAACCATGCGGATGGAAGGTGAGTATGTTGTAATTTATTTTTGAGCAATACGTTAGGAAGTGGCTCTAAAGGTGTGTACTTCAATAACGCGTTCGATGCTCTACCACTGAGCTGCCACGATAGCTGTCCCCCCAGCCACTTGTTCCAATTTTTCCCACTTATTCGAAGGTCGCAGATTCAGATCCTGCCCACGGCAAGTTATCTTTTCACCCACTTTATTTTCTTCTAATTTACATTACAATTTGGCCTAATAACTTCCCCTATGCCTTATTTGGCATTATTGTCTGTTAGAGCGCATTAATATTGAGTAAAAACACTAAAAGCGAACCCTTAAGTATACACTTGTTTCCCTTATTCATTAACGAAGGTCTCGTACTGGCAGACTTGGTGCCTTCAGGTTGTATACGGGGGACTATTGCTCAGCTACCAGTTAGTAATAAGTTCACGTGCTACGTGACGCCAAACAGGCTCAGTAAAAGTGTGCCACACTCGCCACCATAGCTACTAGTGGCGCTGACTGACACTCCCAAGTTAAAATTGACATAGATACCCAGTAAATTGGCTAGGGGGATAGCTGTCGTGGTAGCTCGGTGGTAGAGCATCGAACGCGTAAGTGGAAGGTCGCTGGTTCGGATCCTGCCCACGGCAAGTTATCTTTTCACCTACTTTTCTCTCTTCTCATTGATATTACAATTTGGCGTAATAACTTCTCCTATATATATATATATATATATATATATATATATGATGCTGAGGTGGATCGGTAGGCACACTGTCCAACCAGGAGTGCGACAATGCGCTGGATGGCTTGTAACAAATTTGCCGAATATGGCTCGCCATGAGCGAAACCCCTTCAAAATTAGGATGCAAGCCATCAGCGGCCAGTACGCGGTGCGAAGGCAACCATTCGAAGCCATGATCCAGGAAAGATACCAGTCGAGAGCGGCGACACAAATTCTTTAGCAGAGCGTTGAAATAACAAGCTTCACGGTTGAAGCAACGCACGAAAGTTTCACTGGGGGGCGATCGTCGGCGGTTTCTGGTCCTTGGTAGGATGAGGGTGGCGTAGATCGAGGTGACTTCGGGTCGTTCTTTGGCAATATGGTTGATAACCTTACAGTAGCTGTCGAAAGCTTTCTGTGCTGAGGCTCGAAGTAGGTCGTTAGTACCTACGTGTAGGACGATTCTAGTGGTGTTCCGAGGCACGAAATCTAATAGAGCTGGCACATCAGTGATTAAGGCACCGCACTGGGACACAAATGCTGGAGTATCAGCCAGCGCTGGATCGAAGTACTGATGAATGTGCTTCGTCTGAGAGTCTCCTACGACAGTCATAGATGGTACATTCTTTGGGTACCTCCAGTAAATGTGCTTCGACGTGGTCTGCTCCGGAGCCATTGTTTCAGTATACCAAAAACAAAAGTGATGCTTGGTCCGGGAAAGATTATTCGTATAGGAAAGAAGACGCACGTACGAAGTTATTTTATTAACGTTTCGGCCGTGGGTCCGGCCTTCATCAGAATACATTTTATGGCACGAGTGCTGTTTATATACATGTGCATATCAGTAAGATACAAATGTGAAAACCGGCATGAAAGGCGATATATTGGCATATATATATGTATATATATATATATATATATATATATATATATATATATGCAAGTCACACAATATGAAGGGCACCTAATGTACGAGTAAAAAGATATTGTTACCATGCGCGAGCACGTTGTTTACAAATAAAAGATGAAACGCATAAAAGATAAACACATAACATGAAGAGTGGTCCGACCGGTAAAAGCAAGAGAAAAAAAGAAAAAACTATAAAATACTAATAAAAATGACAAAGACGTTACAAAGCTACTACGTAATCAACGGATATAGCCAACGTAGTGCGACTTGCTGAGCAAGGTTGAAAAAAGATGGACAGGGTGATACAGGTTACGCAGATACGCAACTAAGTTTTCCTACGTTTTCGTTCAGACCAGATGCGACGGCGTTGAACTTATAGATGAGGAATGATTCACGGGTTTCTCTATCATAACTTGTGCGGAAACCAGATTCTAGTAATGTGACTTGTAGGTTTTCAAAAGAGTGGCCAGGGAGGTGCACGTGTCTTGAAATGGGCAAGTGGGGCAAGGTGCTAGCATGAGATTTATGGTTGTTAAAACGCAGTCTAAAAGGCCCTTCTGTTTGACCAATGTACTGTATTTCACATAGCGCACATTCTATCATGTATATCACGTTCTTAGAATCGCAGTCAAGATTGCCTTTAATTTTTAAGGAAAAGTTGGAACCAGTGCTGGTGACCTGTTGGCATGTGCGCATGTAGGGGCATACTTTGCATCGCGGTTTTTGGCAAGGATGGCACCCGATCGTGTCAGGACTGTCTGCTTTCGATGATGATGAGAGTATGTCTCGAATAGTTTTAGCTTTGCGATACACTGCTTTAGGTGGTTCGGTGAAAATGTTTCTTAAGCGTTCACTTTGCATTAGAATATTGTGGTGCTTTCTCAGCACATTCGAAACACGCGGAACTGACGCAGAATGGGTAAGCACTAAGTTTGCCTGCGGTGAGGGAGTCGAGTTTTTAGCAGCGCACAATAGCGTTCTACGATTAGGCATGTCGGCACCTTTTATTGCGTCATCAAATAATTGCGGCGGATATTTTTGTTTGACTAGAGCATCCTTTAGTGTTCTGCAATTTTTTTTAAACTCTGATTGCTCTGAGCAGATTCTTTTAAAGCGTAAGGCCTGACTGTAAGGGATGCTAGTTTTGCAATGTTTCACGTGGCTACTGTCAAAGTGCAAATACTGTTGCCGGTCTGTAGGCTTCCTGTATAGAGCAGTGGATAGCTTATCATTTACAATCGAAATGCTTACATCAAGAAAACTAAGAGTTGATGTGGAATAGGTATGAGAAAATGATATTGATGGATGGGCATCATTAAAGTCAGATATGAAGGAAAGCAACTCCTGTTCACCATGCGGCCAAATAAGGAAAATGTCATCAATGTAACGTTTATAATAAAAAGGTTTCAGTGCGCGGGGTTGCAAAAATTCACTTTCAAGCTGGCCCATGAATATATTGGCGTAGTTGGGTCCAATACGCGTACCCATTGACGTACCGCTAACTTGGACATAGTGTTGCCCTTCAAATTGAAAGTTATTTAGCTCTAAAATGAGCCTGAGCAATACTGCTAATGTGTTGCTGTCGATAAATTTACCGGGTGATGCTGCTTCATAGGACCTGGCGACTGCCGCTATTCCATCTACATGCTGAATGTTGGTGTATAAAGACGATACGTCTAGCGTGACCAAAAAGGAACCTTGAGGAACAATCAGATCAATTATACCAGAAACAAAGTCGGTAGTGTCCCTTACGTAAGATGGAAGCGATGCTGGGATACTACTGATCAGAGAATCGACATAGCTCTACAATTTTTCTGTGACAGTACCTATACCTGAAATAATGGGACGGCCGGGGTTGTTTATCTTGTGTATTTTAGGCAAAAGGTAAAAACGACCAGGAACAGGACTTAGGGGAATAAGAGAATGAATCGCATTGTCAGGCACCTTTTTGTTTTCCCGAAGCTCTAGCAAAGTGCTCTGGACAAGAGATTTAAATTGTTCAGTAGGGTCGTAATCCAGACGCTTGTAAAAACTTGTGTCTGCGAGCTGTCTTTGGGCCTCTGCTTCGTAATCAGACTTGTTCATTACGACAACAGCCCCACCTTTGTCCACAGGCTTGATGACGATGTCATTGCGACAGGACAAGGCATTTAATGCTTTCATTTCACTGGTGGTTAGGTTACGGCGAAACGGCGTTTGCTTTCGATACGACTGTAGTACGTCTCGTTGTACAGCTTTGATATACATATCTAAGCATCTGTCTCGTTGTGAGGGAGGTACCCAACGTTTTCCAGAAGGTAATGCGCTGGTGGAACCATTTGTACTTTGCCGGTCATGAAAAAACTCGCACAAGCGTAAATTGCGGGCAAAATTATCCAAGTCTTTCAGTAATTGAAATTCACTGTGTCCGCCTGTGGCAGGACAGAAATTAAGACCGCGGCACAGAACACTGCGCTCCTCAGCAGTTAGTACAATGTCAGAAATATTTACTATATTGTTCTGCTCCTTGACGATATGTTTGTCAATGGAAGGTAACAAAGAAGTATCGGGGTAACTTGTACCGGATTCGTTAGCAAAGGGACGTAATTGCATGCATTGTTCTGAATTGTTCTGACTAGGGCACCAAACACCGTCACGCGACATTTTCTTGACTTTCAATGCGTAAATTTCACGATGCTTTTTATATGCGAATGCCTCTAGTGCGGCGAATTCATCAGACGAGAGGCTTAAATTTGCTGACATTTGATTTTGTTGGTGCAAGATTTTTTTTGCTTGAAGAACGATAATGATCAAGGGTAACTCGGGTGAGTTGTAGTGAAGCATTTCTTAATATGTCGTCCCACTTATCTATATTTTGCTGAGACATGTTAGATAGGGCTGGTTTCACAATGATACGTAGACCCTTAGGTGCAACAGACGCGGTTAAGTAGGTGTTCAAAGTATCTACATGTAGGTCGTTGCGAACACGTTATTCTACAACTTTCCGTAACCTTAAAAATTTTTTCGAACAGAGGCAAGAAGTGTTTTTACCGGGTGACAAAGTCTGTAGTCAATCAGCCGGTCCCTGTCGCATGGTTTGGGTATGGCTGCGAAGCTTGTAGCGGTGACCACTGGCTGAGGGATCTGGAGGGTCCTTTGCTGAATGCGAAAGTCCAATTGACGAACCTCTCGTAGCGGAGTCTGTCGGGCAACTTTTGGAAGCAACCTTGTTGCGATAGTCCTGCGTCACTCACTCGTGGGGCGATGGTGGCTTCTGAGGGGAAGCACAACTTCTTGTTTGGCCAGTCACCAGTGCTGTGTCAGACGACTCGCGCACAACGGTAGGCCTCCTTGCGTGATGCTGAGGTGGATCGGTAGGCACACTGTCCAACCAGGAGTGCGACAATGCGCTGGATGGCTTGTAACAAATGTGCCGAATATGGCTCGCCATGAGCGAAACCCCTTCAAAATTAGGATGCAAGCCATCAGCGGCCAGTACGCGGTGCGAAGGCAACCATTCGAAGCCATGATCCAGGAAAGATACCAGTCGAGAGCGGCGACACAAATTCTTTAGCAGAGCGTTGAAATAACAGGCTTCACGGTTCAAGCAACGCACGAAAGTTTCACTGGGGTGCGATCGTCGGCGGTTTCTGGTCCTTGGTAGGATGAGGGTGGCGTAGATCGAGGTGACTTCGGGTCGTTCTTTGGCAATATGGTTGATAACCTTACAGTAGCTGTCGAAAGCTTTCTGTGCTGAGGCTCGAAGTAGGTCGTTAGTACCTACGTGTAGGACGATTCTAGTGGTGTTCCGAGGCACGAAATCTAATAGAGCTGGCACGTCAGTGATTAAGGCACCGCACTGGGACACAAATGCTGGAGTATCAGCCAGCGCTGGATCGAAGTACTGATGAATGTGCTTCGTCTGAGAGTCTCCTACGACAGTCATAGATGGTACATTCTTTGGGTACCTCCAGTAAATGTGCTTCGACGTGGTCTGCTCCGGAGCCATTGTTTCAGTATACCAAAAACAAAAGTGATGCTTGGTCCGTGAAAGATTATTCGTATAGGAAAGAAGACGCACGTACGAAGTTATTTTATTAACGTTTCGGCCGTGGGTCCGGCCTTCATCAGAATACATTTTATGGCACGAGTGCTGTTTATATACATGTGCATATCAGTAAGATACAAATGTGAAAACCGGCATGAAAGGCGATATATTGGCATATATATATATATATATATATATATATATATATATATATATATATATATATATATATATGCAAGTCACACAATATGAAGGGCACCTAATCTACGAGTAAAAAGATATTGTTACCATGCGCGAGCACGTTGTTTACAAATAAAAGATGAAACGCATAAAAGATAAACACATAACATGAAGAGTGGTCCGACCGGTAAAAGCAAGAGAAAAAAAGAAAAAACTATAAAATACTAATAAAAATGACAAAGACGTTACAAAGCTACTACGTAATCAACGGATATAGCCAACGTAGTGCGACTTGCTGAGCAAGGTTGAAAAAAGATGGACAGGGTGATACAGGTTACGCAGATACGCAACTAAGTTTTCCTACGTTTTCGTTCAGACCAGATGCGACGGCGTTGAACTTATAGATGAGGAATGATTCACGGGTTTCTCTATCATAACTTGTGCGGAAACCAGATTCTAGTAATGTGACTTGTAGGTTTTCAAAAGAGTGGCCAGGGAGGTGCACGTGTCTTGAAATGGGCAAGTGGGGCAAGGTGCTAGCATGAGATTTATGGTTGTTAAAACGCAGTCTAAAAGGCCCTTCTGTTTGACCAATGTACTGTATTTCACATAGCGCACATTCTATCATGTATATCACGTTCTTAGAATCGCAGTCAAGATTGCCTTTAATTTTTAAGGAAAAGTTGGAACCAGTGCTGGTGACCTGTTGGCATGTGCGCATGTAGGGGCATACTTTGCATCGCGGTTTTTGGCAAGGATGGCACCCGATCGTGTCAGGACTGTCTGCTTTCGATGATGATGAGAGTATGTCTCGAATAGTTTTAGCTTTGCGATACACTGCTTTAGGTGGTTCGGTGAAAATGTTTCTTAAGCGTTCACTTTGCATTAGAATATTGTGGTGCTTTCTCAGCACATTCGAAACACGCGGAACTGACGCAGAATGGGTAAGCACTAAGTTTGTCTGCGGTGAGGGAGTCGAGTTTTTAGCAGCGCACAATAGCGTTCTACGATTAGGCATGTCGGCACCTTTTATTGCGTCATCAAATAATTGCGGCGGATATTTTTGTTTGACTAGAGCATCCTTTAGTGTTCTGCAATTTTTTTTAAACTCTGATTGCTCTGAGCAGATTCTTTTAAAGCGTAAGGCCTGACTGCAAGGGATGCTAGTTTTGCAATGTTTCACGTGGCTACTGTCAAAGTGCAAATACTGTTGCCGGTCTGTAGGCTTCCTGTATAGAGCAGTGGATAGCTTATCATTTACAATCGAAATGCTTACATCAAGAAAACTAAGAGTTGATGTGGAATAGGTATGAGAAAATGATATTGATGGATGGGCATCATTAAAGTCAGATATGAAGGAAAGCAACTCCTGTTCACCATGCGGCCAAATAAGGAAAATGTCATCAATGTAACGTTTATAATAAAAAGGTTTCAGTGCGCGGGTTTGCAAAAATTCACTTTCAAGCTGGCCCATGAATATATTGGCGTAGTTGGGTCCAATACGCGTACCCATTGACGTACCGCTAACTTGGACATAGTGTTGCCCTTCAAATTGAAAGTTATTTAGCTCTAAAATGAGCCTGAGCAATACTGCTAATGTGTTGCTGTCGATAAATTTACCGGGTGATGCTGCTTCATAGGACCTGGCGACTGCCGCTATTCCATCTACATGCTGAATGTTGGTGTATAAAGACGATACGTCTAGCGTGACCAAAAAGGAACCTTGAGGAACAATCAGATCAATTATACCAGAAACAAAGTCGGTAGTGTCCCTTACGTAAGATGGAAGCGATGCTGGGATACTACTGATCAGAGAATCGACATAGCTCTACAATTTTTCTGTGACAGTACCTATACCTGAAATAATGGGACGGCCGGGGTTGTTTATCTTGTGTATTTTAGGCAAAAGGTAAAAACGACCAGGAACAGGACTTAGGGGAATAAGAGAATGAATCGCATTGTCAGGCACCTTTTTGTTTTCCCGAAGCTCTAGCAAAGTGCTCTGGACAAGAGATTTAAATTGTTCAGTAGGGTCGTAATCCAGACGCTTGTAAAAACTCGTGTCTGCGAGCTGTCTTTGGGCCTCTGCTTCGTAATCAGACTTGTTCATTACGACAACAGCCCCACCTTTGTCCACAGGCTTGATGACGATGTCATTGCGACAGGACAAGGCATTTAATGCTTTCATTTCACTGGTGGTTAGGTTACGGCGAAACGGCGTTTGCTTTCGATACGACTGTAGTACGTCTCGTTGTACAGCTTTGATATACATATCTAAGCATCTGTCTCGTTGTGAGGGAGGTACCCAACGTTTTCCAGAAGGTAATGCGCTGGTGGAACCATTTGTACTTTGCCGGTCATGAAAAAACTCGCACAAGCGTAAGTTGCGGGCAAAATTATCCAAGTCTTTCAGTAATTGAAATTCACTGTGTCCGCCTGTGGCAGGACAGAAATTAAGACCGCGGCACAGAACACTGCGCTCCTCAGCAGTTAGTACAATGTCCGAAATATTTACTATATTGTTCTGCTCCTTGACGATATGTTTGTCAATGGAAGGTAACAAAGAAGTATCGGGGTAACTTGTACCGGATTCGTTAGCAAAGGGACGTAATTGCATGCATTGTTCTGAATTGTTCTGACTAGGGCACCAAACACCGTCACGCGACATTTTCTTGACTTTCAATGCGTAAATTTCACGATGCTTTTTATATGCGAATGCCTCTAGTGCGGCGAATTCATCAGACGAGAGGCTTAAATTTGCTGACATTTGATTTTGTTGGTGCAAGATTTTTTTTGCTTGAAGAACGATAATGATCAAGGGTAACTCGGGTGAGTTGTAGTGAAGCATTTCTTAATATGTCGTCCCACTTATCTATATTTTGCTGAGACATGTTAGATAGGGCTGGTTTCACAATGATACTTAGACCCTTAGGTGCAACAGACGCGGTTAAGTAGGTGTTCAAAGTATCTACATGTAGGTCGTTGCGAACACGTTATTCTACAACTTTCCGTAACCTTAAAAATTTTTTCGAACAGAGGCAAGAAGTGTTTTTACCGGGTGACAAAGTCTGTAGTCAATCAGCAGGTCCCTGTCGCATGGTTTGGGTATGGCTGCGAAGCTTGTAGCGGTGACCACTGGCTGAGGGATCTGGAGGGTCCTTTGCTGAATGCGAAAGTCCAATTGACGAACCTCTCGTAGCGGAGTCTGTCGGGCAACTTTTGGAAGCAACCTTGTTGCGATAGTCCTGCGTCACTCACTCGTGGGGCGATGGTGGCTTCTGAGGGGAAGCACAACTTCTTGTTTGGCCAGTCACCAGTGCTGTGTCAGACGACTCGCGCACAACGGTAGGCCTCCTTGCGTGATGCTGAGGTGGATCGGTAGGCACACTGTCCAACCAGGAGTGCGACAATGCGCTGGATGGCTTGTAACAAATGTGCCGAATATGGCTCGCCATGAGCGAAACCCCTTCAAAATTAGGATGCAAGCCATCAGCGGCCAGTACGCGGTGCGAAGGCAACCATTCGAAGCCATGATCCAGGAAAGATACCAGTCGAGAGCGGCGACACAAATTCTTTAGCAGAGCGTTGAAATAACAGGCTTCACGGTTCAAGCAACGCACGAAAGTTTCACTGGGGTGCGATCGTCGGCGGTTTCTGGTCCTTGGTAGGATGAGGGTGGCGTAGATCGAGGTGACTTCGGGTCGTTCTTTGGCAATATGGTTGATAACCTTACAGTAGCTGTCGAAAGCTTTCTGTGCTGAGGCTCGAAGTAGGTCGTTAGTACCTACGTGTAGGACGATTCTAGTGGTGTTCCGAGGCACGAAATCTAATAGAGCTGGCACGTCAGTGATTAAGGCACCGCACTGGGACACAAATGCTGGAGTATCAGCCAGCGCTGGATCGAAGTACTGATGAATGTGCTTCGTCTGAGAGTCTCCTACGACAGTCATAGATGGTACATTCTTTGGGTACCTCCAGTAAATGTGCTTCGACGTGGTCTGCTCCGGAGCCATTGTTTCAGTATACCAAAAACAAAAGTGATGCTTGGTCCGTGAAAGATTATTCGTATAGGAAAGAAGACGCACGTACGAAGTTATTTTATTAACGTTTCGGCCGTGGGTCCGGCCTTCATCAGAATACATTTTATGGCACGAGTGCTGTTTATATACATGTGCATATCAGTAAGATACAAATGTGAAAACCGGCATGAAAGGCGATATATTGGCATATATATATATATATATATATATATATATATATATATATATATATATATATATATATATATGCAAGTCACACAATATGAAGGGCACCTAATGTACGAGTAAAAAGATATTGTTACCATGCGCGAGCACGTTGTTTACAAATAAAAGATGAAACGCATAAAAGATAAACACATAACATGAAGAGTGGTCTGACCGGTAAAAGCAAGAGAAAAAAAGAAAAAACTATAAAATACAAATAAAAATGACAAAGACGTTACAAAGCTACTACGTAATCAACGGATATAGCCAACGTAGTGCGACTTGCTGAGCAAGGTTGAAAAAAGATGGACAGGGTGATACAGGTTACGCAGATAGGCAACTAAGTTTTCCTACGTTTTCGTTCATACCAGATGCGACGGCGTTGAACTTATAGATGAGGAATGATTCACGGGCTTCTCTATCATAACTTGTGCGGAAACCAGATTCTAGTAATGTGACTTGTAGGTTTTCAAAAGAGTGGCCAGGGAGGTGCACGTGTCTTGAAATCGGCAAGTGGGGCAAGGTGCTAGCATGAGATTTATGGTTGTTAAAACGCAGTCTAAAAGGCCCTTCTGTTTGACCAATGTAATGTATTTCACATAGCGCACATTCTATCATGTATATCACGTTCTTAGAATCGCAGTCAAGATTGCCTTTAATTTTTAAGGAAAAGTTGGAACCAGTGCTGGTGACCTGTTGGCATGTGCGCATGTAGGGGCATACTTTGCATCGCGGTTTTTGGCAAGGATGGCACCCGATCGTGTCAGGACTGTCTGCTTTCGATGATGATGAGAGTATGTCTCGAATAGTTTTAGCTTTGCGATACACTGCTTTAGGTGGTTCGGTGAAAATGTTTCTTAAGCGTTCACTTTGCATTAGAATATTGTGGTGCTTTCTCAGCACATTTGAAACACGCGGAACTGACGCAGAATGGGTAAGCACTAAGTTTGTCTGCGGTGAGGGAGTCGAGTTTTTAGCAGCGCACAATAGCGTTCTACGATTAGGCATGTCGGCACCTTTTATTGCGTCATCAATTAATTGCGGCGGATATTTTTGTTTGACTAGAGCATCCTTTAGTGTTCTGCAATTTTTTTGAAACTCTGATTGCTCTGAGCAGATTCTTTTAAAGCGTAAGGCCTGACTGTAAGGGATGCTAGTTTTGCAATGTTTCACGTGGCTACTGTCAAAGTGCAAATACTGTTGCCGGTCTGTAGGCTTCCTGTATAGAGCAGTGGATAGCTTATCATTTACAATCGAAATGCTTACATCAAGAAAACTAAGAGTTGATGTGGAATAGGTATGAGAAAATGATATTGATGGATGGGCATCATTAAAGTCAGATATGAAGGAAAGCAACTCCTGTTCACCATGCGGCCAAATAAGGAAAATGTCATCAATGTAACGTTTATAATAAAAAGGTTTCAGTGCGCGGGTTTGCAAAAATTCACTTTCAAGCTGGCCCATGAATATATTGGCGTAGTTGGGTCCAATACGCGTACCCATTGACGTACCGCTAACTCGGACATAGTGTTGCCCTTCAAATTGAAAGTTATTTAGCTCTAAAATGAGCCTGAGCAATACTGCTAATGTGTTGCTGTCGATAAATTTACCGGGTGATGCTGCTTCATAGGACCTGGCGACTGCCGCTATTCCATCTACATGCGGAATGTTGGTGTATAAAGACGATACGTCTAGCGTGACCAAAAAGGAACCTTGAGGAACAATCAGATCAATTATACCAGAAACAAAGTCGGTAGTGTCCCTTACGTAAGATGGAAGCGATGCTGGGATACTACTGATCAGAGAATCGACATAGCTCTACAATTTTTCTGTGACAGTACCTATACCTGAAATAATGGGACGGCCGGGGTTGTTTATCTTGTGTATTTTAGGCAAAAGGTAAAAACGACCAGGAACAGGACTTAGGGGAATAAGAGAATGAATCGCATTGTCAGGCATCTTTTTGTTTTCCCGAAGCTCTAGCAAAGTGCTCTGGACAAGAGATTTAAATTGTTCAGTAGGGTCGTAATCCAGACGCTTGTAAAAACTCGTGTCTGCGAGCTGTCTTTGGGCCTCTGCTTCGTAATCAGACTTGTTCATTACGACAACAGCCCCACCTTTGTCCGCAGGCTTGATGACGATGTCATTGCGACAGGACAAGGCATTTAATGCTTTCATTTCACTGGTGGTTAGGTTACGGCGAAACGGCGTTTGCTTTCGATACGACTGTAGTACGTCTCGTTGTACAGCTTTGATATACATATCTAAGCATCTGTCTCGTTGTGAGGGAGGTACCCAACGTTTTCCAGAAGGTAATGCGCTGGTGGAACCATTTGTACTTTGCCGGTCATGAAAAAACTCGCGCAAGCGTAAGTTGCGGGCAAAATTATCCAAGTCTTTCAGTAATTGAAATTCACTGTGTCCGCCTGTGGCAGGACAGAAATTAAGACCGCGGCACAGAACACTGCGCTCCTCAGCAGTTAGTACAATGTCCGAAATATTTGCTATATTGTTCTGCTCCTTGACGATATGTTTGTCAATGGAAGGTAACAAAGAAGTATCGGGGTAACTTGTACCGGATTCGTTAGCAAAGGGACGTAATTGCATGCATTGTTCTGAATTGTTCTGACTAGGGCACCAAACACCGTCACGCGACATTTTCTTGACTTTCAATGCGTAAATTTCACGATGCTTTTTATATGCGAATGCCTCTAGTGCGGCGGATTCATCAGACGAGAGGCTTAAATTTGCTGACATTTGATTTTGTTGGTGCAAGATTTTTTTTGCTTGAAGAACGATAATGATCAAGGGTAACTCGGGTGAGTTGTAGTGAAGCATTTCTTAATATGTCGTCCCACTTATCTATATTTTGCTGAGACATGTTAGATAGGGCTGGTTTCACAATGATACGTAGACCCTTAGGTGCAACAGACGCGGTTAAGTAGGTGTTCAAAGTATCTACATGTAGGTCGTTGCGAACACGTTATTCTACAACTTTCCGTAACCTTAAAAATTTTTTCGAACAGAGGCAAGAAGTGTTTTTACCGGGTGACAAAGTCTGTAGTCAATCAGCAGGTCCCTGTCGCATGGTTTGGGTATGGCTGCGAAGCTTGTAGCGGTGACCACTGGCTGAGGGATCTGGAGGGTCCTTTGCTGAATGCGAAAGTCCAATTGACGAACCTCTCGTAGCGGAGTCTGTCGGGCAACTTTTGGAAGCAACCTTGTTGCGATAGTCCTGCGTCACTCACTCGTGGGGCGATGGTGGCTTCTGAGGGGAAGCACAACTTCTTGTTTGGCCAGTCACCAGTGCTGTGTCAGACGACTCGCGCACAACGGTAGGCCTCCTTGCGTGATGCTGAGGTGGATCGGTAGGCACACTGTCCAACCAGGAGTGCGACAATGCGCTGGATGGCTTGTAACAAATGTGCCGAATATGGCTCGCCATGAGCGAAACCCCTTCAAAATTAGGATGCAAGCCATCAGCGGCCAGTACGCGGTGCGAAGGCAACCATTCGAAGCCATGATCCAGGAAAGATACCAGTCGAGAGCGGCGACACAAATTCTTTAGCAGAGCGTTGAAATAACACGCTTCACGGTTCAAGCAACGCACGAAAGTTTCACTGGGGTGCGATCGTCGGCGGTTTCTGGTCCTTGGTAGGATGAGGGTGGCGTAGATCGAGGTGACTTCGGGTCGTTCTTTGGCAATATGGTTGATAACCTTACAGTAGCTGTCTAAAGCTTTCTGTGCTGAGGCTCGAAGTAGGTCGTTAGTACCTACGTGTAGGACGATTCTAGTGGTGTTCCGAGGCACGAAATCTAATAGAGCTGGCACGTCAGTGATTAAGGCACCGCACTGGGACACAAATGCTGGAGTATCAGCCAGCGCTGGATCGAAGTACTGATGAATGTGCTTCGTCTGAGAGTCTCCTACGACAGTCATAGATGGTACATTCTTTGGGTACCTCCAGTAAATGTGCTTCGACGTGGTCTGCTCCGGAGCCATTGTTTCAGTATACCAAAAACAAAAGTGATGCTTGGTCCGTGAAAGATTATTCGTATAGGAAAGAAGACGCACGTACGAAGTTATTTTATTAACGTTTCGGCCGTGGGTCCGGCCTTCATCAGAATACATTTTATGGCACGAGTGCTGTTTATATACATGTGCATATCAGTAAGATACAAATGTGAAAACCGGCATGAAAGGCGATATATTGGCATATATATATATATTTATATATATATATATATATATATATATATATATATTTATATATATATATATATATATATATATATATATATATATATATATATATATATATATATATATGCAAGTCACACAATATGAAGGGCACCTAATCTACGAGTAAAAAGATATTGTTACCATGCGCGAGCACGTTGTTTACAAATAAAAGATAAAGCACATAACATGAAGAGTGGTCCGACCGGTAAAAGCAAGAGAAAAAAAAGAAAAAAACTATAAAATACTAGAAAAAATGACAAAGACGTTACAAAGCTACTACGTAATCAACGGATATAGCCAACGTAGTGCGACTTGCTGAGCAAGGTTGAAAAAAAATGGACAGGGTGATACAGGTTACGCAGATAGGCAACTAAGTTTTCCTACGTTTTCGTTCATACCAGATGCGACGGCGTTGAACTTATAGATGAGGAATGATTCACGGGCTTCTCTATCATAACTTGTGCGGAAACCAGATTCTAGTAATGTGACTTGTAGGTTTTCAAAAGAGTGGCCAGGGAGGTGCACGTGTCTTGAAATGGGCAAGTGGGGCAAGGTGCTAGCATGAGATTTATGGTTGTTAAAACGCAGTCTAAAAGGCCCTTCTGTTTGACCAATGTACTGTATTTCACATAGCGCACATTCTATCATGTATATCACGTTCTTAGAATCGCAGTCAAGATTGCCTTTAATTTTTAAGGAAAAGTTGGAACCAGTGCTGGTGACCTGTTGGCATGTGCGCATGTAGGGGCATACTTTGCATCGCGGTTTTTGGCAAGGATGGCACCCGATCGTGTCAGGACTGTCTGCTTTCGATGATGATGAGAGTATGTCTCGAATAGTTTTAGCTTTGCGATACACTGCTTTAGGTGGTTCGGTGAAAATGTTTCTTAAGCGTTCACTTTGCATTAGAATATTGTGGTGCTTTCTCAGCACATTCGAAACACGCGGAACTGACGCAGAATGGGTAAGCACTAAGTTTGTCTGCGGTGAGGGAGTCGAGTTTTTAGCAGCGCACAATAGCTTTCTACGATTATGCATGTCGGCACCTTTTATTGCGTCATCAATTAATTGCGGCGGATATTTTTGTTTGACTAGAGCATCCTTTAGTGTTCTGCAATTTTTTTGAAACTCTGATTGCTCTGAGCAGATTCTTTTAAAGCGTAAGGCCTGACTGTAAGGGATGCTAGTTTTGCAATGTTTCACGTGGCTACTGTCAAAGTGCAAATACTGTTGCCGGTCTGTAGGCTTCCTGTATAGAGCAGTGGATAGCTTATCATTTACAATCGAAATGCTTACATCAAGAAAACTAAGAGTTGATGTGGAATAGGTATGAGAAAATGATATTGATGGATGGGCATCATTAAAGTCAGATATGAAGGAAAGCAACTCCTGTTCACCATGCGGCCAAATAAGGAAAATGTCATCAATGTAACGTTTATAATAAAAAGGTTTCAGTGCGCGGGTTTGCAAAAATTCACTTTCAAGCTGGCCCATGAATATATTGGCGTAGTTGGGTCCAATACGCGTACCCATTGACGTACCGCTAACTTGGACATAGGGTTGCCCTTCAAATTGAAAGTTATTTAGCTCTAAAATGAGCCTGAGCAATACTGCTAATGTGTTGCTGTCGATAAATTTACCGGGTGATGCTGCTTCATAGGACCTGGCGACTGCCGCTAATCCATCTACATGCGGAATGTTGGTGTATAAACATGATACGTCTAGCGTGACCAAAAAGGAACCTTGAGGAACAATCAGATCAATTGTACCAGAAACAAAGTCGGTAGTGTCCCTTACGTAAGATGGAAGCGATGCTGGGATACTACTGATCAGAGAATCGACATGGCTGGACAATTTTTCTGTGACAGTAGCTATACCTGAAATAATGGGACGGCCGGGGTTGTTTATCTTGTGTATTTTAGGCAAAAGGTAAAAACGACCAGGAACAGGACTTAGGGGAATAAGAGAATGAATCGCATTGTCAGGCACCTTTTTGTTTTCCCGAAGCTCTAGCAAAGTGCTCTGGACAAGAGATTTAAATTGTTCAGTAGGGTCGTAATCCAGACGCTTGTAAAAACTCGTGTCTGCGAGCTGTCTTTGGGCCTCTGCTTCGTAATCAGACTTGTTCATTACGACAACAGCCCCACCTTTGTCCGCAGGCTTGATGACGATGTCATTGCGACAGGACAAGGCATTTAATGCTTTCATTTCACTGGTGGTTAGGTTACGGCGAAACGGCGTTTGCTTTCGATACGACTGTAGTACGTCTCGTTGTACAGCTTTGATATACATATCTAAGCATCTGTCTCGTTGTGAGGGAGGTACCCAACGTTTTCCAGAAGGTAATGCGCTGGTGGAACCATTTGTACTTTGCCGGTCATGAAAAAACTCGCGCAAGCGTAAGTTGCGGGCAAAATTATCCAAGTCTTTCAGTAATTGAAATTCACTGTGTCCGCCTGTGGCAGGACAGAAATTAAGACCGCGGCACAGAACACTGCGCTCCTCAGCAGTTAGTACAATGTCCGAAATATTTACTATATTGTTCTGCTCCTTGACGATATGTTTGTCATTGGAAGGTAACAAAGAAGTATCGGGGTAACTTGTACCGGATTCGTTAGCAAAGGGACGTAATTGCATGCATTGTTCTGAATTGTTCTGACTAGGGCACCAAACACCGTCACGCGACATTTTCTTGACTTTCAATGCGTAAATTTCACGATGCTTTTTATATGCGAATGCCTCTTGTGCGGCGGATTCATCAGACGAGAGGCTTAAATTTGCTGACATTTGATTTTGTTGGTGCAAGATTTTTTTGCTTGAAGAACGATAATGATCAAGGGTAACTCGGGTGAGTTGTAGTGAAGCATTTCTTAATATGTCGTCCCACTTATCTATATTTTGCTGAGACATGTTAGATAGGGCTGGTTTCACAATGATACGTAGACCCTTAGGTGCAACAGACGCGGTTAAGTAGGTGTTCAAAGTATCTACATGTAGGTCGTTGCGAACACGTTTTTATACAACTTTCCGTAACCTTAAAAATTTTTTCGAACAGAGGCAAGAAGTGTTTTTACCGGGTGACAAAGTCTGTAGTCAATCAGCAGGTCCCTGTCGCATGGTTTGGGTATGGCTGCGAAGCTTGTAGCGGTGACCACTGGCTGAGGGATCTGGAGGGTCCTTTGCTTAATGCGAAGGTCCAATTGACGAACCTCTCGTAGCGGAGTCTGTCGGGCAACTTTTGGAAGCAACCTTGTTGCGATAGTCCTGCGTCACTCACTCGTGGGGCGATGGTGGCTTCTGAGGGGAAGCACAACTTCTTGTTTGGCCAGTCACCAGTGCTGTGTCAGACGACTCGCGCACAACGGTAGGCCTCCTTGCGTGATGCTGAGGTGGATCGGTAGGCACACTGTCCAACCAGGAGTGCGACAATGCGCTGGATGGCTTGTAACAAATGTGCCGAATATGGCTCGCCATGAGCGAAACCCCTTCAAAATTAGGATGCAAGCCATCAGCGGCCAGTACGCGGTGCGAAGGCAACCATTCGAAGCCATGATCCAGGAAAGATACCAGTCGAGAGCGGGGACACAAATTCTTTACTAGAGCGTTGAAATAACACGCTTCACGGTTGAAGCAACGCACGAAAGTTTCACTGGGGTGCCATCGTCGGCGGTTTCTGGTCCTTGGTAGGATGAGGGTGGCGTAGATCGAGGTGACTTCGGGTCGTTCTTTGGCAATATGGTTGATAACCTTACAGTAGCTGTCGAAAGCTTTCGGTGCTGAGGCTCGAAGTAGGTCGTTAGTACCTACGTGTAGGACGATTCTAGTGGTGTTCCGAGGCACGAAATCTAATAGAGCTGGCACGTCAGTGATTAAGGCACCGCAATCGGACACAAATGCTGCAGTATCAGCCAGCGCTGGATCGAAGTACTGATGAATGTACTTCGTCTGAGAGTCTCCTACGACAGTCATAGATGGTACATTCTTTCGGTACCTCCAGTAATAGTGCTTCGACGTGGTCTGCTCCGGAGCCATTGTTTCAGTATACCAAAAACAAAAGTGATGCTTGGTCCGGGAAAGATTATTCGTATAGGAAAGAAGACGCACGTACGAAGTTATTTTATTAACGTTTCTAAGAACGTGATATACATGATAGAATGTGCGCTATGTGAAATACAGTACATTGGTCAAACAGAAGGGCCTTTTAGACTGCGTTTTAACAACCATAAATCTCATGCTAGCACCTTGCCCCACTTGCCCATTTCAAGACACGTGCACCTCCCTGGCCACTCTTTTGAAAACCTACAAGTCACATTACTAGAATCTGGTTTCCGCACAAGTTATGATAGAGAAGCCCGTGAATCATTCCTCATCTATAAGTTCAACGCCGTCGCATCTGGTCTGAACGAAAACGTAGGAAAACTTAGTTGCCTATCTGCGTAACCTGTATCACCCTGTCCATCTTTTTTCAACCTTGCTCAGCAAGTCGCACTACGTTGGCTATATCCGTTGATTACGTAGTAGCTTTGTAACGTCTTTATAGTTTTTTTCTTTTTTTTCTCTTGCTTTTACCGGTCGGACCACTCTTCATGTTATGTGCTTTATCTTTTATGCGTTTCATCTTTTATTTGTAAACAACGTGCTCGCGCATGGTAACAATATCTTTTTACTCGTAGATTAGGTGCCCTTCATATTGTGTGACTTGCATATATATATATATATATATATATATATATATATATGCCAATATATCGCCTTTCGTGCCGGTTTTCACATTTGTATCTTACTGATATGCACATGTATATAAACAGCACTCGTGCCATAAAATGTATTCTGATGAAGGCCGGACCCACGGCCGAAACGTTAATAAAATAACTTCGTACGTGCGTCTTCTTTCCTATACGAATATATATATATATATATATATATATATATATATATATAGTTTATATAGTTGGAGAGCAAGCACTGCAACAACTCTTGAAGTTTCACGGACGTGAAACTTGACACTTACAATTCGCATGCGTTTGGTGACCGCTGCTAATGTCAGCGTTTCTATAACGCTGTCATGTTAAAATTACTCAAGTTTTCGGCAATCATCGGTGGATATAAACTGTCAATCAAATCTGCCACATACCCGCAAAACAATGGCACTTACACGCCCGCGCCTATATGCCACTCTCTTGTGGAAACCTCTTGATGATGTGCGCGATTCAAGCCATGACCAGCAAGTCCTATTCGTCGAACCATCGTACCCTCCCATTGAAACTTGGTGCATCTCAAGTTAATGGGTGTGATCACGAGATAGTCCAAACATAGATAGATAGATAGATGGATGGATAGATAGATAGATAGATAGATAGATAGATAGATAGATAGATAGATAGAGACTGAAAGTTTGTGCATTAGGCAAAGAAATGCTTCTTATTGCAAAGCAACAAAGAAAGCTCGTGCATAGCCGGCCTCAGAGGAAAGGGGTTCTTCTTCCTACTGCGTGAGGTGAGTGACGTGATTTCGGCAGCGCCGTTTAGAAGAAGACACTGACAGAAAAGCGATTTTCTGGAAGAACGCTTTTTCAGAAAAAACGCGAAAATAAAAAAGGACCGACAAATGGGTAAGCAATTACGCAAGGAGAAAGATGCGTGAACGGCGTGCAGCTGCTTCACGCTCTCGCGTCACTTGGTTGATTCTCACACCGCCACTCTTTCTGCAATGACCGAAAAGACAGAGTATGTGTGACGCTGCAGAAAGAAAAAAGAAATGCCGCACGGCGTTTTCAAAAAGCTTTCACGACTACCTCCCTTCGATGGGCTCATCAGGGGAACTGTCGAGCGGGAAACTAATGCACTGACGCGTGGCGTCGTCACTGCTCCCAGGGGAAAAGGAGCAGAAGGACAGGCCCTAGAAATCTGTCTCTGCACTTTGTCGTCTAAAGCGCGCCAAAAAGGCGAGAGCAAGAAAGGCAAATTTGCAATCAGTTCATGGTAAAAATTTTCAGTACATTGATTGGAACGCATCTTTTTTAAACAATGTAAGTATTTCATTGGCATTAAAACATTTCAGAAATGCTTGATTTCCCTAGGGTTCACTAATAAGAATCAATGAATTGGTTTAGACTGATAGACTTTATTCTGAAATTTCAATTGCTTTACGTTTTGCTTTCATAAGTTCCTTATCAGCAGCGCAAATAAAGGTAAAAGTTTCACGCGTGCCGTCAGAAATTTCAACTGTATTTTGGGTATCTTCGCGACGTCGGCTCAATGAAATTTTTTCATACTTTCTTTACTAGCTTTATGGCACTACAGTGTAAAAAGTATTTTGTTTTTTGTAGACGAGAAGCTAAGTAGACGCCTTCAAAGTCTATGACGTCAAGTTGTTTGCTGCTGGAATCTTAAGGCGGCGTCTGCACCCGTATTTTCTTTCCACGCGGTTTTGCGCTTACCTAGTGTCTTGTCGCGTCAAAAAAGCCGTTTTCTAAATTGTCATGTGGTACTTTACTAATACAGAAAAAATTGTTTTCATCTTCTGTGTATTTGAAATGTTAGAGAATCATTAGCAGTTTTTTTTGCAATAGCTCTACAGGAAGTTTAAAAATTAGGAAAAACAAAAATATAGATTATTATGATGCCTCATATTTATCGTTGGTGACACGTAGTCTTAACCTAAATCACATAGTGGGACGTGAAAAAGTGCAAGACAGTTCGTTTGTACCTGCGCTGTGTAGTGACATCGTCTGCAGTACATTTTTAGAAGAGCTTGCTGAACATTCCGTAACTGGCGGCGATCTAGGAGCAGGAAAGAAAAAAGAAGGAAAGAGACAGACAGGCGCCAAATTTGCATGCTTCTTGTATAGCGCCAGTTACAATATGTTTATCAAACTAAGGCACCAACTCCCCCAAAAGCAAGATATTCTAGGCGAGCCTACTTAGTAACTGTCATGACAGCGTATGGCCTCCTTCGAAGTGTGGTTGAAGGCTAAAACTGCTTCTGGCACAAACACCCAAATTAATGTCGAAAAAAGGCAGTTACAAGCATAAGCCGACCAAAAATGTGTTCAGCCAGAATTACTCAAGGACGTATATCTTGTGCTTATAGGACTGAATTGGGCTCACAAGCACCCTATTTTTTCAGTAGGACTCAATCAAACTAAGGGTCACTGCGTTCTCGACCGAGCTCATCCGCAGTCAAACTCACCGAACTATAATTCACTCGGACTTCACGTGTGCCTTGATCGGAGTCAGAATGAGTGTACGGGAGTCGAGTCATAATGGAGTTAGCCATTGAACGGTTGCAAGACAATATTATAATAAGAGTGTAGTAAACTAAGTGTCTGATTTCCAGCGCGTTGTAGTACCCTTGACATTCATTTGGTTAAAATTTAGCCTACATATTCAAGAACAGCAGCGGAAAACATGTTAGGATGTTTGGGTACTACTAAAAGATAGATGTTTTAATTTGACTACTTTGATCGCTCCATTATACGCATTCATTCCGTCATCCTATTTATTGCCCTGGTTATTTGAGACCAAAGATATCATTGTCATCTTTCTTCCCTCCAACATGTACAAAATCAAGCTGTTCACATTATCACCTCGAGCTGCTGACGCTTCCATGTTAGTAATTTGTACCAAGAACTAAAAATAGTACATATGGACAACCTAAACAAACCTAATGTCTACACACTCGCCTATTGAGTAGTTAAAGCCTAAATCATTCCAAAATTTGCTCTGAACAAAGACCTTTATATTTCGAACAATAGACGTTTTTTCTCAAACAACAATGTTTTACTTCCTCAGGTGCGATCTAAGTAAGGTTCTTAAAGACTAGTTTTTGTTTTATTCGGCTTCTTAAGTTTTTTTCGCATAATAATAAGTTTGAATTTTCTGTTTCGTCATTTAAATTTTAACTGCAAAAATTCAAGTTTTATGAATAGCATTCTTTATTGAATGTTATTCAAACACAATTATAGTTATGTCGTTGTAATTAGAGTCTGGTTTTCATTAGACAGCAAGTGATTCTCGCGATATTTTTTAAGTTTTACAATGTAGAACTTCTAGAATCACCACTGCCTAGAATTTTTTACTCTGTACAAGGAATATTACGCTGCCGGCATTTTGCTGGTAAGTAGTGTTTCCTTTATTTACGAGTACAATAATGTCCCCCAAGTGTGTTTACACCTTGGGACATTTTTCTGCGTTGAATGTCATTTTAGTGTATATGTTTTGAAAAGTGAATGAACTTAAAACTTCGAACTTCAAACCAACGCGAAGTGTTGACAACAGTGATTCAAAGCGGCAAGTAACTTTAAAGATGAGTAAGTGTGCCATTATAAATTACACGAAACGTTTTTTTTATTTTTTTCATTTTTATTTTTAATAGAGTGCAAGGATTGTTTGCGTAGCAAAAGAAAACAATATATATATATATATATATATATATATATATAATTTTTCGCATAACACGTATACATGGTTCGCTCGCAGCGCAAGACAAAAGGAGGATCCAAACCTCCTTACCAGGCCCTACCGCACTGGGGTAGCAGAAGCAGCGGATTTAAAAAGAAGTCAACTTGGGAAATTGTGAATCAACAAGGACATAATCATTATTATAGTAAGCTTATAATCATCAAATATAGTAATGACCTAGAGACAGTAATGAACATAAACTAATAATGTAATCACAATTGGTGTAAATTATCATTCAGGTTACAACACCTGCTACAAAATGTGCTCGTACAAGTATTTGAGATTGTTGTCATAACATAATCTTACCTCGAATGCACATATCAACTATGTGGTTTCAAAATGCCCAATTTTTTTAGCTGTATACAAATAAATGAACTATACACGGCTTCACATCTAAGAAGCACGATTGAACTCACCGAATCGTCAGCACTTGTGATCGCTTAAGAGGTTTCGCAGCTTTCGCACAGCACAACAGGGAAGCGAATGCAGCAAGCAGCAGCAAGGAGGGTAAAAGAAGGTGCGAGAACTGCAGTGAGCATTTTTATAGTGTCACAAGGTTTTGGAGTTATTTTTTTTTGCAAATTTTGGCAGCTGAAATTGAGTATATAACGCAAAAAAAGGTGTGGCATTCTTCCGACAGCAATATATACGGCTCCCTTGCAAGCAAATGAGCATGGGAGTGGTGAACACTAATGCGTTAGTGAATGGACCTAATTTTAGAGTTAACATGATGGTTTTAAATGTATGGGCCTGCTGGCGAGCAAAACGCAGCTATAGCCAGACAGCTGGAATGGGTGACCGTCTCAACGAGCTCTTTCTGTTCTCCAATAACGTGCTAGCCCCAACGTGAAGCAGACATCTTCCTTACAGAATATCTACCCACCAGCCCATAAATCACTGTCTTAGATTGAGCAAATCGTTTGGCGCCTACCTGAAACGGGCACCTTAATTTCCCCCTTCATAATTTCCCCCTTCATACACGAGCGAGAAGCCAGAACTTCTTTAAGGATGGAGGAGGAGGGAACAAGTTCAACCACGCCAAAAATAGCTCAGGTGGGGGATGGGGTCAAGAAAAAGAAGATGATGAGCCCTCAGGCCACTCTAGGTGGCTGAAAGTCCGTGCGCTTCGGCGACCCCTATAGTCCAGCGTACGATCCGGAGTTGGTCGTCCAGTTACGAGCTGTATGTGCAGAGCAGCCTCCTATCGCTCAGCCCCCGCAAACGGGGGATTTGGCTTCTTTGAACATGTTCTATATGTTTGGTGAAAGTCGGCTCGGGGCACTCGAACAGAGGCGACAGTGTGAAGTAACGTGTTGTAGTCGATGGCAGCGCGCCATTTGTGCGGTTCAAAATTCAAGGTTCACGCAACACCTGACTCTGTGGGCTGGTGTATAGGCTCGCACTAGTCTCCGTTTCGTACGACCTTCACTGCGTGACCGAGCCTTCCTCGCGTAAACAACGAAATGCCCTTCTGCGCTCTTTCCTGTCTCCCTTGTTTTTTTCTTCAAGTTTGTGCAGCAATTCAATTTTTCAAGTCAATCCTTCAACGACAGTGACTGCACAGCACCCTGCTTTCACGTTTTGCCAACAGTACAGCCAAAGAAGAAAAACCTCCCCTTTTATTCAAAATTACACCACAACGGACATTCTGAAATTTCGATTTTGTTTGCAGTGAGCGTCAATGCTCCCGAAGCAGACGACGCTCTCACTTATTGTGCAACGCAGGTCACGCCTACGGTGATGGCACGTTTTCCCATGTTCCTTTGGTGGGCCTCGCATCCAATATTTATCTTCTACTTATCTCTAAATACTAAATATATATATATATATATATATATATATATATATATATATATATATATATATAGAGAGAGAGAGAGAGAGAGAGAGAGAGAGAGAGAGAGAGCATCGAACGCGTTACTCGAAGGTCGTAGGTTCGATTCCTGCTCACGGCTGGTTATTTTTTCACCCACTTTTCTCTCTTCTTATTTACATTCTATTTGTCCTAATAACTTCCCCTATACATTCCTTGGTATTACTGTGTGTTAGATCTCATTATTATTGTGTCAAAACACGGAAAAACGAGCCCTTAGGTATACAGTTCTTTTCATTATATATATTGCCACGTCCCATTTCCCAAGCTTTTGTTATCGTCCCATAACACCACACGGTTCTCAGCGCAAACCACGCCTGCAGTTTTCGAGAAGGTTCCGGACTGTAGTAGATCAATTCGATAAGATCACGCCCACTGTGTGAACGGTACAGCTTGTTCTGGAACCTACGCCACCGCCAGCGATAACGCTAGAACATTCGACGGCAAGAGTATAAATGCCGACGCACTTCGCCACTTGTCAGTTGTTGATCGAAGGCCGACGTTCTGTTCGCCGCTATCAGTCCGAGACTGCTATCTGTGCGAGACTGCTGCTGTATTTGGACTTTCCGTTTACCAGGCACAGGTTTGCCCAAATAAACAGTTAAATCTCAACACGAAGTCTCCTGTCTTCGGCCACGTCACGACCCCGTGACATCTGTTGGAGGTGCTGGAGACTTATATACATATATACTTATATATATATACATATAGACTTATATATATATATATACACTAAAGTGAGTATGGCAGGTTGAGAAGGTTTAACGAATATGACGCACCGGTCAAGACATAACAAAGCACTGAAATGCAGCAGCGATATGTTTCGTTTGGCATCTGAACTCAAAATTCTCATTGGCTGATGAATTTGAGAGTAAGCTATATCTGTCCAAACACATGGACTGTCACGGCCAAGCACTGAATAAATGAAAACAACGTCGATTGCGTCAAGTATGCCTGCACGCGATTGCACTGATGTGAGGTCTCTTTTACTTTCTTCTGCTTACATTATGATCAAGAACAGAATATGGCCAACAACGCCCGGTATGCGTATGCTTTTCTTCAGGGTTCATTGTACAAAACAAATAAGCAGGCTGAATTGATTTCAAACGTAACATTCGCAGTTCGAGTCATTAACATCAAATATCCTTCAGAAAATGCGATTAGTTCATTGAAAATGCGAAGACAGATCACACGTAGTAATAAATTGAAATAGACAAGCAAGGAATGCTTTTTCCAATTGTTACTTTCCAAAATGTGCTAAGTCATTTCGGTGATACTAAAACCAAAGTTACTGCTCACACTGTATGCAACAAAAGAATTGAATTTATCTGATAAAGCTGACCTACCTAGATTTGTCTTCACGTGAAACCAAGAAAATGAAGTGACCTATTCTTTTCCATACTGATGAAAATCACGAGGCGGCAAGTATTGACGTCAAGTTGCTTTCCGTAAACATGGCTTTTTGTGTATTAAATAAAACCTGAGAACAACGTTTACACACCAGTTTCACCAGAAGAAAAGCGCATTGCATTCGTTTATAAAAGATCTTACAATGAAAAATCTCATTTCGCACCATATACCGAAATGATAGATTTCATGAATTATATGATTACATTCATTTTTGCAACGCACTTTTAAAAAGGCTTCAATAACGGGTAACATTTGTATGCTATACGTCAACCTATTCTACATTTTTGAAATGGAATACGAAGTATGATGGGTATCGGGGATCAAAACTGAAGCGGAATGGCTGGTATATTCGAATGTGTTTTTTCCCTGTACCTCGGAGCACGGCTGATGCCAGTATGCACATTTTTATTGCTCAGTCATCCCGCGCGGTCTACAAGACACCTTGCATTTTCACTCAACAGAATGTATATCTAGTAACCAAATCAATATTTAAAATGAATATATTCTGTTTATTGCCTTCACAAACTGGTCTTTGCTTTATGAACATTGCTGTTCTCTTTCATGTAGTGTTTACGTGTCGTAGTTCTGTTGAGTAAACTAATTTTAAGAGTCCTCTTTTAAAGAGAGAGCGGCACAAATGTGCCACCTGCACCTGTACAGTTTGCGTTTATCAGTTCCGGGAGAGCATCACTGGACATTACTCTCTTGCTTCTCTGTAACCATGCTTTTTTTTATCACCGTTAATGGGGAGGCCAATGCATGACCTGAGATTTCTCAAAATTCTATCTTTCTTCCCACCAGGAAAATTCCTCCTTCAATCCATAAGCACGCTGAAGTAACGCAGACGTTTTGCGTCACTCACGTGTATTGCACGGTTGGAAGAAAACAGAGCTTTACCGAATGCCAGCTGCTGTCAATACCAAGACATCGTCAAAGCTACAGCCCCAAATGTTGATCTCGTATGATAAATAAGTCGTTACGTGGATTACGCCTATCCACGTGGCTGCGACAGCATACACCCCCCATGTGTTTAAACCCTTGGCGGTGAATAATAACTGAAGAAGCCCAGGAAGTAGTAAAGCTAGTTTTTATCATTCTGTCACGCTAACAGCTCTAAGGTGGTTGTAAATAGCGCGTAGTTAGTCTTCCAAAGCAGGTGCCGTTTACGTACTGTGGTTAACACATAGTGTATCAAACACAAGTGAACGTTGACGGGAATACCCTAAAAACTGCCAAGCAGCACTGGCGCTGCTACCGATGGATTACTCTAATTGTGAAAGATATTCTTTAACTTCATGATGCGTCAGTAGTTCTAAGATTTCCTTTTACCGCCGCTTCTAGTAATACCTAATTCAAGTAATAGATTTCCAATGTGTCTTTTCAGTCTTCTTCGTTTTTTTGGAAAAGCGACTGCAGGCGTGGAAGCACAGACGGAGGAGAGAAGTTATGGTAACAGCAATGCCATCTATTAACTTGAACGAAAAAAAAAATGAAATGCCCGGCTGAGAATATGTGAGAAGATCTAATCTGAGCACCACTGCCGCAAGCAATTTTTATTCGGAAGCAACGGGTGACTGAAACCTCAAGTAGCTGTCCAGTTGAATTATCTAGAATGGGCCACATGGTCGGCTTGGATAGGAAATATTTAACATCATTACAATTGGTAAGTATAGATGCAATTGCAAATACATACCTAATAAATATAGCAATTAGAAATACCTAACTAATAAATATAGCAATTAGAACTATATAATTTGGTATATCTTTATGTCCATTCTGGTGAGAGTAAAAAAACAACAAACGTCACCTTCGTAGGATCGCTTTGTACCTATAGAAGCAGCACGCTGTCAAATTTAACAGCTTATCGTTTTGTTTGTGTCGGTCTCTTTGCCCATGCCGGATTATGAACATAAAGTTGGGTTGCTGTTTTCATTTGGAACGCTGTGGTTAAGGTAATTCTTTAAATATTTATATATGGCAAAATACGGTAAGGTAGGCTACGCTAGAGGCGGCTATCCCAGTATTATGACAGTAATCTACAAAATAAACATAAAAACAAGAAAAATTAAGAATAAAGGAACAAAAACAAATCAGAGACCCTGTGTACATACTATATACACTAAAGTGCCTAATATGCATGAATGAGCGTGGTATGTATGGTCCAGTTCATACATTGGGGTCACATTGCAATACAGTCCGTATGAATAGTTTCATGGTTTAATACGAATTCGATATTCGGATATCGCTGCTCAGCCAAACATATATTATGAACAATAGCAACCAACTTGAATTCTTATTATGCGTAATGCTTATATTTGTCGACAAGCAGTACCTGCAGAAAGCAGTACCACCAGCGCGACAAGCTTTTTCAGGAGAAGGGCACGCGTGCCAGCAAGCGATTCCAAGGCAAGTGGTTTGGAGACGCACCCGAAGAATGTGAATTCCCCCGATTCCTGACGGTAAAGCAAACGCTATACATTCACAAAAATCAAAAAACAAAAAAGGACATGGAACAGTCAGTCGAATGGCCAGACACTCTCGCTGAACACACTTTGGAATATACAGTGCCCTTCCCATTTTAGCTACGGGGGTAATACGTTCACAAACAGGCTGACAACTTGACCTCTATTGAGTAATAATTAGGCAAGTATTCAGCATAGCATAGCCATGTACAGTAATTATTTATTTATTCACAATACCTCACAGGCTCACAGTTGGAGCATTGTGTAAAAGGGCAATACATGGTAAAACATGACCTGTGTGTACAATCTGGAAAGTGCACTGTGATGTAAATGACTGCCAGAAAAGCAAGAGTAACACCCCAGTACAAAAACTAAACAAAGGAAGAGCATGCACGAAACACGAACTTAATTAACATGAACAGTTAGTGATTGTAAACTAAACAATATTTGGCAGCGTTTACAATACTACAATGCAACATGATACAACGTTAAACAATTTCAAACATGAGATAACACATCTAGAGAGAATGAACAAGAAATAACTACGTAACATGAAACGTTCGAGTAGGTGGTAGTGAAAGGCTTAGCGATTTGTGATAGAAGTGATATCACCAGGGAGATCATTCCAAAGCTGGATGGAGTGTGGCAGCGCAGAACAATTAAACGCCTTTGTGTTGCCGAATATGCGCTCGAAACTGCCACAATTATGGAGCCACCAAGACATGCACAGTGGGGTTTTCAAAGGGAGAGAATGAGGCCTGGTGTTTTAAAGATATCCATGAAACAGGTATAAAAGCGAAACACACCGGTGAACCTGAAGAGGGTGCAGCGAAAGTCCGAGTTTTATTTTAGTGGTACTGGATTTCCATTCGTAATTTCCGGTTATAAAACGAGCAGCATGGTTTTGAACAAGCTCCAAGATGGTAATTAAGTAGTCTTGATGAGGGGAGCGAATAGATGACGCGAATTCTAACTGCGGGGGAATGAAGGTAAAGTACGCTAACTTGCGAATGTTAGGTGGTGATTTACGGAGGTTACGACGAGTGTATCCAAGCGTTTGAGATGCTTTAACACAGAGAGCGGTAATGTGAGGGCGCTATAAAAGATTGTGATTCATGTTTATCCCAAGATACTTGAATGACTGAACACGACATATGACAGAGTTGCTAATGACGTAGGAAAAATCAGAGTTCGATTGTTTGCGGGTGAAAGAACTGAGTTTAAATTTTCCGGAGTTCATTACAATGGGCCATTTTTGACACCACATATTCATAACGTTAATGTCACTTTGCAGGATGTGGTGATCCTCGGGAGATGTTATTTTTCTATAAATGATACAGTCATCCGCGAACAACCTAATACTTGAGGGAATATTCAGTTTATCAAGTTGGTTTAAAAGAAGAGGGACGGAAGAGGAATGATATGAAGGTGAGAACAAGGAGAAAAGTATGAAAGGAAAGAGAACATTCACTGCTGTTTCCTAACTATTCTCGCTACTATGTGGCATAGAAGGTTGAAACTCCTTTCTTGCTGATCTTTCAACTTTTCCTTGCAAGAGCCGACCTATGGATGATCTGACTTGTTTTCTCAAATTCACCAGTGTCATGCTTTTTAATAGAAAATACCCTGCTTGTAGGGCTCGAATTAACGCGTGTAGGCACTCAGTGATGAATACTTCACAATGTGTGCTTGGTCACACTTGGTCACTTTGTCGCGTATTCGGTATACACCAGGTTATAGCTTGCGATTGTATGTCCTCGTACTTTTCGTTCGTCAGTAGCCACAGTTATTTCCAAGAAAGCGGCTTTTCGCGTATTTCAACGCAGCGCCTATATTCAAGCAGGTTTATTGATTTTGATCGACAGAGGGTCTCATCCCGCCCTTCCCGTACAAGCAGCTTATCGCAAATAAGAAATCTAATAAAGAACTGGTATCTGTCTTTGTCGAATAAAAAAAATGCGGAGAGGTCCACTTCGCCACTGTAAGAACTTACGTTCAGACCTTTTTGAAGAGCTGACCTAGCCCATCTTCGCGCGTCACTCATTATTTCAAGCTTTCCACTGAGCCTCATCACCACCATACCAAGCCCCACTTTTGCCAAGCCGCAAGGCCACATGGCTGGCCTTACGGCATCATCCGATGAGGGAGGGTAGACAAAGACTGGCTTGGCTTTTATATTTGTGCTACAAATGCATACGCCATGGCTGCAAAAGTTTGCAATGGGACAATAGGTTCGCGAACATTGTGTTTACGATGAAGTATTCCGATATTTTATCTCAGAAAAATTAGTTCTGAGAAGAGGTAATGACAGTGCATGGATTTCACATCGGCTCAATCCTTTTGATGAGGCGCAAATTTACGGTAAATGCGATAATTATAGGCAGGTGCATTAGTAGAACCTCCCCTGGGGCTTCATTGTTCAATGTCTGATGAATATCATCAGGAAGTGAGTGGCGCGCAAAGTAGAGCAAACGAATAAGAGTAATAATTGCTGGCTTCTGCCAGTAACGAGGAAAGAAGAAATACCAATATCGATTATCGGTAATTCAGACGAGATCTAGTCTAATGACTTCCTGTGATTTGCAACGCTCAAAATGCCTCAATCCTCTGTTTCGGGAGGCGCGTCCTGATGACCGTAGGCTCCTTTGATTTTGATTGCTTTGCTTCTTAGCTACGTTTAACGTTTTGTGTGGTAAATGTAACTCAAAAAATATTGTAACCACCAAATGCAGAAACTACCGGGTTTTGAAGGGCTGACGCGTCATATGTCCATGGAGGTAATAAGCGCGTGATAAGGCCAGATAACGCGAAATTTCACTTGAAGTAACTTTGCTTTACCGAGTGTTTTAGGATTACGAATGTTCTTTGTCCCAAACGGTTCCTAAAAGAAATGAATATACTCGTTCAACTTTCTTTCGTAAAAGTGAGAATTCACAGTAGCTGGCCCTATCACGCGTTCATTATCTCTACGAAAAAAAATATTCCCGGTGGCCTTCCGTTTTATTCTGTAGAAAAATAGTTAAGTTAACGAAATTTCTGAATGGTGATTATTTCTGTTCTACGAGTTTCGTTTATGTTCCCGGGCTCAATTAGAGCAATCAATTCATCGAGGTTTTCTGCTCTGGAGCAAGGACGCAGCTGATGCGCGTGGCCCCCAAATCACGCTTTTATCGGCGGTGTTGTAATATCGCTTGTGCTTCCGGCGCCGCCAAGTCAAAGGGGCTGTACGGTATATGAGAACAAGGCACGTGTGCTTCTGTACTTGCGCAGAGCTATCACCTTTGGGATGGCTTAGCGAGGGTGTAGTGGTTAGAGCATTCGACTCGCGTGCAAAAGGTCCGTGGTTCGAATCCCGTACCGCGCAGTTCCCAACAGAATGAAAAAATCCGCGTGGTGATGGAACTGCATTAAGAGGCCTGGGGTGCGGCCTCACTGGTAGCAACTGCCGGCAACACACTCCCTCACCAGAGAAGGATCAGCCACCCTGGTGCAGATCTGGCCACTACCTCCCACATGCATACGTCTAATAACACATGACCCTCAGTCCCCAGCAGCTGCGAAGCAACTGACCACGGCGGTGGTCAGATCTGCAACGCAGCAGAGGGTGCTAAGAATCCCCGGATCTGGACAGGCCGCCAAAGGAACCTGAACTTGGCAACGTTTAACGCTAGAACTTTATCTAGTGAGAGAAGTATAGCTGTACTATTCAAGGAGCTAAAGGGTGTTAAATTAGATAAAATAGGGCTCAGTGAGGTTAGGAGAACAGATGAGGTCTACACGGTGCTACAGAATGGGCACGTCCTTTGCTATAGGGGCTTGGCTGACAGAAGAGAACTAGGAGTGGGGTTCTAATTCACAGAAACATAGCTGACAACATAGAGAAATACTATAGCTTTAATGAAACGGTGGCAGGTATCGTCAATAAACTGAATGAAAGATGCAAGATGAAGGTGGTACAGGCTTACGCGCCTACATCCAGCCATGACGACGCTTCACTTGAAAGCTTCTATGAAGACGTGAAATCGGCAATGAGTAAGGTAAAAACACACTCTACTATAGTGATGGGCGACTTTAACGTAAAGGTAAGGAAGAAGTAGGCTGGCGACCAGGCAGTGGCAGATTACGGCATCGGTAGTAGAAACGCCAGAGGAGAGCTACTAGTAGAAATCGCAAAACGCAATAATTTACGGGTTTTGAAAACCTTCTACCGAAAACGAGGAATCCGCAAGTGGACATGGACGAGCCCTAATGACGAAAATAACAATGAAATAGACTTTATAATGAGTGCACACCCAAGCATCGTACAGATAGTGGAAGTGGTTCGCAAGGTACAATGTAGTGACCATAGAATGGGACGGTCTCGAATTCGCCTAGACTTGAAGAAGGAATGACAGAAACTGATACGCAAGAAGCCAATCAATGAGCTAGCACTGAGAGGGAAAGTACGGGAATTCAGAGTCTCACTTCAGAACAGGTACTCGGCTCTTAGTAAGGAAACCAACCTTAGCGTAGATACAATGAATGATAATCTGACGAGTATCATTATGGAGTGTGCAGTGGAAGTTGGAGGCAGGGTAGCTAGACAGGACACTGGCAAGCTTTCCAAGGAAACGATGAATCTCATTAAGACGCGTCAAATCATGAAAGTCTCAAGTACAACAGACAAAATAGAACTGGCAGAGCTTTTGAAGTTGATTAATAGGCGTAATGTATCCGAAGTAATAAGGTATAACATGGAGAGAATTGAACACGCTCTGAAAAACGGAGGAGGCGTCAAAGCAGTAAAGAGGAAACTTGGGATAGGCAAAAATCGGATGTATGCACTAAGAAACAAAGAAGGCAAAATAACTACCAGTATGGATAGGATAGTTAAATTAGCGGAGGAGTTTTACATAGATATGTACAGTAGCCGGGACAACCAGAACTTTAATTTTTATTTATTTATTTATTTATTTATTTATTTATTTATTTATTTATTTATTTATTTATTTATTTATTTATTTATTACGTACTGCTGACCTGTTTACCAGGCCTTAAGCAGGAATGGGCATACAGAAATGTTTACTTACAAAAACATATTTGACATCACACAACATACTGACAGTGGTTATAATTCAACACTTTTGTATTAATTTACAAAAAACTAAAGAAGAACATTACAACAATGGCTTAGCTTTGTTGACTGAAACGTACTAAAAGATTGGAAGCATTGCGTAACTCTCGGCCGCATGACTGTACAAAAAAAGCTGTTAGTGGTTATTGAGAACATGTAGAAATAAATCAACTGTTGAACACTGTGCAGCATCGGGTGATAGGCTATTTCACTCACGGGTAGTTCTTGGAAAAATTAATACCTGAATGTGTCTGTGCGGTTTACGTAATCTAAAACTTTCTTTGAATGATGTGAGCGCACAGCATATTCAATTATTTGTCTAATGTACACTGTTTTGTTGATACCGATTTTGTTGTGGAAAATGAGGTAAAAATGCTTCAGCTTCTCCATTCTTCTTCTCTCCTGTAGTTTTTTGAGATCCGCTTTAATTAGTAGAAGTGAAGAGGAAGAACGCCAAATATAACAAATAAAAACAAATCGGACAGACTTTCTTTGGGCCATTTCTAATTTTTTAATATTGGACTCAGTGAAGGGATCCCACACTGCAGCTGCATATTCTAATACTGGTCTAATGAAAGTTTTGTATGCGAGAAGTTTGATGTGTGGTGTGGCATTAACAAGCCTCCTGCGCAAATAGCCAAGCTTTTTCATTGCCTTTCATTCAATATGTTCTATATGTTCATTCCATTTTAAGTCTGATGTGAGTATGAGTCCTAAATATTTGTGTTCAGTGACTTCGGATAACGCATGGCCATTGACGTGATAGGTAAACAGAAGCGGCTGTTTCTTACGCCTAATTTGCATTGCTAATGTTCTTTTATAATTAATTGTCATCTGCCAATTTTCACACCACGTTTGTAGCGTTGCTAGTGCAGTCTTTAAAGATACTTGATCACTGTAATTATAAATTTCCTGATATAGTATACAATCGTACGCGAAAAGCTTTATTTTTACGGGCAAGTTTAGCACAATATCATTAATTAATAACAGAGTCCCGCCGCGGTGGTCTAGTGGCTAAGGTACTTGGCTGCTGACCCGAAGGGCGCGGGTTCGAATCCCGGCTGCGGCGGCTGCATTTCCGATGGAGGCGGAAATGTTGTAGGCCCGTGTGCTCAGATTTGGGTGCACGTTAAAGAACCCCAGGTGGTCTAAATTTCTGGAGCCCTCCACTACGGCGTCTCTCATAATCATATAGTGGTTTTGGGACGTTAAACCCCACATATCAATCAATTAATTATTAACAGAAAGAAGAACGGCCCCAAAATTGACCCTTGAGGCACACCCGATTTCACGAGGGCGGAACTCGAGGTGAAACCATCAATGGCAACACATTGGCTCCTCATTGAAAAATAAGCAGTTATCCATGCAAGTAATTTCTCATTTTTCAGAATTAGTTTCAGCTTAATTAGTAATTTCTGGTGACTCACACGATCGAAAGCTTTCTTGAAATCCAATAATATAACATCTACTTGACCATTCTTATCGATCGCTGCTGCTAGGGGATGAAACGTCTCAATGAGCTGGGTTACCGTAGAATACCCTTTGCGAAAGCCATGCTGAAGGGGCGTGATTAGGTTATTTCTATCGACAAACATACACAAATATTTGAATATTATATGCTCTAGAATTTTGACACTAGTGCATAGCAATGAGATAGGCCTAAACGAGGATACAAGCGAATGGTCATCAGTTTTTTGTACTGGAATGATCTTAGCGCGCTTCCAATCACTCGGAAGTTCAGCGCGCAGGAGAGATGATTCAATGATCAAGCATAGGTATTCGGCATTCCATTCAGCATAGCTTGTCAGAAAGGCGTTAGGTACAGAGTCAATGTGCAGTGACTTTTTTGGATTGAGATTAAGCAGAAGCAATAAGACACCCCCTTTAGTGATACAGACGTCATCGATAGGTGGCATGGTGTTATAGGTGATGAAATCAGGCGTAAGGTCATTATCACGCGTGTACACCGAACAGAAGTAATCAATAATCGCCCCTGCTATTGCCCTCTTGTCGGTTATTACATCACCGTAAATAGATAAGCTTGATACAGGACATTTTTGGGTGAAAGATATTGCCAAAACTTATTTGGTGACGTCAAGAGAAAGTTTGTCAAAGCCTCGCCTTGATCATTTTTATTTGCACTTTTCAATTTGGCTTCCAGTGTGTGAAACCTCTCTGATATATTGTCTAGTCCAGACAATGATGGTCGTTCCATTTGTTGCTTTCTTGCCTTCTTTAGCTTGCGCCCTAGGCGTACGATTTCTTTTGTAATACAGGGGCTAGACCGATTTATTAACTTGCGTTTGTGAGGAACAAAGTTTTGAATACATTTAATTACTAGGTCTTAGAAAAAGCACCCCAATCGCCCAAGAGAACATTCACTTTCTTTAGAAAGCGTGAGGAAATCGGAATAAGAATGATCAAGAGCGTATATTACGTCCACATCACTAGAACGCGAGAATAAGTGTACAAAAACGGTCTTTTTATTTAGCATTTTAGCATAGTACAGTTGAAAGCTTAACGACACAATTTTATGGTCGGAAATGCCGTCGTAAATTTCTATTACCGGACTGCGGTAAATATACCTCTACTAACAAAAAACAGGTCTAAAATTGTGCTAGATTCGTTTTGAATGCGAGTGGGTGTTTTCACAAGCTGCGTCAAGTCATGGAAAAGCAAAACAAAAAGAAAGGATACAGATGCAGCAGAGATGGCATGTGGAAATTCATCCGACCAATTTATCATGGGAAAATTAAAGTCGCCACCGATTAAGACGCGCCCCGCCGCGGTGGTCTAGTGGCTAAGGTACTCGGCTGCTGACCCGCAGGTCGCGGGTTCGAATCCCGGCTGCGGTGGCTGCATTTCCGATGGAGGCGGAAATGTTGTAGGCCCGTGTGAACAGATTTGGGTGCACGTTAAAGAACCCCAGGTGGTCGAAATTTCCGGAGCCCTCTACTACGGCGTCTCTCATAATCATATGGTGGTTTTGGGACGTTAAACCCCACAAATCAATCAATCATCACCGATTAAGACGCTGCAACTACTCGTTTGATACTGACACAAAAACTCATTTAATTGTTCCACAAAATTGTCACCACAATTAGGCGGACTTTAAAATCCCCCAACGACAATATGTAGCGCATCAAAAAACACTTTAACGACAACACATTCAATTCCCTTATTATCGGGTAATCGTGTCACCTATAGCAATTTTCGCAACATGATGACAACACCGCCACCACGAGAATCTCTGTCACTACGGTACATTTTGTAGCCTGGTGGCGTTATTTCATCATCACCTATGTCTCGGTGTAGCCACGATTCTGCAATTATTACCATATGTGGTTTGTGGGTTATTATTACACTGTCTCATTCAACGACCTTGTTAATCAAACTACGGGCATTTATGTTAAGACAACGAAACTGCTTAGTTTCTTTGCTCTTCTGTCACTTCCTATATAGCAGCCTGCTACTGCGTCGACTAATAGGAACCCTCTTCATGTGAATACTGTCCCATTGAAACATTTCGTTATCAATTCGATTTTTATCATATGACAGTTTCACCTTTACTCCCGCTTTTCTGCTATCAGAGGCACTATTCCATAGGTTCTTTCAGATTTGCCTCGTGGCTGCCGGGAAGTCCTCAGACACAGAAATGCCCATTCCTTTCAATTTAGAACAGTTCTTCAGCACGTGTATTTTTTTCCTGTTATCTATGAACTTTAAGATCACAGCTCTAGGTCTGTCGGGTTGCTTACGCCCCGTTCTGCATGTGTAGTATTTCGACAGATTTTACCTCTACACCAAGCTTAGTTTTGAACAAGTCTTCAACTATTGCCGATTCCAGTGATTCTGGTGTTTATCCCAGTTTTTCAGGAATGCCAAAAAACAGAAGCTTATTTCTTCTGCTTCTGTCTTCTAAATTCGTCAGTCTTTTTTCTAGTCCTTGCACTGTTTTTTTCGAGGTTGGCGACTTTTGTACTCAGTTCCGTGAGGGTTAACACTGATGTTTCTACCTTTTTAAGTTTCGACTGTGTAGTATCAAGTCGTTTATTCATAGTATTTTGGCCTTCAAGAAGTTCTTTCAATATTTGTTCGGTAGTCGGACCTGGTTTCGATTCGATATCGCCACAAAGATTCAATAGAGACAGTACTATGTTCCGCAAGTAAAGGTAACACATGCATAAGCTGGTGGGGTTCGTCAGCTCGATAAAGCAAGGATCACTAGTTTTGACACAGGAATACTTGCTACTGACCTGCATAAAGAAAACCAAAGGGTTGGTCATGGCTGTTACGAGCGGCCAGCCGAAGTGCCCACTGAAGGAGAGCCGTGATGTTGGGCTGCTTATGTAGGCGTCAGTCGATGACGGTGGGGGCGTCCAAGTGTTGAGAAAAGCGATGCCTCTTCTGTGCAGTTGCCGAGATAGATCGGCGCAACGCCGACGGAATCCACTATCTTGTTTGATGCATCGGCTGTGAATGTCGCCCATGCCAGAAGCAACTGCATAAAGAAAACCAAAGGGTTGGTCATGGCTGTTACAGGCGGCCAGCCGACGTGCCCACTCTATAATACAATAAGAACTAGCAGTAACCCAGATGACAACCCACCAATAATGATAAGAATAAGTCAGAAAAGCGTTGGAGAGCATGCAAAGAGGCAAAGCTGCTGGTGAGGATCAGGTAACATCAGATCTGCTGAAAAATGGAGGAGAGATTGTGTTAGAAAAACTAGCCACCCTGTTTACGAGCTGTCTCCTCACCGGAAGAGTACCAGAATCTTGGAAGAACGCAAACATCATCTTAATACATAAGAAAGGAGATGACAAGGACTTGAAGAATTACAGGCCGATCAGCTTGCTCTCTGTAGTATACAAGCTATTTACAAAGGTAATTGCTAACAGAGTGAGGAAAACATTAGAATTCAATCACCCACGGGAACAAGCAGGATTTGCAACAGGCTACTAAACAATCGACCACATTCATACTATCAATCAGGCAATAGAGAAATGCTCAGAATAAAACCAACCGCTATACATAGCCTTCATAGATTACGAGAAGGCGTTTGATTCAGTAGAAATATTAGCCGTCATGCAGACACTGCGGAATCAGGGCGTCGATGAAGTATATATAAACATCCTGGAAAAAATCTACAGGAATCAACTGCTACCATAGTGCTTCAAAAAAAAAAGCAACAGAATATTATTCAAGACGGGTGTAAGGCAGGGGGACACAATCTCCCCAATGCTATATACCACGTGCTTACAGGAGGTTTTCAGAAGCCTAGAATGGGAACAGTTAGGGATAAGAGGTAATGAAGAGTACCTTAGTAACCTGCGCTTTGCCGATGACATTGCATTGCTGAGTAACTCAGGGGACGAATCGCAACTCGTGATTACGGAGTTAGACATGGAGAGCAGAAAGGTGGGTCTTAAAATAATCTGCAGAAAATGAAAGTAATCTACAACAATCTTGGAAAAGAGCAGCGCTTCAAGATAGGTAATAGTGCACTTCAAGTTGTAGAAGACTATGTCTACTCAGGGCAGGTAATAACCGTGGAGCCGAACCACGCGATTGAAGTAACTAGAAGAATAAGAATGGGGTGGATCACAATTGACAAGCAGTCTGAAATTATGACAGGTAGATTGCCACTATCCCTCAAGAGCAAGGTTTGTAACAGTTGTATCTTGCCGGTACTTAGCTACGGAGCAGAAACCTGGAGACTTACAAACAGGGTTCAGCTTAAGTTGAGGACGACGCAGAGGGCAATGGAAAGAAAATTGGTAGGTGTAACCTTAAGAGACAAGAAGAGAGCAGAGTGGATTAGGGGAAAAACGGGGGTTAAGGATATCATAGCTGAAATCAAGAAGAAGAAATGGGCATGGGCCGGACATGTAGCGCGTAGACAGGATAACCGCAAGTCATTAAGGATAACTAACTGGATTCCCAGAGAAGGCAAGTGGGTTAGGGGGAGACAGAAGGCTAGGTAGGCAGAAGAGATTAAGAGGTTTGCGGGTATAAATTGGCAGCAGCAAGCACTGGAGGGGGTAAACTGGGGAAACATGAGAGAGGCCTTCGTCCTGCAGTGGCATGTCATTAACGAAAAGCCTTAAATGCACGAACGTAGAGGTAAGGTTTACTTTTTTGTTTCTAAACCTGTGCTCCTAAATGTTGTTGGTATGATGGAGGCCCTGTTTTGAACCAAAAGTAAAAGAACCATCCAAAACCTTGTTCTTCATTGTCTCAAACATCGTAAGGACTACCAATCTGCGGAACGATAACTTATCGTATCTCTTACAACGGACTAGATGACGATCTCTGTGTCTGAATTTTTTTCTTCAAGTGAAATACGTCTATCGGCCATTCTCTGTTGCTATTGTGAGAAGGCATCTCGCTGCCAATAAAACTGTGCAACTTAAAGGCCTGGATAAAGGGAGCAATAGTATTTGAACGCTTTAATATAGTAAGTATCTATATACGTGCATGTTCAAACCCACGCAAGAACATACACAAAAATGCTTGAGCCCACATTACTTCTCACCGAACGACATTTCTCACCACGCCGCTGAAGCCATCTTTCAGGGTGGACTGAATCTGCTTCATCAGCTGCTTGGCAGTGTGCCGACTCATGACACGCACGATCAGTAATGTGAGTCCACACTGAAAACCCGCAACAGAAAACTAGCAGAAATCAATAACTTTGTCGTTGTCATATGACATCTCGACTGAAGTTTGGACAAAGGTGCTTTTGTAGATATTATGTAATTGCTAATAACTTTTTCTTGAGTAATACCTTCCTCTCTTGACTAACATGAAAAGCTGCTTTCAAGTGTAGCTGAGAAAGGACTTTTGAAGTTTAGGTGTAGCTTACGAACTTCCATTTTTCCATTTGCAATTGTGCATTTGCATTTGCAATTCATCAATACATGTTATCCACTAAATCAGTCCCATTTAAATAAAATAGACGCTTCCTAAGGTAAGATCCACAGCCCCTTCTCCCAGAGAAAGCATTTTAGTTTCTACTCTGGTTACGCCTCTCCGCAATTCTCTCCTCCTCCCTCTTTAATGCAAAGAGTTCTCTTTGAAGTGCCGCAAAGTCGTCTGCACATGCAAATCTGTACTCGCAGCCATTAGCAGTCCGGGATCTGATGCCTGAATTCCAACGCCATTCTTCGCTGGGCTTCCGCAGTATTTCCTCAGTGGTCCTTTGTCTGCCGCAGCCTCTTCGCACTTTCGAGGGTGACCGCTTGTGCGGCTGGTCATACGGTTAGTTTTTCGCACGCTCTTGCCTCACACAGTTAAGGCCGTTTCACGTGACACAAAAAGTAGCGATTTTCAGGCTGCGAATTCCGCTCGCAGCGAAAAAAGGGGCAGTTTGCTTCCGCCGCAGTGGTCCGCGGCGAGCTTCCAACATAATGAAGATTTTCGCTCTGATCGCAGCGGCAGGAAAGATTTTTGGTCGGGACCTGTCGAAATAGGGCTGATCCGGCCAAGCCGTCGAAATAGAGTCGACGTGTTTGTTTTGGTAATGGCCAATGCTGTGCATTTTAAAATGGATACAATCTGGAAAGTGTTGCTAAATGACAAAACAAGTGGGCGCTTCGTTACCGTTCACGGTAACTTCATCATATCATAATGCACATATTATTACATTGCATTCTTGTCTGTCACAATGAGTGGTGGCAAGAACATCACCACTACAGTCATATAGCGAAAATGGCGGGCCGTTTGCGGTATATGTGAAACGAAACCGCCATTAGCAGCGGTTGCGAACAGAGTTAATGGAGCGAACAGAACGATTTTTTTTTCGCTGCAATCGCGGCATATGAAACAGCTATTATACGGATTGAATTCGCAGCCACTGATCATTCGCAGTTTTCTTCGTTCATTTTCACTGCTGCACCGCAGTGTGCTTTATTCACTTGCTGGGCGTTTATTTGCTGCGGGATAGCCTGTGCCACGAGCAAAGAGCTCTGAGACGCCCGACTGAGCTTGCTTTTCAGGCGTACTTGTACAGTTTCTCTGAAGGAATTGCGCTTCTTTATTCCTATGGTTATGAATTGCTACAATCTCCATGAGCGATAGCCATTTGTCTCACTCAATAAAGAGCTGCTTCATTTTCTTTTCATAAATCTCTCTGGGTTGCATCTTCAGAAAGCGTGTAACTGCGTGTGAGACAAATCTCGTTTATTCGAGTTCTTTTTCTTTATTTGTACAAAAATATAAAATTCATCATGGTTATGGTGGTGAACCCAACCGTTACTAAAGTCAGCCTTTCCCACAGTCATTTATGCTCATCATTTGTTCTTCTCAAATCAGCTCATCAACTCGTTTGCAAAAACTTTGAAGGTGATCTTCCCTTTGGTGCCTGTTCGAACTCGTCTTTCACGTTGTTCTTGAAAACCATCTGTTCTGAAGCTTCAAAGTGGCCAATTAAATACGTACACAGCAGCAATACAGCGACCATTTGTTTAGGGAAACATCTACAGATGTTGAAAACCTCCGAACGCCACAGGTTTGAATTGGGAAGCATGCGTAACGGGTGCAGCTATGGGCCAGCCAGTGTATGAGAGAATAAAAGAACTGCAGCATGGATATGGCACAGGCAGGAGCAGCAGCGAAAAAAGAGAAAGACGAGTTGTTTCTGCTCCCGCTCGCTCCTCTTGACAGCCGGTCGGTTTCACCTTTGCGTTTTCCCCAATGAGTGGGTCTTCGGCTCACCGCTAAAGGCGCAATGACAGGTGGTGGACGTGCTAGGTGGAGATGCTTGAGGGCTTAACAGAACGTTTATTCTGACAATTGGGTGTCACGTTTCCGCACGAGAGATGCCTGTGTGCTGCGTCCATACTTCGCACATAGGGTACCATACTATTAGTGTGCAGGTTGGGTTGGCTCACATCCCTGTGACTCGCAGGTATGTTTATAAAAAGAAGCACAATCTGTGAACTGATTATATTCTACGACAGCCTTAGTCGCACTGACGTTTTCAGCCCAGAGATTCTGAGTGATCAACCAAGCGGGACATCGATGCAACTTGCGCCGAAGATTTTGCAAAGGGTTTGACCGAAGTCTGAACAGGGTGCTCTAGCTATGATTGGAGCCACATATATCGAAGTTGAATAGCTTTGGTGAAGAGCAAAACAGCAGATGAATTTGTGTAGGCACAAAAAGACATGACACAGGGCTACTAACAACAACATATTCATTTTTCTTAAACCTTCCCCCTTATACACCACTATCGCCAGACACATAGCAGAACACTAGCGTTCACTTCGTTACTTGTGGGGTCACTGAAAATAAAAAAGATGTTGCGAGTAGTGTTGTGCACTATCCATATGTACTACATTCCATATGTGTGATTTCGCCCTACATCAAAGCTTTTAAAACGATTTCATAACAAGGCAGCCTAGCAACCGTCGTTATTCCAGTGCACTTAGCAGCGAGGTAAAGGAATGGACAAAACACAAGACAGGAAGCGAGCCATGTTTTGACGGACGCTGAGCACAAATATCACTCAAGTGATCTATCAGTTATAAAACTACTCAACACGCTACTAGGACTATCGACAATTCCAGCTCCTTTTAAGAAATTATCAAGATGGTTTTTGTTCTCTCACATGGATATGCTGCTGCGTCAGTAACGCAGTTCAGCCACTCTGTGAGACACGAGCCGTTGCCCGAACATGACGGTTTCAACATCGGCGCTGTCCTGGGACAGGCCCTAAACTGGCCGAAGAACAGCTGGATAGTTTGAACTTTGAACTTTAAGCTTTATTTTACTACAGAGAATGTTGGGAGTGCTCCCAGGCAAAAAGCTGTCTTAAACAGCTTGAAGGGTCTTGAGGGACCTTACAGGCAGCAGCGAATAAATAGAAACATAAAAAAGCGATAAGGAAAAAGTGATAACAATAATAGCGATTGACTGCCCCAACAACGTATGCCCATCAACACCATGCCAGGGGTCCGCAAGACGCATTGATTTCCTGCTACCAAGTGAATGCGGTAGCCCCATATCATACTTGGCAGCAGGATTGAAATGCGCGGTTCATTAGTCGAATTCGGGGAAATCTGCACACGTACGGTACGATATTCTAAAAAAAAAAGATCAACGCTTCACACAGTCAATGCTAGCGTTACACGAATAAATTACGATCTTATAATTAGATTAGCCATGTGTAGGAGACACCATATAAAACTTGAATACCACACGTTCCTTAGCGCCTGTTTAAATATGAGTACTCGCCTCTTTTCCCTTTGATGCATATAAAAATGCTAGTTTCATAGGTGGGAATAGAAACTTTTTCGTGCTTACTATTGCTACACAATCTGCTACAGGACACCACGCCACACAATAAATGGACTAAGGTCTAGGGCACCGCTGGTAGACATATTTAGGGCCAGCAATAGGCTCGAAGCATATCGAATATGTGCGTGCGCATTCTGAATTCGTTTATTGAAATTGAATTATCCTATATACATACTGATTTCTAACTGTACATTTTGCAGTCCTTTTTCTGTAGGTGTTTCGGGAGGGTGGAGGAAGCGGGGAGATGTACTCAGCTTGTATATTTGCTAGCAAATGCAACAACCAATTTTATGTATTCTTGCCATTACTTGCAGCTCCTTCTGACAATTATAAAGTAAATGTTTTGCACCTGATTGCTCGGCTGTATTTGATGAGTGTGATCACTTCTGATGACGGCGTGGACGTGTGCAAGCAACAACTAAATGTCTCTTCGTATAGAGTGGCAGACCCCTATACATTGGCCACGGCTGTACTGCATAGGAGTATGTATACCTTCCGTTCCGTACCGTATGAAGGAAGGAAGTGTCGGGCTCAATTTCTTCGTGAGACACAACAATAATGAGAACTAACACGCAATAATGACAAGAGATGATTATGGGGTGCTTTAGAAGCGAGTATGAAGAAAGTGTGAAGAAAAGTCGATGAAGGATAACTTGCCACTGGCAGGATTGAAATCTTTATCGGGTATATGCGTTGTTAAGCATGACAGCGTCAGTCAGTGCCACCTGTTTTCATCGCAGCGAGTATGCAAAGTTCTTTCTGATTGTTGGCGTAATAAAGCACATGATCTCATTAAGAACCGTACGCTGACGAATATTCCCTCGCATACTATCTGAAGGCATCAAATCTGCCAGAAGGAGACCCTCGCAATGAATTACCGACAGAAGTGTAAAATGAAGAACTCGTCCAACAATAATGACAACATCGGAAATGAACAATACGTCAATGTTCCGGCACAATTCAACAGTCTCGTAGCGCTTCTAAGTTCCTCTCGCTTTATTTGGCATTAAATACATACGGCAAAACTTATTTATAGTTGTCAGTTATTTTCTTGCCTCTTTCTTCTGCTAGGTAAGTGCACTGTTTTTGCCACTTAGTGGGAATAACCATTATGTATTATCTGGCGTCGTCTGCACTTGTGATTTCATTTGTTTGCTCTCATATTTTAAGGCAACGCTAAACAAACCCTATGCTGTTTATGCATATCCCGAAATAGATTTTTTCTGCCCTATATCAACCTTCAGCAACCTAATTATACAGCATTCTGATATGAACTGAAATTTCCTTTTTATTTGGCAGAAAGTACCAGGCAGAAAACGACACCCGCTTGGAGTGGTCATTCACATGGCAGCTGCGCAACCTGGTTGCTGAGTGAAATAGAAGGCCGCACGTCAGGTGGTGATGGTTTAACATGAATATCATCACACGCGTGTCATGTAACAACATGAATACATGCCATACTCACGATGTGCTCGCGGCCATTTCTCAAGCTTTGCATATACCGAATTTGGTATTGCGAGACGTGAATGAATTACGAAGGTGTGTGACTGAGGCAAACGTGATAATCATTAGATGCGTGTCATGTAACAACATTACTACATATCACACTTATGATGCGCTCACGGCCATTTCGCTAGCTTCACATGTACCGAATTTGGTATTACCTGGCGCGAATGGGCGACATAGGTAAATGACTCGTCCAAACATGATGATCATGAAATGCGTTTTATGTAACAAAAAGACTACGTCCCACACTCATGACGCGCTCGAGGCCGTTTTTCAACCTCCACATATGCCAAAATTTGGTATTGCGTGACGTTAATGGACGACAAAGGTATGTGACTGGTGCAAACATCATAAAGCTGAGATGCGTGTCATGTAAGAACAATAATACACGCCGCACTCAAGGCGCCAATACCTTTGACGTGACCCATTGCGCGTGCTCGCCGGCGTTCATTTCATCGCGTCACGCAGGCAATGCCACGCCAGACGCCAATATCCCCCTAGTAAAGATAAGTGAATCTGCCCACTGACCTTTATTGTGGATCTGCCTGCGATGTACCAAAGAGGTTCTATACTATGTCTTCTGGAGTGGAGGTGCACCCCGATAATTGACGCTGGTCGCCGCCATATTGGAAAAGGAAGAACTCGGAAGCAGACGACAAAGTGCGCTTCGTACCTCCACCCTCGCAGTGGCTTTTGTAGACTGTGACATGCTTTTATAAAGCAGTTAAACATTTACAAGGCCATGGTGACTTCTTGCGTCGCTTATGGCTGCACAACTTGCATCAAGAAGACGCCTGGGATCCCTTTTCACGCGTATTTTTGCTTCGTTCGCTGAGGATTGCCTGTTTTTTCGCGTATGCTATTAAATTAGAAAAAATATAAAAAAATGTGCATGCGTGTAATACGTGCGTTTAGCTGTATGGAAGGTAACTTGAAGCTTTCAGTGCTCACTGACATGACGTTGTTCATGAGTTTAAAGTTGCAGTTGCGTGCAGTCAAGACCGCAGGCAAAAGCACTTGCGGTCTATGACTGCACGTATCAAACATTGAAACGTGTAGGACGTCTTGATGTCCTTCGAATTCCAAGTTTTCTGGTGTTGTCTTACAAGGCAAGACTGACGGCATGCATGCATATTTTGTTTTGGTGAGTCAATATCAAATTTGGTGCAGTTTATCGAGGAATTCGCAAACGCAGAAATTATTCCATGTCGTGATTACCCGTGTTACAGGTCTCCGAAAGACAGTGCGCTGCGTTCTGCCTGAGAATGTGCTTTTTGAAGAAATAGTTGGAAGGCTCCAGATGTTAGTCATCTCTGTTCTATTCACTTCGAAGAATGCGGCTTCGAGAGAACGGGGCAGACATCCAGACCATGGCCTGGCAGTGCACATTCAATTTTTCTTGCTTTCCTAGCGCATCTCCAAAAACCTGTTAGTTTCTACCTCTTTGACGTATCTTCAATAGAATCTAGTCACGAAAATAAGCAATCGCGTCTAAAACAAGATTAGACGCCTTTAAAATTCGTTGTATCTTGTCGACAAAACCAAAACCAAAGCTCCGATAGATGAAGTTGCCAAATTTAGTGAGTTGTATTATATCAAACATCGAGCTACCTCGTTTCTAGGCTCCCAAGGCTGCGCTTGCCATGACAACACACGTCACCAACAGAAGTTCATAAATATTATGCAGAACTTACTTCACTGCAATAGTTATCATGAACGGTTTATTTAGGGTACGTCTCCTGGAGTAGGTCTCCTGGAGTTTGTCAGTTGCACGCGACATCGTTGCTTGGGTTTTGGTTCTGCCTGTAAATTACTTAGAATTCTACAACTCTAGAAAAATTACTGGTGACTCCCAGTTTACTTAATTTCCTCTCTTTTCAAACTTTAGCTTCAAGTCTTTCAACTTCCTTATATATTATCTGGTAATCTGCCGACACACACACAAGCTCATATATGAAAGAGGCGAGCAAATGTCGCGTTCTCTTGATCTTGAGTATCTGAGGGCACATTTAATAAAACACCCAATATATACTACAACAATTTTGTACCGCAATAGTGTGCCAGCAAGCTCAATATGCGAAGCATCCCTCGACAACAGATTGATCTGTAAGCGTGCAGCTGACAATAGGTGCATGGAATAATTTGTTACATTAACAAGAAGAGGCATTTATTCGTTGGTGTAACCTAAAAGTGGTTTCCATCTTACTTTTTTTATCGTGAAACTGCAAACCGACCCGCGCAACGTGCGTATTTCATTGCGGTCTATGCCGGTTCCGCCCCGTTTTTCCTCTAGCAATATGGCCGCCGGCGGCTTCACTTGCTCCCGTTTGCGGCAGCCAGGAATGCCACTCCAGAGGTTCTACAGAACCTCCTTGTGATGTACTCTCAGGCCCACGCTGCGTTGCTTTGACGCATGTACGTTTGAGCGCACACTGTGTCCCTCCGTCACAAATAGAGGCAGACGTGGTGCTGTCTAATTAACGTCGTCGGCTCGAAACGCAGCATGTCGCATTTCATGCCCGTTGCCACTGGGCCCCGCCGACGGACTGTGATCGCACCGGACGACGAAGGTATATGAGATGTCCAAACCTGATAATCATATGCGTTTTATGTGAAATATGACTACATGCTACGCTCATAGCGTTCTCGCAGCCGTTTCGCTAGTTCCACATGTACCAAATCTGTTATTACGTGACGTGAATGGACGACGAATGCAAATGACATGTCCAAACACGATAATCATTATATAAATGTCACGTAAAACATGATTACATGCTACGCTCATAGCACGCTCGTGGCCATTCCGCTAGCTTTATATATATACCAAAATGGTATCAGGTGACGTTATTAGGTGGTGAAGGTAAATAGAACCTCCAAACATGATAATGATGACATGCGAGTCATGTACGGCATAACTTACCCCTGTATCGTAAAGTTGTGCTGAATTTAAAGTGACCTATCAAGCTTCCTCATTCGTGCTTCGCAGATGCTCGGTTCCCACTGTACGTGGGATAGCCAATCTTTTTTTTGGGGGGGGGGGAGGGGGGGGTAAAAGTATGTAGCTGTTTTGCGCCAGTTTGGTGGTAATCGAAAAGTACAAAAGCCTTGCCTTTCGCTTTACCTTTCTTCTCAAAGCAGAACGCATCAGTGTTTTCAGCAAATTGCTAAAACTTCCAATCCACGGTACCCCCTCATCCATTCACACGTATAGGTAGTATATGGGAGAGTCACACAACAGAAATAATGAGGAAGAGTGTACCGAATGGTTCGGTGCGCATCCATGAGTCTTTACTTATCGGGTAACGCATGCGGGATCCTCTTGAGAAAACCTGTCCAGCTTCAAGCTGTCGAAGATAATTTGTCAGAGGTTCCTAACTCACGTGAACGCGGGCAAGGTATGTTTGACAGGACATCCACACGAACGAGCAGAAGCGGTGGGGTGGGAGAAAGGAGCAAGAGAAGTCGGTTATCTGAAAAAGCAGTTGTCTTTTTTGTCTCAAAAGCACCCCAGTGGATGCCCCGCCGCGGTGGTCTAGTGGCTAAGGTACTCGGCTGCGGACCCGCAGGGCGCGGGTTCGAATCCCGGCTGCGGCGGCTGCATTTCCGATGGAGGTGGAAATGTTGTAGGCCCGTGTGCTCAGATTTGGGTGCACGTTAAAGAACCCCAGGTGGTCTAAATGTCCAGAGCTCTCCACTACGGCGTCTGTCATAATCATAAAGTGGTTTTGGGACGTTAAACCCCACATATCAATCAATCAGCGCCCCAATGGAAGCAGTTATACTGGTTCATATTCCTATTTCCCCAGGTCTCTTCGCACACTCGCCTGCACAGCCAACATTTCAGCTCTTATCAGCATCGTTTGTTTGCGGATGGCATTGGCCTCTGTAGTATACAACAAAAAGCAGGCGTATACAAAAAGATCCAGTGGCGTCTATGGCCCATCTCAGAGGGTGTCGTTTATTATATTTTGAACTTTAGGCTTATAAGCTTTACTTTTGGAACTGACGTTCTACTGGGCTTCCGCCTTTATCCATGTGCGCAGCATTCACCGTGGTTGAACATCCGCTGGTCCCGCTATTTTGGTGCAATTTGAAAGCTTTTCCTTATACGCAGCATTTAGAAGGTCTGGTGTTCTGTTTAATATCTTATAGGTGCCCGAAGTGATGGTGTTTCTCAGGCGTTCCTCAGGTGCTTTGTCTCATCACATCATTTTAAGAAGCTGGGCGTGAAATTCTGCATGTAGCCCTTGCCTGATAAATACAGATAGGCGGGGGGGGGGGGGGGAGACACGTTTTGATAGGAGGACCTATATTTGTCAAGTGTGCTTGCCATCTTTGCTGAGTTTCTGTTGACGTTACGTCCAGAGGCTGTGAGTGTAGTTCTTGGTTCTCGGTAATCGACTACTAACATTCTTGTAAAACTGGTTTATTCGTTAAATTATGTTACCTAATGTAACGCCATAGTCTCCCTGGAACAAGTCTTGAACTAACTGCTATGCCACCGTTTCTCAAGTGTTTTGTCTCGTTGCACCACTTTAAGAAGCTGTGCGTGAAATTTCGCATGTAGCGTTTGTCTGATAAATACACGAGACCTAATGTGCAACACAAAAACGCCGTCGGTGTTTACGAGACTACTTACTTTACAGAACTTCACGAATGACTCTTTTGTGTATACCACAAGTCAAGATAAAAGCCGAAAGATTGAAACATCGAGAGAGATATGTAGATCAAAGAAAAGAAAGTGCCTGATACAAGGTGTTTAGATTTGTGTCATTGAAAATCTGTTGTCATTTTAATGTTCCTGATACATTGAACTACCTAGCTTGTAGACTAATCTAAGTATCTGTCACTGCGAAGCGTTTGCTGTCGTTTGCTGCTGTTTCGCTGTAACGCCCCAGACATTTATTATTTGCTTTTAACTATGTCAAAATGTTTTTGGTGTTACTTAACAGACTTGCTTCCAATTCTTGTCAGGGACATAAAAACTAATCCCAGAACCTATTCTAATAATGTACTTGCTAAATTGCCGAAAACCGTTCAAAGATTAAATCAGGCCAAGATGTCGTTTGAAGCGATTGGTGGGAGTTGAAGCCATGGCAGCCGTCTGTAGACAACGAACTAAAATAATCGTCTGCTTGGATTCATGCATTCGAAGTCAATATGTTCGACTTGAAAAGCAGCCATGCTTCATTGTCAGCTGATTCTGCTGGTATGGATTCCAGTGGTTTCTCTGGTCGGCTCGGAACAATTGCATCACGTTGTTGCGATACGGAAAACTGGTGCAAACGCTGTAGTTCAGTGTTCTTACACATTCAAGATAATGTTTCTGATACGTGGTCATTGCTGAAACAAAGATCATCGATGTTTACAAGGATAGGTTATAATAAAATAGGTTATAACAAAAAGCTGTTTAAGCTTTTTCATGCGCAAGGCAATGCAAACATACATTATAATCATCATGAATCACCACGTCTTCTCTTCTTCCTCTTCATCGTCTTCTTCAATGTCTGCTACATCTTCGGCTTCGCTTTCAGAACACGCACACCGATCTCTTCAGCGTCAAATGTAATCAATCTAATCGACGAGATGATTACAAAGCGAAAGGAGATACTATTCAGGTGACATTTTTCCGAGAAAGCAACATCTTATATAGGAAGCAGGGGCACGGGGTGGGAAGGGCAGCTTTTTTATCAACCATGTGAACACAGTTGTGCTATTGGCTACAGTTTGCAGCACTTGTGCAATCTGTGCCTGTTTTTAGTAATAACTTACAAATATTTCATGTGATATAATCAAGAAACACTACAGGCTCGTTGCCTTTCCAGAGGCAGTGCACAGAAACGTGAACTCTTTGGAGAGCTCTGTCTTTTCTCGAGCTTTAGGAGAGCCTGCCTAAATGAAAAACAGTTCTAAATATTTTGAAAATAAACTTCATATTACACGTCGACTTCACTTGTGCTGTGCTCAATTCTGTACCATATAGGAGGGAACATTCAGTTTATCGGCCTCTCAGTCAAGTGAACTGCTTTCTTAAAATCCTTAAAATTATGTCAGGTGAGTTCCCTGTAGTTATCAATCCGTATGGAAACTGCGCACAAGTTGAAAGCCAATATCACTTTGCCATGAAATGCATGTGTTAGCCTATTTGTGGAGCACCTACTTATAGCACCCTCTCATCGCTGACTCTAGGACACTGAAGTTGCAGTTGTTTAATCCCATGTGTATTATGATATTCTCCAGAGCGTGTCAGTCTGACTTCATGCTCCATTAGCATGGTGCGTGTAGTTCTATTACGTGCACTCAAAGAACGATCTCTTGTAAAGCAACTCACGACACCTCAGTCGACCCGAAAGCAAAAGCCACCCTTTCCTTCTTTTACCTTAAGGTTGTGTTCAACCTCCCACGCCCCCGTGTGAAAGCTCTCAGCAGCTGACGCCATTTTTGAATGCCTTTGGGATCGGTGGCGCTGTAAGGTCTATGCAGTGCTTCCGAGATCGGTCTACCTTCAAGCAAACCATTGTCATCTGTTGACGTCATACTTTGATGTCAAGGTATTTACTTCACTGCCTGAGTGCAAACGCCCTTTGAGAAACGCAAATCGCAATGCGAGCGCTTGCGGCGAATTTATACCTGGATCCAGAAAACTGACATTACTATCCATGACACTCCTCGCACGTGCAGAAATAATCAAGTTTGGAGGGTGTAACGGCCACGGACACCACAGTGAAAAAACTTGCATCAGGAGCGCCTCGTGCTAATTAGACCCCAAATTTGATTAGGCTGCACTGGTGAGCCTTTTTGCAGTAGTTGACATTTTTTGCACGCTTACTTGTCTGGACGTTCTCAGGTCTTGTGGAACTATGCCTGTTTATCTCTGTTCAGTGGACACGCGCATGAGATCGATAGGGTAGACCAGAGATGTTTGCCTAGCATCTCCGCAAATATTTCTTTTAGCAATGCGACAGCTGCTGTGTAATTGGACGCGAAAATTTTTCCCACGTGTTTGCCTAAGTGCACGTAACATGGCTTCGCATTTGAGCTTGACTACCTATTCCAACGTTTAAATGCGAAGTGTTTCTTAGTGAACTTCAGTGACTTTGAGCATATCTATTTATCTATATATCTATCGATGTAGCCGCTTACGTTTAGGTGATCCCGTGGTCACCCACTTAACTTTGCGTCAGCTAAAATTAGCATGGGAGGATAAAATAATTTGACGAATATGACTCACTTGTGAAGACATGTATAATGTCAAAATCCCGTTGCGTAAGTCGTCAAACACTTCCCGCCAGACAGTGGCACGTACACAAGGGCGCGTATGTGCCACAAGCGATTCACACTTAGTATCTACCCAAGAACGCTGACAACACACATGAGCAATTTTAACGCGTGAGCGTTAAGCGTTACTCGATATCGGTAGCGTCGACCTGACGTATGCAAAGAATAAATGTCAGAAGCCTGGCTCGAATCAAACCCAAGACTTCTGCATGGCAATGTAGCATGGCTGTTCCTGTGTCTGTTCCTTACATGGGCAGTGTTTGCACGGGTCTCATCACTCCGCAAGGTCTTTCATTGGCTCAAGAACGTATTCTTTATTACGGTTGCGTTTTACGCCTTCGTCCGTTCAAGCTGTCTGTTGTGTATTGTTATTCCTACTTCAAACCAGGCCCCGTGAAATCTTTCTGCCCTTACTTCTCTGAGGATGACACCATGGAATGTGAAGCATTAGAACCATTTTTATGTGGCCAATGCCCTACAAATAATCCTGACATCAATTCTTCCTCATGTCCTACCAAGCAAAAAGCCACCGGAAAACTCGGCAACGCTGGCCTCGGAGACCGGTATGGACTGAGGAGTCTTCAACTATGAACACGGTTCTCACACACAACCGCTACGATATTGTAGCCTCGCAAGATAGCGCCAATAATGAAGTAGCTCCCGGAGCTCCCGGAACCACGACACAAGATTCGGCCGCACCTAGTTATAGTGCAGTGGTTGTGTCATCAAATTCCCGACCCCGACATTCTCCTCCATTGTTGGAAGACAAGATTCTTCCTGTAGTAATTGATGAGTTTGAGATATATTCCCGCTTTGCAAGGCTTAAAAGGGAAATCTAACGTCTCAAGCAACGCCGTGCGTCGCTACAGCGTACGCAAAACGGTACGCACTCGCTGCATACACCATCGGTGTCTACTCCTGCCCCGCAGCACAAACTCCTGTATCACCACCCCAGCATAAATAGCTTTCACCCCAAGAACTGTTGCACTTTGTTGCACATCAACTTCAGCATATCACTTCGGTGCTAGTGGCTAATCTCAATCCATGATGGCTTTCGCATCACATTCAACGGAAGGAATTCTACAATGAAACTGTCGTGATCTTGCCGGAAAAGTGGGAGAACCATGTCAGCATCTCAAATATGGGAAGCTGTGTGCATGGGTTCTGATTCTTCAAGAATATAATTGCCTGCCACCCATATCAGGCTATGTAGCGTACTGTTCGCCTGCAATGTGGGATCGCCGGTGCTCTACACCGGATGTTCCCCTTGGAAAGGTTGCAGTTTATGGACGGTTCACTCTTCAACAAACTCATGTGGACCTTTCGCGATGGTGTACTTCATGGCAGGAAGCAGTGGCTGTTTTATTTCGTCTACGATGCACCGACGTCATCATAGTTTTGTTTTACGTCCGTCCATACAGTGGTCGTGCAGCTCGGATGTCTTTCGGCTGCTGGACGCACTTGAGGCGACAGCATGATGGATGCCCCATCATGGTAGCAGGTGACTTTAACGCGCCTCACACTAGGTGGGGTTATTCTTATTGCAGTGCACATGGCGTGGGTGTGCACGATACAATTACGGACACCAACTTTACGCTTCCTAATGATGTATCAGTGCCCACTCGTCGGTGGGATCACCCTCACGCGTTCCCTCATTCATCGGACTTATCTTCGTGGCTAAGTGACATTGCGATCTCTTGGAACCTTGAACCTGATTATTGGGGTAGCATCCACCAACCAGTTCACCTCGGCTTACATTCAGAGAGAATCCGTCGTCTTCGCCGGCCTTGTGTAGTGGTCGATTGGGATCAGTACAGAGTGTTTCAAACACCACTATCTCTCGCTCTGTTTCAGACCCTTCGGATTGCATAAGTGTGACATTATCTCAGGCTACAAGTGTGTCGTGGCTGCATGAATCGTGACGTTCTCCCGATTTGCAGCTTCTGCGTCTATGGGCATATCGTCGTCAAGCAGAAGTACCGTCGAAACGTGACCCTACAGCAAGTGCCATTAGGTTGGGTTCCATCCGCATCTGCACTTTGAGGAGGGCCTTGCTTATCTCGCATTCATGGTTCTCGTTGGAGGTCGATCTCGACGGATTTGCACCATTCTGTCTATAGATATATGTAAAGCATACGATAGTGTGAGTCTTAATGCTATTGTGGAAATTCTCCACTGGCTAAAATTTTCCGGTAGAGTGTGCGCGTTCGTTAAAGCCTTTCATCACAATCGCTGCTTCACCATTCGCTTAGCTGGTCAGCCAGTTAGAAAGTTTGTTTCCAATAGAGGTGTCCCACAAGGATGTGTGCTCATACCAGTTCTTTTTAACGTCGCTCTCCTCCCACTGGATGGAAGCGGATGGTAATACTCCATCCAAAATACATTATGTAGACGACATCCCTCTTTGGACATGAACCCAGAAATCAGCTGTCAAGAACAAGCTTCGCAAGAGGCACTCGACATAAACCACAACTATTGTACCTAGATTTGTCTTCAAATCTTCACAGAAAAAAAAGACAGATTCCACATACATGGGGATCGACGTTATGCGAAAGATGTGGAGGGAAGGTGACCGTGTTTCAATAATGTATTGAGCGACACGTCGTAAATTGACGCTAAATATATCAACAAATATTGCACACATAGACATATATTGAAGAGAGTCAGATGTTTATATTGTAGCGGCGAGAGAAGAGAGACGTGAGACGGCGTCGAAGGGGGCAGACGGGGCCGTGCTGATCTCGCCACTTTATTCCACGCCTGAAGCGGAGCCGCGGTGGCTGTCCACGTCCGACGCGCCAGGTGCGTGAGCTCGTTCTCCACCTCGCGCAGCTCGAGCTAGCATCAGCTGCGCGAGAGGCGCGGCGCAGTGATCAAGAAATGATGGTGATGATGATGGCAATACAGGGCTCCCCCTCTAGCGCTTTGCGCGATTCGAAGGCATATGAAAAAGGAAGAGAAAGAGACCATATACATGAACGACAATCCGTAAGGTGTCCATTTGGGAAGTTCCAGTTTGTCAACGTGTAGTGACCATCGGGAACCAGTGGATCTCTGGCGGGCGACACTGGGAATGGCGCAGCGGACGAGGGTGGCCAAGCAGGCACGCTGTTGGAAGGAGAGGGCGAGGGTCGTGATGAAGGGTCAGTTGTTCGCGCTTGCGCAACGATGCCAACATTAACATGAGTATTAGCAACATCAGATGCCGATATCAACCGCTGATGCTCGCGAGGATGCTGGACCTGAACACTGCTACATAAATCAACTTCAGCGCAGGGCAACTAACCACATTTGACGTTAACCCGACGTGACGGCTGTATCAAAGGAGCACATATAAAATGTTTAAAAAATTGTGTAGCCAGCACTTCAACCACTATTGACGTTTCACGAAGATTAGCGTCTATTTGGAAAGTAATTCCGAGACCTGGCGTAGCTCTGAGGTAAATTGCCTCATTGCCACGCGTAATACTTGGTTTCAATTCCAGCTGCAGCCATGACAATTGAGCTGAACTTCGGCGACTTTAAGCGTATCTATCTATCTATCTATCTATCTATCTATCTATCTATCTATCTATCTATCTATCTATCTTTCTATCTATCGGTCGATCTATCAATCTATCTATCTAGCCACCTTGGACTTTTAGCACGCCTGGCCGTTTCATAAACGGCATTGATTGATATGTGAGGTTTGACGTCCCAAAACCACCATATGATTATGAGAGATGCCGTAGTGGAGGGCTCTGAAAATTTCGACCACGTGGGGTCCTTTAACGTGCAACCAAATCTGAGCACACGGGCCTACAATATTCCCACCTCCATCGAAAATGCAGCCGCCGCAACCGGGACTCAATCCCGCGATTTCAATAATGGTATCGATACTAAACATGGTATGGCATAACATGACTGTATGAAGAACGAATTTGACCAGTCATAACATGAAAATCATGATATGTTTATCATAAACCTCATGATTGACATTTCATGTTCCTACAGCTCTTGCGGTGGTTTTGTTTATATTGCATGGTGCAAAATTGGTATGGTATGATATGCATGCATGGCAAGCATAAGGAAAAGACCCCGACATGAAAATAATGATATGCGTGTCAAGTAACAAGATGACTACATTCCACGCTCATGATGTGCTTGCGGCTGTTTCGCTAGCTTCACATATGCCAAATTTGCTATATGGATGACGAAGGTATGTGACTGGTGCAAACATGATAATCATGAGATGCATATCATGTGAGAACATGACTACAAGCCACAGTCAAGGCGTCAGGACATTTGGACATGACGTGGTGCGCGTGCTCAACGGCGTTCAATTCGTCGCGTCACGCCATCGTTGCCACGCTAGACTCCGGTACTTCCATATACTCGCAGGCGCGCGCCGCGCTGCGTTGCATTAGCGCATGCGCAATTCAGCGTGTCCGGCTCCCCTCCTTCACGAAAAGAGGAAGACGCAGTGTTATCTGGGTAACGCATCCGTGCGAAATGCAGCATGCCGCATTTCGAGCCGTTTGCGATCGGGCCACGCCGATGAACGCTGGTCACGCCGGTCGGCCTGGCGTCAGACTAGAGAGTGCTCGCGTTTTCTAACGTAGCATCAATGTGCCCAGTGTGCGCGCGCGTCAACGCTACTTTTGAGTATATCGGTTCCTCGATGACACACTCGCGGCCGTTTTGCTAGCTCCACATATACCAAATTTGGTGTTACATGACGCCAATAGATGACGAAAGTATATGATCGGTGCAAACATAATCTTGGCACGCGTTTCATGTAAGTACATGACAACACAGCACGCTCGTAGTGGGCACACGGCCGTTTTGTTTGCTCCACATATACTAAACTTGGTGTCACGTGACGTGAATAGACGACGAAGGTAAACGACACGTTCAAATATCATAATCATGATATCGAAGTCGTGCAGGGCACATTTACGTCCACCTCGTAACATTGTGCTCATTTTAAAAAATTACATATCAACACTTCTCATTCGTGCTTCGCATGTCATAGATTCCACTGCACATGAAATCTGACAAATTTTTTGCCACCAAGGCGCACAAGCCAGACAACCCTATCCTTCGATATTTTCAGAGCAAGGTACATGGCCAAAAACCACCTTGATCTTAAGAAACACCTTGAATCTTTGAAGATCCCTGACCCGTTTTCTATACGTAACTAAGCTGCAGTAATGGATTACTTTTCGAATTCTGATTGCACCAATTGCTACAGAATAAGGCTCAATATGGAAGACTTGTTTTACTGTCTCCCACATGATCTTTTGATGGCGCGGGTCGGAGACTGCATCGTGAAAGATAACATATATTGTTTTTGGGGACAATTGGTGGTATCACAAAGGAACGCATTCTATAGCTGCTCAGTTTTTACTTGAACAATATTTTCGCTGACTTCAAGGATAAGCTGTATATTCAAAAATCTGAAATTTGCATTGGATCAAAAGTTGCACCCATACTGAGGGACATTTTTTCTTTAACAGAATGAACCGTGATTTATTGCTAGATCTGCAGGGGGTTGCCAATATGGTATTTACCTTCGTAGATGAATACTTAATACTGGGCAGCAATGTGCCATTGCATACGTTTGTACAATGTGTTCTGGTAGCCTTTGAGGCAAAAGGAGAAGGGCTTAAATTCCCTTACGAGGTACCTGTCCCAAACGCCTTGCAGTTTTAGACCTTAGGCTTTGTTTTTCAGCTGACTATACACGCTCTAGGTATGCTCCCCGATCACAAAAACCCCTGCTGAGCTACCACTCCTTTAATTCCAAAGTAATAAAAACAGTGTGGCTACATCTTGCCTAAAGTTCACTTTTACCAAGTCGTGTCATCATGTGTCACAGGAGAGCTTCAGGGAGCAGGTTATTAGGTTAAAACACGCCGGCTTTCCCAGGTCTGTTTTGCAGAAAATTCGCAGCCACTCTGTTAAGCATAGAAAAGGCAACCGAGATTCCCAGCAGGAACATGAACGGGGCAGAGTAGTGATGATACAGTACGTGCATGCGCTGTCACACCGAAATAAAAAGACCGTCCACAGCTATGGGCTAAATGTTGTTTTCAAGGCCAAACATAAACTAGCCAAGCTGTGCCGCATGGTTAGGAAGAAGCTAGATGCTTTCGAACTAGGAGGCGCACAAACTTGCAAGAATAAGCACAGGGTCTGTTTTGATCCATGTGCGTTTAACATTGTTTACTGAATTCTTCTCACATGCGGACGAGTGTACGTGTGGCAAACTGGTCGCTGCATAAATATTCGCCTAAGGGAGCACCAGTCATTTTTAAAGGACAGGCTGCTAACGCATTTGACCCTACACTGTGCAAAGTGTGGATGCGAGGCACACTGTTCAAATACACTAATTTGTTTAGGCACCTAGATGACACCGCACGAGAGATAGTGGAGGCGTTTCACATCAACTATAGGCAATCATCCTGTATCAGCCACCCGTCAGTGACAATTTTCGAAAAAGAAGTGTCGCTGCTACAGCGGATAATGAACACATGAGATATGGTACGATTGACATGGTGTTGAAATTACGATGGTGCGCATGGGTAGGGGGTGACTACATTGAAATATAAATGATCCTTTTCTGAAAAAAATTTTCAGTTCATAGTAGCGATGGTGTTGTACCCTTCTTTTCTTTGTCCGTGTGTCAGTGTGTGCTAAAAATAGGTTACGATGCATAATTCCCAATGGTGGTCAGCCACTACATGGACAATTGTCACAAAATTCGCCGCTATAGTTGAGCGGATATCACGCTTTTCAGAAGAATGACGAAACATATAGCATAGCAAATGCCGGCCCACTACCCTAAAATATTTATTACTGAGGTCATAGTGGGCGTCAAGCAAGTGGGCTTGAAGCAGTCAACCAATAAGTGTTTAGAAAAGGCTTTGAAAGGCCGCTGTTTTAGCTTTTACGGTGACAGTGCCTTTCACGCAGGCCTGGTGTTTTCGATTGTGCAACTTTTACAAATGCCTTGAACGTGCATTTGTTCTGCTTTTTATACATGTGATTCTTTTTGAGCAGCAGCTGCGAATTCAAACAATAAATGTGCGTAAGCTGTCGAAAGCAATGGTTCATTGTCGAGATTGGTGCCTGTTGAAGATGAGTACGCATGGTTTTTCGGAAAGAGACATCCTGCATTCGCTACACTTCATTTGGCTAAGCTGTGCGTATGCTTCAACTCTCCCCTGTTAATCAGCCACAGAAAATTAATGCCCGCAACATTTCCTCCCTAGACACTTTCGCCTCTATCTATAAAAAAGTTGCACCTGGCATCAATGGGGCAAAGAGATGAATGTCACAGGCTGCGCTGATGCAGGCTACTCTCCTCTTCTTAGCCGAGAAGTATGCTCAGCACTCGCATATTTACACCAACGCCTCAATCACTATGGTGACTTCCGCTTATATACATTAGCTCCCTTCTACAAGTCAAATGCTATCGTGTCGTCTGCAACGGTAGACATCTTTGACAGCATCAGAACTTTATGGCATCAAAGAATCTGTCCTTTACATGTTGCGCCAGATGCCGGACCAATAGGTAATTTTCACCGACTCAAAGAGAGCACCACAGATATTGTTCAACCTCCTAAGCAAACGAATTCTCACCCTGTTTCATTCGACATAGCATATCTACATCGCCTGGCTGTGACCACACAGAACTCTATCACGATTCAGTGAATACCGACTCATTGTGGCATTTTCGCCAACGAAAAAGCAGATGAAGCAGCACGCAACTGTCTCCGACACCACAATAACAGACGAACTTATTTCACTATATATATGCAGCTCAGATGGCCAAAAGAATTGCGATTGAAGAAAACAAGAGACGCTGGAACCTTCCAACACATCAATATGCGTTCCTTCACTTCATCGACCCCTGTCTCAGAACAAGACTTATTCAAAATTCCTCACCTTCCGGAAACGCTCTACGATCATCTACGTCTAAACAGTACCTATTTTAACAGCCTACGGTACCGCTTCGGTGAGCCAGCGAGTACGTATTGCAACAACTGTGGCTCCATCAAAACTGTGGAATATATATTGTTTGACTGTAGAGCGTATGCTGAGGAGCATGCGTTTTATGAACATTGCATGCATTCTGTAGCCGAGAGAACTTTCTCTCTTGACTGTGTATTGGGACCTTTAGCCTGCCTCACTTTACAGAGGCGTGCTATGAAACTTTTATTTGCGTACATGGACAGCATCGGTCAGCTATAGAAGCTGTAGCTGTAGCTTGAAACCACGGATATACGATTAACGCACGTCCTCACTCAATGATTAAAAAGGTGGCTTTTTCCTTTCTTTTCTTTTTTCTCTCATCTATATTTACACTTTGTCTTTTTTCTCTCTCTCTCTTCCTATTAGTACTTTAAATCCTCAATCCCCTTCCCCACACAGAGTAGCAAGTCAGCGAATTTTATATGCCGGCCTGATTCTCTGCATTTGAATAAAGAGTTCTCTCTCTCTCATTGTCGAGATAAGTATAAGTCAACGAACGCCAAGGGAGCGCGCAATAACGTAGCCACGAGCGAAACGTGGCTAAAACAGAATGCAAAGTTTGTGCAATCGACCCGCTGGTCAGGCAGACTGGAAACAGAAATTGACTAGAGAAACCAACGCGCGCTACATCTATCCTTAACTGCCGCAAGCATATAATTTTCAATGCTTGCTGGCTCTGACTTCAGCCCAAGCGAATCGAGGCCACGCGTCGAAGTGTTCAAGTTAAACGTGCTGACGGCTGTACGGATGGATGCATGGAGAGACAGGCGGTTGCACGAACTGACGCATGAATGGATACACGGCATAAGACACGGACGGACGCACGGATGGACGTATGGACGCTTCTTCCAACTCATCATCATTTACTACATGGACATGCTGTCATTTTTTCTTGTTCAACAATAGCCAGGAGACATCTTCCGTCAGCACTACCTTGCAGGTAGAGATCAAGTGCCTATATATATAGGGTGGCTAGTGAACGGTTGGGAAGCGCGAGCAGTCGGTTAATAATTGTGGAGCTCCTTAGACCATGGGTCGTTCCCTCCTCTGTAGTAATAGTAGTAGTAGTAGTAGTAGTGGTATGTAGCCACCTATATTTTAAGAGGTGCTCAATATATATCATTACGTGTATATAGCTTTTGGAATAATATATTATAACTGCGATATTATTATAATATAATATAAAGCATGGCTGTTTATGCAGGCACTTTCGTGGATTGTGGGAGCGACAACTACGAGCGGCACATTCTGGCTACCTTCCCACGAGTCTCATCAGATAACTGTGAGCAACAAGTGGGTGAATCAACCATCATCGGTGTCAACTGGTGGTAAAAATTGGCTGCCTATCGACGGAACTTATCAGGACTATGAAAGCAGCACCTGGACGGCTCATCTATTATCAGTGACGTCATCAACACCTCGGCTAGAAAAGGAGCTGCCCAACCAAGGAACCCTCACAGTGCACGGCACATGGCCTGCAGGCAACATGTCTAAGTCGGCATTGCTATTTGTGCAGGTTCATTACCTCTCTAATACGGCATGTTATAGTAGTGAAAATCGATTTTTGTTAGTATTGCCGAGCCCTCACATTTGTATTGCTTGTGTCAATAATTGCTGGTCTTTGGTGTTGGTGCTTTTAATGTCTAGTGATGTTGAGGAAAACCCGGGGCCAAAGACGGCTGAGATGTTTGAGCAATTCTTAGAAAAACAAGTAGCATCGGAAACCAAGATAGATGCTATGAGGAAAGAAATATAAGATTTAAATATTAAAACTGAAAAGTTGACGAACTATTTTAAAGTTACTGAAGAAATGAGCGATCGAATTAGCAGGATGGAAACTATGGTTAGGCAACACGAACTGAAGTTAATTGAATACAAAAACAGGAGTAGACGTAATAATCTACTCGTTCTCGGCCTACCAGAAGATTCTGGTGAAACCAAGTCAGACCTGACGGAAACTGTTGTTCATATATTTTTTGACGCAAAATTGAATATTAAAGTAAAATCGGTTGACCGAATCCACTGGCTCGGCAAGCAAAAACCAAATAGCTCTAGACCGGTCATTCTTCATTTTTACGATTACCGCGAAAAAGAAAGTGTGCTCAAAAACTGCAAAAAATTGAAGGGGACTACTATTAGTGTCAGCAATGATTACGCAAAGGAAACTGTCAACGCTAGGAAAAAGTTATGGCAAAGCTGCGAAACCGAAAGGGCAAACGGAGCAAAAGTGAAGTTGATTCATGACGAGCTTAAAGTGAATGGCGAGCCTTAGCAGTGGGATCCGACACGAAATATTCTTACTCAATGCAAGCAACAAAAAGATAACAAGGAACGTAACCACAGCTCTGCAACTTCCGCTCATAGCAGCTCGAATGTGCCAAAGCTGACCGATGGAAGTTGCATAACATCATCTGAGACGGCGCGTTCATAGCAAAGAAATTCTTTCACTGAATGCACGAAGCATTGTAACAGATTTAGAAATCTTGTTGATTACACACAGCCCCCATGTTGTTGTCTTAACGGAGACATGGTTGAATAATGCTATGACAGATAACTGCATCCTACCGCCAGGATACAAGATTTTCCGGTGGGACAGGGACACCCGAGGTGGTGGTGTGGCAGGGATAATTACAAACTACGTAGCGGCAACAATAGTACATTGCCAGTTGCCAGAAACAGTGTGGTGCAAGGTGAATTACGCTAATTATATTCATCTTATTGGAGCCGTGACCAGACCACCCAAAAGTCCACCGCAGTTTTTAGAAGAATTAAATATGTTTTTGTGTGGTCATGTAAATGAAAACACAAGGCTGATAATGGCTGGTGACTTTAATTAAGCGCACATAAATTGGGTAAGCTTTTCAACTTGTCATGCGGAAACCCGTAGTGCTGATAGGTTATTAGAGCTGATGTTTTCTCATAACTACACACAAATAGTAAAAGATTATACACGAGTTACCCCTACGTCACAGTAATTGTTAGACTTGGTTTTCATATCCAGTAGAGTGACTGATTATGCCGTATCAGTTGAAGACTGCATATCAGACCACAGAATGTATGCGGTTGACGTATTTTTTAATAATGGCTTTCGAGCAAAACGTCATGTGTATGCACATATTAAAGATTACGATCACGCTGATGATACAGCAATCCTGGACTTTTTGGAAACGTCGGTTTTGGAAATGTCGGTTGAATCAGGTTGACAACGAGGAAATTGAATCGGGTACTACAGCGACACTTCAGGAAGATGATATAAATATTAACCGAGAGGGTATAATCAATCAACTACTTCTTTTAAATACCAAATTTTCATGTGGACCTGACGGTATATCGAGTCTATTTTTGCGACGATTTGCAGAGTGGCTGTCGTACTGCCAAGTGATTTTTTTCGAGAAATCTTTAAAATGCCACTCGTTACCTCAAGATGTCCAAAATTTTAAAAGTGGTGATAGAACGACATTGCAAAATTATAGGCCTGTCTCATTCACGTCAGTATGTTGCAAAATATTTGATCATATAGTGGCAAAAAGTATTCGGCATTTTTTAGAATAAAATGAAATATTATGGTCCTTTCAGCATGGATTTCGCGGTGGCCTTCAACAGTCACACAACTCGTTGAAACTATATATGACTCGTGTATAGCTGTAGATGCCTGTATGCAAATCGATGTTATATGTATCAATTTTTCAAAGGCGTTCGACAGAGTTTCAAACCGTAAGCTGCTATTGAAGCTTCGCAATCTCGGTATTAGTGAGAATGTTCTCAGTTGGATCAGAGCTTATCTAAGCAATCGACAACAAGCAGTTAGAGTGGGAGATGCTATGTCGGGAAATCGGGAGGTGTATTCGGGAGTGCCTCAAGGATCTGTATTAGGGCCCCTACTCTTTCTTTTATACAAAGATGATATATCATCAGTGGTCCAACCACCAGTAAAAATGAACCTATTTGCAGATGACTGCCTAATCTATTGTCCGGTATCATGCAAAGAAGATCAAGTGAATATCAATCAGTGCTTACAAACCCTAAACTTATGGTGTTCTAAATGGGGTATGAAAATTAACTCAAAAAGTCCACTTACGCACACATTACAAAAAGAAGGAAGTGCTTTCGTTTGCATATACCATTGGTGATAATAGGCTGGTGATAGTCTGTAATCTTAAATATTTCGGTGTAACTATAACAGATAAGTTTAGCTGGCGTCCTCATGTCGATAACATATGTCAATCAGCATGTCAAAAATTGTGCTTCCTACGAAGGAAGTTAGGCCGAGCCACAAAAGATGTCAAGCTTCTTGCCTACAAAACGTATGTGCGTCCGAGATTAGAATACGCTAGCGCTGTGTGGAGCCCACACCAAAAGGTCTTAAAAAATAAATTAGAACGCATTCATAAAATGTCAGCCCACTTTATCTGCTCCAAATATCGAAGAAGAGATTCTGTTACTGAAATGTTAAAAGAATGTACACTAGAATTGCTAGAATTAAGAAGGCGGAAACAAAGGTTGAAACTTCTTTTTCAGATCCTGCATACCGGGGTGAAAATAAACAGGGATGATTATTTGATGCATTCTTAAAAAGGGTTTCCAAGAACAACATGCACATTTATTGAACCAATGCATGCTCGAACAGATATCTTCCGATTTTCCTTCTTTCCCGATGCCATTAACATGTGGAATGAATTACCGAACGAGATAGTGCAAATAAGAGCTTTAAGTGATTTTGAGGTTGCTCTTGATAGGCATTTTGTTGAGAACGTATAGTTATCAGTGTTCATGTATGTGTATCCTTAGAAATGTTTCATTGGTCATAGAGACCATGTTGTAAGTATATTGAGTGAAAAAGCATGTAACAGTGTTTCTCATATAATCATGCTATATGTTACAGAGTTCATCTTACGATTTTTCAAACATTTATTTCGTGCAACTCAATTCTTCACCCTTCTTGTATTGAACCTCAAATTGGGGTTAACAGTATGACAAATTAATAAATAAATAAAATAAAAAACTAGATGGTGTTAGTGTTTTTCGCAGCATATCCACGTTGGGAGTAATGATGAGTGGAGCAAAGCATCAGTGCATCCGTGCGTCCGTTCGTGAGTCCGTCCGTTCGTGAGTCCGTCCATGCGTTTGTCCGTCTCGCCGTCTGCCACTGCTTCTGTCCGTCCGTCATTGTTCTGTCTGTCCGTCCGTGCTTTCGTTCGTCCGTCCGAGCGTCCGTCCATCTGCCTGTCCTTACATGCTTCCGTTCATCCGAATGAACGGACGGATGAAAACACGGTCGGATGGACACATGGACGCTTTGCCCCACTCATCATCAGTCAGTCCCTAAATATGGTGTGATTTTTCACGAAACTCACAAGCAGACGCTGCCTGCGCGGGCGTTGTGAGGCGAGAGAGGGGCAGCGCAGAAGAAAACAGAAGGAAAAGCGAAAGTCAACTCTCAGTAAGGGTGGTCACGGCACACAGCAGGCTGAGTTATACCACTAGCTGCTTCGCATCTAAAATGAAGTGGATCTGACCTAAAGTGCGGAAGGCATGCAAGAACAGATAACAGGTGGTTAGGTACGCAGATTAAGTGGGTCAAGGTAAACATATCTGCTAATTTTGTTTGTAACTTGATTTCACGTTCATGAACAGCGTCCATTTTTCACTTCCAATCAACGATGTTGATGCCGCAATTTCTGTGAAACGAGCTCATTAACGCTGTTCTGATCAACACTTGGAGCTGTCCAGGGCGCACACAAAGACAGTAGTTTGTACGTGAAGAACAAACGGCAGGTTCGTTAGATCCACCCTGTCCTTTTTCAGCTGGTTAATGGTGGTTCTGCGGTCATGCAGATGATGTTTCAGAAAATGCAGCAGCAACGAACGTGGAAATAATTACGAAAGTGCAGATGTCGTGCAAGCCCTGTTCTACTGGCCAGCTGGGTTGCTAGTTGTAGAGGCTGTGATTTGTAGAACACGGCGCCGCTTACGTTGCCTAGCATGTGCAACTACCGGAAAACATTTGCTGTTGTACTTACTAGATGCCACTAAAACAGGCACGAATGCAATCGGCTTGGTGTATTTTACTGCAGTTGCTTTCATCTTGTGCTTCACGAACTCGGCACTACCCAACGAAAACGGCACCTTTAGAGGCGAAGCTCCTTAAGCCGTTGGTCGTCCATCCGCCATGTATGTAGTAGTAGTCGTACTTATAAGTTGCCACCTCTCGTTTAGTACTTGGAATGTGCGCTGGAGAAGGTACTTCAACATTATCTTTGAATGCGAAGCATTTGTTAGTGAACTTCGGCGACTTTGAGCATATCTATCTATCTATCTATCTATCTATCTATCTATCTATCTATCTATCTATCTATCTATCTATCTATCTATCTAATGTTCTATCTATCTATCTATCTATATATCTATCTATCTATCTATCTGTCTCTCTACCTATCTATCTATCTATCTATCTATCTATCTATCCGTCAAAGAATTTTAGCTCTCCTGGCCGTTTCAATGACGTTATTAATACCAAACTTGGTATGGCATAAAATGACTGTATGGAAAAGATATTTACTAGTCATAGCATGAAAATCGTAACACAAATATTATGATTTACGTTTCATAGTCCTGCAGCTCTTGCGGTGGTTTCATTCACATGGCATGTTGCAAAACTGGTATGATAGGACATAACTGCATGGTGAACGCAAGCGACAGACCCTAACATGAAAATCATGAAATGCGTGTCATGTAACAACATGAATACAAGCTACGCTCATGATGCTCTGGCGGCCGCTTCCCTATATTCACTTATACCAAACTTGGTATTCCGGGATGTGAATGGATGACAAAAGTATGATACTGGTGCAAACATGATAAACATGAGCTGCATGTCATGTAAACCTATGACTCCATGCTACGCTCATGATGTGCTCGTGGCCGTATCGCTAGCTTCACATGTACTAAACTCGATATTACGTGACGTGAACGGACTACACAGGTAAATTACACATCCAAATATGATATTAACGACATGCGTGCTATGTAACAACAAGCCTACATGTTGCAACCATGATGCGCTCGGGGCCGTTCTGCTAGCTTGACAATTGCCAAGTTTGGTAATACGTGAGGTCAATTGATGACAAAGTTATGTGACTGGTGCAAACGTGACAGTTATGAGATTCGTGTCATGTGAGAACATGGCTACATGCCACAGTCAAGTTGCCAATGCATTTCGACGTTCTGCGGTGGGCGTGTTTGCTGGCCTTTATTTCATCGCATCACGCCGGCGTTGCCACACAAGGCGCCGGTCCTGCCATATACTCACAGGTGTGAGCCGCCATGCGCTGCTTTGACGATTGCGCGTTTCAGCGCGTCCAGCGTCCTTCTGTCAGGAAAAGAGGGAGATGAAGTGTTGTCTATGTAACGCATCGGTGCGAATAGCAGCATGTCGAATTTCGCACCGGTTGCCGTCTGGCCATGCTGACTCACACTGGTCATGTTGGTCGCACCTGGCCCAGACTATACATTGCTCACGTTTTTCTAACGTGGCGTTGCTGGGCCCAGTGTGGGCGCACGTAAATGCTACATTGGATTATATTGGGCCCTTCATGATGCACTCGCGGCTGTTTTGCAAGCTCCACATACACTAACTTTGGTGTTACGTGGCGTCAATAGATGACGAATGTATATGACCAGTGCAAACACAATAATTCTGACGTGTGTCTTGTAAGAACATCACAACATACCACGCTCATAGCGTGCTCGCGGCCGTTTGGCTAGCTCCGTATATACTAAACTTGGTATCACGTGACGGGGAGGCCAGGATGGCGCCGTGCAGGTCGGACGCGTTGCGATCTGCTCCAGTGATTTTTTCGTTTCTTGGTGTTATGTGAGGCCGCATTCACCCAAAATTGGGTCTCAACGAACTTCTAAGATCACCGGAACGCTGTAGACACAAGAATCACTCCGGTCGGTGGGCTATTTGTACATTAATAAGTGACTTGCGTGACGACGACGCTGAATGTGCAGCTACAGACGCCGCCATTCGGCCCGGCCGCACCGTTGTTTACGTGGTGCACAGGCACCGCGTCTCAAACATAAAAAGGACTTGTTCTCGCCACATTAAGAGATGGAAGATGAATCATCGAAGACCACGGGGGACGCTGAAGAGGATAACAAAGATTCTGGGTGGATTACGGTGACTAAAAGACGATCGGAAGTGAGGAAAGCCAGTAGAGCTGCTGGCGCCGGAACGCCGGCGTCTTAGACGAATGCTCAAGAACCTACGCCCGGCCGTCACAGCTTCAGAGGTGAAAAGAAAAAACCTTATAAGCGGAAGCAAGATGCCACCGCTGCCATGTGAAGAAACTAAGGTCGTCGTGAGGCCGAGAGGTGGTCTGGGTATTAGCAAGTCTGGCGCGTTTGTCGTGGCAGAGGCCATATGGAGTGCGGCGGGGCTCGGTCCGGAAGAGAGAAACAGAGACACAGTGTGCCCTAATCACCTGCAAAATATTATGGTCGTCAGTACTTCAAGCCAAGAGAATGTTAAGCGCTACGTTAACGTTGAAGCTATTACGGTGGCCGGACAGCGCTATGAAGTCAGTGCATATGTTGCTGTTCCGTATGTCACCTGCAAGGCAGTCATCCATGGGATCCCTCTTAGTGATGATCCAGGTACCATCGACCGGAAGATTGTCAACGCGAGAAATCGACTGGCCCTCGGAGCAAAAAGAATCAAGAATACTGGCGTGATAATAGTGCTGTTCGATGGCTACAAGGTTCCCAAATTTGTTTCCTATGGCGGCACCCTCATCAAGTGCACTTCATACAGGAAGCAAGTTTATGTTTGCTATGCCTGCGGCCGACTAGGACACCGCTCTGACGTCTGCCCGACGCCCGACACTTCAGTCTGCAAGGCTTGCAGACAAGCTATCCAGCAAGAAGAGGATCATGTTTGTGAACCAATATGCAGTTTGTGTGGCGCAAAGCACCTCACCGCATCCAAGGTATACGAGCACCGATATCGGATACCTTATGTCGTCAGGCACAGGAGAGGTCTTAGGGCCCGCGCCCTTCGGGAACGGTCTCCATCCGTCCATGTCGATGGCTTCCTCGAGCTCAACGACTGTCATCAGCAGGGCTAGCCCGGACCATCGACTCCTGGAGGCCGATTGAAATCACGAGGGAGATCCACAACCAGAGGCAGCTGCAGGAGTCGTTCTACGTCCAGCTTGCATCTCGGATCCCGTTCGAGATACGGGGCCCGCTCCATGTTCAGGACAGGGTCTCAATCCAGGGGTGGCACCAGACCACGTCCTAGCTCCGGTGCCCGTTCCGGATCCGGTCTCGGACCTGGCCAGGGAAAGACTGACGCACCGAGCACCAAACCGGACCCCTCGCCTAGGACAGACTGCGGGCACGCACGAGGACTGCAGCTGTCCCGGGCAGTCCACGTCACCGAGGATCAGAGCAGGGATAAGTCAAACCTAAGCTGAGCCGACAGGGTTCGTATTAATGACGGCGAGCAACCCATGCAAAGCAACCCGTCCCCAGAGCATGCTAGATACGCGGAGATATTACGATTGAAAAAGGAAAACACGGAGCTCAAGGATACGCTTACTAAAATGGCAAATGAAATGGCGAAAAAATGCTGAGCACAATGCAGAGCAAAACTGAAGGCGAAACCACCAATACACCGGTTCCGGCTCCTATTGGTAATGAGCCCATGGCAACCAAACGCAGAATGGTAGTAAGCAAGCTTAAGAACACGGAATCTCAAGTCGAGGAGATTAAGCAAACGCTGGTTACAATTACAGAGAACATGCATGAATGGATGGTGGCAGGGAGTGTAGCTAGCCTCACGAAGAGTGTTAGGCAGATGCAGGCTGGACTCAGTGACCCAGTAGAGGGGCTTAGGGCAACGAACGAGCGCATCATTGCGCTAGAAATTCCCGCCAAACTGCCTAAATCGGCGCCACAGGGTGTGTCGTCTGGCAACGTGGAAATGGCCATTCCCGTACAAGTCGATAGCCGAAGACCTAATTATGAAGATGAACAGATTTTTTTGAGCCACACTGACCTCCCAGAGCTGTGATCAAAGTAGAATCCATAATGAATAACGATAAAGACACTGTCTGTATTTGGCAATGGAACTGCAGGGGGTACGCTGGTAAAAGAGCACTCCTGCAGCACTACTTTACAACAATAACGGAGAAACCTAAAACAATAGCACTTCAAGAGACCTTAGCCTCTGCAGCGTCCCTTTCTGGTTACCGGGCAGTCCCTGGCCAGTCAGGGGGACGAATGGTCTACACACTTCTAAGTAAAAAGCTGACGCACGTCGCCCACAACTTGCAGATGGCCATATGCAATATCGAATGTGTAATGGTAGAAATCCTACTTCACACACCTAGGCACGATCAGCGGAAAAACAGTGTTTTTGTTTTGAATGTCGACAGTAATCCCAGGCACAGGCGCCAGCGATTCAAGACGTTGCTCGAGAGGGCAGTTGAATTAGCCAGTCCCCGGCCCCTTGTCATAGTCGGTGACTTCAATGCGCCACATGGCTTATGGGGATACGTGTATGAGACGAGAAGAGGTCGCAACCTCTGGCAGGACACCATCGAACTAGACCTTACCTTAATTACTGATAAGGCTTTTCCTATGCGGATAGGCAACTCTGCTACCAGAGACACGACGCCATACCTCGCTTTCATCAAGAATGTCGAAAAGACTACATGGGTCAACACCGCCATGGATGTTGGCAGCGACCACTACGTTCTGCAAACTTCTATTATAGTGGACCGTAGCAGAGCCCAAGATCTCACGGTGGCTGACTGGGATCTTTTTCGCAGCATTCGTGGTACAAGGGCCAGTGTTCCTGACAATTTCGAAGAATGGTGCGAGGGCATCCGCAGAGATACCACCACTACCACCAAGAAGATAAACACAGATTTAAATGTGGAGAAGATGGACAGTAGGCTTGCCCACCTGCTCGAAGCCACGAAAGCTCTATTTTCTTGATGGAAGAAGCAGATGCACAACCCTAGGCTGCGGCAAAGAATATCAAAGTTCAACAAAGAAATCGAACAACATTGCGACGCACTGTGCAAACAGCAGTGGGACAAAATGTGTGAGTCCGTCGACGGTCAAATCAGAAATGGCAAGTCCTGGCACCTTCTGAAGCACCTCCTGGACGAGCACAGCGCTAGAGCCAACCAGAGACACACTTAAGCCCGTGCCCTTCACGAAGCCACCAAAGAACAGTGGGTTGACGAACTCGTTACCCGATTAGTTGCTAAGTACCTGCCGGTCGAACGAGAGGACAAAGACGGCGTGTTCCCAGAGTATGACGGTCCCCCTCTACCTGAACTAGACGAATACTTTTCAGAGGCTGAAATCAGGAGAGTGATACAAATGCTCAATCGCAAGTCGGCACCAGGGCCAGACGGCATCACGAACAAAGCCCTCAGAAACCTCGATGACGCATCCATAGAACGTCTAACTGGTTTTATCAATGAAGCAGGGAAAACGGGAAGGGTTCCTGAGGAATGGAAGCTAGCTGACACCGAACTGATTCCCAAGCCAGGAAAGTCTCCTAGCGTTGAGAATCTTCGCGCCATTTCCCTCACGTCGTGCGTGGGCAAGGTGGCAGAGCACGAAATTTTCAACCGACCTAATGACTACCTGGAGGGAAACGAGATTTATACGCACATTATTGCCACGTTCCATATCTCAAGTTTTGTTATCGCCCCAAAACACAACACAATTCTCAGCGCAAACCGCGCCTGCAGTTTTTGAGAAGCTTCCGGACTTTAGTAAATCATTTCGATAAGATCACGCCCATTCTGTGAACTGTACAGATTGTTCTGGAACCTACGCCACCGCCAGTGATAACGCTAGACATTCGATGGCAAGAATATAAACGCCGACGTACTTCGCCACTTGTCAGTTGTTGATCGACGGCCGATTTTCCGTTCGCCGCTATCAGTGTAAGACTGCTACTGTAGTCCGACTTTCCGTTTACTGGGCACAGGTTCGCCCAAATAAACAATTTATTATTCGACTCGCAGCGTGCTCCATTCGTCCCCGTCACGACCCCGTGACATCTGGTGGAGGTGCTGCTTCGTTCATGTACCGGATGCCCCCGTCAAGCCGTGAACCCAGCCCACGTCGCGGAGAAGACACCGACGCCAAACAAGAGCAGCGAACAAGCCGCCGACAGCAAGGTCTCCCACCGAAGTACGGGCTTCTACAAAACAAGGCGCGGACGTCCAAGGCCATGACCTCGACTGCAGCGACAATGACAACCGCAGCGTCCCAGCCCGCGATCGTCATTCATCAACTCAGGTAACCACCAACGTTGCATGGGTCATCGTTTGAAGACGCGGAAACCTGGCTAGAAACATACGACCGTGTGGCCGCCCTCAACCACTGGGACAACGAAGAAAAGCTCCGTCGTGTGTACTTGTGCTCCTTCTTGTGCTCCGAGGTGTGCTCCGTTGTGTGTACTGCGGGAAGAGCTGCGCAAGTTGTTGCCTTCGGCGCAGCCTCAAGTGAATTCGATCGCCGACATCGTGCGAGGAGAAGTTCGGCAATCACTTCGAATTCCCCAAACACGGCTGCCCGATCCAGAAACTACGAGCTACTACGCTGCAGTGCGCCACAACGCTCCTCCCCGTCCATGCTAAAACGCCGCCCCGTCGCAATTCCGTCGCCAGACACCACCGCAGCCACCACCCTTACCGGCGTCATACCGTTCGCCAGCGGGCCAGTACAGTGCGCCGAGGAAAACGGACGTTTGGCGTGCACCTGACAACCGCCCGCTCTGCTGCCACTGCGGCGAGGCCGGGCACACATACCGCCGTTGCCAGTACCGACAGATGGGACTGCGTGGCTTCGCCGTCAATGCACCGCGTCCGCAGCCAGGAGAACGGCCACGTGACATTGCCGACTACCTGAAAGGAACTCAATGAACACCACGAAGTGCTTCCCATTTGACGTCGCCCAGCCGCCGCATGTCACCGCACCCCCGGCAGTACTCTGGCCCAATGCGGGGCCGGTCTCCTAGCCCGTATCTCGAAAACTAAGGGCAGCAACCGATGGAGGTGCGGTTGCTGTGTGACGAACTACCGAAGATCATCCGACGACGATGACGCCGCGACAGAGCTTTCCGAACACAACGCCAACCAGGCAAAGCCCTGACGGCAAAATCTCACTTACCGACGGTGGCCTGACGACGCAACGTGGAAGCAGCGGAACAGGCCGACGCAGCCGTGACCCGACGCCACGCCCTAACTGTAATGCGAGACGGCGAACTAGCGACCTCGACGTTCTTCTCGACGGCCACTGTGTGACCACTCTCATCGATACCGGAGCCGACTATTCCGTCATCAGTGGGTCGTTCGCCGCGAAGATAAAGAAAGTTAGGACAACTTGGGAAGGCCCTGAAATCCGCACAGCCGGAGGTCATCTCGTAACGCCTGCAGGAATCTGCACAGCGAGAGTCACCATTAACGGCCGTATTTATCCTACAGACTTTGTAGTCCTACAGCGTTGCTCGAGAGATGTCATCGTTGGTATGAACTTCTTATGCCTCCATGGTGCTGTCATCAACCTAAGCACAAAGTCGATAACGTTATCCACAGAAGAAGCACCACCGCCGCCCACGCCGTCAGGAAACCATGCCTTGAATGTGCTGGAAGAACAAGTCACCATCCCACCTCGCTCCAGCGTCATTATTTCAATCGGCGCTCCTAAATCACAAGACTTGAAAGGCGTCGTTGAAGGCAGTCAGCATCTGTTGGTCCCCGAAATATTTGCGTCGCAAGAGGAATTGCAGAGCTGCGGGGAGGCAAAGCAATGGTTATGCTCACAAATTTCAGCAATGAGTACAAACATGTGAACAAAGGAACAACGGTTGCATACATCGAAGAAATTGTGGACGCCACCAGTGCTTTCGCCCTCGCCAATTCTGCGGAACCTGCTCAGAGGAACCAAGCCCCTCCCACAGCTTTCGACGTCAATCCCAGACTTCTGAACCATAAGCAAGAACAGCTCAAGGCCCTGCTCCTGCAATACGAAGACTGCTTTTCATCGTCATCAAAAATTCGGCAGACCCCAATCACGAAACATCGCATCATAACCGAAGAAAATGCCAGACCACTCCGTCAGAGTCCGTACAGGGTTTCGACGCGAGAACGTGAGGCCATGAAGAGACAAGTTGATGAAATGCTGCGGGATGACATCATCCAGCCATCGAAGAGCCCATGGGCGTCTTCTGTAGTGTTAGTGAAGAAAAAGGATGGGACCCTACGTTTCTGCGTCGATTATCGCCGCCTGAAGAAAATCACAAAAAGCACTTGTATCCTCTCCCACGAATAGACGACGCACTTGATCGGCTCCAAAAGGCCAAGTACTTTTCGTCAATGGACCTCTAGACTGGCTATTGGCAAATCGAAGTCGACAAAAGAGACAGAGAGAAGACGGCGTTTATAACACCGGACGGCCTCTTCGAGTTTAAGGTGATGCCCTTCGGCCTTCGCTCAGCGCCTGCAAGTTTTCAACGCGTTATGGATACAGTACTGGCAGGATTGAAGTGGCAGACTTGCCTTGTGTACTTGGACGACGTCGTCGTGTTTTCCTTTAGTTTCGATGAGCATCTTCGGCGCCTTGAAGCTGTACTTCAAGCCATCAAGACGTCCGGACTCACACTGAAGCCAGAAAAGTGCAGATTTGCGTACGAGGAGCTCTTGTTTCTGGGGCACGTGATTACCAATTCCGGAGTGCGTCCCGATCCACGGAAAACAGCCGCCATCGCCGACTCCCCGCCACCCACTGACAAGAAGGCGGTGCGCCGAATTCTGGGCCTGTGCGCCTATTATAGGTGGTTCGTGAAAAACTTGGACCGCATTGCCGATCCACTCACTAACCTTACCAAGGCTGACGTGATGTTCAAGTGGGAAACGCCGCAGAAACAGGCTTTCCAGGAGCTTAAACATCGCCTTCAGATACCTCCGTTACTTGCTCATTTCGACGAATTCGCTGAGACAGAAATACAAACTGACGCAAGCAGCGTAGGTCTTGGCGCCGTTCTTGTGCAGAGGGCTGACGGACTTGAAGCGGTTATTAGCTACGCCAGCCGATCGCTATCCAAAGCGGAAGCCAATAATTCCACAACATAAAAGGAGTGCCTCGCCATCATCTGGGCTACGTCGAAATTTTGCCCCTACCTCTACGGCAGGCCCTTCAAAGTTGTGAGCGACCACCACGCCTTGTGTTGGCTAGCCACCTTGAAGGGCCCTTCAGGTCCCCTCGCACGATGGAGCCTGAGACTTCAAGAATATGACATTACCGTCTTTTACAAGTCCGGCAAAATACACTCCGACGCGGGCTGTCTCTCTCGTGCAGCTGTCGACCAACCACCACCCGAAGACCCAGAGGACGACTACTTCTTGGGAACAATGAGTACCGACGACTTCGCTGAACGATAGCGGGCCGACCCGGAACTTAAAGCCCTCATAGAATACCTCGAAGGCAGAACCGCCGAAGTCCCGAAGGTATTCAAGCCCGCACTTGCGTCGTTCTTCCTGCGAAACGGTCTTCTTCAATAGAAAAACTTTTCACCGCTTCGAGCCAAGTGCCTCCTTGTGGTGCCTTCAGCTCTGCGACCAGAACTCCCGCAGGCCCTGCACGACGATCCGACAGAAGGGCACCTCGGTGTTTCTCGCACGCTCGCGAGGATACAAGAAAGGTACTATTGGCCACGTCTTACCACCAACGTCACTCGTTATGTGAGGACATGCCGGGACTGTCAACGACGCAGGACACCACCGACAAGGCCGGCTGGACTTCTGCAGCCCATTGAACCACTTCGCAGACCTTTCCAGCAGATTGGTATGGACCTACTGGGGCCGTTCCCGACGTCGGCTTTCGGAAACAAATGGATCGTGGTAGCTACCGACTACCTCATCCACTACGCCCTGCCAAAATCCCTGCAAAAAGGCAGTGCATCCGAGGTAGCGAAGTCTTTCGTCGAAAATATTGTCCTACGTCACGGCGCCCTGGAGGTCCTTATCACTGACAGAGGAACGGCAATTACTGCTGACCTAACTCAAGCAATCTTGGCATACAGCCAGACAAATCACCGCCGGGCGACAGCGTACCACCTACAGACCAACGGCCTCACCGAGTGGCTAAACAAGACGATCGCCGACATGCTGGCAATGGACGTCGATGTCGAACACAAGACGTGGGATGCCATTCTTCCGTACGTGACCTTCGCATACAATACGGCGGTACAGGAGACGACGCAGATATCTCCATACAAATTGGTCTACGGAAGGAGGCTGGCAACGACGCTCGATGCCATGTTACCCAACGTCACCGACGATGAAAACCTCAATGTGAGTGAGTACCTTCAACGCGCCGAAGAAGCCCGACAACTCGCGCGTCTTCTTATCAAGAATCAACAGACGACTGACAGCCGCCATTACAATCTTCGACGACGCTTCGTGGAATTCCAGCCCGGTGAATGTGTTTGGGTGTGGACGCCGATACGCCGACGTGGACTAAGTGAAAAGCTTCTGCGACGGTACTTTGGACCATACAGGGTGGTTCGACGTCTCGGTCCTCTTAACTACGAGGTTGTGCCCGACGGCATCACGAACTCTCAACGACGCCGATCGCGACCTGAAGTCGTCCATGTCGCGCGCCTCAAGCCGTTTCATGCGCGTTAACAAACTGAAACAGTGTTTTTTGTATTATTATTCTATCGTAATTTATTCACAGTAATTCCGTTGCTGCAATATGCATGCCCGATATGGAAGCCATATACGCAAAATAAAATCGCTAAATATGAACAGGTTCCAAAAAGAGCCTTAAGATTTATTTTTAATTCCTACCATAGAACGCAGTCCGTAACAAGTCGTACAACTAGGGCTCATATTCTTACATTGCACAAAAGAATGAATATCAACAGCATGGAATTCTTTTTTCAGATATTCCACGGTATCTACAAAACAGAGATAACAAAATTTTTCAATCTAGACACGTCGCATTCGCGGACAAAGCACACCAAACACATCAAACCTCTGAAGCATAGCACAAAATCGTTCAAGAATTCTTTTATTGTATCCGCTATTGACACAAGGAATAAGTTACGGAATGACGTTGTACTGTGTAACAATGTTAAAGATTTCGAATGTGCGTTACAAATGTTGAACTAAGCTGCGATAAGGCACTCACTTGCTCACCTGTGTTCTGCCGTGTTATGCTACAGGGTGCGCATTGAATGTTGGATTTTTGTTTATTTTTTGCATTGCTTTTGCTTTCTTTGTGTCAAATTGTGAGATCTTCCACTTTTGCTTGACTTTTCAAATTTGTGTTCCCAGATGAGCAACTCCTGTTTTGGCATGTATGCTAACAGTATGAATAAATAAGTAAATAAAATACATAAACTTCATTGTACTTTCTTGCATCATTGTTGTACCTTTAGCTTTAGTTAAAGCATCGGGACGATGCATTTTTCAGAGGAGGGCAATGCCACGTTCCGTTTCTCAAGTTTTGTTATCGCCCCAAAACACTACACAATTCTCAGCGCAAACCGCGCCTGCAGTTTTCGAGAAGCTTCCGGACTTTAGTAGATCGTTTCGATAAGATCACGCCCACTCTGTGAACTGTACAGATTGTTTTGGAACCTACGCCACCGCCAGCGATAACGCTAGAACATTCGATGGCAAGAGCATAAATGCCGACGCATTTCGCCGCTTGTCAGTTGTTTATCAACGGCCGACTCTCCGTTCGCCGCTATCAGTCCAAGACTTCTAATGTAGTCCGACTTTCCGTTTGCTGGGCACAGGTTTGCCTAAAATATACAATTTATTATTCGACTCGCAGTGTGCTCCATTCGTCCCCGTCACGACCCCGTGACAATATGATTGGGTTTCGTACCGGCCTTTCAACGCAGGATGCAATTCTGCTCATTAAGCACCAAGTCCTTGATGGATACTCTAGAGATACAAAGGCTCTTCTTGGCCTAGACCTAGAAAAGGCCTTTGAGAACATCAAGCATGAATTCATCTTGGAGACTGGCGAAGCTCGAGCTTGGCCCAGGCTGTACAACTACATCAAGTCCTTCTTGTCTGGAAGAAAAGCGAGGCTGCGCATCGGGAACTTCTTCTCTGACGACGTACCACTCAGACATCGAGGCACGCCCCAGGGGTCTGTGATTTCTCCGGTGCTGTTCAATCTCTGCATTATCGGACTGTCGAAAAGACTTGCTAGCGTGGACAGCATCAAGCATACCATCTACGCTGACGACATCACAATCTGGTGCGTTCGCGGCAGCGAAGGCCGGGTGCAAGATGCCCTTCAAGAAGCAGTCGCCGAGGTGGAATCGTACTTGCGCCAAACGGAATTCAGGTGCTCACCCGCCAAGTCGGAGCTCCTGCTCTATAGAAAAGAACGAGGTGGCCGACCTAAGGAATGGAAACCCGTCGAAGAAAGCGATATACAGATTTACACGAGTGACGGCGAGGAAATACCGAGGGTAGACACCCTCCGGATCCTCGGCATGTTTATTGAAGCGAAGGGTGGCAACGGTACTGCTCTGCGGAAGATTGTCGCCAAGACTGACATTGCTTTTCGACTCGTCAAAAGAGTCTCCGGGAGACATATAGAGGCCTTAAAGAAGACAATTTGTTAATGCTCATCAGTGCGCTTGTGCGCTGCCACTTTACCTACACCGTTGCCATGCACAACTGACTTAGGTCGGAGTGGTACAAGCTCGACGTGATTATCAGAAAGAGCGTCAAGAAAGCATTGGGGCTTCCCGTACGCACACACACCGAGAACTTGCT